>NC_083405.1:52235677-52871093 GCF_020745735.1 Hemiscyllium ocellatum
CTTGTGGGAACATTTACATCTCCTATTTTGGCAGGATATGCAGGACCTTGACCGTAAGATTGAAGGACACAGTACTCAACAGGATTGTTATCCCCTGAAGTGTCAGCTTTTGGCAGAGAATGTGCATAAAGCTTAAATTAATTTTCCAAATCCAGAGTGCCATATTTGCTGATTCGAATGCTCACAACTATTATGTTTTATGATTGTAATTAAAACACATACTTAACCAGAAAATTCTCAATACCCACATTATCAGAAACATAATTCAGCATCAGTTCAGAAATGGAATACTGAACTCTGCTTCTAGGGAACATTGATTTGGTTTATTACAAAAAAGAGAAAATACTTTCCAACTTAGACTGTTTAATTATTTTCCATTTAGGTGAAGTGTAAATGTTCCTGATGATATTTGCATTTTCCCAGTTCAAACAGATGAGATGATCTACAAAAGTTGATAAATTATGTCATGCCAGTGTAAATAAACATGTTAGGAAAAGGAACAAAAGGGTGGATGCAAGAGTATTCTTCAGACTCATTGTTCAACGGCATCCTTCAAATAATTATAGGCAATTTTATGCAATTGCAACTATGACCACAATTCTACTAATGCAAGAATTCTACACATGGGTCTGGGAAGAGGGAGTTAGTGGTTGTGGTCATTTTGACAGTGAGCAATTTTGAAAATGAAACAAGTTGAAAAAAAAACCAAGAACCACATAAGACTGTCAATACACCACTGCCCCTTTTATATTATCATCTGAGGTAAAACGTATTCCTGGGCATTTGCACCGCTGAAGTGCAATCCAGTCATAAATATAAAGAAAAAGAAGAAAACCCTAGTTTGCATAGGTCCATTCCAAAGCTATGGTTCCTTAGCATGGTTGTTTCATATTCACCTTGCCTTAAACAGAGTTTGTCTTTAAAACTTCCAAGTCATGCATGTTAATAATGTTGTAACTCTACCTGGCCTTTAGTTTTCAATGGGTTGAAAATTGCACATATACAGGAATCAATGGTTTGTTCTACTATCTGCCTCATAACTTGTAATGTGCTTTACTGTCTTAAATAAGCTACTTCACAAAGTTAATTAATCCCTGATGAGTAATTAATACTCTATGCATGACATGGGTCATTAACAATGCCATCTGTGTGGGTTTCCCGGTGTGTATTTGCCAACAAGGTAATTTCTCTGATATGGAAATACTTATGTTATCTCCCATAATAACAAAAAATCCTGGGCATAGATTTCATGGCATTGAAAAATCTAAACTATATTTAATACAGCTAACTATTATAACCAAGCATTACATTCATCAGAAGACTAACTATCTAGGCTAATATTGAACTAATATTGTACAACCAAGCAACAGGCTTCCAGTAACAGCTCATGCTTCAAGAGATATGAGGTTAAATGGAGAATCATGTCTGTTTTTCTCTTACTGTCCTAGCTCCCTCAGAGGCAGTTATCAGAGTGAACAGCCTCCTGTTTTTAATTTCTTTTTCCCTTTCCCCCACACTACCCCCTGACAGCGATAGTACTTATTTTTTCCCCAGCATTCATGTCATGTGTGTACAGGTATAAAACAACAAGTTTGCAAATATTTATTTATATTTCACCACGAGGAAGAAAGGAAACACCTGAATGACCAGTGACAAGCAGTGCCCTTCTCAGAGGGCAATGCTGTGTGATCAAACTGTGAAGGGAAGGGCAGGGATTAAATCAAAATTAGAGTTGAAGGGGGAAATAATGCATTCCACTCCCTGCAGTGCCCACCTCTCCCTGAACAGCTGAAGGGTGTTGGTCCAGAGACACCTGGGCCCTGACATAACCATGGAAGAGGAGCGGGGCAGGCCAACTAACCGTTGCCTGGAGCTGTGTTTGGCCAGGCCCAGGAGCAGAATGAGGTCTTTATATCCTCAGGTCACATGCTATGCTGAATTGATGATGTCATGAACATGTGTTTTAAAGCTATACTGCCATGCTCAAAACGTCGAATTCTCTATTCCTGAGATGCTGCCTGGCCTGCTGTGCTTTGACCAGCAACACATTTGCAGCTGCCATACAGACTGGCAGACATTGGGAGCATTGGAGTAACCCACATAAGCCAGGCAGGTAACATCCCTGGTGCTGCTAATCCCTGCAATGCTACTGTAGTCTGGGTAGTCCTTCTAGAAGTGAGGATGCACCAGAACAAGTTATTTCCTCCTCAATGTTTGAGTAGTTTTATTTTGATACTACAGATAATAATGCATTACTGACAATGATATGTTGGCACATCTTCTAATGCTAAGAAACATCCTTATCAACAATGATCTTTTTGTTCTTCTTCAACTTTTGCTGAGTCCAATTGCTGAACTATATATAGTTACTTCTATCCCTGTCTCAAATGGACCTCTAAGTCATCTACAAATTTCATGAAATAAGAAAAACTGTTAACCAAGACATAGCCATTCATAATTAGTTTATTGTACTGTAACATTTTAATCTAACCATTTATTTTCCAAATTTTTTTTTATTTTTCTTAAACATGGGGTATGGCACATGCTAACCTGTGAGTAAGGAGATTTCACCTTATGACAACTCACTGCCAACTAGACTGTCTTTTGGTTTGCGATTCAATCTTCACTTCTTTGTTCTGGATGGGATTGTGGTAGATTATTTCATAAAACAAACTCAGGAGTCTTGAGTTACAAATTAATGATTGTTTATTTGCCCAGATTTGGGAGAGCTCCCCCCAAAAAAGATTCTGAGGTAATACTCTAATTCAATGAGGATTCATCAGATATTTATAAATTCTAAGTTACATAGACAGTACATTACTCGAATTCGGAAATAATCTGATTTAGAAATACATTTGGTTTTTCATAGATTCAAAAGATGGCAAGGTACCTGTTATCCCTGGTCTCAGCTTTCCCTGCCTTCCCAATGCCATTCTCATCCTTGACTTACCCCCATTGCTTTTCCTTTCTTGGAGCCTTATGGAGCCATCTTCAAAATCAATTTTCAAATAAGTCCTCAGGATGCTGTTCTGCCTTGTTGCATGTTCGCAGAAAATCTGTTTGTCTGCTGCATCTGCATTTAAGTGCGCTATTGTTGTGAAACTAACTTTTCTTTTAACCTGGCTACTTTCTTGACTCAAAAACATGAAAAAGAGCCTTAATTGACTTTCTCATTATTGCTTATGAAGTTAACTAAAATTCTATACCTCATTCTAGTCCCAGCTGGAACGTCGCTTGGATTTACAGATTAACTCATGTCACACTCGAGTTATCCCCAACAATGGTTAGCTATTGAATGTCAAATAAAGTCCTACTGAAACTGAAATGAAGACCTAAATCCTGAGGCATCCACTACAATCTTGCCTGATCTATGTTATGAGGCAATGTAAGGAGAGATGCAGGTTAGATTTAACAGCACCAGAACTGAATGCATATGTCTGTCCTTACCAACAGCTGGATTTGCTGGAAACACCTGAAAAATATTAGCTTCATTGTTTTGTTGAAAGGCAGTGACTGGGATGTGCCAGGAGCTCAGGTCTGATCCACACACAATCTCCAGGAATAGGATTACCAATAACGGGCAAAATCACCACACCACAAAGATTTTATGCTTCAGCTCGTTTTGAGTTCACACTGTAGCAATCGGGTGTACCTGTCAGGTTACCAATAGATTGTTCACCAGGGCAACAATTTCCTCCTCTATTTCTTTTAAGAAGTAGGAGAATTGAATGTTTCTCTCAAATAATCAAGACATGTAAAATTGATTGAGCGCAGCAGGTCAGGTAGCATCTAAGGATGCTGCCTGACCTGCTGCACTTCTCCAGCAACACATTTTTCAGCTCTGATCTCCAGCATCTGCAGTCCTCACTTTCGCCATGTAAAATTGATTGAAAGCATCCTGATGGATGAGAAATGGACCCCAGTATTTTACTGCACTGTTGGCCAAATGGCCATTAACCTTTGTTGTCCACAAAAATCAATGGGTTATGTCTATGAACATAGAAATACAGAAGGCCATTCAACCCCTTGAGACAACTCTACCATTCTAGATCATGACTGATCATGCATTTCATTGCTATTTGTCCACATTGCCCCCATTTCCCTGATGCAATCAGTAACCCAGAAATCCTTGTGGATTCTGTCTGTAATTTCCTGGGGAGCTCCGTATTGCTGAATCATTTATAGTGCCATGTCAAAAAGCCAGAGGGATACAGGAGTTAAAGTTGAAGGGTGGGGAGGATTGACATTTTGTCTCAGAGGTGACTCCAATAACCTCAGGAGGGCCCACAAATGAGATTCACCCTTCCTGGTCTGACACCAAGCCCTGCAATTAAAACTGTCATCATTTCTGAATGGTATGGGCCTTTCCCTGCCACAGATAGAATCTCAGCAGCTGTAAATGAGGCACTTGAATGGTCATTAATTGGCCACTTTAGGGCCCCTATAAGCCTCTTTCATAAAGGCCTTGTTGTGTGAAGGTAGTGTCCCTACCCCTGAGCTGAGAGATTTGTGTTCAAGTCTATCTGCTCTAGAGGTGTGTAGTAACATTTCTGACCAGGTCGATTAGGTAAGTCTCCCTTGTCCTCCAACAGAATTTCAATTCAATGGATATGAGTGTGAAGGTCAGGTTGAATTTTATCTACCTTGCCAGCAGCAGATTGTAAAATCCAGCCTAACATTCCAAATAAAAGACCCTTACATTTCTCCATTCAGATACCATGAATTAGAAACATTTAGTGAAACATTTTAATAAAATGATACAAAAATCTATTTTGGCTGTCTGGGGATTCAGTGATGGAGAAGCATCACTTTAGCCTTATCTCTAACATATGAGAAGGATTTTGAGATGCTGGTGTTGGACTGGGGTGTACAAAGTTAAAAATCACCAGGTTATAGCCCAACAGGTTTAATTGGAAGCACTAGATTTTGGAGTGGTGTTCCTTCATCAGGTATACACAACCACCTGATGAAGGAGTGTTGCTCCAAAAGTGAGTGCTTCCAATTAAACCTGTTGGACTATAACCTGCTGTTGTGTGATATGAGAAAAAATTGATTCTAAACTTCTATTACTGAGTTTTGGTTGAATGTTTGAATGTGAAATGTTTGTTTGAATGTGGAATGCTTTGTGAAGCCTGAGAGAAAAAGCTACTTCTGAGAAGAAATTTGATTAAATATTTGAAGCAAAAGCCTATGGGAAGTGCCCATTGAAATAGTTGTGGATCGCTTTAGCATAGAGTAGCTCATTTGTAATGGGTTCTCGCTATGGTTCGGCCCTGAAATTGAAAGCCATTTTGACAAATGACTGTGCAGATTCTGTGTTGTTTGTGGATCAACACAGATGATGTAAATCCTCATTGTTCTCCTCATCCTTTTCAGCTGCATTTGGAAAAATGACTGAATGGATAATAATAGCTACATATAGGTTGTTAGCTCAGTTAACTGAAACATTGGATTGTGATTGACGACAGCACAGGTTCAACTTCTGTACTGGCAGTGGTTATCATTAAGGCTCCACTTTGCCTTTTACCTGAGTTGTGGTGATCCCTGGATTAAATTGACTTGCAGTCATTTCTGCCTCTAATGAGAGAACAGCCTGTGATGACTTACAATTTCATGGTATCTCCAATTTAAATCTCAAAGTTGCAGAGGCACTTAATATCTCTTAATGAGTGTGGACTGAAAGAGACATAGTTGGGATCTATCAGCAATTCTCAGACCCACATTATATAAAACCTGTTAGTAGGAGTGGTGCCATTGCATGTGGAATTTGCCCTATACTCAGCAATAATAGCCAAGGAGTATGAATTGGTCTATTTCTCTTCATTGGGGAATTATGTGTTGTTTTCCTTTGAAGATCTGTACTAAAGTATCAACTATGTTTTTTTTCTCTCTCAGTTAGGGCAAGCCTGTGGCACAGGAGCACCAGCAAATATCTGGTGGGGTCAGAAACCCAGACACACAGACTCTTTTTTCTCAAATCAGAGAATGTGACAGCAACTCAGTGGCTGATAGAGTTGTCATGGAAACATGCTCTTCTGAGTAATCACGCAACACCACTGCTTGGCTTGAACAGAGAAATGTGAATGGAAAGCTAAAAATGGGGAGTTGGCAGCTTGAAAGTGCAATTACAAGTAACTTGGGGGTGATTTTCTTTCCCCAGAGATTGGTGCAGAAAGATGTAATGTTGAAAACAGTAGGGAGATGTAACTGATGAGCAGCAAAAAGAAGATTCTAGGAAATGGTCTTGTCTCTGAGCAAAACCATAGGAGTAGAGAAGCAATGAGATAGTGAGGTCAATGTATTGACCATAAATGTGGGTTGGAGAGTTTGAAATGCAGGATAATATATGGCAGGCACTAATAGCAAATGTATACTAACATCATGCTTTGCTCTCCATAAAGAATTGTGCACTTATTTCATATTGACTTATTCATTAAGAAGGTTCTGGTTTGTATGGTCAGATAAAAGCATAGAAAGTTGATAGCTTCATGCTTGAAAAAAACTGAATTGAAGATTTTGCTCCAGCGAACGCAACTATATGAAAGAAAAAATGTTTCAATGATGAGCCATGCTCTAATTCACTAATTCAGCAGCCATTAAGAAGTCATGTCTAAGTCAACAATATTATAATTATCTCCTGCACATACTTCTGCCTCCAGTGTTATGTGGGCTACACTAACCAGAGAAACCAATTCTCCACATTTTGAATGGCAACGGCTAGGACACATCAAGCTCAAACCGTGCATGACCTACAATATTATAGAGAGCTGCAAGCTACTTAGCAATACAGTAAATGTCCATTTGAAGACTCCGATGTTCCTCTGGTCAGTTTTGGAAAGGTAGATGTGTCATTTTAGTGTTCTTTTGCTGCAGTTCAGGCCATTATTCATGAACTTGTTATCCTTGAAAGCAAATCATATTTCGTCTCATTCACAAACCATCTAGAGTATGATCTATTCTTTGAAAAACATGACTGAGGTTTTTCAAAGGATGAGAACATCATGATAACTTCAAAGAGAACTCATAGTGGGGCATAAAATTATTGACAAATCGACTTATGTAATAAATGCTTTTCTGGAATAAACATTCTTCCTGTTGAGGATGGCTAGGGTGCTTGTATGTTAGTGTTTATAAGGAAAAATGGTTCTCACTTATTGTACTCCAATCCTTGGGAAAGCCAGCAACCTCATGATGTTGGATTGTCCCTGTCACATTGTCTTCTTGACATGTTGCCAATGACTATGATCTCTGGAGTGTTCCTTTAAACTTCATTAGTGACTTGGTGAATTAACTATGTTTGACAACCTGTCTAATGTTGAATAAACTTGAAGGGAAGTTATAATATAAAGATCAAAAGGGTGGAACTTCACAGCTACAGAAAGAGATGAATATTGGCATTGTTTTTGTTTATTTACTGCAATTGTTTATTTTCTGCAAATGCGTATTTTCCATCCCTAATTGCTCTCCGATATAACTGAGTGGCTTGCTCAGCCACTTCAGAGGGCAATTAAGAGTCAACCACATTACTGAGATCTGGAGTCATATGCAGGCTAGACCACATAAAGATGGCAGATGGTTTTTTGTTCCAGAATTAGACTTTTCTTTAAAGTGCAGACTTTTATTTCTTGGATCTGAATTCAAATTCTAATGTAGTGGGATTTGAATCCAGGTGCCTGGAATATCTGTGTCATGAGGCTAGCAACAATATCATTAGGCCATCATCCTTCCCTGGCCAGACCATCTAACCATCCATGCGAGTTGCTGATAAAGGTTTCTGTCATCATTCTCTTTAGGTGTAAAAATCTACATGGCATGCTTGGTCTGGTTTCCTCTTTGTTACAGGAAAAACATTTCCTAGTCGAGCTAGATTTTCTGTTAGTTAATATGATTTGGTATATTGCACGTTCAATGAGGAGTGCAGGGAGGAGTCAACTTTTCAAGGTTAAAACAGCAGAAGGAGCATACAATAGACAGGGTTAAGTCACCCCATAACCAATGGATTAACCTAAGCTTTGCAATTTTGCCACATCTAAACATAAATGGTAGATTACAATTAAACAAATTGCAGGAGTTTAAGCCTTCACAAATATCCCCACCCTTACATTATTTGCATCAGTGGAAAAGACAATAATGAATCATTTACATCGATCAACAGCTGGAAGTGCCAAGTAGATGATCCAACTTGGTCTCATTCTCAGATCCTCTAAAATCGCAGATTCCAGTCTTTAATTGTTCTGATTCACTTATATTGTATCAAGAAGATGCTAAATACTGCAAAGGCTAAGGGGTTTGATAATATTCTGGCAATAGTACTAATGACTTGTGTTCTAGAGCTAGCTGCACCCATAGCCAATCGGTTCCAATATAACTACATCACTGGTATCTGCTCAGTAATGTGGAAAGTTGCCAAGGCATGTCCTGCACATAAAACCCAACAAAGTGAGTTATGGCCTTACCAGTTTACCCTCAAAATAAGCAAAATAATAAATAATATTGCCAACAGCGTTGATGAAGGGCTTTTGACCAAAATATTAATTTTCCTGCTCCTCAGATGCTGCCTGACTTGCTGTGCTTTTTTCAGCACCACTCTAATCTTGACTCTAATCTCCAGCATCTGCAGTACTCACTTCTGCCTTGCCAACAGTGCTGTCAAGTAACATTTGTAAACAATTAATCTGCTGACTGATGCATTGATGCTCCACCAGGGCCATTCAGAACTTTAGCTCATTACAATCTTGATGCAGACATGGACAAAAGAGCTGAACTTGAGAGGGGAGAATGACTGTCCTTGACATGATGGCAGCATTCATCTGGGTATGGCATCAAGGAGTCCTAACCATACCAGAATCAATGGGAATCGAGGAAAAAGCTCCTCACTCATTCTAGTCATACCTGGTACAAAGGAAAATGATTGCGGCATTGAAGGTCCGGCATCTTGGATCCAGGGCATTTCTGCTGGTGTTCCTTAAGGTAGTATCCTGGGTGCAACAATCTTCCGTAGCTTCATCAACGACGTTGCCTCTATTGTAAGATCAGAAATTGGTACATTCACGAATGATTGTGCAATGTTCTGTATTATTCATGATTCCCTAGATTCTAAAACAGTCTGTACCTGTTTGCAGCAAGGCCTGGACAACATGTATTTGGATTTTCAGAAAGGTGGTAATACATTGGCGTGAACTGACTGTTGGTGAGCAGAAAGGAAACAATGGAAGGAATAAAAGGGTCTGTCCCAACTGCAAGGGGTCAATGCTTGGGCTCTTGCTTTTCTCGAAGTATATCAGCAAATTGAATGAGAGATTCAAATGTGATGTTACCAATTTTGCTGATGGGATTGTGCATTGTGAGAAGAACATAAAGAAGCTTCAAGACAATGTAGACAAATTGATTGAGTGGGCAAGCATTGTATAATATTGATAGGTATGAAGTTGTCCACTGCAGAAGGAAAAGCAGAATGACATAGTATTATTTCAAGGAGGATCGATTGTCTAGACAGGTGATGGGCAGTCTGAATCCAGCCCCTCTTTGTTTATGTGGAAAACATTCTGACTCTGAACAACCAAGAGGTTGACTGACTACATTCACCCCTGAACTAGTAAATAAACTGCTCTTGACCTACTATTCCGCAATCCTTACGTTATGGCTACCTCCTTTCACTTCCCTGACTGCTGACAACTGTGATGAATTTCCAGGCTTTGATTCTGTACTAAAATGGTATGGCAAGACAGCAGAAATATAAGCAAGGTTTCCCTGGCTGAGGGGCAGAGCACAAAAAGCAATGTAAGCCAAGCTGTAAGACTTCAGATAGTCTGAGTATTAACAGACCAGCTTGGTGATGCAATCTGGTCCTATCCAAGAACTGGGTATATATTCCTGAGTTCAAAGTGTCCTTACAATGTTGTATCATAAAATACATCACTATAATGATAGTTTTCATTGTTCCTAAGGTGCAGAATTGCAGTGCAGTAGCATCCTTGCAGGTAGATCAGAGATGTGCAATATAGATTCTGAGATTAGCCCACAGTGGAATGTTAATTGCTGTAGACATTGGGTGTATGTGGCTGGTGCGTATGGAGTTTGTGCCGTGAGATGTTAATGCCTTGTGTCTGACATGGAGCTGGTTTGGAGCAGGAGGCAAGTTGAAGTTACCATGTACCTGCTCTGACTTCTGCACTGAGAATTCTTAGCATTCAGTTTGCTTGATGGGATTGGTAAGATGGATATTAATGAGGTGTGCAGTTAATAGGATGGTTAACAAACAATAATCCCTCTTAATAGGCAACTCACTCCTGCTTACTGAGATTTTTGCCTCGATGCTTTGCAGTTGCGTAAAGGATGCTGTAAGATCACCTAATGTTGAGATAGATCTACCCAGAATTTTTAGAGATACTGCTCCATTTCTCTCCATATTGCTCAGGCATCTAAACAATTGTGTTTTACATTTCCAACCAGCTTTAAACTGATAAGTAAAAAGAGTTATTTGTGCATCTTATTGGTCATCTTAATTTGATTTGAGTTAATTTGATTTGATTTATTTTTGTAACATGCACTGATGTACAGTGAAAAGTATTAAACTGTATGCAAACCAGATAAATCATACCTTACATCAGTAAATCAGGGTCATAGATCAGAATGTTGAATATAGTGTTAGAGAAGGATTAACTGTAAAATGGGAGGCATCTGTTCATAACTCTGAATACAGCGGGGAAGAAGCTGCTTTTGAATATGTTGATACTTGTTTTCAAACTTTTGTATCTTATGCCTGATAGGAGAGGGTGGAAGAGAGTATAACTGGGATGGGAGGGGTCTTTGATTATATTGGCTGCTTTCCCGAGGCAGTGGGATGTATACATGGAGTTAATGGTAGGAAGGCTGGTTTTCGAGAGAGACTGGGCTTCGTTCACAGCTCTCTGTAATTTCTCGCAGTCTTGGGCAGAGCAGTTGCCATACCAAGTTGTGATGCAATTGGATAGAATGTCTTCTTTGGCGCATCTTTAAAAATTGGTAAGAGTCATTGTGGATATGCCAAATTTCCTTAGCCAGGTAATGACAAAAGAGAAAACCTAACTATTGCCCATTAACATTCAATGGCATTGTGAGTAAGCTTCTTACGGTCAGGAAAGGGAGATCACATCCAGATTGAACCACAGCCCGACTGAGTATACAGTTCAGGAAATTTGGAGGCAGAGTGGGTACAGAACTGATAAATCTTTACTTTTTTGCTCCATTTTAAAAGTTTAAAATTCAGTCTCATTAAAAGGTTAATATGACAGCTGAGTGAGCTAACTGACGTACAGCTACCAGTCAATCAGCTGAGCCTGAATAGGACCTTAATAGTTTTGGCTTAGTATTGAAATTTAATTAATGAGTCATTTCAGCTCATCTCAATTATGTTTAAGAGAGGGTCTGTTGAAAGTGCATGATCAGTAAGCTTTGCACAGTTAGGAAGAGGCACAACCCAAGTGAATACATAGACAAGAGAATTTGGAATTTGGTGTGGATGGAGAAGGTGTACCTTTTGCTTGCTCTTTTTTTGGTTCAGTTTGCAAGAGTTTTTCTACAGGAGAACTAGAAGCCCAGGATTAAGGCCCAGCACGTAAGAAAGAGCAATGTCACAAGAAAACAGTGAGTTCATTGGTTGGCAATAGCTAGTTATTTGACTATGCATGAGATTACTTTAGAATTGCAGGCAAATGAAGGAAATATTTACAAGTTACAGACTAAAAGACTATAGGAAATCTTTAGAAAATCAAATTAAAAATGAAGGGCCAGGTGATTCATTGTAAATCCATGATGTGTGAGCAGGTGGACCCCATTGTGCTTCAGACTGATCACATCTGTATCATGTGTTGGTTGCTTGAGGAACTCAGGCTCAGAGTTGTTAAGCTGGAGTCTGAGCTTCAAACACGATGATGCTTTGGTGAAGGAGAAGAGTTTCCAGAATGCTGTGTTTCAAATGGCAGTCACATCCCATGAATTAACGACCTCAAATTCAGTCAGTGGTTAGGGACATGGTGGTGTTACTATGATTGAGGCAGGGAGATCCAGGAGGTATTGTTGAAGAAGCCTCAGCCCTTGAACTTGACCAACTGGTTTTAGATTCGTACTCCCTGTCTGGGTAAAAGTGGGATTTGTAGGGACGATGAGCAAACCAACCACAACACCCTGGTACAGAGAGCCATTCAAGAGGAAGGGGAAAAAATTAAAATGTAGTTGTAATCGGGGATACTATTGTGAAGAGAATATACACTGTGCTCTGTGGTCAGGATTGAGAGTTCCAAAGGCCGTGTTGCCTGCATGCTGCATGAATTCAGGATTCTCATCTGGGCTGCAGAATGTCATGACCCATGAGTGTGCCAACAATAAAGTGGAAAGAGCTTTGGGCTAAGGAGATATGAGCAGCTTGTGGTTAAAGTAAAAAGCAGAACTGGATTACTACTGGAGCCATTAGCTAATTGGCACAGGGTCAACAATGAAAAAGGTAAATACATAGTTTATATGGGAAAAACCAGTTTGAATTCATGGGATATAGTACTGGGGAAAGAGGGAGCTGCTCTAGTCGGATGGCCTCCACCTGAATCATGTCCGGGCCAGAGTCTGGCAAATCAATATCTAGGGCTGGAGATAGGGCCTTTAAACTAAATAGCAGAGGGATTTGGTTTAAACTGTTCCATTTCTTTGTTTTGGAATTGACATATTGTGCAATGGAGAAAGTTTGTCTTTATTGGCTAGGTACTATCTATGCCTGTGAGAGTTCTTTTAGCATCTTCTACTGTCCTAATTGATTACAATGTAGTTTAGTCTTAACTCTTCTCTGGATAATTAGGGATGGGCAATAAATGCTGGCCTATCCAGTGATGCCTTCTTCGTGTGAATAATTTTTTAAAAAATAAATTGCTGTATTGGTTTATTACATGTGTTGCTTGTGGTTTTGTGCCTTAACAATTAAATGAACTTTGCTAATTTCCTTGGAGAAAGGGAGGACTGCAGATGCTATGACTTCAGAGTTGAAGAACGTGGTGCTGGAAAAGCACAGCTGGTCAGGCAGCAGCCAAGAAGATGGAGAATCAACATTTCGAGCATAAGCTGTTCATCAGGAATTCACTAATCTCCTTGTCAACTTTCATGTTCTCCTGCTCTGACTGATCTGTGTTGCTTCCAGACTTCTGCATCATTCATCATCTGAAGAGTTCTGTCTAGAGTCTGGTTTTCATTGGACTGTAATAAATCTGACAGACATATTAGCAATTCCTGCTCCCATTCTAGCTCTTATGAATCCTGACTTGAAGTCACCATATTTGAATTTCTCCACTTTTTCATTTTGAAGTTATGAGTGAGGTTACTGAAATAATCTATGTTTGCAGGGATTGGTGCAGGGTCCACTGTTTGTCATTTATATAACAATTTGGATAAGAGCATGGAAACATGGTCAGTGGGTTTGTGGATGGCACCAAAATTGGTGGTAGAGTCGACAGTGAAGAAGGTTATCTCAGTATGATGGGAACTTGATCAGCTGGGACACTGGGCTAAAGTGGCAGACAGAGTTTAATTTAAATACACGTGAGGTGTCGCATTTTGCTAGAATAAACTAGTAAAATTACTGGTAGGACCATGGGGATTGTTGTCCAACAGAGACCAAAGGATTCCGAAACATAGTTCCTGAAGTGATATCATAGGTAGCAAAGTAGACATTTAGCATGCTTGCCTTTATTGGTCAGAACTTTTGAATAGAGGAGCTAGGACATCATGTTATGGCTGTACAAGATATTGATGATGTCACTTTTAGAGTACTGCATACAGGTAATTTTTCTAGAAGAAGGATATTTTAAATTGGAAAGAGTGCAGAAAAGATTTACAAATATGCTGCTTGGACTGGAGGTATTAGGAGAGGCTGGACAGATTAGATGAGATTCCTTAGTGTGGAAACAGGCCCTTTGGCCCAACAACTCCACACCGATCCTGCGAAAAGTAACCCACCCAGACCCATTCCCCTACACCTAACACTATGGACAATTTAGCGCAGCCAATTCACCTGACCTGCACATCTTTGGACTGTGGGAGGAAACCTGAGCACCCGGAGAAAACCCACGCAGACACTGGGAGAATGTGCAAACTCTGCACAGACAGTTGCCATTAATTGAACCCGGGTCCCTGGCACTGAGGCAGCAGTGCTAACCATTGAGCCACCATGCTGCCTGTAACTGGGGCAATTTTCATTAAAGTGTTGGAGATTGAGGGATGATCTCATAAAGTTTATAAAGTCATGAGGAGCATAGATAAGGTGAATAGCAAAGGTCTTTTCCCTAGGTTAGGGGAGATTAAAACCAGACAGTCTAGGTTCAAAGGTGGCACGGTGGCTGAGTAGTTAGCACTGCTGCCTCACAGCACCAGGGTCCCAGGTTCAATTTCAGCCTCAGGTGACTATCTGTGCGGAGTTTTCACATTCTCCCTGTGTCTGCGTGGGTTTCCTCCCACAGTCCAAAGGTGGGCAGGTCAGGTGACTTGGCCTTTCTAAATTGCCTATAGTGTTCGGTGTGTTAGTCAGAGGGAAATGGGTCAGGGTGGGTTACTTTCCAGAAGGTTGGTGTGGACTGCTTGGCCCAAAGGGCCTGTTTCCACACTGTAGGGAATCACATCTGAAGTAGAGGGAAAAGAATTTGAAAGGCACCTGGGAACCAACTTATTCACACACAGGCTGGTTTGTATGTGGAATGAACTGCTCAAGGAAGTGAGTTGCAGGTCCAGCCACAACATTCATAAGACATCTGAACAGGGTACATGAACAGAAAAGATTTAGAATATGGGCCAAACGCAGACAAATGGGGCAAATTTTGTTTTGGAAATCTGGTCAACATGAACAGGTTGGACTGAAGAGTTTGTTTCCGTGTTATGTTTATGTCAATAATTCCTCTGGATGCTGACTTGTCTATTAAATGTTGCTCCTCCAAGAGCTTTATTTGTTCTGAGTTTGATGTAGTCATCAAAGTCTGTCAGAATGCCTTAAAGTGTCTATTTGTCAGTGTATCCATAGATGAGCCGGAATATTATCAGGTATACACCCAAATTTATGAAGAACTGTTTTAACACATTCAGCTTCTGATATAGTGTGGAATCTTGAAGGTGTTCTGCAGCTTAGAAATTCCTCCTTCTAAGCTGTTCAATGTTTGTTTCCTGTTTTGTTCATGTCTCAAAAATAAAATCATCCTGGCTATATTAATTCTACTGCCGCTTTTTTTAAAAAATGTGAATTCATGTTTTGCGTGCTTAAAAGACATTCATTTCAAAGCAATAAACTTAATGTTCTGCTGCCTTTTCATGTATCTGGGGTGCAGTATCTTGAGATGTTAATTAACATCTCCCTCTCCTCCATTATAATCTTTTCTTCCTGAATCTTCCAGAATGCCAAATGGTCAACAACAATAATTTATACAGCATTTAACATGATTAAATATTCAAAGGCACTTCAAAGGAGCACTACAAAACCTATAAACTGCACTGATACACCAAAGGAAACATTACATCAGATTACCAAAAGTTCCATTAAAGGATTAGATTGTAAGGAGCATATTAAAGGATCAACATGAAATAGGAAAGCACAGGGGTGCTAGGATGGAAATACAGGACTTCCTATCTGAGCAATTAAAAGCACAGCTACCATGGTTTATAGTCACAGCTTTCAAGAGGCCATGCTTTAAACACATGTCTTGGAGGGTTAAGAACCTTCAGGAGGTAGGAATGAAAGGCGATATGGGCTTTTGTAAGGAATAATGCAAATCTTAACATCAAGACATCGGTTAGCTGGAAACCAACATTAAGTCAGTGAACACAGGGGTGGTCAGGGAATGGAACTTGGTGTGAGTTTGTCCACAAAGGATACTAGCTTCAGTCAATATTTTACAGGGGTCTCAGACTTCTAAGAATGGGGGGAAAAGCAAGTCTAAGCCTGTAAAAGCAAATAGCAAATTAATTACACCAAACGCTGAACTCAAAATTCATAAATTGCCTCTCACTCCTATAACTTCCCATCTAGCATATTACTAGTATTGATTGCACTTTATTCCCTTCCATCTGAAGTACCACTTGTGCCATGAGTCTAAAACCTGGAAGTTTGAACCTGTAGCTGTTTCACTCACCACAGTGTAGCAGAATTGCTACTGTTAGGATTCAAACTACAAACCACAGGTCGGGTTACATCATAACAGGAAACTTAGAAAGAACCACTTCCTGATGAAATGTCTGATCAAAATAGCTTCCACACCATTTGACTGATCAAAACAATGTCCTGCTTATGCACAAGTGAATTCCCAGAATGGTATTCTATCCATTGTATTGAACTCAGAGCAAGCAGGTTTCAGCACCGGTGATTTAAAGGCCCATATATGTTTTGACTTGTATTCTAATCCCCTCACATGAGGTCAATAATGGAGCATAATATAATTTAGTTCTTATTTTTCGATACATAATTTTGTAAATTGAACAATTGTAAAAATAATAAAATTCATCACTACCACATCATGCACATTGTCACATCAATCCATCCTTTGCACTAAACACACACTACCTCAATTCACCCACCTCCCTTCACTCTCAATCAGCGGAAACTGCTGTCATTTTGTTATTGGTTGACATTATTGGTAGAGCACTAAAAATCAGCAACTCTCTGATGCCCTTAATAATTCTGTGCAACAGAGTGATTACCAAGCTATGAAAAAAATTATCAAATTTATCTTGCTTTTACTTATAGCTGAACAAATCTGAATTTCTCCCTTTAGCTTTTTAAAACAAAACTGGTAATTGTAATGAGCCATATATTTTGAAGCAAATTCATTTCCAAATTAATGAAATCCCAATTTGTCAGCAACAATATTTGATTTGAAAATGCCTGTTTGCCTAATAGGGAAATGATGAGCACAGAATACTAAGCAGACCTTCTGT
This sequence comes from Hemiscyllium ocellatum, assembly GCF_020745735.1. NCBI lineage: Eukaryota > Metazoa > Chordata > Chondrichthyes > Orectolobiformes > Hemiscylliidae > Hemiscyllium > Hemiscyllium ocellatum. The sequence continues at coordinate 52,252,613 of NC_083405.1, forward strand.
GTTCTACTTCTTCCTTTCACTTTTCCTTTCTCACCATCATCACTTTCTTTCTGTCTTTCTGGTGAATGGTTGATGGGTGAGATTTGGGAACCAGTCCAATCTTTAATTATCCTGTCTCTAGAAGCAATACAAGGGTTTGAGCCCAGCAGAAGGGAATTGCAGTTACATCAGAGAACACAACAAATGAACTGGGAGTAAAATGGTTCAAGAAAGCAGGAGCATTCTTCTTGAGATTTAATCAGTTTTGTGCTTACAGAACAAGTGCCCATTGTGTGCGATGTCAGAGACACACTGAGGTCTTTTCTATGCTTTTCCATCTAATGAATTAGAATGCTTAATAGCTATTATTCATATAGTTTAATCTTTCCACATTTTTAACAGCCTATTCTAGCCTAAAGAATCCTCATTTTGTAAACTGAAGAGAGCTGTGTTTGGGAATAATAATGAAAATAAAGGATTAAAAGTCATATTGACTTTCTTTTGATTTCCTTTCATCATCATATTTTTGAATAGTTCAAAAAAAGTGAACTGGGACATTTTTTCAACCAATTTTTGAGATCATGCTGCATGACAGTCTATTGGGTTCTCTATATTTTGTTTGCCATTCACATCTGTAGAATATATTTATATTTTGATTTCTGAGAAGATGGTGGTGCCAATCATCATTTGTCATTGTTATTTTTCACTAAGGAGCCAAACTGAAGAGTCTAACTGTGATATTAAATGTAAAATGCATTAGGTGGGAGATCTTTTAAAGTTAAACAATGAGAAAAACACTGCAAAAAATTAAGAGTATTATCAGGAAATGCTTCTTCACGTAATAAATGGACTTCTAGCTGCCCAAATGAAAAAAAACAACAATGAAAACCATTGAAAAATTGGGTAGATGTTGTATGGGAGAGATTGTGGATTTCTGAGTTATGATAGATCTCAGTAATCCATCTAAATCTATTTTGTGACCATGGGTGATATGGGGATTTAAGGGTTGAAATTCTCAGAAGTAGTAATTCTAAAGTAACGATTTTGGTCCTTGATATAGCATTCGACTCCCTGAATGTGATCACAAAAAAAAAGCTGAAAACATTGAATACAGCAACATCTATGAGTCCTGACAACATTCTGATTATAACCCCCAAGTGCTCCAGAACTATCTACATTTCTAGCAAAGCTGTGACAGCACCGTTACAATGATGGAATCTACCAGAGAATGTTAAAAATTACTCCGATATCGCCTATCCATAAAAATCAGGAGAAATCCAACCAGGCTAATTGTTGCTCCTTCAATCTCCAGTCAATCATCGGCTAAATAATGGACAATGTTTGCAACTGAACAATTGATTGGCATTTAAATGCCAAAGGTTCACTTTGGCTTCCTCCAGGGCCACTTTGCTCCTGAATTCATTATAACCTTGGTTCAAACATGGATTAAAGAGCTGAATTGGTGAGTGAAGTGAGAGTGACTGTCCCTGATTGCTGTTGCCTAACATGGATAGCATTTGATGATGTCCTATGCCCAGCCATCTTCAGCTGTTTCATCAATGTGCTTCCTTCCTCAATACGGTCAGAAATGGGGATGCTCACTGAGGGAACAGTGTTCAGCATGATTTATGACTCCTCAAATACTGAAGTAGACTTTGTTCAATATAGCAAGAACTGGACAATATCCAGTTTTGGACTGAAAAGTAACATGCATGCCACACATTGATATCTTCAGCAAGAGAGAATTTAACCAACGCTCATTGATGGTCAATGATGACGCCATCACTGAACTCCCCCACTAACAACACTCTTGGGGTGTCATTGGTAAGTTGCTGAACTGGACTATTCAAAAGTAGTGTGGCTGCCAGAGTAGGTCAGAGGCCAGGAATCTGGGAGAAAGTTATCCACTTCCTGATTCTCAACTCTTTCCACCATCTACAAGACATAAGCCAGGAATGTGATGGAATATTCCCCATATGCCTGGATAACTGTAGCTCCAACAACACTTAAGAAGCTTCATGCTAACCAGGACAAAGCAGCCTGCTTGACATCACATTCACAAATATTCACTCCTTCCATTGCCAATGCTCAGTAGTAGCAATGTGCACCATTAACAAGATGCAGTGCAAAACTTCAAAGGTTCCTTAGCCAGCACTTTTCAAACACATGGCCATTTTCATCTAGAAGGATAAGGGCATAAATTGCATGGGAACACTATCATTTGCAAGTTACCCTCCAGGCCATTCACCATCCTGACTTGGAAATATATCAACAATTTTTTGTGCTGCTGGGTCAAAATCATGGACCTCCCTCTTTAAGGTCATTATGGATCTACCTACACCAAATGATCTGCAGGGATTCAAGAAGGTAGCTCACTACCACTTTCTCAAGGTATGCTGGGGATAGGCAATAAATGCTGGTCACGCCAATGATGTCTTTATTCAACAAATTAACTTCTTTTTAAAAAAATTGCGAAGCCCTAATAGAACTGAAGTTAGTGGGAATCTTGGGCTAAGCTCTCCACTGGTTGGAGTCACAAGTAGCAAAAAGAAAGAAGGTTATGATGATTGGATGCCAACAAATTCAACCTCCACAACAATTTTCAACAAGAACGAACTTAACTATTTTCCATTGACATTTAATGACATTACAATCGCTAAATTTCCAAATTCCACACTCTAAGGTTTACTGTTGACCTGAAGCTGGACGGGACTAGCCATATAAATACTACATTGCAAGAGCTGGTCAGAAATTGGGAATTCTGTAGTAGGTAACTCATCTTCTGACTCCACACTGCCTGACCACCATCTACAAGATAATGTGATTTGCCTGGATGAGTACAGTTTTAGTCACACGCAGAAATGTTGACACCCTCCAGGGGAAGCAATTTGCTTGATCAGCAGGCCATCCAACACCTTTAAAACATCACACCCTCCACCATTGATACAGAGTGCAGAAGTGTGTATCATCCAAAAGCTGCATTACATTGACTTGTCAAGACTCCATCAACAGTATTTTCCAAAACCATGTCCTTTATCAGCTATAAAGACATGGACAGCAGATGCATGAGAACACTGCTAAGTTACACACTATTCATGCTTGAAAATGTATCATATTCCATCACATTTACTGGGTCAAAATTCAAGAACTCAATCCCTAGAGGAAATGTGGGTGTATCTTGGATCATAGAATCTCTACAGTGTGGAAAGAGGCCATTTAGCCCGTTGAGCCTGCCCCAACCCTCCAAAGAGCATCCCAGCCAGCCCTCACCCCATCCCATGTAACCCTGCATTTCCTATAGCTATTCTACCCAGTTGACACATCCCTGGACACTATGGGGTAATTTAACATTGCCAATCCATCTAACCTGTACATTTTTTGGACTGAGAGTAACTCTTCAGATTCATTATGACTTGTAAGTATAAGAAAAGCTTGGGTGATTTGGAAAGTCTTCACTCCCCACAGAAGATCCAGCCTCTGACCTGCTTTTGTACTCCCACTGTATAAATGGTTTGTGTAGTTCAGTTTCCAATCAACTGTGATCCCAAGGATGTAATCTGAAGTTCTCTCAATTTAGAAATTTTTTTTGAATTAAAATCAAATGCGTAAGTCTGCAATTTAAGAAAAATGAGAGGGGAAGACCTGGGAATTATGAACCATCTCACTAATAACTTTTGCATTATCAGTATGAGAATCTATAATTAATGACTAAGTGCTGGAACAGATTGAAAATGTTCAGCTAATCAAAGAAAATCAGCATAGGTTTGTATTCATCTACAGAGGACTGAACCATAACAATGTCAACACTAGATGGTAAGTTGACAGTCAAGTTAAGAATGATAGATTCTCTACCCATTGTCTTATAACTTAACACTAGTTATGTCTGAATTTACCTGCAGCAGAGTTGTGAACACAATGTGACCCTAAGTCAGGAGAGGGATAATGGTGAATGGGACCATGGAAGTGGGAACTTCATCATATTTTACCTATTAGTGCCCCTTTCCATTTATCCACCTCACCAAAGACAGCATCTGCCCATCTATAGATGCACATGGAATGATCTCTAGTGAGATCACAGCACAAGTTGTTGACCAAAGACATCTCAGCATCAGGGCAGAGAGCGGCCTGAATCTATCCTTGCTGAAATCAAATGAGGATGAAAAAATGCAGAATAAATAAATATTTCACTGACTATTTACACCTGAGTGTTTGATGAGCTCTTACACTATCAAACTTTTTTTTGTTATTTACAATTTATATCGATGATTTGGAGTTGGGGACCAAGTGTATGGTGTCAAAATTTGCCAATGACATTAAGATGAGTGGCAGAGCAAAGTGTAAAGAAGACTGTGAAACTTTGCAGAGGAACACAGAAATATTGAGTGAGTGGGTAAAAGTCTGGCAGATGAAATACAATGTTAGTCAATGTGAAGTCATACATTTTGGTAGGAGTAATAGCAAAATAATTGTTACTTGAATGGTAAAAAGTTGCAGCATGCTGCTGTGCAGAGGGACCTGGGTGTCCTTGTGCATGAATCACAGAAGGTTGGTCTGCAGGTACAACAAGTAATTAGGAAGGCAAATGGAATTTTGTCCTTCATTGCTAAAAGGGTTGAGTTTAAAACCAGAGAAGTAATGTTACAACTATTCACACCTAGGCCACACCTAGAGTACTGCACACAGTTTTGGTCTGCTTACTTAAGAAAGGATATACTAGCACTGGAAGGGGGTGCAGAGGAGGTTCACTATGTTGATTCCAGAGTTGAGGGGCTTGGCTTATGAGGAGAGGCTGAGTAGACTGGGATTATATTCATTGGAATTCAGAAGAATGAGGGAGGATCTTATAGAAACATAAAAAATTATGAAGGGAATTGATAACATGGAAATAGATAAGATATTTCCACTGCTAGGTGAAACTTGGAGAAGAGGGCATGACCTCAGGGTTAGAGGGAGCATGTTAAGAACTGAACTGAGAAGGAACTTCTTCACCCAGAGGGTTGTTAATTCTATGGAATTCCTTGCCCAGGGAAGTAGTTGACTCTACTTCAGTAAGTGCTTTTAAAGCAAAGATAGATACTTTTTTGACAGTTAAAGGAATTAAGGGATATGGTGAAAATGTGGGTAAGTGGAGCTGAGGCCACAAAAAGATCAGCCATGGTCTTATTGAGTGGCAGAGCAGACTCGAAGGGCCGAATGGTCTACTCCTGCTCCTAGTTCTTCTATTCTTATGTTCTTTTATATATGATACAACATAAAATGTGTTGATTAGCACCTTGTCCACTGTTGCCCTCTAAGTACAGTTTGTCCTTTCACTTTTTTTTAAATGATGAATGAGAGGAAATAGAAGGAGATGGCAGCTGTCTAGCTCCAGTACCATTCTGTGGAAAGGGTGGTGTTGGGGTACACTATTGGTGTGGCTGATATTTTGCATTTTCTCCATCTTCTAGCAATTAGGGCCTCCCTTAATGATCAGATCTGAAAGTGTTATATTCCTCCTCCTCTTCCTCTATGTTTTCTTCATCTGATGAAGTTTGATCAACATCTTGCTCCTTCTCCACCTGAAATGCCTTCTGCTGTGCAATAATATGCAAGACAAACTCTGCCCAATGGTGTTGGACTCTTGCCAATGAGCACTGAAGGACAGAGCTGGACTCTCTTAGACACTGGAAATACATCTTCAACATGTTCAAAGCAACATCACCTCACTGATAGGGTTCAATACTAGTATGAGTCAAGTTCAAAGGGTGTAACCCTTGTTTTAAATGAACTGATCCTTTGGTCCACATCTTGGAACAGTCATGTCTGCAGTACTAGCCTATGAAAGAATTAAAAACATCCTGACAGCTCCTAGGAAATCTGATGTAAGGTTGCATACCTTCTGCACATTACTGGGGCGGCATGGTGGCACAGTAGTTAGCACTACTGCCTCACAGCGCCAGAGACCCGGGTTCAATTCCCGCCTCAGGCGACTGTCTGTGTGGAGTTTGCACATTCTCCCCGTGTCTGTGTGGGTTTCCTCCGAGTGCTCCGGTTTCCTCCCACAGTCACAAAGATGTGACTAGGACAAATGTTCGACACAACATCGTGGGCCGAAGGGCCTGTTCTGTGCTGTATTGTTCTATGTTCTATGTGCAGGTTAGGTGAATTGGCCGTGCTAAATTGCTGGTAGTGTTAGGTGAAGTGGTAAATGTAGAGGAATGGGTCTGGGTGGGTTGATCTTCGGAGGGTCGTGTGGACTTGTTGGGCCGAAGGGCTTGTTTCCACATTGTAAGTCATTTAATCTCTGTAATAGACTGGATTAAAATCCTTTCAAGTTGATTAAGAACAACGGCTTGATGGACTCGGGTGGCTTCATGTGGCATGCTGTGCTTATAGGGAGCCAAGTACCAGATTAAATGTGAATGCCCACTCATTTTGGTTATTGTCCTTCCAGGAGAAGTCAACAATTTGTAAAAAAAAAGGCAATAAGACCTGCTGTTAGCAATTATGAATATTCACTGATAAATCATCAGCATAATACAAGGAAACTGAGGCAAAGAAATTAAAGTTTGTCGTGATTTATTCAGGGGCAGGTAATGAGTGATTACCAGGTCCAGACCAGTAGGGCATAGTCCTTCATGTAGATGGTAACAGATGTCTCTGATCTCCTTTCTTCCACTCCTGTGGAATTCTCCTTCTGATAAGCCATGGTAATTACACCTACCTACAGCCACTCTATTGATCTTGACTCTGCTGTTGTTCAAGTTTCTCCTCTATACCAGTTGCTCCTGGCACGATATGTTGTCATTCCTCTGAAATGCTTCCTTGTCCCAATTTCATGTGAAAAACATTGAAATGTTTGAAAAAATAACTTTTCGCCATCTTAAGAACCTCCACGCTGACAGTAGCATTCCACAAAGACTTTGTAACTACTCAGCATTTACTGAGATTGAGCGATTGGAACTTTTAAAGTTCTCCGCAGTACATTTCAATTGCTATTTCTTTTTGCTGGTGAGTTTCTTGAAGCCTACGCCGAAGCATTAAAATTCAAGTTCCAGTTTAATTCAATTAAATTTTGCTTCATTAACATCCACTAATTATCTTTAATGGTTGTGGTAATTACTGAGCTACCTATCCTATTGATTCCATTGGCTCTGGTTGAACAGGTTACTCAATTGTGGAGAAACCTTGCTCAGTTAAACCTGAAAGAAGGCACACTAGAGTTGGCTTGCAGTTCCACTTCAATTCTTCATCTGTTTTTACTTCCCACCTCACCCAAATCCAACTCAGCTATTGTTGAATATTTACTTTCCTCCTCTGCACCTCTGGATCATTAGTTCAAACCTCTGGATTAGTGATTCAGTAGCTTGAGTATACTCTATGATTTCCCCATTAAATAAAAGCTATTTTTTTTTGTCATCACTGACCTCAAGAGCAATTGCTCTTGCTTTAATCGATAAACAACTTCAAAAGCATTAGTCGATCATGGAGAACTGAAGTGAAGGTTCATTGAACATCAGTAATGACAATGCTGTGACTGTTAGATAGAGAGTGCTTAAAGACAGCAACCATCTTGTGATTGAGCAGAGTGCAGGAAAACAAATGAAAACAAACAGCAAGGTTTACATGCAACATTCTATAAATTAAAGTGTGGGTTTTACAATGAGGAGCAGCAGGAATGTCAATCAAGAATTGTGGTATCAGGATCTATCACTTTCGAGGACTTTCTGGCCAGAAACAGACCAATAACGGAATTTAGTCATGTGCTTCCATTGGTCTATATATGACCAGGTCAACTCTGTTTAAAAACAAAATTATGCTGTGCAATGTAAAATAACTACTTTTATATAATTCTATAAATGATCTCCCCAATGTCCGCAAGTGTTTTCAATCAAATTAAATCCTTTTTGATAAATTTGGTTACTGGATCTCCAAGTGTTATAATGGCAAAGTTCCTGAAATAATAGTGAGATAAATTAGTTTTAGTGAGATTAATTGAAGGTTAAATGCTGGTTAGAGTACTGTGAGTTTGCATCCAACAAGGTGTTTTACAAGATGTGTCAATGTTATGATATTTCCCAAAGTAGAAGAAATTTGGAGTGATTGAGTTATTGAAGAATCCAACAGACTTTATTAAAACTAAATTTTATGTACAAATGTTATATTTCTATGTATGTATGTTTTTTGGCCAATATTAAACTATTAGCTTACAATAGCAGAGAATATTTTCAGTTGAATATCATGCTTCAAATGATCTAAAGTAAAATGCAATATGAGACCTCTATACCCTCAGCTCAATGCTAAGATACAATGACAATATCATAAGCATGTGTTTTAAAGCCATTCTGAATGTGAGCTTTAACATAATACAGGAGTGTCATAGGATCCTTTGCACTCACTGGAGGTGAAAGATGCTTAATTTCATCCAAAAATTAGTGAAACTAACTTTGCAGCACTCTGTCAGTACTGTACTGAAGTTTCGGCCTATAACTGTGCACTTAAGATTCTGGAATGGAACTTGAACCAAGATCTTTGACATAGACATGAAAGTGCTTGAACTGAATTGCAGTTGAAACCTATAAAGCAGTAATAGCACAGTAAAATATTACCCACAAGGAGGAAGCAATTGTATATGCAATAGATCTGCCTGAATTTTTGTGCAGTATAGTGGCATGTATCAGTACATGTAGTACCAATGTAGTATCAATAGACCAACAGCAGAGTGATATATGTGCCAAAATATTTTCAACATGCTAAAAAGCTGTCACAAGGGAAACATCATCAGACAGAGGTATGAGGGTGACAAATGTTTAAATATGACTGTATTCTTCAAAAAGCATGGGTATCAATTCTGACTCAATGTCTCATTTCAATGAAAATAATACACAGCCACAAAATCAATTTAAGGAAGGAATATGCCTCCCCCAAAAAAATCCTGCAAAGTTAGAATTTTTGAGAAGTTATTTTGCTCCAAATCACAGTCCTTGCTTTCAGGAATTCAATCCTTTTAGTTTACGCCATGATCGTGACTCGAATAATGCATATAATGAAACCCGATGCTAATGTGTTAATCTCTGTGTGCTAACCTCTGGCACTTTTCTTGCTGTGCTTTAGGCAGTAACACAGTATGTTTGATAACTGGTGTTTCAGATACAGACTGGCACTTACTTCTGCGCCAGCCATGAGTAAGTTGTTTCAATATATGCTACTGCAGCTGGAAATTTTATCTTCTCATAAACGGAATTCCATTTCAGACCGTCGCAATAAGGTGCACTGCATATGATTCTTTGTTAAACACAGCATCATTGAAATGCTTTTGCTGAGATTTCTACCGTAAGATACAGAACCACTCAAAGCAGCCATTAAAAATGAGTTTATTGATGTAATGCTTCAGGAACCAAATGGAGTTGTAAGCATTTAGCATCTTGACTATCAGATTGGTGTTCTGCATTCTAATTCAATACCACTAAGGGGACCAATATAATATAAATGGGACACTTGAGCTGATTGACTGGACATGCTCCATTTATATCATGCATTATTGCAACAACGTGCGTTCTAAAATATAAAACAGTCTTCCAATGCAGCAAAAATTATGCAAATGAATATTAGAAATTGCATTGTTACACTTCAAAACATATTCTGTACAGCACCTTGTAGACATCCAAGATGGTCTATGAAAGACCTCATAATTTATCATGTCAAAAGTGTTCATTTGTAATCGTGCAACAGTTGCAGTTTTCAAATCACAGAACATATAAACCTTCAATCCATGAAATTCTCTGGCACCTAAACAGTTATATTAATATTTCAGTTTCACGGTAGAAATTACGGATGAATGAACATGGGGAAAAGAAAGCATAGCTCTTCATTATAGAAATAGTGACAGATGACAGTCAGAAACAGAATTGAAAAAAAAATGCTTGGAATCGCACAATTCAGCATGTCTGGGGCAGCCAGGTTACTGGTCTGTTGTTTCTGCAGAGAGATCAAGTTGGAACAATTCAATGAGACAAGGCTTGGTACTTTTGGTGCTGTTCAAAATATACATGGTTTTCAGCAATTTTTAGAGCACAGATCAAATTTAAGATAAATGGGACTATGTAATTCCAAATAGCACAAGCTGCTAACACCAAGCAACACTGTACATTTACTTTGGATTATCTCCTTGATTTAGATTAAATAAGACAAAGTTGGCCTCAAATAGTAATGGAGAGGGTGCAGAAAAGATTTCCATGGATGTTACAGGAACTGGAGGTATGAGGAGGGGCTGGGACTTTTTTCTCTGGATTGGAGGAACTCAGAACATAGCACATTACAGTGCAATACAGGCCCTTTGGCACTCGATGTTGCGTTGACCTGAGAAACCAATCAGAAGCCCATCTCACCTCCACTATTCCATTTTCATCCATATGTTTATCCAATGACCATTTAAACATTCTTAAAGTTGGCGAGTCTACTACTGTTGCAGGCAGGCCATTCCACGCCCCTACTACTCGGAGTAAAGAAACTACCTCTGACATCTGTCTTATATCTATCATCTCTCAATTTAAAGCTATATCCCCTTGTGCTAGCCATCGCCATCTGAGGAAAAAGCCTCTCACTGTCTACCCTATCTAATCCTCTGATTATCTTGTATGTTTCAATTAGACCATAAGACATAGGAGTGGAAGTAAGGCCATTCGGCCCATCAAGTCCACTCCATTATTCAATCATGGCTTATAGGCATTTCAATGTCACTTATTCACAATCTCCCAGTATCCCTTAATTCCTTGCAAGATTAAGAATTTATCAATATTGGTCTTGAAGACATTTAAAGTCCTGGTCTCCCCTGCGTTTCGCGGAACTGAATTCCACAATGAATTTAATCACCTCTCAACCTTCTTGTCTCAAAGGAAAACAGCCTCAAGTCCCTCAGCTTTTCCTCATAAGACCTCCCCTCCATACCAGGCAAAATCCTAGTAAATCTCTGAACCCTTTCCAAATCTTCCACATCCTTCCTATAATGCAGTGACCATAACTATACGCAAATCTCAAGTGCGGCTGCACCAGAGTTTTGTACAGCTGCAGCATGACCTCATGACTCCGAAACTCAATCCCTCTACTAATAAAACCTAACATACTATATGCCTTTTTAACAACCCTATAAAACTGGGTGGCAACTTTAAGGGATCTATGTGCATGGACACCATGATCTCTGTTCATCTACACTGCCCAGTGCTCTTTATTACTGTTGCCCTTTCCAAAGTGAATCGCTTCACACTTTTCCATATTAAACTCCATTTGCCACCTCTCAGCCCAGCTCTGCAGCTTATCTATGTTCCTCAGTAACCTACAACATCCTTCGGCACTATCCACAACTCTACCCATCTTAGTGCCATTTGCAAATCTACTAACCCATTCTACTACGCTCTCATGCAGATCATTATAAAAAAAAAATCAAACAGCAGTAGCCCCAAAACAAATCCTTGTGGTACACCACTAGTAACTGAACTCCAGGATGAACATTTCCCATCAATCACTACCCTCTGTCCACTTTCAGCTAGCCAATTTCTTATCCAAACTGCTAAATCATGCTCAATCCATGCCTCTGCATTTTCTGCAATAGCCTACCATGGGGAATGGTATCAAACACCTTACTGAAATCCACATACACCACAGCAACTGCTTTACCCTTTTCCACCTGTTTGGTCACCTTCTCAAATAACTCAATAAGGTTTGTGAAGCATGACCTACCTTTCACGAAACCATGTTGACTATCCCTAATCAACTCACTCCACTATAGGTGATCATTAATCCTATCTCTTATAACCCTTTCCAATGCTTCATCCACAACCAACGTAAGGCTCACCGGTCTATAATTACCAAGGTTGTATCTACTCCCCTTCTTGAGCAAGGGGACAACATTTGCTATCCTCCAGTATTCTAGCACTATTCCTGCAGATAACAATGGCATAAAAATCAAAGCCAAAGGCTCTGAAATCTCCTCCCTGGCTTCCCAAAGAATTAGAGGATAAATCCCATCTGGCCCAGGGGACTTATCTATTTTTACACTTTCCAGAATTTATTACACCTCCTCCTTGTGAACCCCCATTCCATTGAATCAAATAACCTGTATCTCCGTAGTCTCCTTGACAACAGTTTTTTATCAGTATTCACACTGGAACGAAACAATTGATTTAGCATTTCCCCTATCTCCTCTGACTCCACGTACAACTTCCCACTATTATCCTTGATTCGCCCTAATCTTACTCGTCACTTTTTATTCCTGAAATACTGATAGGATCAAGGAAAGCCCTAAAGCTTTCTATCTGCCAACGACTTCTCATGTCCTCTCCTGGCTCTTTTTAGTTCTGTCTTTAGGTCCTTCCTGTCCAACTTGTAAATCTCAAATGCCCTAACTGAGCCATCACATCTCATTCACAAGCCTTCTTCCTCTTGACAAGAACTTCATCTTCTTTAATAAACCACAGCTCCTGCGCTCGACAACTTCCTCCCTGCCTGACCGGTACATACTTAACAAGGACACACAGTAGCTATTCCTTGAATAAGCTCCAGATTTCAATTGTGCCCATCCCCTGCAGTTTCCTTCCCATCCTATGCATCATGCCTAATTACATCGTAATTGTCTTTCCCCCAGCTATAACTTTTGCCCTGCAGTGTATACCTATCCCATGTTTACCTCAGTGTCTAGATTTGGTCCTTTGGTTTTAGGGACTGATTGTGATCCTAACAACAGCTACCACTCCTATTGCTGAGGCCAGAGAGTTGCCAACCCTATCATCTTCCAGCAGCTCTCGGAGTGAGACTAACACTCACATTTCAATCTGAGCTAATTAACAGCAACAACCATAAAATCGCTGGGGGTAACCAGACCAAGCAGAGGATGGTTTACTTGAGTTGAGGAACTGACCATATGTTCAGACCAGCAGTCAAATTGCTTATTTCCATCCTTGCAATGCAATCGAACTGCACCCTTATGCATGTCTATCTGCTGTTCAACTGCTATTCAGGCCTATGTTACCGTTAGGCCTGACTCTAACACACTCTTGGATGGCCTCCCTTTCTAAATTTGAGGTCATCCAAAGCTCTGCTGCCATATTTTAACTCACAGCAGAGAGATCAAGATAGACATTAACATTTCAGAGATCTGAACATAAGTCGGATTACAGCAGGGAAAGAAGCTGTTCTTAAATCTGCTCGTATGTATATTTAAACTTTTATACGTTCTGCCCAATTGAAGATGGTGAAAGAGAGTATAACCAGGGTGGGAGGGGTCTTGATCATGTTGGCTACTTTCCTGATGCAGTGGGCAGTTTGTCTCACCTGAGATCCAGCACATTGGCTGCATTTCCTGGGAAAGCAGCTGCTCCCAGTCAATCCCAGATGACAGTCAGGGAAATTCTGCTGCTCCGAGAGGAAAGTGTGTTCTCCCGATGGGGCCCGCGGCATTGAGCATTTCCAGAGGGTAGTGGTGGAGGGCTTCAGGTCTCCTTGAAGTTGGATCACTGTGGGGTCAGGCCTTCTTCCTGTGCTGGTTGGGCCTTGGGTTTCAGGTTTCCATGTAGTTGGGCAGGTTGTGCCTGCAAGAGGCAGGAAGGCCTTTGTTTGCAATTCCAGCATTGGCAAGGTAAATAAGTGACTCTGATGAGTCCCTGAGCACCAGTCTCTTTCACGAGTGCTTGGGGGTGGGGGGAGCAGGGGGCGGGGGGAGTGGAGGTCTCACAGTCACTGTGGTCAGGCATCCTGGATGTCGAGTCACCATGGGTGTCAGGTCTTGATCCCATGCTTTTCAGGCCTCTGTTTTGGATTTCCACGATGAGATCGGATTTGCAGGAGGCCAATAGGACCCTAATTCCCATGAACTTGTTGATTCAGCACCGTGTTTGGTCATAGAACCTTTAAACCTGAAAGTAGATGTTAGAGATCATTGTTAGTGATTCTGGTTTCGAAGAGTAGAGCGATTTAGAAGAGCAGAAGGTGGTGGGGCAGCTCCTAATACATGGGATAACAGGAAGGGTACTTCAAGTGCTGCCAAAAAGTATCAGCCCTGTGAATTCTCTCTTATGCAAATAGATGACAGGTGCTCAGTTCACTCCTTTAAAGTTGAATGAGTGCAATTGGTAGAACCTTGCAAATTGGATGAGCTCGTAATCTCACTGGAACTGTGTGCCCATTTCTGTCTGACTCTGTTGCCAAAGATAATAAAGTAGGTTGCCCTGATACAGAGGGCATATGGAACCCCTTCCTATTCTGTGGCTTCTGCTGCAGAGATCCCTTAGCTACCTGAATGGAGACTACCCCATTCAAATTTTATTTTTATTCATTTATGGGATGTGGGGATTGCACTCTGTCAGTATTTATTTCCCATCCTGACTTGTCCTTGGGAAGGAGGTGGTGAGCTGCAGCCCTTTTGGTGGAGGCAGCCCCACAATGCTGTTAGGAGGGAATTCGAGGCTTTTGAACCAGTGACTGTTCTGAAGGTGCTGTGATTCATTTCAGGATGGTGAGTTACTTGGAGGGAATCTGCTGGTGGTGCCGTTCCCAGAAATTTGCTACACTTGTTCATCAAGTCGGAAGTGGTCGTGGGTTGTCTCAGGGGCCTTGGTGCAGCTTATTTGGTCTGAGCACAGCCATTTGCAGGTGACGGATGGCGTCAGCCACAAGCCAGACTTCCAGTGCCACACCGCTCGCCAATTCCTGCAACAGAATCCAGCCCAGGCTATTGCTGCTCCAGTTCAGCTCCAACACTGGCTGTGGCCCTCACTGATACCAGCTGTTTAAGCCCACAATGACAGAGGCACAGATTCCTGAGCAGTGACTCTCTGATGATAGCTGTTACTCCTGATGGTATGAGGACACAACACAGAGTCGATGACAGTCGATGCACATTAATCAGCTCCTGCTAAAATACAGGCAGTGTCCTGAGGAATGCTCCTGAGCCATGACACCAATTTGACGTTTTTTTTTAAAATCAATCTGTTCAGATACGTTAGAACACATCTCGGAAAGGATGGGACTCAAGCCCAAGCCTTCTGCCTCAGAGGTGAGAACATTACCTCTGCAGCACAACAGTGTTTCAGGTGTTAATAATTTGTTTCCTTGTTCTTTTCTCTTTGTTCAGATGTTATTTTATACATCTTGACATGTATTTTTTCCACCAGTAAATCAACAATAAGATCTTAATAACTACCTAACCCCTTTTAAATGGCTACAGGCTATTGTTTGTTAGCTAGTAGACTTCAGACATGATCCAGTCTCCAGGAAAATGGCTATGAGATTGCTACAGGAAGATGAAGGTCAGTGTGACAAATCAGCACACTGGCCTGTGATACTTGTCTTCTCCCATCTACCCATGCCCGTTTCTTACGGGGCGAAATTTATGCCCACTATCTCAGATACATGCACGCAAGTGAACATACACACACAAAAATGCACTCACATGTGAGTGTACATAGACACACATGTACATTCTCTCTCTTGCATACACACACATTATATATAAACTCTCAAATACATTCAAACTCAGTCACTGGGGGACATTAGATAGCTTTGGCAAATAGGGTTAAGAAGAATCCAAAGGGATTTTAAAAATACATTAAAGGACAAAAGAGTAACTAGGGAGAGAATAGGGCCTCAAAAATCAACACCACCTCCCACACTACCTCCTGCAAAAATGCTATCCCGTATTCCCAATTCCTTCTTTTCCGCCGCATCTGCTCCCAGGAGGACCAGTTCCAACACAGAACACACAGATGGCCTCCTTCTTTAAAGACTGATATTTCCCCTCCCACTTGGTTGAAGATGCCCTCCAACACATCCCAGCCATGTCCCGCACCTCTGCCCTTGAACTCCACCTTCCAACTGCAATAAGGACAGAACCCCCCCAGGTCGTCACTTTCCATTCCACCAACCTCCACATAAGTTGCATCATCTGCTGACATTTCCACCATCTGCAAACAGACACCCACCACAGGGGATATATTTCCTTCCCCACCCCTATCTGCTTTCTGCAAAGACCATTCCCTCCACGATTGCCCATCAGGTCCACGACCCCTCTACAATCCACCCTTTGATCCTGGCACCTTCCCCTGCCACTGCAGGAATTGCAAAACCTGCGTCAACACATTCCCCCTCCTCATCTCCGTCCAAGGCCCCAAAGGAGCCTTCCACATCCATCAAAGTTTTATCTGCACTTCCACATGTGTCATTTATTATATCGGTTGCTCCTGATGCAGTTTCCTCTACATTGGGGAGACCGGATGCCTTCTCGCAGAGCGCTTCAGAGAACATCTCCGGGACACCCTCACCAATCAACCCCACTGCCCCATGGCCGAACATTTCAACTCCCCCTCCCACTCTGCCGAGGGCATGCTGCCTGGCCTCCTCCATTGCCACTCCCTTACCAACTCTCTCTTAATTCTCTCCGACCTATCACCTTTACCCCCATTTCTATCCACCTATTGCACTCTCAGCTACCTTCTCCACAGCCCCACATGTCTCCCATTTATCTCTTCAACCCCAATGTGCCCAGCCTCATTCCTGATGAAAGGCTTTTGCCTGAAACATCAATTTTCCTGCTCATAGGATGCTGCCTGACCTGCTGTGCTTTTCCAGCACCACTCTAATCTTGACTCCACTCAAAGATCAGTAAGGCAGCTTATGTGTGGAGCTGCAGGAGATGGAGGAGATACTAAACAGTGTTAACTGTGGAGAAGGGCAAAGAAGATATGGAATGTGGGGAAATAGATGGTGACATCTTGAAAAATGTCCATATTACAGAGGCGGAAGTGCTGAATGTCTTGAAATGCATAAAAGTGGATAAATCCCCAGGACCTGATCGGGTGCACCCTAGAACACTGACAAAAGTTTGGAAAGTGATTGCTGGGCCCTTTGCCGAGATATTTGTATCAATAGTCACAGGTGAGGTGTCAGAAGACTGGAGGTTGGTTAATGTGGTGCCACAATTTAAGAAAAGTGGTAATGACAAGTCAGGGAACTATAGACCAGTCAGCCTGACGTTGGTAGTGGGTAAGTTGTTGGAGGGAATCATGAGGGACAGGATTTACATATATTTGGAAATGGCAAGGATTAATTAAGGATAGCCAGAAAGGCTTTGTGCATGTGAAATCATGTCTCATGAACTTGATTGTTAATTCTTCATAAAACTCAGGATTTCTGAGGGCAGAGCAGTAGATGTGATCTGTATGGACTTCAATAAGGTGTTCAACAAGGTTCATCATGGGAGACTAGTTAGCAAGGTTAGATCTCATGGAATACAGAGAGAACTATCCATTTGGATACAGAACTGGCTTGAAGGTAGAAGACAGAGGGTGGTGGTGGAGGGTTACTTTTCAGACTGGAGGCCTGTGACCAGTGGTGTGCCACAAGGATCAGTGCTGGGTTCACTACTTTCATTATTTATAGGAATGATTTGGATGTGAACATAGGAGGTATTATTATTAAGTTTGCAGATTACATCAAAATTGATGTGTAGTGGAAAGTGAAGACGGTTACCTCAGATTAGAATGGGCCAATGGGCTGAGGAGTGGCAGATGAAGTTTAATTTAGATAAATGCAAGGTGCTACATTTTGTGAAAAGCAAATCAGAGAAGGATAATGGTCAGGTCCTGGGGTGTGTTGCTGAACAAAGAGACCTTGGAGTGTAGGTTCATAGTTCCTTGAAAGTGGAGTCACAAATACATAGGATAATGAAGAAAACATTTATTGTGCTTTCCTTTATTGGTCAAAGTATTGAATATAGGAGTTGGGAGGTCATGCTGTGACGATGCAGGACATTGCATGCAATTCTGGTCTTCTTCCTTTCGGAAAGATAGGAAGAAAACCAGAATTGGTTCAGAAAAGATTTACAAGGATGTTGCCAGGTTGGAGGATTTGAGTGAGAGGGAGAGGTTGAATAGGCTGAGGCTGTTGTCCCTGGAGTGTCGGAGGCTTGAGGGGTGACTTAGAGGTTTATAAAACCATGAGAGGCATGGATAAGATAAATAGACAGTCTTTTCCCTGGGGCAGGGAGTCCAGAACTAGAGGGCATAGGTTTAGGGTGAGAGGGGAAAGATATAAAAAGGGGAAAGAGGCAACTTTTTCACGCAGAGGGTGGTGTGTGTATGGAATGAGCTGCCAAAGGAAGTGGTGCAGGCTGGTACAATTACATCATTTAAAAGGCATCTGAATAGGTATAATGAATAGGAAGGGTTTGTAGAGATATGAGCCTGGTGCTGGCAGGTGGGTCTAGATTGGGCTGGGATATCTGGTCAGCATGGACGAGTTGGACCGAAAGACCAATTTCCGCGCTGTACATCTCTATGACTGATACATCAAGAAATCAGCTGTACAGAATCTTAACTAATAGACTACCTCATCACAGATTTTACATGTTGCATTTTTTTCTGAAAATAAGCAGTAAGTAAGCAAATGTAACTTAGTGCTGGAAATAATTCATAAAATCATTATTCAGTCAAAACAGTTGCACTTTCTTTCTCTTCTTTCACAGCAAGAGTTTGGCATAGTGGCAATGTCGCTGGACTAGGAAGCCAGAAACTCAAGCTGGTGTGCTTGGATATGGGTTTGAATCCCACTGTGGCAGATGGTGAAGTTTGAATTCAATAATAAAATTGGAATAAAAAGCTAGCCTAATGGCGACCATGTAACCCCTGTTGATCGTTGTTTAATGAAAAATGCCATATTGTCAACTATGTCGTTTAGAGAAGAAAAGCTGCCATCGTATCTGTTCTGTCCTGTGTGTGACTCCAAACACACAAAAGTATGGTTAACTCTAAACTGCCTGCTATACAATAAGTGCTGGCTTAGCTGGTGATGCCAACGTTCTGTCGTCAAATCTATTCTGTGCTTAACATTTAATCTGAAATCAAATTGCTTAATAGCACATTTTAATTTAAAAAGCACCATTATACTGAATGAAAGCACTGCATTTGAAAAAAACATGAGAAAGCAAACAAAACCCTCAAAGACTTTGATCTCGTTTTCATTTCAATTGTATGTAGCATCTGCTCACATGATATAAAATTGTAGAAAGCTTTATTTCCAGTATGCATTTATGTGGTTTGAGCTGAGTATTGGAAGCCCTGATGCAACTGAAGTGCTGAATTATTATTGATAAAAAAAGTGTATGAGGTGTTGTTGTATTTCTCATAAATAAATTGCTAAAGAAATCAATGTCCTGTATTTCAGAATGTTATCTAAAATGTCTACAAATTACGAAAATCATAATCCTTTTGTTACAGTTGAATGCTGTACCATCTCAGTTATAAACAGTCAAGCAAAAATTGATTCATTGAAAGATAACTTGCAGTACAACATGGTGCATATACAAAAGAGACTTTATTTATGAAGCACTTGGTACAATGTACAAAGATCAGGGGACCTGTAATCTTCAACCCAATTACAGAGCAATATGAGATTTGAATGATTTACATTAAACTAATGAAAATGAAGGAATTGGGCCCTGCAGTGGAGATGAAGTAAGATTTTATGTGAAAATCCTGAACTTTCCCATGGGCACAATTCTGGAGAAATTACTGTGCCTACATACTTAAGCTGTAAGTACTCATGGCATGGAGGTTATTAATGCTGAAATTAAGATGCTTACTTTATTATTGTGAGGGTCACAGGTTCCATAGGGGAAAATGCTTGATGTTAAAATATGCATTGCACTATTCTTTGAGTATGTGTTGAGGGAGTTCTTGTTTTAGTGTTTGGCTACTTGCTGCAAATGTAGCACAAAACATTTTTCTACTGATGGTGCACCATCTGTAGCAAGAGTGAAGCATGCCCACCATCCACAGGCTTATTGTAATAGCAAAAAGGATAAGCTGCATGTATCCAGCAACCCTAACAATGGAAACCTGAATTGTTGAAACAATTTTCTCTCTCTATTAGTCCCTAATGAAAACTGAAAGGGCATAGAATAAAGCTCATGTCAACTTATATTTTCTCACATAAATTAAGGCTTTCATCTGAACAGAAAATAACAAACTGCATCGCAAGTTACAATTGGAGCATGGTTTGGTACTGACACCGATGGTACCAATTAATAACATGCAACTTAGGGAATTCTCAGTGACTCCAACAGTTCCGACCATGATTGCTAAGGGGACACAGATCATAAGCGTCTTTCGAAGTCATTCCAGGAATCCAGCATGATTTTGCTACAGTTAATCACAGCACTCTGCCCACAGATATACACGAGGTGACTGATGAAGTGATCTGGGGGCAGTTCTATCTATTTTTTTCTCAACACCGAGACAATTGGCTGTTGATGGATTTCCTTGACTCCTGTGTGCGTCAGAATGTGCCTACATGGTTAAATCAGTCTAATGACACATGCAACTTGCATGAGCTTCCATTCTCACATTTGTAGCTGTCTTTTGATGATGATAAATTGCTGTGCTCAGCACCTTATTTTCCTGATTTGGTTTCTGCATACTTCAATTACTTGAAGGCAATATGATGTTCTGGAGGACAATGAAGCACTGATAAGGTATTTGTACTGTCCCACTGCTATTGTCCACCAAATTAGAAGTGAGTTATTTGGAAAGGCTCCATTGATATTGGATTGAATAGGATGGCTACGATTTGAAATTTAAAACAATGGAAAAAGGAACTGGAAGCAAATATTTGATGCTGACAATGGAGATTTCAGTTTTTGCTTTCATCTTTTGGATGTAAATTGACGGATCAATTCACTTTCCTGTACCAAATTCTTCCAAATACGTCAAATGTTCCTCTCTCCTTCCCTTTATATTATTTAGGTTGATCTGAGAGTCACACAAGGTTGGGGATAACCTACAGTTGAGATTTACTTAGCTGCATGTCTAAATATATCAAATAAGTTGATGGATCAGAGTACAAACGTGTGAAATAACCTTACTAATATTCAACTTGGCAAAATTTTATCCATATACTGTTTTAGCAGTAGATCTGATACCATGATCAGACTGTAGGATGAATGAGTCCCACAGATGGAACTTCTGCTGAGAGCTGCAATGCCTACCCGATTAGCTGGAGGATAGCTAATAATCTTGATGGGGATACAAGGCCTGGCCAGCGATCCACATTCAACAAGCCATCAAGGTCACTATCAACTGATGGGTTGGAGGCTTTTGTGCCATTTTTAAGGGGACATGCCCCCAGGATGAGCAAGCCAACAGCATCAGCATTGCAGAGTCAGAATTGAACTCAGGACCATCGCCCTGACCTCTAGACATAACCAGCTCATTGCACAGAGCAGAAAACATGTGGTCCTTTGGGTCAGCAACCCCTCGTGCACAGTGGGAGGTGCCTATCCATACTAACATCAGAAACCCTCCTGCTTGGCCAAAGGAGCCTGAATGGAGATTGCAGTGCTGTTGGTAGCTGTAGGGTCCACAAGTGTACCCTGGATCCAATGTTGAAAGAGACTCAAAAACATTGTCCAACAGGATGAGCAGAATGGTGATATTAGGTTGATATAGCTCTTGTGAGTGCAGTAAACAATGTGTCCTTGTCAGGGGACGAAATGGGAAACAGGATGAATGGTGAATAAGGCTCATCAGCGTGAGCTTGTAAGGCTGATGCCGATATGGGCTGAAGTTTTCTGGATCGTATTTCAATCAATGTACAGTTAACTTGAGAGAGTGGGATATGAGTGGGTTACTTGAGAGATCTTATTATCTGTCAAAGGAATGCTGACTGATAAAAGGATGAGGTGCTGATCAAGCTGAAACTCTTTCTTCCCTTTTGGTTTCAGGAGCAAATGACATGTGAAGCAAAAGTGTATACAGGGACATGTTGAAGAGTGCTTGGTATAAAGAAAATTACCCTTGCAGAGGGGAGGCTGTGGAATTGGTTGGAGATGAGGGTGGCTGGGCAATCATGGACAGTGAAGCAGGGGAACAGTGAGAAGAGAAGACAGTAAGGGGGAAGCTGTACTCTATGTCATTGGACAGGTAACCCAGGGATTGAGGCACATACATTTCAAGACCTAACATTGCAGTGGGAGGAGTTTAGATTAAATTACTTATGAAAATCAGGGATTGAAAGCTAATCTCAGTATGGTGACCATGAAGCTGTCAAATTCTTTTAAAATCCCACATGTCTCACCGGTGTTCTTTAGGGAAAGGAGAATTGCAGTGCTCCGTTAGTTTGACTTACAATGTGATTGACTTTTATTTGCTCCAAGGGACAATTATAAGTAGGCAATAAATGCTGTCCTTGTCAGTCATGCCTACATCCCATAAACACATTAAGTTATTTGTTTATTTACTTTTAGATCCCTTTGCTCTTCTATTCCATTTGACAGTTGTTTTTCAAGGACTATCGAGTCTCCTTATGTGTACTACCAAAACACACCGCATGAACATTACCTGCACTGATCTGATTTGCTATTACATGATCATTCTGCAAATTACAAATTGCTTTTTGCGTTTCTCACATCTGGGAACGGCATGGTGACTCAGTGGTGAGCACTGCTGCCTCAGCACAGGAACCCAAGTTTGATTCTAGTCTTGGGTGATTGTCTGTGTGGAGTTTGCATGTTCTCCTCGTATCTGCATGGGTTTCCTCCCACAGCCCAAAGATGTGTAGGTTCGGTGGATTAGTCATGCAAACTGTCCCCACAGTGTCCAGGGATGTGCAGGCTTGATAGGTTAGCCATGGGAAATGTGGGATTACAGAGTGTGGGGACTGGGTGTTGGTGGGATACTCTTCAGAGAGTAGTGTGCACTCATTGGGATGAATGACTTCTTTCCACACTTCAGGGATTCTGTGATCTTCCTCAGTATTAACATTTTTAAAATCACATCCATGGGATGAGAGTGTCACTGGACAGGTTATCACCCCTAATTGTCCTGAGAACAGGGAGGAGTCAACCACTTTTGGGGTCAGAGGTGGACCAGATCAGACCAGGTAATGATGTCCTGAATGACATTTGAAACTGATAGGTTTTTACAACAGGTAGCAATGGTTTCCATGAGTCTACCTCTTTCTTCCAGATATTTGTTGGATTCAACTTGCACCATTTGCCACAATGGAATTTGAACTCATGTCACCAGGGGTCCGAGGTTACCAATCCAGTGACATTACAATGACAACACTGTCACCCCCAAAACCACTTTCCTCAAAATGATGTCACTACAAGTTTTGAAATGGTTCTGCAGATTGCCAAGTTCTAATAATTTATGAAAATGATGAATAAAATAATTCCAATGATGAATAGTAATAATTCCTGTTTGTGATGAATCTTTGTGTAAAATCAGTCCCCACTTTTTACTGAGTAGTGACCCTTCCTCTTAATATCTGTTTTCTACCTTTTTTTCTTGACAACTTGCTATCCATTCTACTATCTGTGTTTTGGTTGTGTCCTAGGTCACATCTTAAAATACAATTTAAATCTGTTACGTGGTATGTTTCGAAAATATTTTTAAAATCCCAACATCTGCATTACCCTCATTTACTTTTCCTGTTACTTCTACAAAGAATTTGATAAGATTCATGAAGCATGGCATTTCCCCTTGAAACCAAAAGAGCTTTGGATACAGTAAATCAGAAACAAAACCAGAAATTGCTGGAAAAGCTCAACAGGCCTGGCAGGATCAGTGAAGACAAATCAGAGTTAACATTTTGGCTTGAGCGACTTTGAGTTCCAAGGAAGAGTCAGTCAACTCGAAACATTAACTCTGATTTCTCTCCACAGATCCTGCCAGACCTGCTGAGCTTTTCCAGCAATTTCTGTTCTCTTTTTAAATCTGTGCTGACTATATTTTATCATGATTTTGATTTATAGGTATCATTCTATTACATTCTTCAGTTAAGTTTCCAATATTTTGATCTATCGTTATTGTCTATCACTAGTTGTCCAGGTTTTAAAGCAACAAACAGACTTGATAGAACACCAGAGGCAGATGAGAGCCAACTATATGGATGTCATTGAAGTCACATACAAATCAAACTGGGTAAGAACTGCAGATTTCTCTCTCTAAAGCATATTAGTGAGCCATTTTGGTTTTCACAATATTCTGACGAGTTCATAATGCTAAATTACTGAAAACAGTTTTATATTTCTAGGTTCCTCCAACAGTGAGGTTTGAACTCAAGTTCTCTGCACTGTTAATCCAGGTTTGTACATTACTACTGCAGGAACATAAACACTACATTAAGCTGGTATAACATGCTGTATGCGCAGCTTGACCATAATTCATTCCATTCTTAGGATGTCTATGCATGGGTAAGATATTCATACAGCAACAAATGAGTTTGGTGAGTATATTTGATTGCAATAATCCAAGGTTAACAAATATTGCCCCTAATTAAAGTATACTAAAGTGTTCAAGTAACACTTTGTATTAAAAATAGTGAAAAAGCAAAGCAAGAGCTCTGTGGAACACTTATTTATTTATCTGCAGCTGGTTATTGAAAATTAATTAACTTGATACTATTTAACTGCACTTTAACGTAAAGTCTTATTGCAATACTGTTCAGCCAAGGAATGCCCTGCTACATAGCTATGAGACTCGTCCAGAAGGTTGTGATTAAAGCATTTTGACTTTGATAACAATTAAAGCTCTTACAGGATCGAGATTTGGGCAATCTCAACTGAATGCCCAATTGGTGTATGGCTATATCACAAATTGTGGACAACTCTGCACTAATTGACGCTAACTAGTCTTTTTGACTCAGATGGATGATAAAGCTTGAAACAGAGTGCAGAAACGAATCCCAGTTAGATTAAGATGGATTCCTGAGAGTTGGTTATTGAGATTCATTTTGAATCAGTCAAGTGGGAATTCCATACTTTATCCAATCTTCCTTGAGGAAGGGCTTATGCCCAAAACATCGAATTTCCTGTTCCTTGGATGCTGCCTGACTTGCTGCGCTTTAACCAGCAACACATTTTCAGCTCTGATCTCCAGCATCTGCAGACCTCACTTTCTCCTTGAAGATTTTAACCTACCGAGAATCCTCATGCAAGGATGCCTTCCTTGAAGAAGCTCTCTTCCTCCCTCTACAAGGATTTCAGCGAGTCCCTCTCTCACTGCACCCCCCAGGTCATCTCCTCTGCACAGAAGCTCTTCAGCCACGTTCTCAAACAAACTCGTTACCACAGCCACATCTCCTTCCTCAGCACCTGCCTAAGGAACCGACTGATCCCGCACAGACTCCGGACTACGTTCCAACCAACAAAATTTGGGCCCAACCAGGACAACCTATACCTACAACAAATCCGAAGCCTCCAGCAACAGACCTCCGTCCAGATCCTCCGCTCCACCCTTGCAACCATGCGTCGCTACCTATATTCCCTGCAATCAGCCCTACCCCAGCTCAGGACAACACTCTCACAAACCTGCAAAGGACCTCTACTGTTCTTCATCTACAGAAGAATCCATACACTAAACAAACAGTTCTTCTAGCCATATCAGAAATTAAAGACAGTAAGTACCAAAAACTTTCATGTACTTACCCCCACACTCTGGGTTCCTCAACTGTTCCAGAATCTTCCATTGGCCTCCGTAATCAGTTGGACGCCATTAACCACGCGGCCGCTACAGCGCCGCCGCCGACCGTGGCGTCACTTCAGCCCCACCGATCTCGCAATCGCCGCCCAGACAACTGCCTCGGCGATCGCCACCCAGACAACCACCGACGGATTCGCGACTCCTGCGGCTATCAGAAATAACAGCGTTTCTTTCGTCGCCACAGCCATTTCCGCCCCTTCGGTTGCCGTCGCCACAGCCACTTCCGCCCCCCGGTGACATCACTAACCTGCACGACCACAACGCCTCATGCGTCTCCGCCCCCACACCGACCTCCGTCACCACACGTAACCCCGCCCCCACGCCGACCTCCGTCACCACAACGATCTCCATCCCCGCCCCTACGCCTAACCCTGCCTCCACTCCCAGCTCCAGTCCCACAGCAGGTCCTAGCTCCCAGCCCTGCCGTGTTTTCACCATCCCTCCAGAACTCCCCCTCTGAGGATGAAAGATCAGTCCTCAGCAGAGGCCTCACCTTCATTCCCCTACGCCATCAGATTAACGAGTTCAACACGCGGCGAAACATTGAACAATTCTTCTGCCGCCTTCGCCTCCGTGCCTACTTTTTCAACCAAGATTCTCGCCCACCCTCTGACGACCCCTTCTCCTGCCTCCAACACACCCCATCCACCTGGACACCCCGTGCTGGCCTCTTACACGCTCTCGATCTCTTTATAGCCAACTGCCACCGCGACATTAACTGACTCAACCTCTTACCCACTCCAACCTCTCACCCTCGGAATGTGCAGCCCGCCACTCCCTCTGCTCCAACCCCAACAAAAAGAATCCTGATGAAGGGCTTATGCCCGAAACGTCGAATTTCCTGTTCCTTGGATGCTGCCTGACCTGCTGCGCTTTTCCAGCAACACATTTTCAGCTATAATGAGATGATGCCCTTTTCCATGAATTCTCATCCAGAAAATCCATGTTTTTTTTAAAAACAATTGTAGGTTTTAATAAATTATGCAAAAAAAGTATGCAGACCCGCTTAGTGGTAGGACAGCACAAAGAGAGAGGAATCTTCTGTTATGGAGTTTAAATATGTCATCACGTGTGTTAACAGTCATCATTTGTTTAGGGCTGCATATTTTTCTCATATGGAGGTTTCAGCTTTTATGTCTGTCAGTTGTCTTTCTTGAGTTGATTGGTTAATCTTATGGTATGGGCAGTCAACAAATTCTAATCTCTATCAGGACCTTCTGGAGTCAAAGGCCTGGGTGCCATGTATAAAGGCTACCTGGACAGCTCCTCAGTTCATTTTTCGAGCCTGTGTTGGTCACCCTGAACCATCTTGGAGATATCTCAGACCAAGCAGAAACAGGCCCCCTGTTTCAGCAACACCTCCTTAGAACTTCTGCCCGAAGTTACCTTCATAAGAAGGGAGCTCCTGTTGTGCAGGGATGGCAGCAGGAAGCCATCCCAAAGCATCATCTATTCCCTTACTACAAGCTCACACTCACAGGAGCATCACTGTCCAAGCGTGCCTGTGTGCAGGCCTATCATGTCATCATGTAGATGATGAGCATTGATGCTTGTTTATAATTTGCACGTGCATGTTCAGTAGCTATTTCTTTCTCTTCTCTACAGAAACTAATGGTGATGAAGCACAAGACTTCACAACCTCCCCGTGTCAGTAGAACCACATCTAAGAATTATGTCTGTGAGGGCCAGGCAGCATAGCATTCACCTGTAGCCTCCACCAGCATATTCCATCCCCTCAGTGGTCTACTGTCAAGATTAGGCTCCGGATCATATCCCATAGATTGGATCTAAAAGGTAAAGTTCTAAATTGAAGG
Source organism: Hemiscyllium ocellatum (assembly GCF_020745735.1). Taxonomy (NCBI): domain Eukaryota; kingdom Metazoa; phylum Chordata; class Chondrichthyes; order Orectolobiformes; family Hemiscylliidae; genus Hemiscyllium; species Hemiscyllium ocellatum. Next base: position 52,279,914 of record NC_083405.1, read on the forward strand.
AAGGTCGATTTTGACAGCAGTAGGTAAGAACTTTCAAAAATTGATTGAAAGCAGATGTTCGCAGGTAAAGGGATGGCTGGAAAATGGGAAGCCTTCAAAAATGAGTTACCAAGAGTCCAAAGATAATATGTTCCTGTTAGAGTGAATTGCAAGGCTGGTAGGTACAGAACAACCTCGATTATCCGAATGAGGTGGGCAGGGAGTATTTTGTTCGGATAACTGATTGTACAGAACGTTTTTACAGGACCTTGAGATCTTGTTTGAATAATCTGAAGTTTGGATAATTCATGCTTGGATAACCAACATCGTTCTATATAGGGAACACTGGAGGACTCAACAAGTTAAGGAAAAGAAGGAAGCATACGTATGTATAGACAGCAGGAATTGAATGAATCCTTAAAGCGTGTAAAGGCGGTAGGAGTATAGTTAAGAGGGAAATCAGGAGGGTTAAAAGACAACATGAGATAGCTTTGGCAAACAGGGTTAAGGAGAATCCAAAGGGAAGATAGAGAATGGAGGGAATAAATAGTTACATCTTGAAAAACGTCTATCTTACAGACGAGGAGGTGCTAGATGTCTTAAATTGCATAAAGTGGATAAGTCCCAGGATCTGATAAGGTATTACTTAGAACTCTGTGGGAAGCTATGAAAATTATTACTGGGTCTCTTGCTGAGATATTTGTATCATCGTTAGTCACAGGTGAGGTGCCGGAAGACTGGAGTTTGGCCAGTGTGGCGCCAATGTTTAAAAAAGGTGGTAAAGACACGCCAGGGAACTATAGACCAGTGAGACTGACATTGGTGGTGGGCAAGCTGTTGGAGGGAATCCTGAGGGGCAGGATTTACATGCATTTGGAAAGCCAAGGACTGATTAGGGATAGTCAATATGGTTTTGTGCATGGGAAATCATATCTCGCTAACATAGGAGCATTTGGCTGCCTCCACAGAAATGGTTAGAAATGAAAATAAAAACTGCAGCTGCAGGAATCCAAAGTAGACAAACAGGAGGCTGGCTTATCCACAGCCATGGTGGTGGTTGCCTTGGAGGCCTCAGTTCAGCAGAACAATCAATCAGTGGTTGCTGGAGCTGTTGTCAAACTTGCTATCACTGTAGCCATGCACCAACAGCAAGACAAGGGTAGGATTTGGACAATCAATCTCATCCCAGATGCCATAGACAGGGAGGTGCCAGGAAATACCCACAGGGAAGAGGGGCACTGGCCAGGAATCCTGAGAACTTCACCTTGGGACACAAGTTGTGCTCTGCCTTTCCGGCTCCCCTCTGCTAGTGACCACATTGCCTGCACCAAAGCAGGAGTGTATCAGTTGGCCAGGGTGTTCTAGTTCCTGATGCCCCACAGAATGCCCAAGAAGATCATTGCAGTCACCCAGACAAAGCGGTCAGCAAGTTGCTTCCACTTCAGGTGTAGACATTTATAGACAAGTGAAGGTGTTGAGAGTGTCTGGGGTACATAGGTTCTCATCCAGTTCCCATTGACTTTCCTTCAGTAAATATGTCTTCACTCACATTATTGTAGCATTTGGTGTCATCCCATTCTGTTCGCAACTGCTGACCTGGTTAATCAGTGTGAATCGTGTGGAGCCTCTCCCCCTATCAGAAGGTGGAGCTGGTGTAACATCAGAAGTGTGTGCATCTAAAATTGTTTGTGCTTTTCAGCAAGACCTGGACCCAACCCTTAGGGATTGCAGTCAAGTCTGATGAAATTGATTTTGGGAACACTGACCTTTTCCAGTGAGGTTAGATTAAAGAGATAGGGACGAGGGTCACTACATTTCACACACTATGGGCACAATCAACATGAGTAATTGAGAAAAGTAACCAGGCTCTGCAAGATTAACGAAGGAAAGGTTTTTCCCCTGATTGTGATCTCCATATCTATACTCCGATCAAGCTGTACTGTGTGGGATGTGAAGGACTGCATTCTCTACCATGGGATCTGGAAGTGTTAGGATTTATCTTGTTTATAGTCATAGAAGCACAGTCACTGAGGATGTTCAGCATTTGCAATGCAACCAGTGTAAATAGTCAAGGAACTTAACATTCTTCAGGACTATTAGGATAGTGAGAATTAGTCAGACCAACCAGGACATGGGGACATTCCCAGGGACCATGTGCCCTAATCTGCCACCTTGTTTCTTGAAGTCAGGTTCACAATCATGCTTCCCACCAGGAATCACAGGAACAGTTATGCAATTAACACAAAGGATAATATTGTTCATTCACTTTGACATTTGTAAGTGTAACAGTATCAGTCCATCAAAAGTTTTTTTTATAAAAGACCATCTTACTTCATACTATAATGCAAAATGAAATAATTGTTAATTTTTTTCTCAAAGGTTGAATGACAACCTCTGAGCCAGCTGGTTACTGCAAAACAAAAGAAGTTGGTCAATCAGCCTTAAATTGGTTAGCAAGAAAGGTTTTCATGAGCCTGTGTGCCACGTTGGACTATTGATCTGGCTACTTCCCATCTGTGAGTAACTTCCTGACGTAAGTCATGATCATCGACTTCCTTTCCTCATCAGAAGTGACGTCTCACCTGCATTTCTATTTCTCCCGAGATGTCTGCTTCTTGTTGAGAAAGGTTGGGAAGGGTGCAGCGTACCACTGTACAGTGTCTGACTGCTCCAGGTAATGAGTATTTCAGTCTGATCAGTCTTATTGTCTGCTCCAGAATTGCCCTTGTGAAAGAATGCACTGCCTTGTATTGCATTAACATGCTTCTTGGTTTGCTATTGTCACGTTACCTCAGCACTGAGACACTCACCACAGTTAGCCATCTCACATGCAATTCTAATAATGATATAAGCCTTTTGCTGCTCAGCCCAGCCTCATTTCTCCATTACTCACATGGGTTGTTGTAACAACCCATGGCGCACTTTCCTCAATCTAACCTCATCAGACAGAGTCAGTACCCTTGAAATCAATCTCATCAGTCCTGACTGCAATCCCCAAGTGATAGGCCTGTTCTTCACTGCACCATGAGAACATGGCCGATGAGCTTCAACAAAAGTTCTACTACAACACATTGTACTTTGAGAATATGAAATGGTGTCAGAGTGAAGCAGCAACTGAATTTGAAAGAGCTGAAATATAAGCATCACTACTGAAAGAGAAATACAGAAATGTTTGGACTTGAAGGTTATACAACATTACTAAAAGCCATTGAAAATGAGAACTAAGCAAATAAGCAGGCTATAACCTGCTCATAAATAAGAACTCCAGACTGATATTCTGGAGACATAGAAATCTGATTATGGGGATAGATAAATTTGAATTCAATAAAATCTGGAAATAAAAGCTAGCCTAATGATGGCTATGCTACCATTGACCATTTTGTAAAGACCCATTTGGTTCACTAGTATTCTTCAAGCCATACAATTGTAGTCTGGCTTCCAGGTGAATCCAGACCCACTGAAATGGCCGAATAGGTTACTCAGTTATAGGGCAATTAGAAATAGCTATTAACTGCTGGTCTAGCCAATGATGACCATATCCCATGAACTAATAAAACAAAAGACATGATTTACATAATGGCTGCAATCTTTAGTCTCTTAGCTCCTTTCAAAATGAAAAGAAACAGAACAGTCTTTCCATTCACAGTAATAAAGTTATGACTTGCAACATATTTACTTAGCAATCCAGAGCAGCAAAAAGCACTATACTTTTATTAATGTTTGGGAGAGACTGTTACAAACAAACAGTCTAAACATCTCTGAACAACTGAAAAAACAGACTGCACAGATTTGAAAGCCTTGAAGGCATGTTTTGAATTCCAAGTGAACATAATTTATAAACATTTTATGTTCAATGTTAATGTTCAAGGTGAAAAAAAAAGAGTCCAGTGATAGATCTACAATTGCATTGACACAAATCACAGAATCCTGTGAATTCAGGCAACTAAAAGCTGATCTCAACAAACATAGAATTGTCTCAAACTAAAGAGATCCCACTGGGAAAGCACAACTATTAAAGGAAGTGAATCCGGCTTCTGAAAAAGTTATAAACATGTATAGATGGTCTGAGTTTGTAAGTCAACAGCTCAAACACATGGGAGGAGAGGCATATTTTTACTCAATGAGGAGAAGCAGCCCAGGCCTGTCCATTATGTTGATGAGCAGCCTTTCAAGCACAGCAATGTGAACAAAAGCAACAAGCATCCATGGATAGGCCAGCAGAAAGATCAATGCCAAAGGGCAATTTGCAAATACTGCAGATGTGATCACATAAGACAAAAGAAAGCATGTCCAACTACAAAAAGATAAAACACTTTGCACTCAAAGATCATAGTGAAAATGAACTTTCAATATTCAACTTTCATCTTTCAAATTCACTACCCGAGTCTTCCATAGAGTGAACATTGTTTGATCGAGAGGCTGTGCTGATTTAATATAGCTGCTGTGATCACCTGACAAGATGAGGCACCATCTCAGAATTACCCATTTTAAACATGAAACACCGAAACTCAGTGAGATGTCAAGAAATTTCATCTTTTGTCTTACTCACACTTGCATGACAACAGCGCATATTGAAGTTGAAAGGTTACCTGCCGACATTTCAGGCTAGGAAAGAAAATGAAGCTAGATTAGGAATACACAGATAAACCAGACTTCAGTAGCTGGTTTGGAGCAGTAAAGAAAGGGAAAGCAGCATGGATTGCCATAGGAGGGTTTCAATGAACTCCTCTCTTCCTCTCTTTCAATCTCAGTCTCGGCAAGTCAGCACTGGTGAAGAAAAAGAAACATCTCAGAAAACCTAACTGGAAAATTACAGATATCAGCAAGCATTGCCACCCTGAGATATAAAGATATAAGCTAAGCTACTGGAACTCAGATTTCACTTTCACAACTCAAAGACTCTTCAGAAAAAAGTGAAGTGGAACTGCCTTTATTTTCTGAGTGTGCTAGAAACTTTTCCTCACTTCCCCACCTTGTCTATAAACTTGCCACTTGTGTTTTTGTTCATTTTGTTATCAACCAACAGTTGGTTATTGCATATTACTGTGTTTTTTTTTCCAGTAATATGACTTCATCCTCTTTCAAAAAATGAAACCTTGGAATTGGCTCTCCTTCATTTTTGATCTATTAACTAAGTCTGGTTGAAGTGTGATACCTATGCTCTGAAAAAACGTAAAAAAGAAATAATAATATTTGTTGCAATGATTGGGAGGATGTTTAAAAAAGGGGATCTGTGATTCCTCCTCCTCTATTTGAAACATAAATGTTTAGCTAGGAAAAAAAACAACTAACAAACAAAGCCAATGGGGTTATTATATGATTGACAGAGACATTGGACCACAGTGCTGACCAATAAAAAGTAGTTACCAAAGAGTTGGTAGACAATGATTTAGATAGTTTGCTCTATTGCACAGATTAGTCAACTGCAAGCCTAATCAAGAAAATAGGTTTTGACTATTGCAATGAAAACTGCAAAACTGCAGAAAGACAGCATCAAATAATTGTGAATTGCCAGATCAACATTGATACATGTACCTCACAGACGTGTAACATTGCACCAGTTAGTGAGCCAAAGGTGAAAGTTTTAAAGATCAAGTTGAGACTATGATTGAATGATATTCACTCTGACAGTCAGAGAGCCCAATGCTATGTCAAGACCACGACTCCGAATTCCAGACGTTAGACAAAAAGCTAAAGCCAGTCATGTCAGCAGGGGCAGGTGGAAAGCTTGGACTAACTTAGACTAAATGTTCTAGTCTAATGTTCAGATTCAGTGTTTTGCAGGTCATGAAAAGTTGAGGCCCCAGCACTGAGCCCTGTTACACACCACTCATTGCATGTGACCAACTGGAAAAGATCCCATTTTTGCCAACTCTCCACTTCCTGTTAACTGGCTGATGCTCTATCCATGCCAAACTGTTATCCTAACACAGCATTCCTTTACTTTCTGCAATGGTTATTGTTGTGGAACTTTTAAAAACCTTTTCTGGAAATCTAAATACAGTACATTCAGCAGTTTCCCCTTCAACAAAGAATTCCAATAAATTGCCTAACCATGATTTTTGCAAAACTGTGTTGACTCCATCCGATTATCTTGAAATTTTCTTCTTAGTACTTTGCTTTAATGTCTTTAATAATAGTTTCAAAATTTCCTGATGATCGATGTTAAGTTAATTGGCCGATGTTATCTGTTTTCTGTCTCTATGCAAGTTTTAATAAAAGAATTGTATTCACTATTTTACAATCAAATCGAACCTTGCACATTGAAGGGAGTTTCTCAGTCAAAACCAATGCATGCAGAGTATCAGCAGCCATTGCTTTTAAAACCCATGAAATATTTCAGAACTTAGGCATTTATCAACTATTAATTCTGATATCTCACCAACCACTTCTTTTAAAGCCTTAGGATTTAATCCATCAGCCTACAGTTCCAATAAATTACTCAGTAGCTCTTGCCTGATGATTGTAACTTTCTTGAGTCCTGTGTTCCTTTCCATTTCCTGATGTGCAGCAATTTTGGAATGTTACTTGGATCTTGTAAAATGATGAATAATGAAAATACTTATTCTATTCCACAGTCACCAGTCTATTTCCCATTTTCAGTCCCCCAAACTCACTTTGTATAGGACTACTGTTTCGCAGGAATTTTATTTTTAACAAGAGAGAAGCAAAGAGAGAATATGAGAAAGTGGCAGATAACATAAATGGAAATCCAAACATCTTCTACTATAAATGTTCAATATAAGATGTGAATCTGCTGTTGAGCAACAGCCATTAAAAAAGCATGGACTGAACTATGAGTTACATTGGTTGCTATTTGAAGATTTTTCATTCAGGGTATGCATTTGTCAGATCTAGAAGCTACGTATATGTACACACAAAATCTTGTTTTATGCAGGACAAGGGAATTCATACAAATGTTGCACCTTTTCATTGAAAAAGAGGGCATGTAGATTGCTAAACTTTGCAGAATTCCCATGACAAAATCCTGATCAACCATAGCATACTTGTCTGGTCTGAGAATTTAAATTGACATTCCTTGTTCTCAGAATCGAAGATCCTATAAGCCTTTTTAATAACTGGTTAATTCGCCTGGCCACATTCAGAGAAATATGCTCTTGGACACTGAGGACCCTCTGCAACATTACTCATTCAAAGTTGTATCATTGCGTGTCTATTATTTCTCAATGTTTCTTCTACTAAAAACACATTACCTCATATTTCTCTGCATTGAAATTCATCTGCCAGGTGTCTGCCGGTTTGGCCAATTTGTCAATGTACCCCTGCAGTTGCTTAGCATCATCCTCACAATTTACTAATCTCCTATCTTAATATCATGTGCAAAATTTAGAGACAATACCCATCTCCAAATTGTTTATGTAAATCAGAAAACATAACATGTTTGCAACACCAAACTCTCGGAAATACCAATTTAAACTCATCTCCAATCTGAGAAAGATCCATCCAAACCTACTTCTGTTTCCTGTCTTTTGGCCAATTTCTAAACCATCTTGTAAGAACTCATCAATCTCAAATATTTCTAATTTGTTAAGCAATCTGTCATGTGGCACAGTATCAGATGCTTTCTGAAAGTCCGGATATACAATATCCACAGCACTGCCCTCATCTGTTACCTGTGTCACTTCATCAAAGAACTCACTTAATCAAGCATGACCTACCCTTGACAAGCCATGCCGTGTCTCTAGTATTAACTTATTTTTCTCAAATGTATATTCAACTTATCTTGTATTAAGGCCTCATTAGTTTTGCTGCTATGGATGTCAAGTTGACAGGTCTGAATTTTCCTGCATTATCTTTTGCCCCTTTCTTAAATTCCATTATCGTGTTTGGAATCCTCCAGCTCCCCAAGGACAATGCGGTATTCAGAGAGGCCTGGAAAAACTAGGACATATCCTTTCTGAGCCTGGTGATTCCTCTATCTGGAGTATTGCAACCCTCTTTTTAGCACCACTTCTTTATCTATGACTGTACTGTTCAGTTGCTCAACTCTCACATTTTTAACTGAGCCACTGTCACCGTGCTCTAATTTGGTAAACACAGAAGTAAAGTATTCATTTATTACCTCTGCCATTGCTTCAGTGAACAGTTTACCCTGCTTGTTCCATGTTTGACTTGATTTATTTTATTCTTGTCACATGTACCTAAGCACAGTGAAAAGTTTTCTGGCCTTATATGTTTTGAATACCATTTTACTTTTGTTTTAGCACAGCTTGCCATTCTTTCCTCATGTTTCTTCTTATCCCAGTTTTAACCTCTTTCCTATGTCTGCGATACTCTTCCTGATTTGAATTGCTATCATTTTTCCAGTATGCATCATATGCTCTCTTTTTCTTCCTAATATTCTCATCAATATATAGCCATCTATGGTACCTGTATTTATTTCTCAAGAATAAGTATGTTGTTTTCACTTTATTTACCTTTTGAAAGTCTCATTTTTCATCAACTGCTTTATACACCAAAATACAATTCCAGTCAAACTGCTCCAGTTCAACTTTTAGACGCTTAAGATCAGTCTGGGATCTTAATCCTTGGCTGACTTTAATTATTTTCCTGTTTAATATTGAATCTTATTATATAATGATCACTATTTATCAAATGCTTCCCTCAATCTGATTTCCTGCACTTGGTCTGTATCATTTCCGAGAACTTTATATAGCACAGCTTCCTCCCTTCCTATTCCAGAAAATTCTCCTACACAAATTGTAGGAATTTCTTCCCTTCTGTGCTTTTTTTCTCTAGTTTACCCTAGGAAACTGAACTCACCGACTATTACAAATCTACTTACTTTTTAGGTTTCCATAATCTGCCTACAAAAGCTCACTTCTACTCTCCAACCCTGTCCCCTCCCTCACTGCCCCAATATTTGCAGCTCTAGAATAAATACCCAACACAGTCAATGCTCTCTTCCTGTTCCTCACCTCTTACTATGCAGATTCTCGTCCACGAACTGCGTTTCATTCAACATCACAATACAATCCTTGAACAAGACTGTTTCACCTCCCCCCTTTTTACCTACCCTTTTTCTAATAAGATCCTATAACTTGGGACATTAAGTATGTAGACCTGTTCTAGCTTGAGCTATGTTTCTGTCAATGTTACTATGTTAGCTTCACTGAGCACTTTCTGCTTATAATTTTCCTCAATTTTGTTCACTATTCTCTGTGCATTTAAATAGATACTATTTAGTCCTGCCCTCATCTGCTTTTTGCCCACTGGGAGATGATCATTTATTTATTCACGAGCAATACTCAAGCCCTCTCTTACTTCCTTCTTTGCTGTTTCCCATCTTCTCTCTTTTGCTGTAAATGGTACTTCCAAAACTAGACCAATTAGTGAACACTGCCCATCGTCCCTCCACCTCTGCACCCCCCCTTCCCCCCCCCCCCATTACGAGTTGAAATTCATCCGCATGACACTACTTTTTCTCTCAGCCAGGAGATTAATTCCATTCCAGCACAGGTGAAGCCCACCTCTTCTGAACAGTTATTTCCATTCCCAAAATGATCCTAATTTTCCAAAAATCTAAAACTCTCCATTCTACAACATCTCTCAAGACAAACATTTATTTGATTTGCATTTTCCTAAATGGTGTAGCTGATGGCACAGGTAGTATTTCTGAAATTACTACCCTGGATGTCCTGCGTTTCAACCTACACCCAAACTCCTGAAACTGATCTTGCAAGATCTCCAAGCTAACCCTTTCTATGTTATTGGTTCCCACATGAACCACAGTTACTTGTCATTTAGCTTCCTTTTCCAGAAGTTTAAGCAGCCGTTCTCATATATCTTGAACCCTTGCACCCAGGAGGTAAAAGACCATATGGGACTCATGTTCTCAGCTGCAAACTAGACATGGCGATCCTTCAAACCACTGCCACTACAACCACCTTTCTAATCTGCTGACCAACCTCCCTTTCATTTCCCAGGGTTGCTTCAGGCAGCAGCATATTGTAATTTTCTCACACATCATCAACCCCAATTCAGTCATTTTGTTCACTAGATAGGCATCCAAAATTTCATACCTGTCTGACAGCTCCAAGGAGTTCTGGGTTTCCTGGGCCTGCTGATTCTTTTCCTTTTGACAAATGGTCACCCACTCTCCCACCATCACCCACCACACTTCTCCTTGCCTGCCTATCATGAAGTGAAGTGACCGCCATTTGTTCTTTAACACCAGGTCCTGTACGATTCATTCTCAGCTGTGGTGAACAAGCTAACTTCTCCCAGAAACCTCCTCAGTCACTTCTCACTACTGCCATCTTGCTGCATCTCCATGTTAGAGATGACCTAACAGTTTGCACTCTCTTCTTATGCGATATGAATCAGTAGTTGTTTTACAAATTTGATTTCTTATGTCCAAGTCTCAATGGAGTGCAAGATGGAAGTGTTCAACTTTGAGTCACTTCATAATTTCTGTACTACCAAGCAATTATTCAAAAGCAAAAATAATAAGTCTGTACAGAGTAATATATAAATATTTTTAAAAGCTCTCTCTTCTCAAACACAGTTGAACTCACCTGACACCCACCACAAATCTCAATACTGCTTTCAGTATTCCTTTATCTGTGTTCTTCTCCAAGATGAAACAGGCAGCTCATGCTGTGCTGCATATTCAGTGAACCCATCCCTTTCCCAACTCATGACTAGTACTAAGCCTTTCACCAGTCAAACATTTGATAGACCCCGGTTTATGAACTATGGTCTTGAATCTGTGTAAAGAAGTGATGAAGGCTATTTATTTAATGTTGTACTTTATGCCAATTGTACTGATTGGAGTTGAAATAAGGCTTTAAATTGTTTCAGTTTATTGAACCCTTGGACCATGACTGTAGCTGCAATTGGCTAGCCAACCACAAGGCAGGAGAATCCGGTGTGCATCACTTCTTGTTAATTGACAAGGGTGTGCAATAGATAACAGCCGGCGGTGCAAGAGATAGTATTATCTGCTGACATCACAAAGTGCAGCATGTACCCTGCACAAAGCTGGAGGAAGGATTGCTGGTGACATTTTAGCATGGCACATGGCCACTCATTTACATGCGCTCACAGCACAAGAGAATTACTGAACGTCAGACTCAAAGATTATTTCTGTCATTATTTTTGCTGAGGAATGTGTATCTAATGAATGTGATATTTTATAATATAATTTGGATGACAATTTTTGGCAAAACTATTCCATTTCAATGTGACAAACATAAAGGAATAATATTTCAATGTAATAAAGTGCCATTTGATAATATTTTCAGCTATTAAATGTTAATTTTTGCTGACCTTGATTCCAATATTACTGTGGAAAGAGGTCAATCAGATGTCTGAGAGGTGGTTAGCAGCAACTAGCACCAAATTGTATTTTTATTTGGACCTCCAGAATTAAGATAAATCCAGATAAATGCTGAGGCAGTTTTAAACTTCCCCAGCAGACGATTCCCTGGTCTCTCCTGTGTGGGACTAAACTTTCTGGAAATATCATCAGTCCCTATTCATTGATCACTCCAGCTGTCAAAGTACAAAATGCCAAGTAAATGGAAATTGAGAGAGGTTTTTACATATTCAAAGGAAATGTTAAAAACCAAGGGTAATATTTTGGAGGGGTGGATTGTACCAGCTGTAAATTATGTTCTGCATTGTAAAGAAAAAAATGCACGTTTATGCTATCAGACTTGTTCAGTTGACTCTGTTTTTAAAAATTCTTTAGCAAATAACAGCTGCAGAATATAGCTATGAGGCAAAAGAGCAGCCTAGTTAAGTCAATTTCAATAAACATGAGCCTCAAAGAATCTAATTTACATAGCAACACCCCTTAAACTGATTGATTCCCATTCCTGCGCCACCAATGGAATAAGAATGAGGCCAATGACTGAAATCATCTGAACAATTGTTGTTCATTTCTTGTAGATAAGACAATCAGTATCAAATAGCTGATCTGCTTTAGAATGTTCAATGAATCCAAAGACCAGGAGGTCAAACAGGTAGAGAATTATGAAGCTCACAATAATGGATCATCATTTATTAAACATGTTTTTTTTAATTGTGGTCTGTTACCAACAAACATTGAGCAGGTTAATTTATTGTTTTGAAAATGTAAGACCTACAAAGCTAAATATTTTGGGTCTTAACTTTTCTTATATATTATTATAGAAGTAATTGAACTATTCCACCTCAAATCCCTATTTTTGATCATTAACCCAATATTGCCTTTGAAAGTTAGACAGATTTTTTAAAAAGCCTACAGTTTCCAAGGCAATATTCTGAAGAGTGCAAATACACAGCAACTTCATTGATAATGTTAATAGAATTTTGTGGTTTTACAAACTTCTAAAACGTATTGGACATAACATCTGGATCTGTGGTGTCCATTTTTCCAGTGTGCTATGAGTGCTAGCACATATTGAAAATAAAATCCCCATTATGCATGAACAGCTCTAATATGGACTGTGAAAGGCAGCAATTTAGGTAAGCAGATTCATAGAACAGTTTCAGCACATAATGAGGCCATTTGGCCTGTTGTGTCCATGCCAGCTCTTTGCAAGAATACCTTTGTCAACCTCACTTCCCTCCCTTTTGCCGTGGTAGCCATGCAAGTTCTTTTGTTGCATGGTGGAACAGTGCAGCATTGGATGCTACAAACCAGACTGGACTAAACTGATACCCAGTTCCAACCGATCTTAATTGGGTGAAGCGATCATTCATTACCTGTAAGCATTTTGTTGCTTGAAAAGCTTGTTTATTCCCAGAAGCAAATGCAGCTTTTCAATTTTCGTTTAATTTACGGGTTCCTGTTGTTCAATAAAAGTCATTGTTTCCATTTATTCGAAGGCTTTCCATCATGTGATACTCACACATCATGCCATGACATAAAAGGCTATTAGCTAATTGGTGGAAATTTGGAATTAGAATAGACAGAAGCTTGATAATTCATGTGGACATGATGGGCTGAAGGGTCGCTTTCCATGCAGTAAAATCTCTAAGACCCTTTTGAACAATGAGAAGACATTATGTTATACTGGATAAGAATAATGCTCCCTTAGATGGGGTTCTAACATGACATAACATTGAGGACGGGTAAATTCATTCTTACAACTGTAACTACAACAACTGTCAGTAAGAATGTGAAATAGCAATACACTTAGGGGAAAGTTGAAGAATATAAACAAGACATCAATACACAAACCAGGGGGTTATGTAAAATTGTGAAACCGAATTTACGAAAAAGATTGACACCTAACTAATAGATGTGATAAATTCTTGAGATACTTTAATTAACATTATAGACATTTTAGTAACATTTTTAATATAAATTCAAATGTCCACATAATATTATTCCTTACATTTAATGCACATTTTGTGGTTTCAGGTCACAGAAGCAATTGTTTAAGAACTGTTACAGATGAAACACCACGCTGTGACATTTCTTGATAACTTATATTTGACAGTGAAATGAAATTCAAACCTGTGAAAATGAAATCAAAGGCTTCTTCATTTCACCTTTTGATGTTACTTCATTATCATTTTAGGAAAATTAATTTGAAGTGATAAAGTAAATAAAGTGCGTATATACAGTGGTCCAGCAAACGTTTTTTAACATTCCTTGAATGGAGCTGTTATGATGCTGGACTCAGAAGCATTCTGAAAATACTTGTATTGGTTATCAATGTCAGTCTTTGATTAAAGCACACAAAAATGAACTGAAATCAAAAACTTCATAGCACATTGAACTATTGATACTGTCTAAATTAAAATTGCCAAGTCTAAATGTGTCTTTAAACCTATCATCCAATGTATCAGGTATATTGTATGATAAGTTTAATGGGTGAACTTTTACAAGCTTCTGGGTGATGGGTTAGGAGATGGCAAAGAGGCCACATTGAGAGAGCTAGAAACAGTTCCACTGCAAGGGCATTTCACCAAAGCAGAAATGGAAGGTACTCAGCTGAGCGCCAACTGGGAGTGGGGCAACTAAATAATTTGAATAATTAAAGGTTTCATTGATAAACCCCACCCTGTGCTGAGGCTGCCAACTGAATGATGGCTTCCTCCCTTTCTTTTTTCCCCTGTGTAGGTTGAGGAAGGCAGTAGTTAGTGGCGGTGGGTGGTCATTATCTTTGCAGGCTTGATGGCAGCAATGGCTGCAGCCTGTGGTCCTGCAGCATTGCCAGTGGGTGTCCACAGCAGGGTTACCTGTCTGATCACTGGGGCCTGGCTTTTCTGGGCCTGATGAGAAAGTGAACTGTCCGCCTCTCCAATGGGGGTGCCTCGAAATGAGGGAAATCTCTCACTCTCACTGTGACATCAGCACAAGCCCCCTATCTTGCTGGCACTATCAGCCACTAATTGGGTCAAAGACACAGAGCATGAGTCTGCTGTTGTTCATTTGGACAGTGAACTCAGTGGCAGATGGTTAAGAACCAGCCATTCACATTCCATTGTGATCCTGGTACCTGCCTAAGGATTGCACTGTAGCTTGTCCGATGTTAGGAGTTGGTCAGCAAAACGGAACGGCACGGTCGCTGGGGCGGCACGGTGGCTCAGTCATTCCCATTGCTGCCTCACAGCATCAGGGACTCGCGTTCGATTCCGGCCTCGGGTGACTTTCTGTGTGGAATTTGCACATTCGCCCTGTATCGGTGTGGGTTTCCTCCAGGTGCTGTGGTTTCCTACCACAATCCAAAGATGTGCAGGTTAGGTGAATTGGCCATGCTAAATTTCCCATGGTGTTTAGGGATGTGTGAGATGGGTGTATTAGTCAGGGGTAAATATAGAGAAGGGGGAATGGGTCTACACTTTGGAGGGTCAGTGTGGAGTGTTGGGCCGAAGGGCTTGTTTCCACACAATAAGGATTCTAAACAAAAGATTGCTTCTAAAATCTCAGTCAGGTATATTTTCAGTCCCTTTGAATGTTACTGGCAATTAAGAATGAATCATCGTTATTTTTACACCGGAGATCATGTCCACTATAAAATATTGTAACGTCCAGTCCCAACTATAAAGGCCAAAGAAGGAAGACTAGTTTTCCATTAGATGAAGCTAAACTTCATCCTCAATCTGGGGGTCGCAGGGGCTCTGGTGGGACATGGGTGTTTGGGGTCGGCTGGGCCCTGGTGGGACATGGGTGTTTGGGGTCGGCTGGAAAATAGCAGGAAGCATCATCCAAAATGCTCTGAGACTTTGCCTCCCTGCTGGGCGAGTTAGCTAGTGGAGAAGTTGCCTGTTGAACTAAGTTGGGGAATTTAAATAATTAAGCAATTTGACAGTATCAGCTCTGCAGGCCAACAGCAGAATTCTGGCCTGCTACAGAAATGCCCACTGTGTAACAAAGCTTTTGGCTTTATGAAGACAGCCTCCTGTGGCCATCTGTGGGGTTACTGATGCAAAAGACAACGTTGACTATTTAAAAGGAAGGCTGCTGGTGTCTTTAATTGCTCTACATATTGTTGTGTCCTCCAGAGAGACAACTCTCCAGTAATACTGTCCACTTATTGTCTGATTGGGCCATCAGCACCGACTGCTCACCATCCTCCATATGATATCAAGCCTAAAGCCATCGATTTTAAGACTCACCTCCAGTAAAACTGTTGGCCATTGTGGGCTTTGGTACCACATTTCATTCAAATATTAATATCATAAAGACCCAGATAAAATACCATCTAACAAAAAGCAGCCGAGGTGAAATTCAACTTTTCAGGATTGTGAAACATGTCGGAAACAAGTCTAGTTCTAAATGGGCAGTTAGTAAGCTATTATCTGAGGTACATTCCCATAGCAATATTGAGTAGAACCCATGTGTCATTATCTATCTTCATGCTGCTGATGTAAGAAACCTTGCATGCTGGGAGTGTTTTTGTTCCCTAGAAATGTTAGATTCTGCCCTCTGCAATTTTTTTTTCTCTATTCTCACGCAGAGTTTAGAAAAATGAAGTACAGAAGACTTTAAGGTACAAATCAAGGTAGATGTTGAGAAGATATTTTGCCTTGTGGGAACTGAGAGCTAGAAACACAAATGTGTGAATGTTGGCTTGTTGAATGTACTCAATACTAAGGTTGACAGATATTGTCAAAGGTCAATTATCAGAGGGAACAGGCATGAATGCAGAAATAATAATTAAATGATACTGATGATTGCATGTGTATGAAATCTTTAAGATAGCAATAAAGAACTCCACAGATTTGAAGTCCGAGAAAGTACTAGAGTTAATGCAGTAGGCATGATGGGTCAAAATCATCTGATAAGGCAGCAGTTTTGAACAGGATGCTGCATGACCACTTTTTTTTTCAGAACTTTCTTTCAAACCTTTAGAACTTCTAAAGCTTTGTTTTTATTTCAGATTTTACTTTGTGTTTTTTTTTAATTTTAGATTTCCAGCATTTGCAGCATTTTGCTTTTGTGTCACAATGAGGATTCATTTTGTTTTGTTCAGATTAGGAGCATCAGAACACAATGAAGGATGCGTATGAAATTAACGAGATCAGATTGGAAGATATTTTCACCACTATTGTATGGGGTTTGTATTAAAATGTTACAGGCAGTTGCTCTCCTGTTGTCCTAATGTATGTCTGAGCAAAAAAAAACTATTAACTCATTCAAAATAGAATATAAGGATAAATCTGTGTTGATACTGAGCAGCTGCAATCATAAGAATGTCACGAAAGGTAAATGTCGAAACGTGTAAGGCATAAAATTAAATAATTGTATGATTTTGCTTTTTTTTTAGGGCATCAAGGAGAAACAATGTCAAATTAGATTTGGTAGAGCTGGTTATTGCATGGCAGATAGAGTAGGAATTTTTTTTTTAATGAGGAATAGTCAAGACATTATTCCCTGATTTCTCAATTTCTTGATGGGGTGTGATGAGGGGAGTGGTGGTTAATGGGGTAAGATAGGCATTATTCATCCCAGCAATTTTTGATACTAAATATGAATACTAATGAAAAACATAAAACATAAGATTTATGTTTTATATATATATAAAGTATTTATTTATTTAAGGGTTAATCACATACATTTTTGACATTCTGATTTTGTGTACATAATTGGGTATCCTACACTTACAGAACGCACAGTTGCCACACCATTTCAAACAATAAATGGTTTCAAAGTACAACATAGGCAAAATAAAATGTAGAGTACATCACTAGAAACTATGAGTAGGACTTGGAAGTTAAATTTACCCAAGTGAATATGAAGCAGGAAGCTAAAGACTGAAGAAGAGCTTTTAAAGGGAAACATCTGCAGGGATGAAAATAGCTGAAAATAAAACAGGCTGTGCATATTCATTGAAATTAATATGCATACAGCTCCTGAAATAGAGGACTGAATGAGAGGCAGCTGTGATTACTATGTAATTCAACAAAGTATGAATAGGAATGGTTAGATTGAATAAGGATTAAGCTCTCATCACTGAGGAATCTGAGGCGTACTTTGATCAAGTCACAAATGTATGTTTTGGAGGAGTCCAAATTGAAAAGCAGAAGAACATTGGGAAGTAGAACAGAACAATGTGTAATTTCATGAGTGCAATCTAGGCAAAGATAGCTTTCTTAAAAATGTAATATAAATACAGGAAGAACACAGTATTCCATGCCTTTTCAACACTGAATAACAATTCAAGTAATATTGCTGATTAATCGTGGTTTGGAACATGGGCAGACTTGCTCCAATTTTTTTATTTCAGATTTTACTTTGTTTGTTTTTATTTTAGATTTCCTGCATTTGCAGGATTTTGCTTTTGTGGTACAATGAGGATTCATTCTGTTTTGTTCAGATTAGGAGTATCGGGACACAATGAAGAATGCATATGAAGTTAATGAGATCAGATTGGAAGATATTTTCACCCCCATTGTATGAGGTTTATATTAAAATGAACTGGCCTTAATAAATCTGTCACTTTATAAAGTGTTAATCTGACTGAAATCAGCTTCAGTGCACTATCCACAGCCTGACCTGATGAGGCAATTGGATCTCTGGGAGAGTAGAGTTGGAGACATAAGGCAATTCTGCCAAGAGCTGACATGACAATCCCTGGGAGTCTGGTTGTTCTTCCACTTCCTAGTCTGTGCACAATGGCCCCTCCCACACCCCGGGGGGAGGACAAGGGGTCTTGGCTCCATCTCATCTCACCAGTGAATAAATGTATTGATGGCTTGAGTGATAGAGTGAAGGTTCCTGTGCATATGTGGCAGAGAGTGACTTTGCTACTTGAACTGGGTCTCCAGGCCAGCTGCCTCTCAAGCCATGCGTGCATGCTGGAGCCATGTCATCAGGCAGAACTTGGACAGCCCGCTGTGTTCTTTGTTCAATCCACACTTGATCCCTGGCACCTCTGCAATACTTCTTCCAGCTTGGTTCTCCGGCTGTATCAGCTCATCAATGGTAGAGTTCAGAGTCTCATCACCCGCTGTAGGTTTAGCACAGCCAGTTCTGCGGCAGTGCTCTGAGCATCACAAACCTCAGCTGTAACTTCTTCCACAGCTGCAAGCCATGTTAAAGCTGTGCTTATCAGAATGTGACCCCCAAACCTGTTGTAGATAGTAACTGTGAATGTCTCTGCACTGGTTGGACGGAGGGAGGGATGGTACTCTTTGAGGGTGTGACCACTTCCTCCTTAGAGATTAGATTACTTACAGTGTGGAAACAGGCCCTTCAGCCCAACAAGTCCACACCGACCCTCCGAACAGCAACCCACCCAGACCCATTCCCCTACATTTAGCCCTTCACCTAACACTGCGGGCAATTTAGCATGGCCAATTCACCTAACCAATTCACCACATTTTTGGACTGTGGGAGGAAACTGGAGCACCTGGAGGAAACCCACGCAGACATGGGGAGAATGTGCAAACTCCACACAGACAGTTGCCTGAGGAGGAAATTGAACCCAGGTCTCTGGCGCGTGAGGCAGCAGTGCTAACCACTGTGCCACCATGCTGCCTAAGCTACTGTTTGCAATGGGCCTGGGAGCTGGAGCTCTTCTTTGCTTCCTGGAGTGGGAATGGGATCCAGAAACAGTTCCGAAAAGCTTAGAGATGTGGATGGAAGTTAGCTCGCTGAGCTGGAAGGTTTGTTTTCAGACGTTTCATTATCATGACTAGATAACATCATGAGTAAGAGCCTACGTTGAAGCGCTGATAGTATGTCCCACCTGTGTATTTGTAGGTTTTGGTTTCTTAAGGTGGGTGATGTCACATCCGGTCTGTTTTTTTAAGGGAGATGGGTCTAAATCTAAATGGTATTCTAACTGGAACTTCATTAATAAACACATCGATTTAACCCTGTCTACCTTCCCATAAGAGAGGTGGGACATGCCACCAGCACTTCACCAGAGGCTCTCATGGTGACAAAATGTCTGAAAACAAACCTTCCAGCTCAGTGAGCTAATTTACATCCATATCATTAGCCTGAGCTACAAACCTTCTCAAAAATCATTAGCATAAAGATCGGTTAGTGTCACAAGCCACCGGCCTTACCCAAGGTAATTTTAAAGACTTCTTCTTTATGTGCAGCAGGGAACAGTTTTGTCACTGGATAGATACACATATCCAATCCCCTTCCATACAGGCATGGTCTCCTTGCTTTTCTGACAGCAGCACTGCCTACTTGAAGGGGGTCAGAAGCTTCGTGCCTGATGTACTCCACCACCTCCCCATCCCCACCCCAACTGTCTGGACATTTACACTTATTGTTCAGGTTCCTATCCAGCAGACATTAAGAATCACTAGTATGGGTACAAGGGCACTTCCCCTGCATTGATAGAAGCAGATTGGGATGTCAGTCCCCACAGCTGTGAATGTCTGTCTTTGCATTATTAGTCATCTGGGGCATCTGAGGAGTTAAGGGTTCAGAGTGAAAAGTTTTTTTTCTGTTTTATCAAGGAGTTGGAGGAGGGGCTATACAATAAAGCATTATATTATGCATGTGACTAAGATATCTCTGAGATATACTGACTGAAGTGGCTGTATCCAAATGTATCATATGTGTGTGTTTTCTTCATTTAGATGAAAGGTAAGTGCCCCAATGATGCCTGAGTTGCTGGGTATTGAAGCTTCCTTAGTTTTAACTGGCAGATGTGTGAAAACAAAGGCCACTGTATTATATTGGTAGCTCCAATTAATTCAGATGTAGTTATTACATGTGAGGCATCTGGTGGAGAAGCCTAGCACTCAAACTTGTGTGTGAGAGTCCACTGCAGTGGTCCCTTTAGGATGCTTCATGCCCCTCTGTGTGTGTTGGCATTAAATAGACAACAGCACTAATCTTTGTGGAGTGCAGCAAATCATTCATCCTTTTATGGTGATGGAACAAGGCTGTCCTGAGCCACTCAGCAGCTCTGACCACTGCACCGACCTCAGTGCAAGCTACCTTTGCCAACTGTAACCTAAATGCAATCACCTTTCATTTATTTAGTTCTGCAGCAGTATTCATTTTAGATATACATAGCATTTGGGTAAATACCCTTATACACTGTGGTTTTCCATACTAATGTGACTTCTGATTTAATTAGATATAAATAATGATCGTAAGCAGCCATTTTAAGAAATAAGTTAAGCTGTAATTATGTCCAAATATAGGAACCACATATTTGGAAAAGGGCTTAGCAAGGGGGCTGAGGAAGCTTTGCTAAAAAGATGCCAAAAGTACTGGTCTTCACTTTCAGGGAGAGGCTTAGGAACTTGAGCTGCGTCTCCTTAAAACAGAGAAATGTTAAAGGATTACTTAGAGATGCGCTATAAATCATGAAGAATTTAATCATCTAAACAATTAAAAATCTGTTTTGAGCAGCAGAAGAATTAGTAATAGATTAAGAATAATTGACAAATGGAGCCAAGTTGAGGATTTTGATTTAATTGGTGAATTGTTATGATCTGAAAGGCACTGACAGAGAATTAGGTGCAAGTAATTACAGTAATGTCCAAAAAGTGAACTGGGTAAATATTAAATAGGGTTGAACCTGAAGGGGGCATGACAAATGGATAGAGTAATGAGACTAATTGGATAGTTCTTGCAAAAAGCTGACTCAAAGACAGTGGGCTGAATGTTCTCCATTGGTGCTGTAACATCATATGATTCTATGATTAGGATACCAATTAAAGGTTAACTGTCACTAACTTGAAGCATTTAAAGTTCAAAAATTCTAAATAAAATTTGTAAGATTGAATATAATGATTGAATTATCCTTCATAGAACAGGGTTTTAGAATCTGACAAAGAAATGTGCATTTGCCACTGACCAGTGTGTTGTGTAATGTAGAAACAATCAGTCTAGCTTCGAAATACAGAAATGAAAGTTTCATTCATCAACACTGTTCAGCTTATTTTCTATATAAAATTTTAAAAATTGATAATTGTTTCAAAAATGTCATTCTTAATCATTTTTCATCAGGAGAGATTACAACCTGAAAGAGAGAGGATCTTGTTCATTCTCAGGTATAATTCTCATCTGACTTCTACGCTTAAGGATAAAACCTGCCTTGCACAAGTCCATTGAGATACAGAGATAAGATCCCCTTGCATCTCACAGAAACTGAATCTATTGAAAGTGATATTAAAGATGATGTTTCATTCTGCCAGAGCAGAATCTCTTCACGAGAAGAACATGAGCTCAGACATCCCACTGAGATTTGACATGACAACCATTCCCAATTCATCGAAGTTCAGCCCAGTCTAAAGATACCCATTTATACACATTTGACAATCTTTCTCACTTGGAAAGCTTTTTAAATGTACAGCTCCCTGAGGGTTAAGTTCTTTTTGAGATGAAGGAAGCCGTAGCTATCTGCTGTCCATTCTTGATATCTGCAGGCAGCATGGTGCAATAACATAGATTCATTGTGGTGTGATTATTTAGCAGGAAATCATCAGTTGAATACAATTACCATTTTATTGGCATTGAATGAAAGCAGGTTCAGCAGCTTTAGCATTTACAACACCGACTGTGCAATTTATATTTTTATTCTCGGTTTTTGATTTTGAGTTCATTGAGATCTTAAACTGCAAAGCTATTCTGCACTTAACCCTTGTTTGACAGGTAACCTGCTGAGGGAGTCTAGGAAATCTCTTTTTATGCTTTTCCTATATTAATTTAATCATTTGTCTAGTTGTAAGACTTATAGTTAGCTGAAAATCTCATCCCACTCATTACAAACACTGCTATGCGGGTCTCTTAAAAGTCAAGTTGTTCCATGGGATAGAATAGGGACAGACATTCTCTGCTACATTATCAAGTGTCTGCGGGCACCTCCAGTTTTCCTGAAGTATTATTTCCTAAAACTACCAGACCTTAAACATATTGCATCTGAGAAGGTACCAGCCTTGATTTAATCATAGAACTCCTGTCTCAAAGTCAAAACCTCATAGGTTCCAATCCCATGTCATTGGCCATCATGGTATTATTGCTATTGTCAGAAAAATATGCATCATTATATCTGGACATGACCAGGATTCTTACCAGTTCTAGACAATTCATCAGAAATGGCAGAAGAGTTGCTTGGTTATTAGGTTTCGGGAAGATAGTGGCATCGTGATAAGGTCACTGGGCTCATAATCCAGAACTCTAGGCCAGCCTTCTGGGATTCAAATCCCACAATGGCAGATGGTGGAATTTGAATTCTGTAAATGTCTGGAATAAAGAGCGAGCCTAACAGTAGTCATGTAGCCACTGTCGATTGTGATAGAAACCCACCTAATTCTCTGATCTACTTTAGGGAAGGGAATTTATAATTCCTTACTGGTATGGACCACATGTGACTACAGACCCACACCACAACCTCTGGGCAATTAGGGATGGGCAATAAATGCCTGTATAGCTAATAATGTCCATACCTTATGTATTAATAAAAAAGTAAAACATATTTAGTGGATTTTAGCAGTTCTTTAATTTATCTACAATGTTATTATGCAGTGATGGTTTGGGAGGAACAATGAAGAAAAGCTATGTGAAACTAGGGCTCCAGTTCTAAACAAGCAGTGGGACCTGGAGATATATGTGCACAAATTGTTGAAGGTGGCAGTGCAGATTGAAACAGCAATTAATATAGAATATAGCATTCTGGACTTTACAAATAATGTAGAGGATAAAATTATGGGTAACAGTTATAAAACACTGGACTAGTATGTTCAATTCAGGCCACTGTAAATCAGGAAGGATGAAGAGTGAACAAAACAAATTTGCTAAAAATGTTTCCAGGTGGTTAGCACTGCTGCCTCACAGCGCCAGGGACCTGGGTTCAATTCCTGCCTCAGGCGACTGACTGTGTGGAGTTTGCACGTTCTCCCCGTGTCTGCGTGGGTTTCCTCCGGGTGCTCCGGTTTCCTCCCGCAGTCACAAAGATGTGTGGGTCAGGTGAATTGGCTATGCTAAATTGCCCGTAGTGTTAAGTAAGGGGTAAATGTAGGGGTATGGGTGGGTGGCGCTTCGGCGGGTCGGTGTGGACTTGTTGGGCCGAAGGGCCTGTTTCCACACTGTAAGTAATCTAATCTAGAATAAAATACCCAGTTACAAGGATATTATGGGATATTCATTTGAGAGATGAGAAAATTCAGAAGATACATAGAGTCATAGAGTTGTACAGCACGGAAACAGACCCTTCGGTCCAACCCGTCCATGCCAACCAGATATACCACCTGCCAGCATCCAGCCCATATCCCTCCAAACCCTTCCTATTCATGTACCCATCCAGATGCCTTTTAAATGTTGCAATTGTATCAGCCTCCACCACTTCCTCTGGCAGCTCATTCCATACTCGCACCACCCTCTGAGTGAAAACATTGTCTCTTAGGTCTCTTTTATATCTTTCTTCTCTCACCCTAAACCTCTAGTTCTGGACTCCCCCACTCCAGGGAAAAGACTTTGTCTATATATCCTATCCATGTCCCTCATGATTCTAAAATCTCTATATGGTTGCCCCTCAGGGAAAACAGCCCTAGCCTCTTCAACCTCTCCCTATAACTCAAATCCTCCAATCCTGGCAAAATCCTTGTAAATCTTTTCTGAACTCTTTCAAGTTTTGCAACACCTGGTCAGTGCAGGAGAGAGAGAGAGAAAGAAAGAGACCCACATTGCTAACTGACAGAGTAAGCAGTTACTGTCTTTGCTGTTGAATTCATGTATCGCTGGACATCAGAGAAATTTAAAAAACAGTGAATTTCACAACTGATCTTGGAGGAACCTGTTTGGGAAAAGTCACAGCACAGAAGCAGATAAGTGGATTTTGAGCACGGGCTTAAAATAAGTCTGCAATAGTGAGTAGAGTTGGTTCTTTCCTGATTTTAGGTTTTATTGAGCTATATCTCTTAATTAAACTTAAAATATAAGCCATAAGTATTAATTTAACCTGGAGCAATGTTTTGTAGAGGAATAAGACAATGCTATTTTCTGGGTCTGTAGATTGAAAGAGACATATGAAGGTTTTCAAAATGATTAGGGCATGAGACAAAGTGCACAAAAAAAAAGAATGAGGAGCAAGAGAAGAACATTCCATTGTTTGTTCTGCTATTTATTAAGATCATGATTAATCTAATTGTAGCATCACACTTGTTTTTCTGGCTATCTCTTCCTTGTTCGTTCAGAATCTATGTACCTCTGCCTTAAAAATATTAAATGAACCTGCCTCCACTAATCCTTGGGAAAAATTATCCCACAGTCTCATACCCTTTGAGAGAAAATAAATCTTTATCTTAAATGGCGACCCTCTATTTTAAAACTGTCCTCATTCCTCCTGTTCTCCCACTAACGGAAACACTATTTCTGCAGCTACTATGTCTTGTCCTCTCAGGATTAATAGTGAGAGGGAAACCAGGGACAAAGACACAACCGGATTGGCGAAAGAACTATAGGTGACATGTGGAAAATTATATTTAGACTATAGACCATAGACCAAAGAAAAGTACAGCACAGAACAGACCCAAGGATTAATCCTAATGTCAAAGAAAATAACCTTACCTATGCACTCCTCAACTCACTGCTGTCCATGTGCATGTCCAACAAGCACTTAAATGTCCCTAATGAGTCTGCTTTCACCATCACTGCTGGCAACGCATTCCATGCATTCACAACTCTCTGCATAAAGAACCTACCTCTGACATCTCTTTTATACCTTCCTCCTAATATCTTCAAACTATGACTCCTCATACCAGTCAATCCTGCCCTGGGGAAAAGTCTCTGGCTATCGACTCTATCAATGTCTCTCATTACCTTGTATAACTCGATCAGGTCACCTCTCTTCCTCCTTCTCTCCAGAGAGAAAAGCACGAGCCTAGTCAACCTCTGTTCGTAAGACAAGCCCTCCAGTCCAGGCAGCATCCTGGTAAACCTTCTTTGCACCCTCTCCAAAGCCTCCGTAACTTTCCTATAATAGGGCAACCAGAACTGGACACAATATTCCAAGTGTGGTCTCACCAGGGTTTTGTAAAAATGCAGCAGAACCTTGTGACTCTTAAACTTGATCACCCTCTTAATGAAAGCCAAATCATCATATGCTTTCTTAACAACCCTGTCTACTTGGGTGGCAACTTTGAGGGATCTATGCACTTGAGCACAAAAATCCTGCTGTTGCTCCGCACTGCCAAGAATCCTATCTTATACTCAGCATTCAAATTCAACCTTCCAAAATGAGTTTGACCTTCCAAAATGGTTGAATTTTTTTGTGACAATGGAAGTGGAATACAATCTCAGGATGGGATGCAGATAAATTTCATAATGATTTTCATAAGCAAATTGGATAATTTTCTGATGAAAGACAATTCTAGGTGCTGGGAAAAGGCCGGGGAGTTAGATTACCTCGAACAGAGGGTGGACATGGGAAAACAAACAGAATATCCTCCTTCTGAATGGAGTCACTATATAATTCTATAACTACGAAGGGACAAAATAAAATGAGTCCAGTAAACTGTCTCTGAACTGCTTCCAATACATTTACATTCTTCCTTAAATAAAGAGATCCACAGGATACACAATACTCCAATTGTGATCTTACCAGTGTACTGAATAACTGAAGCCTTCCCCACTTATGTCTTCAGTTCCCCTTGTAACATTATGTTACCTTTCCAAACTACTTTTCGTCTGTGCAGAATAACCTTTTTCAATTCATGCATTCGAATATCCTGAACCCTTAGTCTGCATGTCAAAGGTCTGCAAATCCAGGAGAATAGGCGCACTGTGTTCACTTTTAACCCTCTGTGATAAATGCTACAGGGACTGCATTATCACCAATTTTAAAACAATCATTTTAATTTATTTTGTTAAAGTTCTGTTTTGTTACACTGCCTATTTGTTAATTTGTTTAATTCACTTGTTTGTTGTTCAAAAATGTTGAAAAAAAACAACTATAATGCCTCTACAAATAGATTGTGGCATTAAAAGTTATACATTTGTAGTATCTAATTGAAAACCTAAAACTGAGCAAAGATTGACTTCTTGCTCCCTGCTTCATTAATTGGCAGTTTAATACCACCCTCTGCCTATTCCACACCAAGTTTGATCTCATCAACCTGTCTTTTATTCTGTCCCTTCACAGTCATAGAATTATATAAAGGCTCCATTCAGAAGGAGGATATTCTGTTAGAGGTAATCCAATCCCCCTGCCTTTTCCCAGCACCTATAATTGTCTTAAATCAGAAAATTATCAAACCCATCTTGGAAGGTTACAAAGGGCTTTTGCCCAAAACGTCAATTTTACTGCTCCTGGGATGCTGCCTGAACTGCTGTGCTCTTCCAGCACCACTGATACAGAATCTGGTTTCCAGCATCTGCAGTCATTGTTTTTACCTCTGTTGGGGCTTTGAAGGGTAGGGGAAAATTTATTTGAAACTTTTAATTTCTTGATGCGCGCCAGTCCCTGCAGTGCCAGTGTTCATAAACAGCCTCAGAAAGACTGGCAGACATCATGTGCTCCCTTTCCAAAGACATGGGGATATGGATATAAGTGTCTTTTCATATGCTTTCTCAAAATAAATAAATTAATGAATTAATTGGAAGCCCCTTAAAAGGGCACTATAACAAAACAATACATTTGAAGAAAACATTTCAATTTAAAGAACTATTTCAGGGCTGATAATTTACTGCAACCTCTACTGGGTACAGAAGTGTTCCAGCATTCTGGCAGACACCATGTGCTTCCATTCCAAAGATTACTTTAAATATCTTCTTTTTATTATTTTGATGGACAAATAAAGTTGTTTGTCTGTCAGTCTGTCTGTCTTTTCTCCCATTCTCATTTCTGAAGGGGGTATGGACTTCCATTGGATTGGTCCATGTTTTTCAACCATGGATTGCTTTTGCCTTCTCTTGGAGACACTGCCACTCTTACCACCCGCAGCCAGTTATGTTGGAAGAGTTTACAAGCTGACAATCAGCCGAACATTGTGGCTGTATGGCCATATAATACATTGAATCTCCATCGCAAATCCATTCTGCTATGTGATTCAATTGGCCCAGCAGGGGGGCAACTGCATCACAAGATCGCCAGTGTCTCTTTATGCCCTTTCGAGAGCCAATAAACTAATAAATCAAAATTAACCAGGGGGAGGAAACTTAGCGCACTGACATTAAAATTTGGGGAAAATAATGTGCTCCAACTCCAGTAGCAACAACTGATTGTGGAAGATTGTGCATTATATTTGCAGAAGTAATTATCCAGTGAGATCCCTATCACCTCGATCTTTATAGATATTTTAACTCAATCTATTCAGGCATGTTAGAACTCACCTCTGAAGCAGGTGAGACCTGAACCAAGGCCTTCCAGCTCATAAGCAGGGACATTACCAGGAGCCCCCACCAATCTTGATATACCAAATGCAGTTTATACAATTGACATATTGTGTTTTGTCGCCTGGGCAGTGAGAGCTGATGTTTAGTCTGAAAAATAAAACAGATGCGAGCTGCAAACACAGAAGAGTAGCTCATGGCTAGGCAAATGAATGCATTGCCCGAGTATGAATTACTTCACATCATGTAAGAAGTGTAACAATGTGTGTGAGAAAGCTAAAAAGCTTGATGAGGAACGTAATAGCAGATAAATGATACATGTGGGTTCAAAATATAGATACTGCCTCACTGACTTCTACTGCCTTGCCTGATGGCTGCAACATTCACAGCAGCCATAAATTTTAACACAACAGAATCTTTCCAGACAACTACAGTGATATTTCTGAAGGTACCACATCTATCTGAATTCAAGAAATGACAGATGCACTGTTCCAGAGGACTGGCAGTTTCGTTCATTTCTATAAAAGCAGGGACAGAGACTGTCAAGCACCCAGCGAACACTTTGTGACATTGTGGCATTTTCCATAAAGTTAGGTGTGATCGACTACTCAGTTTCTCTGTCTACATCCTTCTGATCAGGCATTATGCAAGGTGGTATCACCATTGAAGATGCCGTCATATAAGTCAAGAGCAGCTACAGATACAGCTGCCTCTGCAAATGTGTCTGCTGACTCAAATATTTACTCTTGCTTCTTTCTTTGACACTTTCTCCCAGATTCTGTACTTACTTAAAAGCTAATCATCTCTAACACTTCTCAGGCCTGATTAAAGCTCATCGATACAAACTTTGCCTCTCTCTCTCTCTCGCTCGCTCCTCCTCCACCACCCCCCCTTCCCACCACATGTATAATATCTGACCTACTCAATGTTCTCTGCTGCCATGATATTTTACGAATGTGCTGCTTGTCTTTCATCAAGTTAAAATTGGGGAAATGGGGCTGGCAGTAGGCTGTCTTCAGGAACATTTCCAAAATTTCCCAGAACATTTTCTGCTGGAATATATTTTCAGTTTGTCAGTCATAATTCATCAGACTTATTGAGAAAATTATTTATGATTTGTGATACCCAATAAAAATGTCAGTACCTGTAATTCCACAAGTCTTATAAAAGGATTCTTTCTGCCTAATGTCTCCTTGCCTGTTTTGTAATTAAGCCTAATTTTCTACTCCACCCATGCATGATATATTGTTCAACATCACTGTCTAAGAAAATGTAAATCACCCACACTCACGTTGTATGTGATAATCTGATGCATGACGTATGACTTGATCCATCCGGCAGACTGATGTCTGCTGGCTAAATCATTGTGTTGTTTGGTCAGTGATGAATATCCACCTAACACCAAGACCTTGTAAGCCTCAGAATTACAAGAACAAAATCAAAGTCTGAGCCCTACAGCAGCCTGACAGAATGACCGAAGAATAGAATTCTTGAGTACAGCTCACAGCCAGTCTGGGAAATCTTCACATGTCGAACTCAATTCCAGAAGTGTGCCATCAAATAAATTCAACCATGCTAGACTTCTCTGTCCAGGCCATTTGTTTAAACAATATTGTTGTAACCAGCATTGGTGCAACAAGTATGATGCTGAAAAATGTGGCCTCCTAAAGCTAAGCTTCACTGCATGGTAGAAAAACTCAAAGTTGCAAAGCAAGAAGGCAGAACTCCAACAGCTAAAGGCTGACATCAAAAGACAAGTTCAGAAGATGAACAACATGCGGTGGGAAGAGGAAACATGAATGATCCTACAGCATGCTGCCCATCATGACATACAAAGCTATTTGAAGTCTCTAGAGCCATCTGTAAACCAACGTCAAATGAACAAAATCCTGTTCACTTCCATGATAATATTTGTCTTGATTGAATGACAATGCCATCCATCAATGTCGGAAAGAACATTTTTAACAAGTCCACAATTATCAATCCACATTGATAGCCAATAATCTTCAGGCTAACCCTAGAATTCCATCGTAGAATCCATGACTGAATCCCAATCAATGGAAGACCTGCACTAGGCAAGTAAACGGATTAAAAACAACAATCTTTGTATTCCCAATGGTATTCCAATGAAAGCTTTTGATCATATCAAAGTTCTACACATTACTCGACAGATTTGAGAGGGAAGACTCCTCTACCCCCACCCTCACTAACTTCAGGAATGTGACTACAGAAACTACCTTCAAGAAAAGAAGTAAATCATTCTCTGCAAATGAGTGAGGTCTGACATGGTCTTTGTTAAAAAAATCCTAGAGAAACAGCCGATTAAAGTGTTAGTGCTTTAAGAGCAACATTGCATTAAGAGTCTGAGTGCCAATGTGCTGATGAGCTAAGGACAAGATGTAAGGCACATGATCAACTTCCATGTGCATTCCTGCCAGAAATTTACTAGCCGGAGGATGAACAGATCGCTTGGTAACTATATATTGCAGTCTAAGGTGTTAATATATGTGTTTGAGCTTTTTAATTAAACTAAATCTACACTACCCAATCTATCACTTACCAACGTAACGACACAAGAAAACAGCAACAATATCAAAAGTTTTCATTGCACTCTTCATTCTGTCAAAAGCATTTGACTACGTAAATTGTGCATCTCCATAAATTGCATTCTCAGGATTTGAATATCCAAAACAAGTTTGATTTAATCCTGCATTTCCTTCATATTGCTACCAGTTAGTTATCTATGAAAGATGTATGAAACAGACAGCTTTAAAATCTGTTCCAATGTCAACCTAGGCCATGATATTTCCACCATACTATTGACATTCAACCTGATTAAGCAGCAACTGTTGTTCAGTAGCAGTTTAAAATACCACCTAAAAGGAAAACTTCAGTCACCCCCTGTAAAATATAAGCTGGCCACTGCAGGTATACATGAAAAATAGTATGCAGATGACTGCAGTGTTGCTTCCAACTCTGCATCAGATTTCAAGATCCTCCATACTTGGGATCAGCTTGCTGAAATGTCTCTGGACTGTCTCCAATATAAGTATGTCTTTCCTATGATAACGGGATCAAAACTGTTCACAATTTTGCAGGCGTGGTCAACTAGTGCCTTATATAAGTTTAGCAAAGCTTGCCTTTTTTGTACTCCATTCCCTTTTTGATAAAGACCAACATTCCATTTCCCTTCTTTACTTCCTGCTGAAATGGTATACTAGCTTTACAAACTTCATTCTTCCAATTAATAATCTTGCTGTTCATCTTGATATTACTTGCAATTTTACTCTCAAAGTTTATCTTCTCTCTCTATTATTTTTGCTCATCATTTGTTGATTTATGAAAATTCCCAATCTTCTAGCTTCCCACTAACCTTTGACACATTGTGTGTTTGTTATTTTTCCCTGATGTTATCTGTAAATTCCCTTTAAATTGTTGTGCTATTGCCTTCTTAGAATCCTACTTTCGCACTGAGATAAACATGCTCTTTTTTTCACTCAAAATGCCCTGTTAAATTGGCCCCTTTTGAAACATAAATACACCTGGCTGGGACAAGGAATCCATGAGAAAAACAGCCCTTTATAAATTAAATTTGTTGCAACCCATGAAGTAGTAGTAGAATGAAGAAGGGAAGCTTGTTTATCCCTCCTTTTAAATAATTGGGAGTATACCTTTGAGTACAATAATCCATTGGGGACCCTTGCTCAGGGACTGGTTGTAACAATGTAAATGATTGGGCAGAGCTTGCTACCATTGTTCAAAATGGTGACAACATTTTCATCAAATTACATCATGCTTTAAGTTGTAAAGTCTTAATAATAAGGCACTGGCAAAATAAAAGGAGAGAAAAGGAATTAAATCCTGGATTTTGGATTCCACTATCTTGTGGGATATCCTGCCCCAAGTGCCCATAGATCTGAGAGTTCAGAATTGCTATGTTCAGGCAAGTGAAGTTCTGGGCAGAAACTTACAATCCTGAGCAAACATTATCCTCAATCTGAGGGCCAACCAAAGGCAAAAAAGTAATGCATGCAATTTCTGTATTAAACCAGAAAATAAGAGACCAAATCTGTGTGCTCACTCACAGAATTAACGACATATCTTTAAATTTATCTTGACTTGTATACAAATCCTTTATGTTCAGTCAAATACATTATTAATGTTATAAGTTTCATTGTTTATTTAATACACATTTGAAATTTACATTGTTCCAGTACATTTGCCTTGCTGTAATCACATCTTAGAATTAAAAAGCGATTAGCTGTATTGACTGAGATTTCACAGCAGTAATCATGTGGAATGATCAGTTTAACAATTGTATCAAATCATGAGTCAGATACAGCATGAACAAAAAAAGTCACAAGGAACTTGAAATCTCTTAGATCATGAACCCAACAGTCACAATGGAACTTTTTTCCAACACTGCTGTTCTGCATTTACTCCTCGGACTTTGTAGGGTGAGTGGGATGGTAATTCACCAGCATGGAGCAAGAATGAACAAGTGCCACTTCATGTGCATCTCTGACACTCCATATCCACACAACTGCTGGACTTTGTACATTCTAATCAATTGCCTGTTTGCATTGGGCAGCCCTTGCTGCTGACTGGCTCAACATGGGGCTTGGAACATGTTCCAGTGGCCTGCAACACTTCAAGCCAGACGTTATTTTTGAAAGGGGAGATGTACAGAGCGAAAGAAGCTGCAACTGGTGACATAGTAAATGGAGAACCTGGTATGTGAGAAGGCTTCACGGTTCATAGCTTGATGCACAGGGCTCTATAATTGTAACTTTGAAAGTTGGATGCAGATCCTTTGAAGAAAGCTTGTGGGAGGTGGTCCCACAGCTCAAAGCTTGTTCAGCTGTGAATGGTTAGCACGGGCCTTTATGGATCTGTGTAGATGAAGTTATACAAACTATACAATTCAATCACTATCAGATACCTCCTTATACTTTCAGCACACTCATCGCATACCGCCATTAACTTCTGAACAAGATTAAAAAATCACGCAGCACCAGGTTATAGTCCAACAGGTTTATTTGGAAGCACTAGCTTTCAAGGCACTGCCTGTTCATCAGGTGGTTGATGAAGACCCCCTGATAAAGACCTCCTCACCACCTGTTGAACCTAGTGCTTCCAAATAAACCTGTTGGACTATAACCTGGTATTGTGTGATTTTTTAACATTTTCCACCCCAGACTAACACCTCCACATCATGACTACTTCTGAACAAGGGCTGCACCAGAAGTCTCCATCATCACAGCTCACACTATTTGCTGCCTCCCTGGTTTGTAGTGCATTATGGAGTGCACTTTTGCAGTTTGTATGTTTTGTTAAAGATCAAATTACTTGAACAGCTTGGTTGCAAGAGCTGTCATAGCTAATCAGTTGCATAAGCTGCCAGCCCTACCAGTGCCAGGCAATATGCACCCGTTTCAAATGAATTGCAAACGAGAAGTCATGGAGAAGCAACTGGTGAACACCAATAAACAGGAGAAATTAGAAGTGGCAGAACATGAAAACCAAAAGGAGCACAGAAGAGCTTGAGCAAGCTGTTGTCATGAATTCCATTGATTCATGCTACTCAGGGCCTGCATCCCAAACAACATCAACCAAGGGAGGCTCTTCATGTTGTTTTATCCTTCAAGAATTCCGTTTTCCTGGACCCCAACTCCTCATCTTCATCATGGACATCCAGTCCCTTTACACCTCCATCTGTCATCACCAGGGCTTCCAAGCCCTCCGTTTCTTCACCTCCCGATGCTCCCCCAGCACCCTTCCACTTTTACTCTTATTCCTTTGGCTGAACTGGTCAACAATTTCTCCTTTGAATCCTCCCACTTTCTCCAGATGAAAGGGTAGCCATGGGCACCCACATGGGCGCCAGCTATGCCTGTCTCTTTGTCAGCTACGTGGAACAGTCTATCTTCCGCAAGTACACCAGCACCACTCCCCACCTCTTCCTCCGCTACATTGACGACATCACTGGTGCCACCTTGAGCTCTTGCGGGGAGGTTGAATAGTTCATCACCTTCACCAACATATTACACTTGAGCTTAAATTCACCTGGACCATCTCTGACACCTCCCTCCCCTTCCTGGACCTCTCCATCTCCATCAACGATGACCGACTCAACACTGACATTTTCTACAAACCCACCGACTCCCATAGCTATGTGGATTACAACTCCTCCCACCCTGTGCCTACAAAAATACTATCCCTTATTCCAAATTCCTTCGCCTCCACAGCATCTGCTCCGAGATGGACCAGTTCCACCACAGAATACACGAGATGGCCTCCGCCTTTAAAGATTGCAATTTCATCTCCCACTCAGTTGATGATGCCCTCCAATGCATCGCACCCAACTTCAATTCCCACTCTCACTCTGCCGAGGACATGCAGGTCCTGGGTCTCCTCCATCGACACTCCCTCACCACCCGTCGCCTGGAGGAAGAATGCCTCATCTTCCGCCTCGGGACCCTCCAACCCCATGGATTCAATGTGGATTTTGCCAGTTTCCTCATTTCCCCTCCTCCGACCGTATCTCAGTTCCAACCTTCCAGCTCAGCACTGTCCTCGTGACCTATCTCATTTGTCCATCTTGCTTCCCACTTATCTGCACCATGCTTACCTTCCCCCCAGCCATCTCCCTCCCATTTATCTCTCCACCCCCCAGGCTCCCAGCCTCATTCCTGATGAGGAACTTTTGCCCGAAATGTCAATTTTCCTGCTCATTGGATGCTGCCTGACCTGCTGTGCTTTTCCAGCAACACACTCTTGACTCTAATATCCAGCATTTGCAGTCCTCACTTTTGCCTCATTGCGAGGAGAGTTTATTCTCTAAGCTATAACTAGAAACTCCATCTCTGAGGATTTTTCAACTATGAAACAAAGACTAAAATGTAACTGGGCAGAAAGAGGAAATGTTCACCTGATGAAAGAGTAAAAAATGAGGTCTGCAGATGCTGGAGATCACAGCTGCAAATGTGTTGCTGGTCAAAGCACAGCAGGTTAGGCAGCATCTCAGGAATAGAGAATTCGACGTTTCGAGAGACCTTTCTCAGCTCCATACAGAGGTGATTTTGCCAAAACAAATAAAAGATCTTATATATTCCTACATCATAGCAGCTTACAAATCAGAGGTCTGTGCCTACTCTTTCTGAGAGTAATGTGAGTAACAACTGTTTGCCCAGCTCTCTCCCTTTTGTCCTATAAAGCTGAGTAGAATTCCAGCATGGCACATGGCCTGCTCTGTTGACAATTGGTCTGTTATTTGTGATTCCCAATATCCTGCTTAATGCAATAGTGTAAACATTTCCTTGCAACTTGGCAACTGAAACATTGTGGGGAAATACTGGGTATTGCTACATTCTACAACTGCTGAATCTTCATGCATTAAGAAAGTTTATTTGGAAAGCACAAAGTAAAGGGATAGGTTGGGACTGACCAAGTTTTTCCCTACTTCATAAGGTTATCTCAGAAATGCAACAAAACATCTGATAAAAATTGAGGATGCCTCTAAATGTTTGGATTTGTCAGTTTTATTTTCAATTTAGGAATATTTGTGATTGTTCTGTGGATAAATGTTTTCAGAAACCTTTCTTTGTGTTTCTATGTCCTGCAAACTCATGTTGCTATGAAATTAATGGGTAAATGTATACTTGACTGTAGAAAAAGCAGATGGCATCAAACTCAATGCCATGTTATTTCTAGGAACAGAGGCTACAATTTACCTTGTACCTAGATCTGTTCAGATCAGAGTAGATTAGACACAAAATGAGTCATTCCACCTTATCCACACGAATGTCATGCAAAGTCCTAGACTTCCAACGTTAGTCTCCTCTTCATAATATTGACAATCAGCTTTGTACATAACACACAATGTTTGTTATGTTTTGAGGTGATGATGGCTGGCACCATGCTTCTTTTATCCTTCAAGGCAGGCTAGCTCTTAAAGGGAAGGTAGAATAAATATTTGTGCAAAAAATGACTGACAGGACAAAGAAAATGATTCAGAATGAGAGATTGTGCAGCATTACTGGTGCAACTAGGCAGGAGGAGGGATGCAGACTCCTCAGGAGCAAGATCCAGACGTAGAAGGTGCAGGAAGCAGAAGGTCAGGAGTATCAATGCCTGTATTACAGATGTGGGTATCTGACAGCAGGGATGCACGAGAATTCATTATCTCATGTACTAGTGAACCCGGATAAGTGAAATTTGGCATAAACATTTCCTCCACACTGTTATGAAGATGTGGGTGTACTGTATCTTTAAGAGTTAAAAGCTAGCAGTGACAACACCAAATGTTCTCAATAAGATACAATGCAACATGTCATCCAGCTACTGGGGTAGCTAGGGTAGCTGGTTGCCTGGAGACAAATACAGATTTGAATTAGGCCAATCAGTTTAAATTGTACCAAAAAAAACAAACTCCAATCCAGTTTGAATTGAGTATATCGACAATCTTTAAAGCCAATGACACAATCCAATGCTTTGGGGGTATAAGACCAGGGAATATTGAACAGTTGGGAGGAGAACTGCCATGTCAATGACATCTGCAAACTGCTAGAAAACAGTTCTCATATTGGTACCTTTATTGATCAATAACCTGTGAAGCAGAATCCCCAAGAAGAAGAAAAGAAGACAGGAATACCGAAAAGAACCAAAAGCTGCCTGGTTTCGAGATAAGAAGTTTTGTTTTGTAAGTCTTAATTGGGGGCTTTATTGGACTAGTATTGTAGAAGGGGAAGATAAAAGATAGGTTAGAGAAAGGAGTTGTAAATATTTGTTAGTTAATTATTCTCTGTTATATTTTAAGAAATAAAGTTGCTAATTTTTATTTGGAATAGTTCTTGGCCTCTTGAAATTTCACAGATTACTGCACAGGATCAATCTTTTCTCTGTTGCTGGGTTAAATTAAGCAGGAGGGTTTACCCCATGTTGTAACAGTTTAGGGGCTCATCGTTGGGATTTGAACTGGTTTAGACAGATTTGAATAGATTTGGGGGGATGAAAACTCCCAGCAGATTTAAACACTTGCAGGTTAGTGTCCTAGATATTTAAATAAAATGTGGGTGAAACAAATTGGTTTAATTTCGGTGACTTGTGGTTTAAATTAAAAGTGAGAGAAATGGCTCTTAAAATTGCTTAAGAGGTTCTGGGATTTGAATCTGATTCTCAAGTTTGCCAAGAAGGTTTAGAAGGAAAGAAAAAGGCCATTCTTTTAGAATTAGCAAATAAGGTAGATTTGGGTTTAAGTAAAAGTAAAGCTGAAATTGTAACAGAGTTACTCAAACACTTAGGTGTGGCAGACAAACAGACATGTGCAGTCGAGGTAGAAAAGCTTAACTTACAATTGAGGAAAATGGAGTTAGAAGAGAGAGAGGGAAAAACAATAGAGAGAAAAGGGTCTTGGCTGAGCAAAGAGAGAAGAAAGGGAGAGAGAAAGAGAGAGAGGAAAAAGAAAGAGAATGTTCTTAGCTGAGGAAAAAGGGAGAGAATTTGAACGTGAGAAGTTGCAACTTAGTCAGCAAAGTCAAGTCAACGGAATGGAGCTTAAAAGAGAAGCTAGTGATATATATATAAATATGTCAAAACAATGCCACATTTTGATGAGAAAGATGTAGAAGCCTTCTTTATTTCATTTGAAAAATTGGCTAGGCAGATAGAGTGGTCTAAGGATTTATGAGTAATGCTAGTTCAGACTAAACTGGTAGGCAGAGCTGGTGAGATATTTGCCGTGCTGTCAGTTGAGGTGTCAAGGGATTATGAAGAGGTTAAACAGGCTATTTTAAGTGCTTATGAATTGGTACCAGAAGCATATGGACATCAGTTCAGAAACACAAAGAAGGAACCAGGTCAGACTTATGTTGCGTTTCGAAGAATTTTAAATAGTCATTTTGAGCAATGGGTGCTTGCTATGAAAATAGATAGACCGTTGAGGCTCTAGGAGAGATTATTCTGCAGGAGAAGTTTAAAACTCACTTCTAGAGACGGTAAGAATTCACATGGAGAAACGTAAAGTTCAGGAAGTGAGAAGGACAGCAGAATTAGCAGATGAGTACATGTTGGTGCATAAGACAAGCTTCCAGCCAGAATGTTGACCTGTGAGGGATAGAAGTTTTGAAAAGGGGTGATCCTACACAATAAAACCAAAGTAGAGAGCACTGAGTGAGATTTAACCACAGGTTAAAGAAGCCCAATAGGGTTGACAGGAAGTGAAAGGTCTCAGGTGTTTTCACTATAGTGCTGTGGGACACAGAAACTTACAGTGCCAGTGGTTTCAGAAGGGCACTGGGAAAAGTTGTTTTCCCTGTCAGAAGGTAGGACACATAAAGTCACAGTGCTGGTCATTAAAGAAAGAAAAAATGTGGTAAAAGAAGCCAAGCCAGTGGCATCAGTGAAGGTAGTAAAGGAGATTCTAAGAAGAGCTGACGATCTGCAGGATAGTCCACGGCCTCGGCATGGGCTGGGTATGGAGTTAGTACCTGATCTCTACAAACAATTCGCTTCGATTGGTAAAGTTTGCTCAGAAATAACAGTGGGAGACGAACAAGAAGTTATAATTTTGAGAGATACAGGATATAACCAGTCACTGATAGTAGGAAATGAGCGAATTTGCACTCTTGCTGATCTGTGACCTGAGAGTGTGGTAATTTGTGGGATAGATAGACAGAAATTGGGCATTCTTCTATGTATGATCAGATTGGAGTGCCAACTCAAGACTGGGGAAGTTACAGTGGGAGCGATTGACAGAGTGTCAGTTCCTGGAATTCAGTTTGTTCTTGGAATGATTTGACAGGGTCCATGGTGGGAGTGACACCCCTTGTTGTGGAGAAGCCCAAGGAAGACTAAGAAACTGAGGTGTTTAAAACAGAAATATCCTGGTATTCTCCCAGACCAGATCCCATTGTTATAAGTCACAGCTTGAAGCGCCAAGTAAAGAGAAAGGAGTTGAGGTTCAGTTAGCAGACGCCCTGTTTGATGTAATAGTGCAGGAAAAATCTGAACAGGCAGAGGGTCAGACAGAAGTGTTTAGTCAGAAAAGCTAATGGACTTGCAAGAGCAAGACAAGGTGATAAAAGATATGTACGTGGATGTGTATTCTGTAAAGGAGTCAGAGAATATTCTGGAGGGTTATCATCTGAAAGACAGAATCCTAAAATGGAAACAGAGACCACAGCAAGTTAGTGAGGAGGAGAAATGGGCCGAAGTGTACCAGATTGTGTTGCCATACAGACAGGAGCACATGAACACAGTTGTAAGATTTGCCACTGCAGTATAAGAACATATGTAAAAATCAGATGTGGAGGATTAATGCTATTGTACATGAAGTAGACGTAGGGAATACTGCTCCAATAAAAAAAACATCCCTATCAGCTTAATCCTTTCAAAGCTAGACAGGCTCAGATGGAGGTGCAGGGCATGCCCAGTGATGACATCATCAAACCAAGCCAGAGCAAGTGGAGTTCACAATCATCATAGTTCCCAAACCGGATTGGACTCAACGATTCTTCATGGGTTATCAGAAGGTCAACGCCATTACAAAATCGGACTCATATCCAATTCCTAGATTGGAGGACTGTGTCGAGAAAGTTGGGCAAGCCAGTTATATCACCAAGTTGGACTAAATGCGTGGTTACTGTCAGGTACCTTTATCAGAGATGGCAAAAGAAAAAATGGGCTATATCAGTTTAAAGTGATGCCCTTTGGAATGAAGAACGCACCCACCACATTCCAAAGACTCCTGAAGAGAGCTGTGGCTGGGTTAACAAACTGTGCAGTCTACTTGGACGAAGTAGTGATCTTTAGTAAGTCCTGGAAAGATCACACAGTACAGTTGGCAGAGCTCTTTGAACAACAACGAGAAGCAAAACTGGTGATAAACTTAAATGAAATGGATTTCGCGAAAGCAGAGTGACATTCTTGGGACATAGCATCGGTCATGGAAAGCTGTCCCTACGGAACGCAAAGCCGAAGGCCATTGAGGAATTTCCACGACCAACCTCATAGAAAGAGGTACTTCAATTCTTAGGACTCTGTGGATTCTATTGGAATTTTGTTCCAAACTTCAGCAGAATGTTCAAGAGTGTAGTGCTGGAAAAGCACAGTAAATCAGGCAGCATCTGAACCAGAAGAATTGATGATTCAAGAAAAAGCCCTTCATCAGGAATCATTCCTGGTGAATGGCTTCTGCCAAAAATGTTGATTCTCCTGGTCCTCAGATGCTGCCTGATTTGCTGTGCTTTTCCAGCACTACACTCTGGACTCTGATTTCCAGCATCTGCAGTCCTCACTTTCTTCAACAGTGTAGTGGCACTGTTAACCGATTGCAAAGTTTTGGTGGACAGAACAATGCCAGGAGAATTTCGGTCATTTGAAATCCATGTTAACCACCAAATCAGTTTTAGCTACACCAAACATTTCAAAATCTTTAAGATGCCATTGATGCTAGTGACATTAGAGTTGGAGCTGTACTCTCACAGGAAGATGAGGATGGGATTGAACTACCAGTTGGTTACTTTTCAAAGAAGATCAACATCCACGAGAGGAAATACTCCACAATCAAAAAAGAACGATTGAGTTTGGTATTGGCCTTGCAACATTTTGATGTGTATGTCACAAACAATGTGTCGGAGACAGTTGTGTAAACGGATGACAATCCACTTACATTCTTAGAACATTTTAAAGATAAGAATGTGATACTACTTCATTGGAGTTTTATGTTACAAACTTTTAATTTAAAAATCTTACATGTTGTGCGTTGGAAATATGTAATCACAGATGCGTTTTCGTGAAATTGACTGATAAAGTTTAGAAGAGATTTGTCTTTATTTCATGTTTTATATACACACACAGGTATATGGGAAGAAGTTAAGGTGAATTTATATTGACATTATCTGAATGTTAGGGTAATGTGTTTAAAAAAATAGAAAAAAAAAGCCATCTTTTCATGATGATGGTCCATTTTTTTCTTAAGGGAGGAGGTGTAAGGAAGATATGGGTATATGGTACCTTTAAGAGAGTTAAAAGCTAGCAGTGACAGCACCAATGTTCTCAATAAGATACAATGCAACATGTCATTGAGCTACTGGGGCAGCTAGGGTAGCTGGTTGCATGGAGACAAAAACAGCTTTGTATTAGGCCAATCAGTTTAAATTATATCACAAAAAAAAACTCGAATCCAGTTTGAATTGTATATAATGACAATCTTAAAAGCCAATGGCACAATCCAATGCTTTGAGGGTATAAAAGCGGGGAAAATGGAACAGTTGGAAGAGAACTGCCAAACCAATTACAACTGCAAACATCCTAGAGAATAACTCTTTTAAAGGTACCTTTATCAATCAGTAACCTGTGAAGCAGAATCCCCAAGAAGAAGAAAAAAAAGACAGGAATACAGAGAAGAACCGAAAACTGCCTGGTTTCGAGATAAGAAATTTTGTTTTGTAAATCTTAATCGAGGGTTTTATCCGACTAGTGCTGTAGAAGGGGAGGGTAAAAGATAGGTTAGAGAAAGGAGGTGCAAATAGTTGCTAGTTTATTATTCTCTGTTATTCTTTAAGAAATAAAGTTGTTAATTTTTACTTTAAGTAGTTCTTAGTCTATTGAATTTTCAGTGTACCGCATGGGATAAATCTTTTCTGTGTTGCTCGGTTAAATCAAGCAGGAGAGTTTACCCCATGTCGTAGCAACACTAACCAACAACTCCTCACACTGCTGAATGAGGCATCACTCATGTGGATGTATTCCAGACTTTGGCCTTACATTGAATGCTCCATCTCATCCCCATATATGTTCCAATTCTGACATCATCACCCCCCATCTCTCAGTGCCTCGACATATCCAGCCAAGGTAGGCTGATGCCTCAAACTTAAATAAGCATCTTCTTTGACATTATTCTGTCTCTCTTGCAGGACAATGTGGCACACATGATAACAGAGTAATACAGACATTGTATGATGCAAGAAAACCATGCAGATGTCTCTTCTAAAAATTTCAGCTTTCCATCATCCTTCTACTGAAAATAACCAGCACACCGTTGATGATGCAACTATGAATCTCTTGCTTCTGATTGCATTTCCAGTCCCTCATATCTACCCTCCCCTTGTAATTTCTTCATTTCAGGCACTTGTCAACTCTCGCCTGTTTAGCCAGAACAGTCAAAAAAGAAAGAGAGAGATTCACAAGGTAGTAGTAATGAAGAGGTATAGTCACCAGTTCAGATGCTGGCTCAACATCAAACTTGAAAGCATCACATTAGCATCAGGACATGCTGAGTCACTGGACAGAAGCGGATTTCCAATAGGCCTAGGATTAAGAGTGGTCTGGTTGAAGTTCACCAGAGGGGGATGTTGCAGACAGGAACTGTTGCAGCCAGCCTAAATCAGTTGAGTGGCATGCAGGAGAGTACTGAGTGAGTATGCATACTAGGATTATGAGTATGATGGTTGATCTGTCATATGGAC
The DNA here is from genome assembly GCF_020745735.1 of Hemiscyllium ocellatum. Lineage (NCBI taxonomy): Eukaryota > Metazoa > Chordata > Chondrichthyes > Orectolobiformes > Hemiscylliidae > Hemiscyllium > Hemiscyllium ocellatum. Next base: position 52,322,073 of record NC_083405.1, read on the forward strand.
ATCTGCTTATTACGATCAAACTCAGAAAAACTCAGCAGGACAGGTAGCATCTTTTGAGATAAAGCAGAGTTAGCAGTTCAGGACCAATGACCCTTTTGCAGAACGTCTTCAGACAGCCTGTTCTTACTGTCAAGGAGCAAGGAGAAGCACAGATTCAAATTGCCAGAGAGCAATACGCAGAATCTTCTATTTGCATTGCCTAGAGGTAGTGGCAGCGGTGCCCTGTGCTGAGGAGGCTGCAACATATTCTGGAAAGAAATCTCCAAAATGATAAAGTATTTTCAGATTTGTTCAGTGGTAAGTGTTGCAGAAACTGAACTTACCTTCAATTGGAATGCCGGGCCTTTTCAGTAAAACTACTGCGGTTCCCAGCTTGCCAGTCAATCTTCTCTTTTTAAGTCTAAACAATGCTGATATTGCTAAGGCCTGCACTGTCCAGTTTTGGTATCCTGACATCACATCAGCCAGTTGAGCGGTGCCCTTCACAATAGCATCATTCTGAAATATGTCTGTAACATCAGTTTCGAATGCTGCTCAAACCTCAAAGGCATCTGTCCATGGTGCTGCCAGCTCCTGGTCAGTCAGTGTAACTACATGAATGAATTTCTTACAGTAAGGCCGAATTTTCTGTTATATAGTCAAAGTCCAATGTTGAACGTGGAGACAAGTGCTACTTCCACTTGAGGGCAGGTTGTCTTTTCTCTTGCAGAGACATTCAGAAAGCATGGCACTGCCATAGCTATTAGATCAGATAATCCTGAGGCCACATTTAATTGCCAAATAGACCGAACTTGACTCATTGAAAGCCAGGAGCATTGTGTCAGTTTTTTTATGGCCTTATGTTCTCGAAGAAACGCTGTAGGTTCTTCATTGTAGTTTAACATGCCTCAGGACAGTTCTTATGCAGATGACTCATTCTTACATATCTTAGCATTTAGGCAGCCCATAAAACACGACACTGGCTCCTCCCACCTGCATAGACCCTCCTTCCAATTTGACTGCACACTTTTAGTGAGGAATTGTGTTTTCAGATAATGATAACATAGTATGCATCTCTTTCAGAAAAAAAAATCAATCTTGGATTCTCTTACCCTTGATCATATTAGGTTTGACCTTCCATTGTCATCTCCTTTGCACTGCACCCTGTTACAATACTCAGCTCCATTTCTGTATCCCCACCTTACCTGACATCTGTGAGCATTCTCCTGCTCATCCTCACCCATATCCTCCAAATTTCGAAACCATCCACTCCCTCATTTTTAAGTACCCACCACTTTCCCACCAACCCCAGACACCACCAGGTGACGCCATCCAATTCTAATTCACAGCCCTGGAACTCTCACTCTACAGTGTCCCACACAATCCTATCACTATCATTAACCAGTCACATCCCACTATCCTCAATCTAATTCCCAGAACTTCACTAATGACACTAGTGACCCGATCCTTTATGTACAATATTAACCACCAATCCTGCCCATAAAAGGCAGTTATAACTGCATATTCACATTCATACACAACCCTCTCCCCAGGAGATCCTCCCATCCTGGTTAACCTTCTTGTCCTCCAGTATGATACTTCAGTTTCTCTGTCTCAGTCAGTCTCTGTGTCCGTTGTAACCTAGATCAGGAAACCTGATTGCAACTAATTTTGTGGCATTGGTTAATTCTCACTAAAGAGAACACAGCAGTGACTACTCACTTGAAAGTCATCTTAATTTGAGTCAGTTGGCTTTTTAATGAACATATGTGATTTAAATGCCTGCAAAAAGGCTTCCCATATCTTGCCTTTGGGAATCTCAAGCCACTTTAAAGCTCTAAAGCTTTAATTGCAACAGTTCATCCCACCAATGGAATCCTGAATCTTGGCTTCCTGTCCAATTAGTTTGTACACCCACATTGCTTTCTACTCTCAGGAAAGCACATGATTCCACACATAATGTTTCCTCCAGACCACCCCTCACTGAGCAATCTCCTGCCTCTGGCTCCCTATGTGATGCCGGTCTAACTTGCGCAATGTATCATGCATGATTTCAAAATCTGTTTGGACATAATTAGCTCCCCTGAATCAGAATTTTTAAATGACTCAATCCCCTCCCATTCCAATGACTGCCAAGTGACTTTCAACCTAGTAAATTCAACGCCCAGAGGGTTTTGTAAAGTCATTATTCAAATAACTTCCATTTCATGATGTATTCATTAGGATCTTCTTAATAGACATTTTTGTTATGTTCCATTGTTCATATAGGGCATTCAACTAATTTGGAACAAATAAGATAGGCATCTTTGAAAATATGCATGTTTTTATTCCAGTGTGGTAGAATGTAAAGGTTTTAAAAGTAGTGAAGATGGTTCATACTGATTCATCTACATTATGATACTAAATAAGGAGGCATTTATGCTGCAGATAAATTATCTCTGTAATGGTATATTTTCTTTCAGTGATGGCAGAAGCACATTCCTTTGTTTGAACAGTTAATGGTACTGAATGATCTATTGATAAAGATAGACTGATGTAGTCAAATACTCTATGGGGTTTTGACGTTATTTTCTTCATAGGATGTGAATATTTCTGGATAGTGCGACAGTAAAAAAGACATTTTTAATTGTCCTTGAGAAAATGGAGGCCAGTCTTGAGTGTATGTGGTGATTGCATATTTCAAGGCAATTGGATAACTGCCAATGCAAATACGTTTGTGCTCACATTGCTGGTGCTCATTGAGTGCAAGGAGTTATTCCATTAAATTGGCCCACTTTTTTTTGCATATCAGCAGTATTTACTTTTGTGCAAAGGACTGTGTGGGTAAGAGAATACATCTATGTCTTTGACTAAAATTAGGCAAGGAAAATAATAGCAATTTTCACCTCAGAGAAGTTCCTGCCTTTCCTCCATGAATAACATATTGGTGGAGTTTGGAATCGTGATGTTTGGAGGATTGTAGTGGAGTTCTTCTAAGATGGGATAATTTGTGGGATTTTATCATGAGACAGACTCACAGCAAAAAGTAACCTTTCAATGGGTCTTGGTCTTTGCACAGATCTTTTTCAAGAAGAATAGAACTCATAATAAAAATCACTCCCCTGGGATATTATTCCAGAGACATATCATAATAGCGAAAAAATACAAGCCTTTGTCCTCTTGCACTTTTATTACTAATTTTATTAGACTTGAATATTCTTTTTTTTTAAAAAAATGTGCTTGTCACAGCTGTATAAAACAAGAAGAGTTTACAAGGAAATGCAAGTGATAAGAAAAAAATCAAACAACTGATTCCAGGTCTTGTGACTTGCTGCAGATTACATTATGCTGCATACAGGAAGCAACCTCAGTAATTCACATAATCAGCCCTGTTTCAGTATGCTTCACTTCGTATACAATTAAGCAAGTCAATTTAAATCAAAGTGACTACTATGCTACAAGAGCTGTGGATTACAGTCACTCATTTTTCCTGTGGCCCATAGCCAGAAGGCCAGATGCAATACGCGGGCTGCCAGAATGTCGAATAGCAAATGTTTTTTTCTCCAGGCTGAAGCTGAGAGGAAGAGACTCAATTTGAAATTACTGGCGCTGATTAGCCTTTTCCTCCCATCTCACATTTCCAGATGATGAGGTGAGTGGCAAAAAAAAGTAGATCTCAATCCAGAGTACTCTGCTTCCCCAACCTCCAAAACCCTGTATTCGATGTCCTTTGGTAGCGTGATCCCACATTGAAACAGAAGAAAGCATTTATGTAGAAAGCATGCAACTAGCCCACCGTGATATCTTGACACCCCGGTGTTGTTTTTCAGGAATTCTGCCAGAAAGGAAGCCTATCTAAGAGACTAATCTCTGAGTTTGCTGGTCATTCCTTCAGCTCAAACTGGGTCAATAGGAGGCCAGAAACCTTCAAAAAAAAATTATCCCCTCTAAAGTGTGCAGAGTCACAAGTGTTGGTGCCTTCCATCAAAGATGCTATGAGAATTCAAAGGGTCAGTGGAAGGATTACTAATGCACATGAGGAGGTGACTACAAAGTCCTGCCTAGTATGGTTCCAACAACATTTTCAGCCATGTCTTCCTCAGCTCATCATATATAAAGACCAATCTAACATTTAAATAAAATACCACTATTGGCTGGAATGAGGCCACTTCTTATTTTATTCATTTATGGGATGATGGGGTAGTTAGCTTGGCCAGTACTTATTGCTCATCCCTAATTGGTTCAGCAAATATGGTGATGTGCTGCCTTCTTGAACCATTGGAGTCTTAGGTTGTAAAGAGACCCACAGAACTATTAAGAAGAATGTGCCAGGATATTGACCCAGCAACAATGAAGAAACTGCAGTTATACTTCCAAGTAAGGATAATGTCCAGCTTAAAGGGAAATTTGCAAGCAATAATGTTCCCATGTATTTGCTGCTCTTGTTCTTTTGGATGTTAGCGGTCACAGGTTTAGAATGTGTTATTGAAGAAACCTGGTTACTGCAGTGCTCCTTGTAAATTATATATATTGCTCTCACAGTGCATCAGTGATTGATGAAGGAAGTAAAAATTTAAGTTGGTGGATGGGGTGCCAATCACTTGGGTTACTTTGTCCTACATAGTGTCAAAAGCTTCTTGAGTGTTATTGGAACTGTATACATCTAAGCAAATGTGGAGTATAGCATTACATTCTTAACTTGTGTCTTGTAGTTGATAGACTGTCAATGAGGAGACAGGAGGTGAATTACTCTCTGCAAAATTTCCAGCCTCTGACATGAGTAGCCGTTGTAATTATATGGCTAGTCCAGTTCATTTTTCACTCAATGGTGTCTCCTGTTGATAATGTCAATGTCAATGAATGCTAAGTGGCAATGTTAAATACTCTCTTTTTGGAGAATATTATTTTGTCACTTATCAGCCCAAGTTTGATTATTGTGCAGATCTTGCTACATTTGGACAAAGGCTAGTCCAGTGTCTGAGGAGTCATGAATGATGTGGAACACTGTGTAGTCGTCAGTGAATGACACCAGTTCTGACCTTGTGATAAATGGAAAGTCACTAATGAAGCAGTCGAAGATAGTTGCATCAAGGACACTACCCTGAGGAAGTCCTGCATGAAATTGCTGTGGCTGACATGATTTGCCTCCAGCAACCACAACCATTATCCTTTATGTTCGATATGACTCCAGACCGCAGCAAATTTCCCTGTCCTGATTCCCACTGACTCCATTTTTGATAGGCAACTTTTATGGCAACTGAGTAAGATAAAGGCCCATGGTGTCAGAGGCAAGGTGCTAGCATGGATAGAAGCTTGGCTGCCTGGCCGAAAGTAGTGACTGGAGATAAAATGATCCTTCTCAGGCTGACAGCTGGTGATGAGTGGTGTTCTACAAGGTTCAGTGTTGGAATCACAACTTTTCACTTTGGCCTAGATAAAAGAACTGAGGACATTCTGGTTATGTTTGCAGATGATACTAAGATAGGTTGAGGGGCAGGTAGCATTGAAGAGACAGGAGGCTTCTGAAGGATTTGACCAGGTTAGGAGAGTGGGCAAAGAAGTGGCAGATGGAGTACAAAGTGGGAAACTGTGAGGTCATGCAGTTTGCTAGGAAGAATAGAAGCATAGACTATTTTCTAAATGGGGAGAAAATTCAGAAGTCTGAAATGCAAAGAATCTTGGGAGTTTTGTCCAAGATTCTCTTAAAGTAAACTTGCAGGTTGAGTCAGTAGTTAGGAAGACAAATATAATGATCGCATTTATTTTGAGAGGACTTGAACATATGAGGAACTGTGGGTCCATATTCGATGGAGTTTAGGATGAGTGGGTTTAAATTAAATACTGAAAGGCCTGGACAGAGTAGATGCTGGGAAGATGTTTCCATTGATAGGAGAGACTAGGACATGAGGGCGCAGCCTTTGAGTAAAGGGAAGACCTTTCAGAACTGAGCTAAGGAGAAACTTCTTCAGCAGACAGTGGTGAATCAATAGAATTCATTGCCACAGAAAGCTGTGCTCGCTAGATCATTGAGTATATTTTAGACTGAGATAGACAGGTTATTGAGTAACAAGGGGATCAAGGGTTACGGGGAAAGAGCAGGGGAATGGAATTGAGAAACTTAGCAGCCATGATTGAATGGCAGAGCAGGCTTAATGGGTTGGATGGCCTAATTTCTGGTCCTATGTCTTTTGGTCTTATGGTCTTATTCTACATTCAGTAAAATTAAAGAATGATGATTTGAATGATGATTTATTGTCTCCTGTACTCTACAATGAACAACGCAGTAAAATACAGTGAAAAACTTCAATGTCAAGGGCAGTCACTCTCATCTCAGCTCTGGAGCTCAACTTCTTCTGTCCATGTTTTGACCAAGACTGCAACGAGGTCAGGAGCTGAATGGCCCTGGTGGAACCAGGACTGGGTGTCAATGAACACGTGATTATTTTGCAAGTGTAGGACAGTCAACTACTCCATCTGATGATTTGCTGATGAGTGAGAGTAGACAGATCGAGCAGTAATTGACCAGGTTGAATTTGTCCTGTTTTTTGAAGACAAGATGTAAATAGTCAAATCTTCACATTGTTGCATCGATGCCAGCATTGTAGCTGACTGGAACAATTTAGCAAGAGGCACAACAGCATCTGGAGCACTTCTCATTACTATTACCGGAATGTCATCTGGGTCTTTGCAGTATCCAGTTACTCTAGCCCTTTCTTGGAATCCTGTGCACTGAATTGAATTGACTGAAGACTGGAATCTGTGATGTTGAAGTCTTCAGAAGAAGGCAAAGATGTATCATCGACTCGATACTTCTGCTTGAAGCAGAAATAAATGCTTCTGTCTTTTTTTGGCACTGGTGAGTTGGCACCTCCAGCACGAAGGACTGGGATAGTTAAGAGTCTCATTCCTCTGTTAGTTATTCAATTGTCTGCCACCACTCATGACTGCATGTGGCAGTTCTGCACTGTGTAATTCTGACCTATTGGTTGTAGGAGCACTTAGCTCTGTCTTTTGCATGCTGCATCAAGTGTTGGGAATGTACTTTGTTTTGTGTTGTACGTTTACCAGGTTGACACCCAGTTTTAAAATACGCTTTGTGCTCTTTTTTCCAGCTCTGGAGAGTATTATTTTGAAAGATTATTTGGATAATCTGTGAAGCTAGAGTTGCTGTGTGGCTTAGTTTACAATAGAGGAAAGCTACCATTCCATAAAATTGCTAAGAGTTCTTACTGATATGAAAATCTTGTGCTGATGCCCTACTCCATGATACCAGAGGTTGCATCTTCTTTCTTGATGTTCGCAACTGGCCAGCTTTTTCCTACTGACTTCTCAGCTCATTTGGTAGCAGATAAGGAGGCCCAGAATTAACATTAAATGAATCTACTTACTCCTGCTCCCAGACAGGCACATTGCTTGTTCTTCTGAATCCAACCAAGAAGTTAAAAATGAGCCATTAGTTTCAACGAGCAGGTTTCAGAAGCAGTAGAAGAAAGAGCACAAATTTGCTGTTCAGAGGATCAGCTCATCCCTCAGCTGATGTGCCCTGACCTGAACCAAATTATGAGAGGAGTACTTCAGAAATGTTCCTGACCTGAAACTTTATTTCTGTTTTTGGATCTTCACAGATACTGGGGCTGCTGAGTCTTTCGTGCATTTTGTGTTTTTGTTTCAGATCTCCATGCCCGCATTATTTTTGCTTTTACAAAGAGAGAATGTTTTCTGAGCTTGGTGCCTTGGTGGGGTTAATGGGGATCAAGCCAAGCAATATGTTGCAGATAGCAGCTTACATTGAAATTGTTGTTGGTCATATGTGCAACCACACACCAGACTCACAACATTGTCTGTAACAATCAAGTATAATGGCGTTCATTTCCCAACAAGCAGACCCACTGCTACTCTGGAAACTGACACAGGGAGATTAGAAAAGTTATCCCTTCTGAATGCAAGATTATTGGCTAGGGAGGAAACCAAGGCAAGATTTTTGCAATCTCATTGTCGCTATGTCATTCTCACTTCGTGCCAGTTATTGGCCATGGCAATGCTGTGCAGTAACAATGGAATGACTGGAATAAAAAAATATATTTGCTTCATCTCAGGAAACCAATACCTCTTTCAGCCAATGTCTGAATTCTACTGAAAGTTGCAAGTGTGTCAGCAAGAGATATCCATGTAATCGTGAAGAGGTGACAATTGACTATTATCATGTCTTCACTCATTATTGCTCTCCCAGTCTTCTTTGCCAGAACTGTACCCCTAAGCAAACCATGATGCCATGGACTTGGCCATGGACTTAGCTCTGGCACTCTGGAGGAGTCACTTTCACCAGAACAAAATACAGTGGGACCTCAATTATTTGAATATTGGTTACGTGAATTTCGGATTATCCCAAAGATTTGAAAGTCCTGCAAAACATTACATCAAACAGGTAAGTGGTTTAGATTTTACCTGCACTGTAACTCTGGAAAAAACAAAGAAACACAAGCAGCTGAAGCATCAGCGACTGGATATTTTTTATGTAAGGGTTAATTACACAGCCTTCCCAGTGTTTTGCAGCATTCCCATGTTTTTACCAGGCCGTTCATGAAAAAAAGTTGGTGGAGAATGTAAACGTATGTGCAAGTCGGTGCTTCTGTCTTTCTATCGCAACACTGCGTTCCCAGAAACTAACAAATACTCTTGAGATCATAGAAGTTGTTCTGGACCTTGTTTAATGCTGTCTTCATCACTCCTTGCCAAATGCTATCTACTTTAAAAAAGTTTTCTCATATTATCATTTATTTTGTTCATCATGTGAAATCTGTGTCCTCTTGCGCTCAATACATTAAAATTACAGATTTAAGCAAATTCTCTGGTAGAGCACAGGGTTAGATCAGCATAGCTTGGCTTGTTTAAGGTAAAATCAATTATCTGAACGAAATAGTGCCTGTCCATCTCATTCAGATAATTGAGGTTCCTCTGGACTGTTTGGAGAGCGAGCTGGACACAGAAGATTTCTGCACTACTTGACTGTCTAGCAATAGGGAAGGTCGTGATCCAGTGATATTATCATGAGATTATCAGACCAGAAACCCCGGTAATACACTGGGTCAAAACTTCACCAGCTTGTGGAATTTGAACTTGATTAAAAATCTGGAATTAAGAATCTAATGATGAGCATGAAACCATTGTTGATAGTCAGAAAAACCCATCTGATTCACTAGTATTCTTTAAGGAAAGAAACTGCTGTCCTTAACTGGTGGGGTCTACATGTGACTCCAGACTCATATCAATGTGTTTAATTCATAGATAGGATAGTAAAGAAGGCATTTGATATGCTTTCCTTTATTGGTCACAGTATTGAGTACAGAAGTTGGGAGGTCATGTTGCAGCTGTACAGGACATTGGTTAAGCCACTGCTGGAATATTGTGTGCAATTCTAGTCTCCTTCCTATCGGAAAGATGTTGTGAAACCTGAAAGGGTTCAGAAAAGATGTACAAGGATGTTGTCAGGGTAGGCGGATTTGAGCTATAGACAGAGGTTGAACATGCTGGGGCTGTTCGGAGGACAGAGGTTGAACATGCATGTTGGAGGTTGAGTAGTGACCTTATAGAGGTTTATTTAATCATGAGGGGCATGGATAAGTTAAATAGATGAAGTCTTGTCCCTGGGGAGGGGGAGTCCATAACTAGAGGATATAGGTTTAGGGTGAGAGGGGAAAGATATAAAAGAGATCTAAGGGACAACTTTTTCACACAGAGGGTGGTACATGTATAGAATGAGCTGCCAGAGGAAGCGGTGGAGGCTAGTATAATTACAATAGTTAAAAGGCATCTGGATGGGTATATGAATAAGAAGGGTTTGGAGGGATATGAGCCAAATGCTGACAGGCGGGACCAGGTTGGGTTGGGATATCTGGTCAGTATGGACGAGCTGGACCAAAGAGTCTGCTTCCATGCTGTACATCTCTATGACTGTATGACTCCATGACTTAGGGATGGACAATTAACATTGGCCTAGCTAGCAATGCCCAGATCCCAAGAACAAATAAAAGAAAAATTACCTATTCCCTTTCTCCCTGCAACACTAAAGCAATGGAGTAACCACATATAAAACCATACTATCCATGAAACTCATAACCTCATGGAGCCACTGCAGTGATGCCAAGTTTAAAAACCTGAAGTTCCTGCTGCTGCACTGGATGGTACTGCCTGCACAAATGGAAATCCAGGACACAACATCCATTCTGCTGCTGCTGAGCAGGTCCAAAGTGAAGGCCTCTATTTAATTCAACTCTCCTCAATTCCTCCTAAGGTCACTGTTTCTGTACTCTCCTTCAGTGAGATGTCATTCTGTGTTAGCCTGGAATTCCCTCTTGGCTGAATCCATGCCATTAAACATTTGTGTATACATGTGAATGCTCTTAACCTGCATAACTGAGGGTTCACTGCAGTAATGCTACAGCAACAGAGTTCTAAGAAGAATTCCATATTGCTTTCAAAACCAGTCTTTAGTTGATTGTACCATCTGCATGTCTGTCCACAACTGAAAATATTTTCATTGATATTGTGAAACCCACTGATCAGTTTCAGAAATGCTTTCCATGAGTTAGATGTCATTCTTAGTGCTAAAGGGAACAAAGGCTTTTGGGAGAAAGTGCAAACAAGCTACTGGGTTGGATGATCAGCCATGAACATATTGAATGGCCAAGCAGTTTGGAAGGGCTGAATGGCCTACTTCTGCTGCTATTTTCGATTCCAGCAATGTTTACACCAATATAGAAGCATACACTGGAGCATTACAGGTTTGAACATGTACATGAATCCCATTTTATCTTAAAAGATACTTATAAGTACCTCACTAACATACCAAACCTTAAGTTTTGAACCTTTTCACATGTTTATCTGAAACATACATATTTTAACGTGTTGTAATAACTAGTAGAGATTTAATAAACTATAGCTGTAAGCACCTAGTAATATTTGTTGAAAGAAAAATATTTCATATATTTCATATTATTTGTACTTTGATTAAAAAAACAGACTGAATCAAAAATAATAAGACAAACATTTAAAGCTTTCTTAGTTTTTCAAATGCAACTTTAGAATAACTTACAAGCTAAAGTGTGTTTTTTTTCTAGCATTTCACACAGAAGACCCTGTGTAACAATGCAGATTGGATTAATTTACGGTCTATGTTATGCGTCTTTCAATGTATTCTGCACTTTGCGAATTTTATTTTCAATAATGTGAAACAAGATTTTGCACTTCCCATATTTCTTTCATTAATTAGCTAGTTGCTGGAGCATGGTTGGTGCCACAGCTCACTGATCAGCTTCATATTAGGTCAGCAGCTCTGTCATTTTAAGCAAATGCCACTTATTTCTGCAATGCATGGTACAAGCAACACTATATTCATATTGGTAAGGTCCTTACAATTGTTGCCAGAGCACAAGCAGAATGAATCAGATAGTATGATGCAATATTACAATGGAGAGATTTAAATTATGTAATAAACACAAAAATTGTAACCATGGGAAAGAACTTTTCAATTCATTATAAATCACAACATTGTAGTTCCTTCAATTACTTTTAGAAATTTTGGCATTTTGATTATGGGTAATCCCTCTTCCATTTTGTAGTCGGCATTTGAAATTGGACTTAGTCCCAGAGAAAGAATTATTCAGACCTATTTTACACTTTGCAATTACATTGTGATTATGAATTTATAATTCAAACATATTATATGATAACTAGTTAGCCAATTGGAATACTATTTTGAATTGCAAATATAGTACCTCACAAAAATGCAATCATATTTTTTGAAAATAAATATTATACAAACTAAGACCAAGAGGTTGAGATTTTGACAGAAATAAACAAAATTATGGTGTTGTTTTTTTTTCTGTTAAGTTAGGTTTGTTGGGTTATATTTATAACTTTAACTCTGAATGTTTCACTAATTCTTTTTGCACAATCACATAAGCAATTCACCAATATTTCCTTTTGTGACACTTGCAATTTTAATCAGTAAAATCTGTTTCCAATGACTTATTTTTACCTCTATGAAGATACATTGGTACAGGTGAATAACCTCACAAAGCTTTTTAACTGGGGTTAACATTTCATTTCTATCAGTGTCATGCTAGAAGTAGTTTTGTGCTGTTCCTTTGAACACAACAGATACAGATGCTGTCCAAAGCCATTTCAATTTGGACAATTGCAGCTTCTTGACAGGTGACTATTTACTCCCATCTTGTTGAAGTTGGCTTTGGAATCTGTTGTGCTCAGAAAAATATGAGGTGCAGTCCAAAGATTCATCCATTTTGTATTCCTCAGCAGCTGCTATTAAATCTTTGGATGTGAAAGAGTGACTGACACTCAATATTGATGTGCATGTAACGAGCAAAATATTTTGTTAGATATCAAAATTATTTCAAGTAGTTAATGATGATGTTGCATAAACTATCCATAGATCCAATACTAGAGCATTTCATATAATGAGTTGTGTGCTTTGAATTCGTTTTTTGATTTTAGCATGATTTTTTGTTGGCATTCTCTACTCTGGAGAAATTATTTTGCAAACTTCCTAATCCTTTGCCAGGTTTTAGTTGATGGGTAGCACTGAGGTCTTGACATCAGAATGTCACAGGTTCAAGCTTGACATAAAAATAAGCCAGCTATGTAACATCTGATTATCTTGAGTATATGTTAAATGTGGATTTTCATTCAGGCGCCAAGTAATTATGCTTACATAATCAGCTTTACAAGAAATTATAAACACATGAATACAGACATAATCCATAATGAACAATCATGTACAAATTATGAGCAGAATAACTGTCTTATTAATAGAGAAAAACTTTATACTTCAATGCAGAGACACATAATGACATACAATTCTAGAGGTCAGATCTAAACAAACTGAGCCACATTCAGGTGTTTATACTTGAAAGCTCCTGGCTCATGCAATAAAGAATTATTCAATGACCAATAGATCTTGATAACAAATCAAGCCAATTGGTGAGGGCAGTAATGTCTTTCAGTTTTCCTTATTCAACATTTTCAAACTGCTGTTGTTGCCAACACCACTTACGAGAATCCATGGATTCCATGGATCCCAAGGATGCGTCTGTGCTAGAGAACTAGTGTATGACTTGAAGAGTATCACTCCATAACTGGATGTGAGTTGGACGACACAGGAAATATATGGAAAATCAAAGTGTCTTGTTCATCACAGCTTCATCAGCATTCTGGAGGCTGGCACTGTGCATTGCATCTCATTAACAAGAACAGAACTACATAGTGGGACAAATTTCATGTGTGACTATTTCAGCATATTTTTGTGTACCGTGTCACTCTTCTGAACCACCTGGCAGAGATCCAGGCTAGCAGGCAGTCAAAATGGTACAGATTACTTACACATTAATTTGCTGCCCACTTTGCACCATTCCAATTATATATTTTTTTCTTTTACTGAACAGGAGGTAAAGGTACCTATTTCTGAAGTGGCATATTCCCTTCAATACGCAGATCAGGGTCTGATTACATCATCAATCCTCAGCAGCAATTTACACATTGGCATGAGCAGTGAGCTGACCACTGCAGCTGTCCTTCTGAGTGAAGGCATTGATCCAATTAAACCATAAATGGGCATTTAAGCTAAATTCATTTTTATTTTCTGTGTGATGCCAGCAAGAACAGAATTATTTCTGTGACCAAAGGGAATGGTTAGATTTCTGTTCCTCCCCTGACATCCTTCTGAAATGCACTACTTGTAACCCTCTTGCTGGTGAGGTGTAGAAAATGTTTGCCCTTGACATCTAGAGCTCATCTCCTACCAGACAATTCATGCTTACTGCGTTTTGGCAGGCAGCTGTCCAGCTGTACACAGATGCGGCAAGTTTACTGAATGTCCTATTGCTCCACTGCTGAATATCTCATCCAGTTACAATAATTCCTCTCAACAATGATTCTCACTTTTCTGAATATGCTTGAAATATTGTTTCAAAGATGCAGATTACATACTTGTAGCAATTTCCAAGCAAGGATAGGGGAAGATTTCCAGTTTTTTGTTTTGTTTGTTTAAATCCTCTACCTTTGTTTTAATGCATTTACTATTTAGCTACATTTAGCATACAAGCACAATAATACCTATTTGTTAGTCAAACTGCATGAACATTACACATGAAACATTGAAACAAAGTTCATAAAATCTAAATAACAACAGAAATAAAAATATACAGCATAATAACCCTACATTCTCACAAATCCACATGTTAAACTATTTGGTACAACTACAGATTTTACAGCATAAAATAACTTCAGAAATAATGCAGCTCTTGCACTGATGTTCTTACCTTTCCTATGCCATTTAATCATCAATTATACAGGTGCTACCCTTTCAATTGATTGAAAAACACGCTTCAATCTAAAATTTTCTGATATCTGATTTAAGTGAGTTATAACTCATATCAATGCAGTATAAAATTAACAATTTCAGCTCTTTTGAATTATTAGGTTGAATTTCATCCAAAAAAAAATGGAGGGGATCTGAATTGTTTGTTTTAGTGATGTATTCCTCTGGGTCACCACGCTTTTCATATTCACATTGATGTCCCACTGGTATGCACAGCATTGTGAACAATTTAGAATTTAGAATCCAAATGCCATGTCCCAGCTGCTGTGGTAATGTTGGACACATGGATTGGAAATACTCTGACACACTGTATTGCTTCAGTGTCAATAATAAAAATTCATATCATTTTACGAGGATGTTGCCTGGTATGCAAGGTGCTAGCTATGAAGAAAGGTTGAGTAGGTTAGGTTTATTTTCATTAGAAAAAAGGAGATTGAGGGGGGGCATGATTGAGATTTACAAAATCATGAAGGGTATAGACAGGGTGGATAGATACAAGCTTTTTTCCAGGGTGAAGGATTCAATAACGAGAGGTCATGCTTTCAAGGTGACAGGTGGAAAGTTTAAGAGGGATACACATGGCAAGTACTTCACACAGAGGGTGGTGGGCGTTTGGAACACGTTGCCAGCAGAGGTGGTAGAGGCACGCACGGTAGATTAATTTAAGAGGCGTCTGGATAAATGCATAAATAGGTAGGGAGTAGAAGGATACAGATGCTTAAACCGACAGGTTTAGACATTACATTTTGATTGGTTCAGGCTTGGAGGTCCAAAGAGCCTGCTCCTGGGCTGTGAATTTTCTTTGTTCTTTGTTCTTTGTTCTCTTTGTTCACTAATGTGTCATTTGAAATCATCCACTAAATATGATCATGGAATACTCAGCAAAGAGTGTTGTTTCTTGGAGAATGGCCACTAACAGATATGATTATATTTCTGGTGTCAGTTACCATTGAACATAAATGGAGTGCAAATCCTTTCTCTTACTGAAGGCAAAAGGGGGTTACTATGAAGGGCTATGGCACCACAAGTAGTTCTTTGCACTGGAATGAATCCTGTCACTTATTACAAATTGTGCAACTTGTCTAGTTGATAATGAAAAATAAGGGAAGTGTTAAATGTTGACAATGCGGTGATACGTAAGCATACTCTAAACTGCCAGATGTGGTTGATTGTCTGGGTGGCTTAGGAGGGTGCAGTAGTATGAATCTTTCATGCTGTGATAATCTACATTTGCACAGAGGAACAGTCCCTGATCCAGATGTTGTCTATAGATCATTATGCAATCAAAGATATAACACTGGTGTATTGTCTTGGGAAGTCCTGCCTCTGCTTTGTTTCCTCATCCCAGGACAGTAACAGATGTAGTCAAATGCCTCAGGATTTTTTTCACTTTTGTTGGACTCTCAAAATTTCCCTTTCCTCATCTCAATAAAGCAGCCTTTTCAGATCCCCTAAAGGAATGACCCATCATTATCCTTTAACATCATTTCAGTAAGAATTCGGAAACTAGTACTGATGGGAGAAGGGAGGAGTAATGTCAAAAGGAAGGAGCAAATTCAATGGAGCAAACTAAGACTAGGTGCAATTTCAATTGTCTACTTTCTCTGGTTCCAATTTGCCCAGCAACGAAGCACTGGCAGGGATTGAGCATTGCTGTTTAAAAGCTGAATGATTTTCCACACAGGAATATTGGTTTGTTCTTTTAGGCTACTTGTTATCTTCTGGATCTCCCTTTAGGGCAGAAGAATGAGATAGAGCAGTCAAAAGACTGTCCAAAGTAAACAAGAGAGAAAGGGACACTGTGCAAGAGACCACAGGTCTTCAGTGAACAGCTCTTCTTCTGCTCAACATCAATCTCACTAAGGAATAAAGTAAGAAAAGCTTGTTGCCAAAGCATGTCACCTGCTGCACTCCAAAATTTTATCTGAAATGAAGTCTGGCAGAGTATCCACACCAGAGGCACTGACCATTCTGCCACAGCTCATTCCAAGCTGCTGCTGGTGATGTCAGGGTCATATGGCTGTTAGTTGTTCACTGCTGTGGCACATCAATGATTGACATTCTCTAAACCAGATGAAGATATATATCACAGCCCCCATAAATCGGGTAAAATACAATGGCTTCCCCCTTCTTCAGGAAGGTATAGAGAGTTCTAACGTCACCTTCTACAGCACCCCCAACTCACCTCAAGAGCCAAAGAGTTGATGCTTGGTATTCTATCCTTGTGTTGCTCCCTAATTGGATGGGATTTAAAGGGTTGCAGTATCAGCTTTAGAGTTACTTCACTTGGCCATGGTCTGTAAAGGCAAGAATTTTAGATCTCAAAGACCTGTCTGCAAACTGTAGTTTTATGGGGTGTCAGGGGTAATCTTTTGAAGTTGGTTGTGCAAGGCTGAGAAGGACACTGGTGGATTCGATGGCAGTTTAATGAACATGAAAGTATCCAGAGAGACATGTGTTTCTCACATTGAGCAAATGTCAAAACCATTCAATCTCAGTACACTAATAGCTCAGTGAGAGAATAGTAGAAGAGTGAAGGCATTAGTTGTCATGAACGTTGTCATAGCTGTTGCCAGGAGCTCCAACTGTGTGGATGGCACAGTAGCATTGATTGTTCACAATATTATTAGTCCACGACCATCACCATCAATGAAAGTACCTACTGCCCGTCCATGATTACGAAGGTGGTGGTGAGACACCTTCTTGAACTGCTGTAGTCCAGCAGCTGTAGGTATGCCCCAGTGTACTTAGGAAGGCATTAAACCTAGAGGCAGTGACAAACACTATTGGAATAGTGTTGGACTTCAAGGGGAGTTTGCTGTCTTGAGGTTTCCATGTACTTGCTACCCTGTGTCATCTAGGTGGTAGAGTCATGGATTTAGAAGGTCCTATCAAAGGAATCTTAGCAAGCTGCTGCAGTGGATCTTTGAGATAATGCACGCTGCTGCCACTTCAACATTAGTGGAGTAAATAATTGAGGTGATAGATTGGGTTGCAATCAAATGGACTGCATTGTCCTGGATGGTATCAAGCTTCTTGAGTGTTGGAACTGCAATCATCCAGACAAGTGGAAAGTATTCCATCACTCTGCTGACTTGGTGTGTTTTGAATAGCATACAGACATTGAAGTGAGTTACTCACAGCAGAATCCTAGCCTTTGACCTACTCCTGTAGCCAGAGTATTTATATGGCTGTTCCAATTAAGTTCCTGTTCAGTGGTAACCCCTAGGATGTTGATGATGAAAACTTCAGTGATGGTAATGCCATTGCACAACTAGGGGAGATGGTTAGATTATTAACTGGTGCTCCTGTGGTGTGACTGCTACTTGCCACTTATCAATCTAAGCCTGTATGTTGTTCGGGTCTTTCGGTATGTGTATCTCAGGTGTTGAAAATAGAATTGATCAGTGTGCAATAATCAAATATCTCTATTTTGGACCATATGATTGAGTGGAGATAATTGATGAAGCAACTTGAGACACTGTGGATTTTTTTCAGCTCTCTAGCCAGAGGAAAGGTGCCTGATGTCAGAACAAGATCCTACTCTACAGCTTCTTCAAGCCTAATGAAGGCATTCCTGACCTTTTCCTTCACTGTAACATATATTTGCAGTAATGCTGTGCGCCCTAATTTTACAATTTGTTTTCTGTTTTTTACAGAGCCACCATTTAATAAAGAAACAATGGCAGAGGAAAATTGATTTCAAAATTATGAATAACATGGAACCATTGCATTATGTGAAAGGGATTTGTGTAATCTCAACCCACAACCACCATCTCTATTTTAGCACAAAACCATCAGAAAATTGGAGGAGAGATTTCAGGACAACTGGTGTGAGAAATTTACACAGAATCTCAGTGGTTCAGTTGATATGTTCCTTTGACATTGGGGCTGAAGCATGTTGTTTCGATAATTTAGAGGGAGTTACATTGCAACAATGCCAAACTGAGCATCTTCAGTATTTTATACCTTGAATAAGGTTTAGTGATTTCAAATAAATTATCGAGTGGTAATGATTTCTCAGCACAAATACATGTTATATGGCTTTGTAATGCAATCCTAGAATCCCAAAAATGCTTTGAGCATTTTGTCACTGAGAGCATCTCAAATGTTTATGTACTCCGCCACAAGAATATAATTTATTGTTGTCTGCAAGAAATAGAAGCAGCTGATAAACAGCTTTCCTGACCTTGGAGAACTTTGTTGGCATATTAGAAGAGTTTGATACATGGTTGGGAGCTGACAGTGCTTGTGATTTGTTACAGCCCAATTTAGTGGGGGTCACTCAATTGCAGGAAAATGGTGCTACTTAAAGATTTTGCTGTTTAAACCTGTAAATACACCAGGAGCTGGCTGATAAGCTGATGAAAGCACAGACTTAAAATAGATGATATCAAATTGAAACAATAAAACTTTCATTAAACTTTACAGAATAGTCCAGCATTGATCTACACACTGCTGCAGTTTCAAGAGTTTTACAACCAATTTTTAATAGGTATTCATTTATCCTCTTGGAGAAACTTCAATACAGAGAAGATGCCAGACCCTTCATTTCAAGCAATCTACAATATGGACTTTTATTGTAGAATAAAGGGAATCAACTTGTTAAAAATGCAGCAAATGCTGAATTAATAGAAAACATTGCCCACAAACATTTTTGTATAATTATTTTCATAGAATATTACAGCATAGGAGCAGACTCTTTGGCCCATCAAGGTTTCTTCCCCATGAGCCATATTCCTCAAGCTTCAAATATTTTTAAGTGTTTATTGAAAACTGAAGCTACCAGCTGCCACTATGCAGCCGTAGCGAAACACAAAATAAAATCTATAATGTTGACTAGAAACACAAAAACTTCCATAATAGGTGTCACGTTTCCTTACTGAATTGAAGGGAACTGCAGCATGTCTGCGAAGAATGTCCAATGGAGCATCAACATGTTCCTGTAACTAAATGCTTGCATTGATGACCTACATGGCTAATGTTGATACCTTGACATTTCCCAAGTGATAAGACACATCTCCCCTTTCACAGAATCAGAGACCCATCGAGTCATACAGGACTGAAAAAGATCCTTTAGTCCAACCAGTCCATGTTGACCATAATCCCAAACTAAACTAATCCCACCTGCCTGCCCCTGGTCCGTAACCTATCCAAATATTTCCTATTCATTTATCTCTCCAAATGTTTTTTGAACATTGTAATTGCATCCATATCCACCACTTCCTCAGGAAGTTCATTCCATAAGCTGTTCATTTCACACGCTGTGTTAAAAAAAAGCCCCTCATGTCTTTTAAAATGTGATTTTTTTCTCCCTGTCATTAAAAATGTGCCCCCTAGTCTTGAAAATCCCCCATACTAGGGAAAGGACAGCTACCATTAACTCTATCTACACCCCTCATTATTTTATAAACTTTTATAAGGTCTCCTCTCAACTTCCTTTGCCCCAGTGAAAATGTCCCAGCCTATCTGGCTTTTGTTTATAACTTAAACCTTTCTAACATTCCGGTAAATCTCTTCTGAACCTTCTCCATCTTGATAATATCCTTCTTACAAACTGGGTGACCAGAACTGGACACAGTATTCCAGAAGAGGCCTCACCAATATCCTGTACAGCCTCAACATGACTTCCCAACTCCTATTCTCAAAGGACTGAGCAATGAAGGGAAATGGTGCTGAATGCTTTTTTAACCACCCTGTCTATATGTGACACAAACTTCAAAGAATTATGGACCTGAATCCCCTGGTCCCTCTATTCCATCACACTTTTCAAGGCCCTACCATTAATGGTATAAGTCCTAGCCTTTGTATCAAAACGCACTACCGCATATTTATCCAGATTGAACTCCATTTGCCATTTTTCAGCCTATTGAGTCATTTGATCAAGATTTCTTCGTAATCTTAGAAAACCCTTTTTACTATCTACTATGCCACCAATTTTGGTGTCATCCACAAACTTACTATATTCTCATCCAAATCATTTATATAAACAACAAACAAAGCAGACCCAGAACCAATCCCTGTGGAACATTGCTGGGCACAGGCCTCCAGTCCGAAAAGTAACCGTCCACAACAAATCTCTGTCTCCAGCCATTGAGCCAATTGTGTATCCAATTGGCAAGCTCACCCTGAATCCCGTGTGACCTAACTTTACTAATTAGTCTCCCACATGAAACCTTGTCAAAAGCTTCACTGAAGTCCAAGTAAACAATGTCTACTGCTCTGCCCTCATCAATCATTTTTGTAACTTTCTCAAAAATCACACTCAGGTTTGTGAGACACAATTTTCCTCGCATAAAACCTTGCTGACTATTCCTCTTCAATTTTTGCCTCTCTAAATGTCCATAAATCATATCTTTAAAATCACCTCCAACAATCTACTCACAGCCAAAGTCAGACTCAGTCCATAGTTCTTGGGTTTCTCCTTACAACCTTCCTGAAACAAAGGTACAACATTAGCCACCCTCCAGTCATCAGGCATCCCATCTGTAGTCATAGCTGATAAAAATATTTCTGCATGGGGTCTCGCAAGTTCTTCCCTTACTTCACATAACATATTGGCATACATTAGATCAGGTCCTGGAGATTTATTTATCTTTTTATTCTCTAGAACCTCCTGAACTTCGTCTTCTGTAATGTGAACTGTTTTTAAATCATCAAAATTTATTTCTCTGCATTCTGAGCCTTCATTTCTTTCATATGGACTTTGAAAGTGCAAGGCAAATACCACTGCTTAGAATGTTATGTCTTTGACACTGTTGTGTAAAGTTCCACTGATTTTGTTGTATGAGCATTTAGAAATGGTGTCCTGGGAATGGTGGCTAAAGCCTACTGCTCATTTATGTCCCTAATCTGTCAAATGTGATCTCCAGAAGGATTTACTGCTGGGCAGGGAGTTCATCCACTTGAGTCAATAGACAAAGAAGGAAGGCTGATGAGTTTCCACAATATGTGACTTGAAAGGGAACTTGCTGACTTTGCTCCTCTAGGTGATGGAACTTACAAATTTGTGAGGTGTTATGGACAAAGTTTTGATATGTTACTATAATCCACCTTGTGAATGGTACACACTGCCGTACTAATGTATCAGTGGTGTAAAGAGGAGGACACTTAAGGAGTTGGATGTGGTGCTGATCAAGAGGTTACTGGGTCCTAAATGTTGGTAAGCCTCTTGCATTTTCACTGCATGATTTAAGCAAGTGAGGAGTCATCCATCACATTCTTGATTTGCTCATTGTAGGTGTTGGATGAGTTCTGAGGAGTCCAGAATTGTGCTACTTGCCACAGAATTCTCAATTTTTACCTTGATAGGAGAGGTGAGGGCCTAGTGTTAATATTACTGCACTAGTAATTCTGAGAACCAGCTGATATTCTGGAGACCCAGGTTAAAGTTCTGCCACAGCACCTGGTAGAATTTGAATTCAATTTTTTTAAAATTCTAAGATGTAATGTTGGAAAAACCCATCTGGTTCTCTAAGGTTCTTTGGGGGAAAGAAACTACTATCCTTACCTGGATTGGCCTACATGTGACTCCAAACCCACAGCAATATGGGTGACTTGTAACTACCCTCTGGGCACTTTGGAATAGGCAATAAATACTGGCCCAGCCAGTGATGCCCTCATCCTTAGACACTGTCAGACCAGCAGGACTGATGTTCCAATTTGAGTTAAGGCTTTTCTCCCCATCTCCCCAAAGATGCTGATCATATCCTGGGTTGCAGTTTCAACCAACAAATGTCAATATATTATTCTTTCATCCAAACAGCTGTTATGTTGGTTTTCATCTTTATCAAAGCTCTGTTTCAGGCAATGGGAAAACTACTCGTCAGTGGAGGTAAGCTTCTTGAAATATTTCTTAATCAGTCAGAGGGAGGTTTTACATTTTAAATTAATACATTACGTAAGAGAACACTCTTTGAGTTCAAATCCAAATCTCTTGAAACATGTGTGCTTTATTACAACATAACAGCAAGAACACAACAACAAATAATCATTGATCAAAGGATCAATTTAATCTGTGGAAGGTAACATAGGTTAATATTTACATTCTGTGCATAGTGTGTACAAAGTCACAGTGGATGCATCTCAATCTTACATTCCACACAGGGTTGAATTGATGGCATAGTATACTATGCTGTAGAATACAAATAGTTAACATATGTATTTTAAATTACTTTTTAATGGTTTTTCGTCATTATTTTAGCTGGAGCATTAATTCATTATTTGAAATGCATTTATCCACTCCACAATTTCAGAACCATTATGACCTGACTGATATTGACAATTTGATGACCGAAGGAGAACATTCTATAGGAGCTAGTTTACCATCTTAGCAGGTTGGGATTGAGGGTGGCAAAATGATTAAGTATTCTTCTTCCCTGCTGAGAATGTAAAAAAATAACTTGGCTGTGGGGATGAAACAGAAACTGAGATTAATTGGAAAAGCTTCTCAAAACGCTTCTTTTATCTGAGGGTTATATGTTGTTGTTTTTAACCATCACAAATTCTTGAATGTTCCACAAACTGAGTCAGATAGCACTTCATTTAAATGAATGGACAGTATCATAAAAGAGCAGCGTATTGCTTTGTGTTGCACTAATTTTGAACTTTATATTCTCAATCCTTCTTTTCTCTTTGTATTTATTTCTAATGCATCAGAATGCAATGAGTTTTTTTTTGAACTGTTAAACTCTCTATTACAAATCGCATCATAAAGGCCTTTCCTCCTCTGGGACATGACAGTTGTCAAAGACTTGCACCTCAACATTGTTACATTCTTCAGTCTTAATTTTTTTTCAAGTCTCTCCATCAACTATGAAGAGTAAGGAATTTATGCACTTTAATCAAATACATTTAAAAAAACCAAAGATTTAGACTGTGAAAAGCTGAAGGCCAAGGAAGTGAGTTGCTCAGTGAAGCTGTAAAAAGTGATGAAATATGTTCAGTTCAGCACTGACAACTCCTTCAACACTATGGCATCATAAACTGCTTTGGTAACTTATGTTTTTAAGCACATCATGAGTGAAGCTTCTGATTGCAACACAACTCAACTAACAGCTCCTGAGAGATCCAGTCTGCCATATGCCTGCTGTGGCCTGACAGAGCTGGCCAAGCATATCTTAATGGCAGTTGGCAAGTATGTGGGTTCCAAGTAAAGCTCAGCAAGGAACTGAGGCAGTTCCCTGAGTTTCTGGTTTACTGTTTTGCATAACAATGATAAGTGAAATAATTTCCCCACCTTTCCTGCAAGGACTGAGTCTTGATAATGAGAACGGCTTCATAGAAATTCACACTGGCACCTTCTTCCCCTTGTTTATCAGTGATGTGGAGGTACTGGTGTTGGATTGGGGTGGACAAAGTTAAAAATCACACAACACCAGGTTATAGTCTAACAGGTTCATTTGGAAGTACAGCTTTTGGAGCACCGTTCCTTCATCAGGTGGCTAGCTATCTGATGATTGAACAGCACTCCGAAAGCCTGTACTTCCAAATAAACCTGTCAGATTATAACCTGATGTTGTCTGATTTTTAACTTTGTTTATCAAAGTAATCCCAAATCAATTCAGCTTCCTTCTTTCTTTCAACCTAAAATCAAACCTGCCAGTTTCAGTTTGAACTGTTCGCGAGTTTATGCCAGTGTTGATGTACCTCCTCTTTGTGCAGCCTGCCTACCTGCAGCCTTCGCATTGGCTACAGTTTATGCCTATGCCCTACTCCTAACTCTTAGTTAATGTCAGCATTCTCCTTCCTCATCACCCCAGATCAACATTCCCTGTCACTTGTCTTTGCTCAAAAGGATTGTTTTTGACCCTGCTAACTGCCTTCAATCTTCATAGTTAAAAATCACACAACATCAGGTTATAGTCCAACAGGTTTAATTGGAAGCACACTAGCTTTTGGAGTGACGCTCCTTCATCAGGTGATAGTGGAGGGCTCAATCCTAACACAGAATTTATAGCAAAAATTTGCAGTGTGATTTAACTGAAATTATATATTGAAAAATTGATTGTCTGTTTTTCAATGTATAGTTTCAGTTACATCACACTGTAAATTTTTGCTATGAATTCTGTGTTAGGATTGAGCCCTCCACTATCACCTGATGAAGGAGTGTCACTCAGAAAGCTAGTGTGCTTCCAATTAAACCTGTTGAACTATACCCTGGTGTTGCGTGATTTTTAACTTTGTACACCCCAGTCCAACACCAAGCATCTCCAAATCATGACTTCAATCTTCATAGTTATCTAATTAATTATGTGGGGAAAAGGTCCAAACTGTAAATCCAGCATGTAGTCTCAATTCATTTTAGATCACAATTGGCCTTATCCAGTTTGATGTTAATCTTCACTTCATTTATTACTTTAACCAAAAAGCCTTCTTGTATTTCTAGCAGCAAAGACTACAGATTCAAGCAGATTCTGAAAGTGAAGTGGAACACTCTTTTGCCATTTGCTAATTACACTCTACTCTGTTTCTTTGATTTTCATCACCCTCTCCAATTTAACTCCAACAAATGTCATAACTACATTCTCACTTGCCTGCACCACTGAAGGATCTTGAATTGGGAGTAGGAGAAAGGGACTGGTTGATATATGAGGCTGCTTTTTAGGGCTGGGTTTGACTGGTTCTTTGGTTAAGGGATCAGGAATATTTTCTCTGCAGTAGTGAAATAATTGTTATAGCAGAGGAAAGACCCAAGAAAAAGAGTTCAGCAGCTCCCAAATGGGCTTTTCATTTTCATTCCCAGTGGGCTTTTATATGTTATATTCCAATGGGATTGACTCAGTACTGAATGTGGGCTGCATCACTGCATCACGGGCTGTGGAAAGTATCTATCTAACAGATTTAGAAATAATTTCTGAAGAAATGAAACTGATTTTATTCCAAATGTTTAGGCAGTCTCCTATCTGATGAAGGGCATTTGCCCAAAACGTTGGTTTTCCTACTCCTCGGATGCTGCCTGACCTGCTGTGCTTTTCCAGCACCATTCTAATCTAGTCTCCCATCTTTCCCATCTCATGTTCTTCTTTATCATTGATAACATGCAAACACCATCTCAGGGCTAGGTAGTATAAAGTTTTTATATAGGCATTCGATTAGAATTATTAAAGGAAATTTAAGTACAAGATGCTCCGTCATTCATTTATATCTGATTTACATTGCGATGTCCAGTTCAGGCCTTGTACACTGTAGATATCCTAAAAGTCAAAGACCCAGCTTGGTACAGTGCTATTCAGGAACAAATTGAGGAAAAAGAATAATGCTAATGACTTCAGAAGATGAGGATAGATTTGCATGAAAATGTACAGAAATATTTTCATGTACTACTTGGAAGTACAATGAAGGAAAGCAATAATTTCTCATTATTGCTCATCTAGAATTTATGATTGAAACCAAAAATTTGTCTCACAAATATGTCACAGGTCAATCCCAGGGTCAATAGCAAGGGTTTGATTTTTTTCCATAAAGCCAACAAATAGGACCTGGCCCATCCTTGGGTTAGAAACCCACATTTTGAGTGGAAAACTGGTTAAAGTTTAGATTTCAATCGGATTGAGCCTGCAATATGTTTTACAGAGTGAGTATGGTCAAGAAAGAGGATCAGGGAGGTGGCAAACAATTCAATGTCCAAGCATGAGGTAACTACCCTTTCCCCCATTTGCACAGCACCATGGATCCCTCTTTAAGAAGGGGCCGTCTTATGGAGTCAGGATCATTCTTGCACTCTATAGCTATCTCCTGAAACCCATAGACCTTGTTTACAATCCCACTGTTTATCTCCAACAAGCTGTGAATGAGATTTTTAAATATCTTAATTGACCCCAGCTAGGAGAAGAGACAGTAAAAGAAAATACCGAACGGGGGCTGCTGCGGTTTTGAAGCAAAAACAGAAAGTGTGGGGGAAATCAAACCTGAAACGTTAAATCTTGTTCCTACGCACAGATGCTCCCAGATCTGTGGAGTCCCTCCAGCAATTTCTGTTTTTTGTCACAGGAGAAGAGGCAGGAATGAGATCATGTCTTTTCCCTGCTGTACTGACATATGAATTAAGAGACTATTTGGCCCCATTCAAAAAGTCCATGGTTGATCTGATCTTAAAAGTGATATGCTGGCTAGTAGCATCATTCCCTTTAGGGAGGGATCCAAAGATTCAACTCACATAATCACTGGGGTGATGGTGGAATTGCTGATTTTCGAGTCATAGAGCTTTATAGTACAGAAACAGGCCCTTTAGTCCAATTCATCCATGTTGACCAAATATCCTAAATTAATCTAGTCCCAGCTGCCAGCATTTGACTTATATCCTTCTAACCCTTCCTATTCATATCCCCATCCAGATGCCTTTTCAAAGTTGCAATTGTACCAACTTCCACCACTTCCATTGGCAACTCGTTCCATACATGTACTACCCTCTGTGTGAAAAAGTTGCCCCTTAAACACCTTTTAAATCTTTACCCTCTCACCTTAACCTACGCCCTCTAGTTTTGGATTCCCCTACCCTGTGGAAAAGACCTTGCGAATAACTCTACCTATGCCCCTCATGATTCTACAAACTTCTGTAAGATCACCACTCAGCCTCCAATGCTCTAGGGAAAATAGTATCAGTCTATTCAGCCTCTTCTTACAGCACTAAACGTCCAACCCTGCCAACCTCTGTAGATGCATGCACCTGCAGTGCTCAGGGCAAGCCACATGGCAAAATACGAGGTCAAGATTTTACAGCAGTCTGAGCACACCACACCTGACATGTCGGAGTACACATGATTGAAAGTGTAGGTTACCTGGTGCTAATATATCCTAAAGAGCTAATGGTCATTATTAGGCTGGCCTGCTACTAAACGACACAAACCTTGTGTTCAGGATGTATCTTTGGAGATTATGCTGCACAAGGTACTGCAAAAAGAATAATCATTCTTGGAGTTGAGGTTGTATCTTCTAATGATGACAGAATCAAATTAGAGGCTTTCTGTTTATCCTTGGGATGTGAATAATTCTGGCACGTCTTCCAATCCCTAGTTGCCTTGAGGAAGTGGTTGTTATCCTTTCCTTGAACTATTCAATCCATGTGCTGGAAATGTTACACAGTGGTATCCAGTAACCAGCACTTGTCAAAATATTTCCCAGTGATATGTGCCAAGTTAATATTTGCACTGACTTCATTTACATAGTGTCACATGCCACCAAATAATGTTCATTTCTACAGGGAACAATGTTGTAAAATCACCAACAATTTCTGTTCAACAAATCGGCTAAAACACAATCTTTCTTGTGTTCTTGAGTTAGGTTGCCACATATGGAGACATCAGGGAAATGGCTTCTATATCTCATTATACCTAAAATGATAGCCTTGTAACTTTTGATAATGATTTATTGCAAATGTTCCGACTGCCAGCATAATAAAGAGACTGATTTACAGCAACCGAGATTTGCTTCCAAATTATTACAATAATGATACTACTGAAAGGGAACTATTAAGAAAGGAAAAAACTTTGATTGTCTTTGAACACTTCAAATGTCACTAATATTTATGTAAATGGTGTGCCATACTTAATATGCAGCTGTTCAAGTTCTAAACTCATAGTAATTTGACAGAACAGAGTAGGATTTTTGCTTCAATAATTTTTGTCTAAAATGATGGTTTTAGATTTGTCATTGAAGAAAGCAATTTGCTACTTTTTATCTGGAATTGTTCTAAATTTCCCCTGACTGCTGTAAGCAAAATAGTAAAACATGCAGTTTGTTGCAAAATGTCTACAACAGATGCATTAAGATAATTGCTAAATTATCATTTTCCGAAAAACTTAATTTCTCTGTATGAGAATATTTTAAAATATATCATTTTTAATAGGATGTAGCATTGCAGATATGGGTGGGATTTAATTGTCATTCTCATTTTCACGTTTCTAAACATTTGCATATATTAACCATGAGAAAACATCAGCTCTAATCATTATTTGAAGATTATATGTACAGCAAATTTATGATGCAAATGAACAGACTTTAGAACAATTAATAGCAATGTACAGCAAAATCCGTTCCAACAGATATTTTCCGAGTTTAATAATTTAAAATGTGTCTGAAGTATTATGAGCTTGACTGAAGTGAACTATAAAGATCTACAAAATGTTTCGTCCTGGAAGTGGTGAGAAAGTTGGTGAAAAAGGGAAATAATTAGGTGAGTTTGCACTGGAGAGAAACTCACCCTCCTTCTCACCAGTTCTGTAATTAAATATTGGGTGAGAAAGTCCACTGGGGACTTCCGCAGCTTGCCAGCAGTTAATGCCCTTTGGTGGTAAATTAATGGCTCCTAATGGGCCTCAGTATGCCACCTTTCCAATAACTGGTCTCCCGAGTGAGTGAGAAAGGTGACTAGTTTTCAGACACGAAACTCAGGATGATCTGCTTGCTGAGTGTGGGAGGGTGAGAATATATATAACAATCTAATTACTGTAGTAATAACTAATATATCTACATGGGAAAACTAAATTAAACATAAAAAAGGCATCGGTAATGAAGTTAATGTAATGTGCATGAAATTATTCCTTTTCCATTCATGCTTGAATATTCAAACGGATTTGACCGAAACTGGAGACAGAGAGTTGGATGATGGGCAAAGGGATGTACTCTGAAAACCACATCCTGCCATGCCCTCGATCCCCCACACCCCTTGCCTGTAAACCCTCATTCCACTTCTTGTTGCTGGATCTCCTCTTCAAGTAGCCAGCCTCAGGACCAAGAAGTCATTAGCTTCTGATTGACCAGCAATTTCTGGCAGCTTGACACAGCAGTACTAAGGTATCTGATAGGGTGAGCTTGAGATTTGGTGAGTCAGCTTATCAATATTTCATCCTGTTAATATCCAACAGCTAGACCAGGATTCTCCCATTTCATTTTACTGTGAGATACAAATTCTGTCACCCATAATTGACAGTTACCGTATCTTACTGAGACAGTAAGTTAAAGAAAATATAACTGGTTTGCTAGATACATTAATTTGATTTTGTTTTCTAAATCTGAAGAACTGTGCTTTTGTCTGAAAATTCAACCCAATGGATCAGACACTATAAACAGGATCGTGGTGAAATTGACAAGTAGTTCATTAAATAAAGCAATATTGCAGAAGAGAAATTGACCAGGCTGACCACAGAACTGATTCTCTGCACAGATAGCCAGAAAGTTCTTCCCAGAACAGAAGGTGCAGGCATGCTTTTTTAGGAATACAACACAAAGGTGATAATTGTAAACCAGTTACAGTACAATGGTGAATATTGTAAAGCAATTAAAACAATAATAAACAGAATGGAAGTTAATCAAGCATCCAGAAGTAGCAATTTATTTGTAGGTGACATAGGAGATTCCAGCCATCTCTGTGAGTGGGTGAGAATGTCGTCTGGAGGATTCTTAATTGTATTTCCTGTCCACATGAATACGTGCAAATGTCCCTTCTCCTGGCTATCAGTGTTTCCATTGTGTCCCTTCTGCGAGCAAGGTTTTCTTCCTCGGTCTGCCTCTTTGTTTATGCAGTATCAGTTTCAATGGGAAATGAGCCTGCCCTTAGGGTATTGGGACCGCAGTGCTAATCAGGGCTTGGAACTTCACTGTGAAGGTTGTTCGGGAAGTGTATTTTCTGGTCTGGTAATAGCTTGACAACGTTTCTTTGTTAGTCTGTTTGGCCATGACTGGGACATTGTGGCTGTGTTCTGCAGGCTTGATTTCTGTGGTTTGCAGGCCAGCTTCTGTGTTTTTCATGTGGCCATGCTGTGAGTGGTCAGGGTGGCGGATCATTTTCTCACATTCTTGAAAATATCGAACTGAGTAAATTATTTTATTATTATTATTGGCCTGTGAATAATGAAATATCAATAACAGGTCAAATCAATTCTTTTGAATAGTAAACAATGAATGGAAAAGGAATTTCACGCACGCTGCACTAACTTCATTAGTGATGCCATTTTACTTTTTAATATTAAAATCAGTATCCAATGTAGATATAAAAATTATTTGAACTAAAATAGATTGTTTTACATTTTAGTCTCTTCTAATCTTCTTCTACATTATGTTGTTTCTTGTATCTTAGTTTGCTGCTACAAATGAGTCTCAATATCTCCAAACCTTTTGAGGATGTCAATTCTTGTTTAGAGATATCATCAAACTTTTGATAATTAACTTGGGAAATAAACAAAAGCCCTTTCTAGTAATTATGATTAATGGCTAGAGTTATGTCTTCGGGATATCTTGCTTTGCTCTTCAGAATCAGCAGAAATATCCCTTTTCCTGTCTCTCTCAATTCGTGGTCATCCCATTCCCTTCTAATGTCTTCAGTCTTCCAGACTAGGTTGAAGTTCATTATTAGCAACACACTTTATGGAATGTAAATGACATTCACCAGAAACCTACCTGGGAATGGCTTACAGTTGCCTGCAGTTTGCCAGTCTAATGTAAATGACACCCAAGTTTGGGCTGTTGTGGAATAGTGGTGGTGTTCCCTACCTCTGCGACAGGAGACCTGAGTTTAAGTCCCATCTGCTCCAGAGGTTTGTCCTAACATGTCTGAACAGGTTGATTAAAGAATATCGAAATTAGGCCAAAGGTTTGATATTGAATGGGTCTCAGACTTACCTGTTCTGGAGTAGGGAACATCACTAAATCAGAATCCAGCACAAACTAAATTCTAGCCCGCCATATGAAAGGATTAAAGACATGACTAAAATCTGAATTGATTGTTCATCAATAGCAACTTGTTGGCATAATTCAGTAAGATTGGCATTCCGTGTTATACAAGTGATGAATGCCTCATCAATAGCCCTTCTGGTCTCCGTTTGATGCTGAATCAGACTGTTGATAATTAAATCATTCTATTTGATCCATTCTGAACCAGTGTCAAAACTAAGGAGAATTTACTTTCAACATTATAATGTTGCCTGTTTCTGCTTTGCATGTGCTGAAGTTTTTATCTATGTTATTGCCAGATTCTCAATGATTCCAATACCCTCTTGGCCAACATTCCACATTCAGCCCTTTACGTGCTACAAGAAATTCAAATTCTGTTATCTATAACTTAAGCCGAATGTTATTTTTACCAATCATGTCTGTGCTCATTGACTGACATAAGCTCCCAACTTTTAAAAG
This sequence comes from Hemiscyllium ocellatum, assembly GCF_020745735.1. Lineage (NCBI taxonomy): Eukaryota > Metazoa > Chordata > Chondrichthyes > Orectolobiformes > Hemiscylliidae > Hemiscyllium > Hemiscyllium ocellatum. Next base: position 52,353,553 of record NC_083405.1, read on the forward strand.
ACTTATTTCAGGTCTTTGTTATCGTCTTGGTCTTGTCACTTTCAATCTTTGTACCTATTTCGTCATACAAACCTCCTTGACCACTTCACCCCCCCAATTCTGGTGTCTTCTGCATTCCCAAAGTTCGATCACTTCTTCATTGGCAGTAGTTCCTTCCATCAACCTCTCCACCTCAATACCCTTGTGTTCTCTTCTCCAGGGGTTCCTTAAAATCTAATCTTTTATTGAAACTTTTGCCATACATTCTAATATTTCAATTTGGGATAGTATCAAAATTAATGGGTGGCCTGGTGGCACAGTGGTTAGCACTGCTGCCTCACAGCGCCTGAGACCCGGGTTCAATTCCCGACTCAAGTGACTGACTGTGTGGAGTTTGCACGTTCTCCCCGTGTCTGCGTGGGTTTCCTCCGGGTGCTCCGGTTTCCTCCCACAGTCCAAAGATGTGCGGGTCAGGTGAATTGGCCATGCTAAATTGCCCGTAGTGTTAGGTTGGGGTAAATGTAGGGGTATGGGTGGGTTTCGCTTCGGCGGGTCGGTGTGGACTTGTTGGGCCGAAGGGCCTGTTTCCACACTGTAAGTCTAATCTAAAAAAAACTACTTTGAAATTCCATGAAATATTTTACCATAATGAATATGGCATATAAATGCAAGTTGTTCTTACATTGCATGCACTATAAGTATATAGATATTTGCATTGCATTGCCTCAATTCTTCCATATCATCTGGTCATTGAAGTTTCATTTCTTGGAATTACATTGCTTTTCCCAATCAATACTTTTCCCAATGAACTGAGCCAAATATCTTGCCTCAAATGCAGAATACAATAAATCAGTAATTGTCCACTTTTGAGTTCACTTACTGATGGTGCAGATGGAGACTTGTGGCTATCAGGAGATCTGAGGCTCACATAGAGTTGAGCCTCAGACCTCAGTTCGTGCCACATCAATCTACCAGGCTTACCATGGCTCCAAAACCAGTTTACATGCCCATCTGCCTTAACAAGATTGGTTGTCAGATAGTCACAAGGGTGTAGGGAGGGCATTTCCAATTGCAAAATTGCAATGGCAGCAAAAGGAGCACTCCTATTCTACAAGACCCCATATCAAACTCAAATAACATTATTTCTCTTATTGGTGGTAGCTAGTTCCTAATCTATATGCATGTCTGGCAACACTAAAAAGGAGCAATGGTGATGCCTATATAGGGCACCCCAATTCCTGTGGACACCTACATTACGTTCAACCACTCATATGCTACAGGCCAATCATTGTCTTAAGAAGCTGATCTTAATGTCTACAAATCAGTCAGGGTTGATACAGTGTCTGAGCATTTCATGTTTCCTTTGGGGGTAAAACATTTCCCTGAAAATATCAATGTCAGTTCTGAAGAAGGGTCATACTAGACTTGAAATGCTAACTTCGTTTCTTTATCCACAGATGCTATCAGACCTGCTGAGTTTCTTCAGTATTCTGTTTGTTTCTGATTTCCACAATCTTCAGTGTTTTGCTTTTAACTGATTTCTACGGCAGGACATATTATCCAGACTGACATTCAGTCAATACATACAGAGTCTTTAATAAGACAGCTAGAAGCAGAATAGGTAAATCCACATCACAAGGTAGCTTCTATCTATCACAATGTAAAGGACTGTTCCTGGATGGAGTGAGCCAGTTCTTCACAAGTTCATCAAGAGTGTGTACAAGATGGTGACAACAGAGTAGGGTCCTGAGCCTGAGGTTCATCCACTCCATTCACTTTTCCTTTTTCTTCTTCTTTTCCCTTCTTTTCCTTTTTTTTAGTTTTTTTCACTCACCTTCCAGAGAGAGCTCAGTCATGGAGGGAGCTGTAGTGACAACATCAGAGTCCGGAGCGCAGCAATGGCTGTGTCCGGCAGGACTTTGATGGTGATGGCGAGGCAGCTGGTGTGTCCAGATAGCCTTGGTCCAAAATCTGAAGTACAAGGTCGAAAAATAATGAAATAAATTAAAAGTTCAACATTCTAGTATTTCTTTAGACATGGGCTTGCACTCGCTGCATGCTGGGCTTCCCCCAGGACGAAGCATTCTTCCCCCATACTGGGCTCATATCTATGTACCTTTGTTCCTAAAATGACACCGAGGATGGTGATTTTGTACATTTTTCACTGTACTCCTATACTTCTGTACACAAGACAATAAAACCTAATTCTAATTCTTAAGTTAATAACAGCTAGCCAAAGTAGTCATGTGAATATATTCTCAGTTTGAACCTGACATTAGATAAAATCAAGTATTATTCATGTAATATAACTAGAAAGATTGTATGTAATGTCCATATTTATTGTTCATCAAATTTGAGCCTAAGATGACATGTGGCCATCATTCCTCACATTGTACCAGTGTCCTAGATTAATCCCAGCAAGCACGATTGGTGGAGGTGAATCTATCAAAACATCCCAGATCATATTTGATTTTATAAGAGGGTGTGCTGCATTCTCAAAGGTACCATCATTTAGATGAGATGTCAAATTGAGCAGCTATTTGCCCATCTCTATAACGATCCCATTTGAAAGAAAATGGAGAGTTCTCTCAATGTCTTAACAATGACCAACAATGTCTCAGAGTGTCAGAAAAATGCAGAATAACATTTGGAATAAATTTCAGACTTTGCCTTTTAATGATTGGCCAAAAACTGCAGTAGAATCTCTATTATGCAACTCATATCAATCAAAATCCCGATTTTAAAAATCCCTTCCTTTATTATTCTACCGATAGCGCTAGGACACTAATCTATATTTTGAAACAGTTCTCTCATATTAAGTGCTGTAAAAATGTCTGTACTGGAAATTAAACATGTCTCATACTGAAAACAATGAAAGATTTGAACTTATTTGTTAGCTTTCAGCCCTGAGTGTTACATATTGTTGCTCCAGTGTGACATGAAGGTGTACAGTAGGCTTATTCTATTTGTAAAATGTATGGTAAAAAAAGCACACTTGAAGTATGAACACCTTCTATGGAACTGAAAACTAATAGCTCAAAATTCTGACATCCAAAGGACAGATTAACCTGAACACACAGTAAGGAATCCACAAGATCTGTTTGAATGTTAATTTTACATCCCACATAGTTTCACTCAATCACTTCAATCAGGAATAAAATTGGCTGGAAGAAAAATCAACATTACACCTAATTCTATCAGTTTCCTGACAGTAGTAAAAATTGGGTTCCCTTTGAAACTGATTTTTTTTTCTCTGGCCTGTTCTGTGTAGCATGAGAACTCTGATAACTGTTGTTATAGCAATTACTTCCCTTCCCCAAACATGAACAATTTCTAATGAGCAAAGACAAGTGAAACGTGACAATAAAGACCACAGAGGCTGTTATGTTTCATAAGGTGACATCAAAGAACTATATGGCACTATATGTACTCTATTACCAAAGTGGGGGTTGATTTAGATCAGTTGGTTGAAATGTTTGTTTGCGAAGCAGTCTGATGACAACAGTGTGGATTCAATTCCTGCATTGGCTGAGGTTACCACAAAGGACCCTCTTTCTCAATCTTCCCCCCTTGACTGAGATGCGGTGGCCCCCAGGTTAAATCATCACCGGTTGTTTCTACCTAATAAATTCCTATTGCCTGGTAAGACTATACCAACATGATTACCAAAGCATTTCAGAAAATAAAAGCTTTGCCCCTTTGGGGGTTGGGTGTGGTGGGAATGCACAATAAAATATTCAGATGAAGGTTGATATTGTGAACGGTTGTCCTGTAGAAGTATTTAAATAGTTGTTTGACATATCATTAGTTTCTCAGTTCCATAGAAAAATCCTAGAAATAGGATATATATCCTAGAAATATCCTAAAAATTAGGTATATCCTAGAAATTAGAAATTAGGCATATAAGCACATCCTAGAAATTAGGTATCAACAAGTGCTCAGAATGAGTGGGCTACCCTCATCAGTGAGCGGTCTTCATGTGAGGGAAGACACTGGTAAGAATCTCCTGACACCTAAGTGAACAGAATGTTGCTTCAAACTTCAACAGGATCAAAACACTCAGTGGCAACATTCCTGTTCCTTCACTGGTCTTGCTGAACCAACCACAAATATCATAGGCTGTATACTGTTTCTGTCTAATCAACTAACATATCATGTTTGATTGTGATGCTTCTTAACAAACTTAATAAACTATCTCAAAATTTCTCATGAGTGATTGATTGCCTATATAAGGTAACTGTGGTCCAGAACCCTCTAAAACCTAACAATAGGAGTGAATAAATTAAAGTTGCCTCTTTGGCTGTGGTAAAAAAAATCAACATTCCATCTAACCTCACAAAATTTCCACCCAGTGAGGTAGATTTAATTCGTCCCCATTCAGTGAACGCACTCCTACAGCAAAGGTAACTGCTCAGTTGTCATAATGTGTTCTGAAATTGTCTGAAAGTAAATATACATAATATTTACAGACGAATAAAATATGTAAATTCATTACCTTTTGGGAATATACAGTGGATTAACTAAATATTTGAAAAAGGAAGTTGCCACGGAAACAGAACACTGGCTGATTTTGAGAACTTCTCTTTTAATCAAGAGATGATCTGAGACTGGGAAACAGTGTGCTTGATTGGTTAAAGCCATCAGGATGATTTATAATGGCCTGTTTTACTTCAGTTAGAATTTTTCTTTACCTTTATTGCCACATTCATTACTTTATTTTCTGATTCTGCATTTGTGATAATGCTTGCAGTAATTGGATGATTTCTTTTAGAAAAACATTAATCTGCTGATGCTCAGCATTTATTTTCATTTTGGTGCTTGATTCATTTTCAGCCATTTGACGATGGGCAAGTGAACAAGGTAGTTCAACAACATCATCAAAATAACAACAAAAGCAGCTTACCTTTATACAACATCTTAAGTGCATGCCCAAAGATGTTTCACTGGAGCATTATAAAGCAAGGTTATACATAAGGAGATACTAAGGACTGTTGCTAAAACTTCGGTCAAAGTAATAAGAGCTAAGGAGTATCTTAAAGGATGAACAAAAATTGAGATTCTCAATGGTTCAGCAAAGGAGCCAGAGCCAAGTATTATTAAAGTTAATGGCTGCCAATGCTGAAGAGATTGAAATTGGGATGCAAAAGCAGTGGGATTTAATGGAGTATAGATATCTTTGAGTGTTATGGGGCTGCAAGAGGTTACAGAGTAGAAAGTGGGAGATAAGGGTAAAGCCATGGAGTAATTTGAATTAAAGGTGATAATGTTAAAATCAATGTTAAAGTGGATACAATGTTTGTCAGGGAGTTCTGTAAAAGGGCTATTGGTTATGTTTGGAGAAGGTACTCCTTGTCTCCAAGCAGCTATCCATGTGTAGTATTCATCCCATGGAATGAGATAGGACCTTGAGAGTTATCACGAATATAGGCATCATGATAGCTCCCAGACTACCTGGTGCAGACTTCTAAGATGTGGTAACAATGATCACAGGTAAGCTGGACTTTGATCAAGTGGAGCCCTTTCCAACTAATTGATTCAGCTGTTTTTCACCCTGATTGCACATGTGAGATATAGTTAAAATGAAATGCTATCCAGGTCACGTACCTGAGAGTAAGTTCCAGGGTCCACCTAAAGATCAAGTCTCCCTCTCTGCCAAATGTCATGTACACTTTTGTACAGTTGTTATTCCAAATGCCATCAGCTTTGAGGCTATTTCCATCCAAACTTTTTATTTGATGGTTAATAAACCCTCTTTACTCCCTTAAATGCAGGTGTCCTGCATTGCATGGGTAATATTGCAAATGGAGGCAGCGTGGTGGTGATTTGCAAATACCTATCTCCTCTTCTGCAGTACCAGTTACCCCTCCTTGCTATATCTGATTCCACTCTTATATTTGGAGTTGACTCCCCTTCACAGTCATTATCACCTCTGCATTCCAACATAATGCCCACATTTAATTTTTCCAATTTCTTCAACACAGTATGGAGTGCTCCTGATAATCCCCCATGATGCTCACTGCCCAAAATCCCCAGGACTGACTAGTGATCTCAGCCCTGACTGAGGATTGCCCAGTCTCCTGACTGATGTCGCAATCTTCAAATGAACTGGTATCAGTTCATGAAAAGTCTTTTAAACCATCGCTTCCTTAGTTTGCTATATACACTAAAATTAGGATTGAAACATTGAAATTTGTATTGCAGCTGTATATTAATGCATGCTATTTGGATAAAAAGGAAAAACATTATTTTATGAACATAACTGCTCACACCTAGAGGACATTTAATACCAGGCTCAATTAATATGTTTCTACATAAGATTTGACTGAAAGTTGTTTTTTCAATAATCAGGTTGGTATTATTCTTGCCTCCTTCTCTATTAATCAGTCTAGGGTTATAGGTATACCTGTGGTTTAATGTCTAGCTTTGGATTTGGTATTGTGATTTTGATCAGACAATTGCAAAGTGTCTTCACGATGAGCTACCCACTCAATAAAACGGATCGCAAGTTACCTCAGTGCCCAGCTGATTGCTCAGAACACATCTTAAATTCAGAACTTTTGAATATTGAAGTAATTTACAGAATCAGGAAAGAAAAGATTCAATGAGTTAAATCTTTTCTTCAACTACGTGTCTAAGTGTATTCATTACTGAATTATAGTGAAGCTCCCACATCTATCATCTAGCCTTATTCTGAGAATGATTTCCGAAGACAGGAATTAATTTTTCATGGTACCAATAATATCAAATGTAGCATGCTAAATCTCAAATTGCAATATTTTCTGTTTAGTCCAGAATTATTTTGAAGACTGTCACAACATATTTAACAATTAAACATAGCAAATAATGGTAGTGAATGACCACATGGTCCCATGAGCTAGATGCATCAATCTACATCATGTACCCCACTTTCCCTTATAATCCCCATATTGCTTGACTGGCTTATTGCCCAAATATCTCTACTATTCTACACCTTGAGTATACTTGATGACTAAGATTTTGAAGATATTCAATCTACCCTGGATTCTAAACTCCCTAGCCAAGTAAAATAATCTCTCTGTACCTGTACTCTTAGCCCTCTTTGAACCTCCCCTTGGCCAATAAAAACAACGTCTTGCTTGCCCTCACCTACCACCCCAGAAGTCTCGGCATCCAACTTACATTCTTAATCACCTTGGCCAACTCCAGTTAGACCCCACCACCAAGAACATCCTCTCCTCCCAGCTCTACCTTCTGCAAAGACCATTCCCTTTGCCAATCGTTGGTTCACGCCACTCTCCCCACTGATCCCCAGGTATCTTCCCCTGCAACCACAAAAGATACAAAATCTGCCAACACACCACCCCCATCACTTCCAACGAGGGCCCCAAACAGTCCTTCTCAGTGAAACAGAGGTTCACCTGCCTCTCCTCCAACCTAGTTCATTGTTTTTGGTGCTCTCGATGTGGTCTTCTCTATATCGGAGAGACCAAACATAAACTAAGTTCACATTTTGCCAGGCCCACAGGGGCTGACCTGACCTCCCAGTCATCGTCCATTTTAATTTCCCATTCCATTCCCTTTCCAACATGACCATCCTTGGTCTCTTCCATTGCCGCAGTGAATAGGATCACAAATTGGAGGAACAACACCTCACTTTCCACCTAGGCAGCCTACAGCCCAGAGGAGTCAACATTGAGCTCTCCAGCTTCAAATCAGCTCTCTTCCCAGCCTTTCCTCCTCCCTTCCATTTCTCTGTCCTTCATTCTAGCTACCAACGGGATTCATTTTTCCCATCAACCAACCAAGCCGTACCCTCTACCTGTGTTCATCTATCACTACCTCACTGCCCCAACCCTCTCCCCACCCAAAACTCTCCCCCACCCAAAACTCTCCCCCCACCTACCCCCTTTATCTGTTGTTCCTTTACACTCAGTCCCCGTCCTGAAGAAGAATTATACCCGAAATGTTGACTTCTTCACCTCCTGATGCTACCTGGCTTGCTGTGTTCTTCCAGCCTCCTGCTGTGTCTCCCTTTAATCTGCAAGGGTCTGCTATGCCATTTACATTTGCATCATCATAGCAAATGAAAGGCTAGCTGCTGGATAACAGCATGACATGCACAACTTGAAAAATTGATAACTGGACACAGGAAATCAGGCTACAATTGTTTATTTGATGTGCACGCAGAGGGAGACAGCCTTACCACTGTGAACTGGAAAGCTCATTTAGCTGGGCTACTGAAACCTACAACCTTTATACAAATGATTACAGCATAAATATTCTCACACTCTTCTGTCTAGTGATCTCACATTGTTTGCTGCTTTCCATAGCCTTGACAAACATTGTCTGTATTTCACCCAAAGTCAGCCCCCTCTTCATGCTAGTGTATCTCTTGTACTTCTAGCCTACCTTTGTACATCAGTAGTTCCAACATGTTTTTACATTATGGGTGAAAATTTAACCCAAAATGAACTGAAGCTGATTCAATACTTTCACAAACATTTTCCTTTGATGACATGACAATTCAAGGCAGCATGACTTGGTCAATGTAATGACTGGAACCAGATGGATTTCATTGAGTATGAGACCCTTGATTGGGATTGTTAACCTGGGCCAATCAGGGAGCCCTGGCTGATAGATTATAAATAGGGGACCACTGGATGCTTAAACAGTGCTAATCTACTCTGGAGGAGCCTTCAGTGCTCAGCACAGTGGATCTCAATATTTGTGGTTGTCTGTGAGCTAATGCCAAACTTTGTTGGGCCTAGAATACAACTTATACTTTCTGATATGTGATGACTAGCTGTGACTGAGGAGCAAGAAGGAGGAAAGCGACTAACATACACCTTTCTGACCTAGCTGTCTATGACCAATGCATCTGACTGCAATGCCAGCAGAGTCATAGAGATGTACAGCATGAAAACAGACCCTTTGGTCCAACTCGTCCATGCCGAACAGATATCCTAACCTAATCTAGTCCTATTTGCCAGCACTTGGCCATATCCTTCTACATCCTTCCTATTCATATATCCATCTAGATGCCTTTTAAATACTGCAATTGTATGAGCCTCCACCACTTCCTCTGGCAAATCATTACCTTCTGTGGGAAAATATTGACTCTTAGGTCCCCCTTTTAAATTTTTCCCTTTCACCTTAAATATGCCCTGTGGTTCTGGGCTCCACCACCCTAGGGAAAAGACCTGTCTATTTACTCTATCCATGCCCCACATGATTTTATAAACCTCCATTAGGTCACCCCTTATCCTCCAACACTCCAGGGAAAACAGCCCCAGCCTATTCAACTTCTCCCTGTAGCTCAAACCCTTCAACTCTGACAGCATCCTTGTAAATCTTATGCTGGAACTATCTAAAAAAGGGGTTAAGCCACAGCTATAATATTGTGTCCTGTTCCAAAATCCATATAGTAAGAGGGATACAGTTGCACTGAAGAGATACAGAGGAGGTTTACCAAGGTGTTGTCCAGGCTGGAAAGTTTTATTGACAAAGAGAGATTGGATAGACTGGCATTGTTTTCCTTGGAGCTGAGGAGACATGATTGAGATTTTTAAAAATTCATTTGCAGGATGAGGATGTCATTGGCTAGGCCAGCATTTATTGCCCATCCTTATTTACCCAGAGGAAAGTTAAGACCCAACCCCGTTGCTGTGGGTCTGGAGTCACATATAGACCAAACAAGGCAAGGATAGCACCTTCCTTCTCTAAAGGCCATTTGTGAGATATATGGTTACGTATAACCCCATCAGGGTTTTCAACAATTAATAATGGATTCATGGTCATCATTAGATTCTTAATCTCTAGGTTTTAATTGAGCTCAAGTTCCACCAACTGCCATGGTGGGATTTGAACTCAGATCCCCAGAATATTCCTTGGGTGTCAGGATTAAAGCTACTGATAATACAACTAGGCCATTGTCTCCCGTGTTATGTATAAAATTATAAGGGCAGAGTTTGGATAGGCATAAAGGAATATTTTCCCTTGGTGGAATGATCTGTAATCATGGGAATTGACCAGATAATGGGCAGGAAGGAGATGTAAGGAAAATCTTTTCCATCCACAGGATGATATGAATCTGGAGTTCATTACTGATAAAGTTGTTAGAAGCAGAAATCCTCATGACCTTTAAGAAGGATTTAAATGTACACATACAATGCAAAGACATACAGAGAAATGGGCCAAGTGTTGGAAAATGGGATTAGAATAGTTAGATGCTTGATTTTGACTGATGCAGACTCAATGAGCCAAAGGGCCTTGGTGCTGTAGTGGTATGTGACTCCATGATTATGATACTTTGCACCAAAGTATTTATTGTATGATTTATGTGACTGTATTGTGATTATAGAAACAAATTAACCTCTCTGCCATTGTCTTATTGCCCTTTATGATTTCTCCTGTCTCAGCTGTAAGAGATCCATGTTCACTCTTATGTGAGACTATTCTCATTCTACTTTCACATTTGTTTTTATTCATCTTTGACTAATCTTTAAACATGTCTGCATTATTTAATAGAATGTACACTGATTGAAAATTTGGAAATGTTTAATTAAATCTTCATGTTAATCTAAGTTCCTATCTATGTTGGAGAAGTCCTTCTGCTTAGCTATATAATTGGCTTAATTTAAGGTTCTGGGTCTAGCTTTGGACTTACATAAAAAAAACCTCAAACTCAAAGAGAAGTTCAATCATATTCTGACCGGTTTCTCCAGTTAATCTTTTGTTGTGAGGTGACTAATTAATCTTAACCCATGACAAAGACAATGACCAGAATTGCATAATCACTTCTGGATTCTAGTTAACAGCCTTGAATGCCTTCCAAATTGTCAAGTTGTCAATGTCATTTGTCTCAACAATATGAAGAATACGGTTCCCTGTTATTATTGCATTACATTTGTCTTCTTGATTAATTCTCTATCCAAAGTTATAGCGACTGCTAGGATTACTACTAATTATTCACCCTGACAACTTCTGCCCCTCATTATTTCATATTTTCAGCCACACACATTCTACTTTCTGATTTTCTGATCTAAAATAGAGTCATAGAGATATACAGCACAGAAACAGACCCTTCAGTCCAACTTATCCATGCCGACCAGATATCCCAACCTAATTGAGTCCCATTTGTCAGCATATCCCTCTAAACTTTTTTATTCATTTACCCATCCAGATGCCTTTTAAATGTTGCAATTGTACCAACATCCATGGCAGATCATTCCATACATGCACCACCCTCTGTCTGAAAAGTTGCCTCTCAGGTACCTTTTATATCTCTCCCCTCTCACCTTAAACCTATGCCCTCTAGTTCTGGACTCCCCCACCCAAGACAAAGGACCTTCTCTATTTATCCTGTCCATGCCCCTCATAATTTTATAAACCACTATAAAGTCACTCTTCAGCCTCTGATGCTCCAGGGGAAACCGTCTCAGCCTATTCAGCCTCTCCTGATAGTTCAAATCTTCCAACCTTTCAAACATTGTTGTAAAGCTTTTCTGAACCCTTTCAAATTTCATAGCATCCTTCCAGTAGGAAGGAAACCAGAATTGCACACAATTTTCCAAAAGTGGCCTAATCAATGTCCTGTACAGCCTCAGCATGACCTCCCAACTTCTGTACTCAATACTCTGACCAATAAAGGAAAACATACCAAATGCCCTCTTCACTATCCTATCTACCTGTGACTCTACTTTTAAGGAGCTATGAACTGCATTCCAAGGTCTATTTGTTCAGCAACACTCCCTAGGACCTTACCATTAAGAATATAAGTCCTGCTAAGATTTGCTTTCCCAAAATGTAGCACCTCACATTTATCTAAAATAAACTCCATCTGCCACTCCTCAGCCCATTGGCCTATCTGGAGGAGAAAGTGAGGTCTGCAGATGCTGGAGATCAGAGCTGAAAATGTGTTGCTGGAAAAGCGCAGCAGGTCAGGCAGCATCCAAGGAACAGGAGATTCGACGTTTCGGGCATAGGAAGGGCTTTTTCCAGCAATACATTTTCAGCATTGGCCTATCTGATCAAGATCCCGCTGTATTCTGAGGTAACCTTCTTTGCTAACCACTACACCTCCAATTTTGGTGTTACCTACAAACTTACTGACTATAACTCTTACACTCACATCCAAATCATTTATATAAATGACAAAAAGTAGTGGACCCAGCATAAATCCTTGTGACACTCCACTGGTCACAGGCCTCCAGTCTGAAAAACAACCCTCTACCACCACCCTCTGTCTTCTACCCTCGAGCCAGTTTTGTGTCCAAATGTCCAGTTCTCCCTGTATTCCATAAGATCTAACCTTGCTAACCAGTCTCCCATGGGGAAACTTGTCGAATGCCTTCCTGAAGTCCATATAGATCACATCTACCGCTCTGCCCTCATCAATCCTCTTTGTTACTTCTTCAAAACACTCAATCAAGTTCATAAGACATGATTTCCCACGCACAAAGCCATGTTGACTATCACTAATCAGTCTTTGCCTTTCCAAAGACATGTACACCCTGACCCTCAGGATTCCGTCCAACAACTTGCCCACCACCGACAACAGGCGTACTGGCCTATGGTTGTCTGTCTTGGCCTTACCACCTTTCTTAAGCAGTAGTACCACGTTAGCCAACCTCCAGTCTTCCGGCACCTCACCTGTGATTATCGATGATACAAATATCTCAGTAAGAGGCCCAGCAATCACTTCCCTAGCTTCCCACAGAATCCTCAGGTATACCTGATCAGATTGTGGGGATTTATCCACTTTTATACATTTCAAGACATCCAGCACTTTCTCCTCTGCAATATGGACATTTTTCAAGATGTCATCATTTATTTCCCTATGTTCTATATCTTCCATGTCTTTTTCCACAGTAAACACTGATGCAAAATACTCGTTTAGTATCTCCCTCCATCTTCTGTGGCTCCACATATAGGCTGCCTTGCTGATCTCCGAGGAGCCCTGTTCTCTCCCTAGTTACTCTTTTCTCCTTAATATATTTAAAATCCCTTTGGGATCCTCTTTAAACCTATTTGCCAAAGCTATCTCATGTCCCCTTTTAGCCCTCCTGATTTCCCTCTTAAGTATACCCCACTGCCTTTATACTCTTCTGAGGATTCACTTGAACTATCCTGTCTATACCTGACTTATGCTTCCTTCTTTTTCTGAACCAAACCTTCAATTTCTCTTGTCATCCAGCATCCCCAACACATACCAGCCTTTCCTTTCACCCCAACAGGAAAAACTGTCTCTGGACTCCTATTATCTGATTTTTGAAGGCTTCCCATTTTCCAACCGTCCTTTTACCTGCGAACATCCATGCCCAATTGGCTTTTGAAAGTTCTTGCCTAATACAGTCAAAATTAGCCTTCCTACAATTTAGAACTTCAACTTTTAGATCCAGTCTATCCTTTTCCATCACTATGTTAAAACTAATAGAATTATAGTTGCTGGCCCCAAAGTGCTCCCCCACTGACACCTCAGCCACCTGCCCTGCCTTATTTCCCAATAGTAGGTCAAGTTTTGCACCTTCTCTTGTAGGTACATCCACATACTGAATCAGAAAATTTTCTTGTACACACTTAACAAATTCCTCTCCATTTAAACCCTAAACACTATTCCAGTCCCAGTCTATGTTTGGAATGTTAAAATCTCCTACTATAACCACCCTATTATTTTTACAGATAACTGCAATCTTCTTACAAATTTGTTTCTCAATTTCCCTCTGAGTATTTAGGGGTCTATAATGCATTTGGAAAAAAGATGATCATCTCTATTCATATTCCACCCAAATAATTTCCTTGGATGTATTTCCAGGAATGGCCTCCCTCACTACAACGGTAATGCTATCCCTTATCAAAAACACCACTTCCCCCTCCTCTCTTGGCCACCTTTCCATACCATTTATATCATGGAACATTAAGCTGCCAGTCCAGTCCATCCCTGAGCGACATTTCTGTAATTGCTATGTTATACCATGTTCCTAACCATATCCTGAGTTTCTCTGCCTTTACTGTTAGGCCTCTTGCATTGAAGTAAATGCAGTTTAATTTATTAGTCCTACCTTGTTCTCTTTGTTTCTGCCTGCCCTCACTGCTTGACTCACTTCTTTTCCCAACTGTACCAGTCTCAGATTAAACTCTTTCCTCATTATCCCCCAGGTTCCACACCCGCACCTTACTAGTTTGAATTCTCCTGAGCATTTCTAGCAAATCTCCCTGTCAGTATATTAGTACCCTTCCAATTCAGGTGCAATCTGTCTTTATTGTACATGTCACTTTTACCTCAGAAGAGATTCCAATGATCCAAAAATGTGAACCTTTCACCCTTTCACCAGATCCTCAGCCACACATTCACCTGCTCTATACTCCTATTCCTGCCCACACTAGCTCATAGTACCAGGAGTAATCCAGATATTATCACCCTAGAGGACATCCTTTTTAAATTCCTGACTAACATTCTATGTTTTCCCTTCAAGAATCTCATCCTTTTCCATTTCTGTCATTGGTTCCAATGTGTACAATGACCGCCTGTTGGGCCCTCTCCCCTTTGAGAACATTCTGCACTCTCTCTGAGATATCCTTGATCCTGGCACCAGGGAGGTAACACACCATTCTGATTTTTCATTGCTGGCCACAGAAACATCTGTCTGTGCCTTGGACTAGACAGTCCCCTCTCACAATCCATCTCTTGGATATTGATGTACCCCTCACTGCATTAGAGCCAGTCTCACTACCAAAAGCTTGGCTGTTCATGCTACAGTCCCCTGAGAATTCATCACCCCTTACATTTTCCAAGACAGCATTCTTGCTTGAAATGAGGATAGCCACAGAAGACTCCTGCACTACCTGCCTAATCCTGCTACCATTCCTGGAGTTAACCCATCTACCTGACTGCACCTACAGCTTTTCTGCCATTCTATACTGCCATCCATCACACCCTGTGCATTTGTAAATTCCTCTTTGCCTCTAACTGTCACTCCAACCGATCCATTCAATCTGAAAGGATTCACAACAAATATACTTCCTGCAGAATATAATCATCAGTAACATAGAAACTCTCCCTAACCACCCACATCCGACAGGAAGAGCATATCACTCTACTAAAGGCCATCTTTGCTCCATCACAATTTATAGACTCAGAAAATAGCACCGTCTTATTGTTCTAAAAAGAACAGTACTCCAGACTAACTTAAAACTTATGGCCTATGTTTTTAAAATTTAATCAAGAGACAGATCACAGCAAACATATGATCAAGAAAGAACCAACTCTACTCACTACTGCAGACTTACAGCAAGGTTATACATTAAAAGCTGTGCCCTTATCTGTTCCTGTGCTGTGTGTCCTCCAACACAGATACCTATGTTTGAATGGAAAGGTAGCAGGAGTGTTTGAAGGAACTGCGGAATGGACCAAGGTATTACAGAGGGAAGTGTTGTTTCAGAATGCTGAAACGGGAATGGGAGAAAGATGTGTTTGGGGAGATATCACTCTGGAAGTGGTGAAAATGGGCAGAAAAGAGTACTCCATTGAATGTTAAGGTTGGTGGGATAAAAGGTACAAGAAGGATCATATCGTGATCCTTGAAGGGAAGTAAAGATGTGAGAGCAGTAATGAGTGAAATGGGATAGACATGATTGAAGCCTTCATCAGTGAAGAAGGTTACCTCAGATTACAACAGGATCTTAATCAAATGGGTCAATGGGGTGAGGAGTGGCAGATGGAATTTAAGTTAGTTTAATGTGAGGTGCTACATTTTGGGAAAACAAATTTTAGCGTGACTTATACATTTAATGGTAAGTCCAAGGGAGTGCTGCTGAACAAAGAGACCTTGGAGTGCAGGTTTATAGGTCCTTGGAAGTAGAGTCACAGGTAGACAGGATAATGAAGAAGGCATTTGGTATGTTTTTCTTTATTGGTCAGTATTAACAATAGAAGTTGGAAGGTCATGTTGTGGCTGTATCGGACATTGATTGGGCCACTTTGGGAATATTGTGTGCAATTCTGGTCTCCTTCCTATCGGAAGCATGTTGTAAAACCTGAAAGGGTTCAGGAAAGTTTTACAAGGCTGTTTCCAGGGTTGGAGGATTTGAGCTATAGGGAGAGGCTGCATAGGTTGAGGCTGTTTTCCCTGGAGCATTGGAGGCTGAGGGGTGCTCTTATAGAGAATTATAAAATCATGAGGACCATGGATAGCATAAATAGACAAGGTCTTTTCTCTGGGTTAGGGAAGTCCAGAACTAGAGGGCATAGTTTAGGGTGATGAGGGAAAGATATAAATGAGACCTAAGGGACAAAGTTTTCAAGCAGTGGGTAGTGCATGTATGGAATGATCTGCCAGAGGAAGTTGTGGAGGCTACTACAATTGCAACATTTAAAAGGCATCTGGATGAATATATGAATAGGAAGGTTTCAGAGGGATATGGGCCAGGTGCTGGCAAATGGGACTAGATTAGGTTATGATATCTGGTTGGCATGGGCGAGTTGGGCCGAAGCATCTGTTTCCATGCTGTGCATCTCTATGACTCTATGAACTGCAAGCTTTTGTTGTTTGGGAAGGGACTGTCTTAATGATCATTATATTTGAGGCATAAAGCCTTACTTTAAATTGAATAGCATAAAGCAGTTATAGATGAGCAAATGTAGATGACTGATGAATCCAAAATTTTTGTCTTTAACTTGATATTGTTCAACTGAAGAAATGTTTGACTCAATGGTGAATTGCTATCCATAGCAATCTGGCAATACAAGGGCTGGAGTGGGGAAAAGAAATGGTTGAAAGGTAGATCTGGGTGTTAACAAAATGCAATTGGGCATTTGCTATAGAGCAGAAATGAAAAATATCTCTAGAGCTAATCAGTTCCCATGTTGAATATTGGAAGCAATTTTGGTCACCTAATTGCAAAAAGCTAATTATTATTAATGAGAAGTCTATTGTATAACACGAGTCAGTTTTGATCTTCCTTTTATATTCCACTTCTTTCATTACACTTTTCAGTTCATATTTTCAAAATCTATAAGCTTCCAACATTTATCCATGGTTCCCTTGAAAGTAGTAAAGGTATTGCAATTCTATTGGTTTCACTTTGTGATCAAGCACTTGTGCAGAAAAGCACAAGTATTCAACCTAGACGGAGAAAATACTTTCCTTTCTCATCATCCATTGGAAATTTTATCCTAGAATTGCTTTTGTAATGTAGAAATATCAATGCACATCCCATTGCTGAGTCAGTCATAAAGAACAAAAATACTTTATGCATATGACTCCTGATAAATGTATAAATATGTTGCCAAGACCATTTATGCTAGCATCAGGAGTTTTTAAAAACAACTTGTTAAAAAAGACCAATTGAAAACACATATCGCAGCCCTTTTAATCACTTAAGTTTACAAGTGGATCTAAATTAAAATGGAAACCTAGTACCCTTGACTGGCTACGTGCCTATACCAGTTAGAAGTAGTTGGCACAATGCAGATGGCTCAGTCTCATTTGAACTCAGCACTAAAGCTGCAACATCAAAGCTCAGAATGTCATTAAAAGGCAATGGGGGAAGGAAGACTGCAGCATTTTTGTGAAGCCAGGAGGAGCACTATTGCTCTGTATGGGCTACAGAGTCAATGGGATAAATATTCGGATACCACTCACATATGTCTGTGAAGTTATAACTGGAGTTTTAATGACGTTGTGAGGAAACTAATTTGCATGGGAATTAGGCTGACTTGGATTTTTTTCCTCAATTTCTTGGCTTTACTGGCTAGACCACTAGTAATTATTCATTTCTAATTGTCCTGGAGTGAGAGACGATGAGCTTCCTTCATGAACATCTGCAATCCTTTGTCTAGGATCACCCTAGATATGACGTTCCAGGATTTTAACTCAGCAGCAATAAAACTGTGATATATGTCCAAATCAGTTGATTTATGAACTGAAGATGAATTTGCAGGTGTTCATGGTCCCTTGTGCTGGAGGTCACAGGTTTAGATGGTGCTGTTGGAAAAAGCTTGGTGCATTGTTGCAGTGTATTTTGTAAATGATATGCACTGTTTGCATTGCAGATGGGAATTCATGATTGAAGCCATGGGTGGGTAGATTAAGCAGGCTGTTTTGTTCTGAAAGGCTCTGAGCTACTTGCAGTTGATTGAGTTCAAGCACATGGACAGTATTCCAACACATTCTTAATCTGTAAACAGTGGAGTGTGCTTGGGAATCATTCACTGCGGGCTCTAACCTGCTCCTGCAGTTACAGTATTTATGAGTGGGGTCTGAGAGACGTGGAATATGGCGAGATTTTGTGGTAGCATTGGACAAGAAGTCCAGAGATGCATAGCTCAATATCAGGAAAATCTTGTTCTTGCTTTATCTGCTTTTCCAAGCCAGCAAGATGAATTTCTCAGTAGGGAGTGGTGGGTTGTCAATTAAGTAGGATTAAACCTGCTAAATGTCTAATCCAGGAATGAGACAGGGCCTGTGCGACAATCGACAGAAGTATTATGTTCACTGTGAATGGCTGCAGTTATACCCATGTTCCTGATCTCACATGACTATTATAAGCAAATGAATGTGCGCTTCCCCTTCTTTCACTAAAATCTGACCTGAATGCGTCCAGGTAGAAAAACTGGCAAGGTCTAACCATTGAGTATGCTTGGTATTCTTTTTACGGTTTACTAAACCACCAATAACTTACAAGCCTCAGTACTCTTCTCTCTTCAAGTTAAACTAATAGTCACAAAACTGTTCGCATAACTTCCAAACTTCATGCACACGTCAATCATGCAGCAGAATAAATCCCCATGTGTGCAGACGATCAATGCTGCCATACTCAACTGAACCCCTGTATCTAAATGCATAGATTTTACAGTCCATAAATGATGCCTGTGACAATAACTGCCACAAATATCTTCCATGCTTGATTTCATTTTGGTACATCTTGCAATAATCCCTCACCATGGGATTAGGAATGGTCCACTAACACATGAAACCATTTTATTGGGGAATGTTCTGGTTTATCAGTGTCATTAGATTGGTGACTTAGTTCCTTCTAGTGAAGTAGTTTTTGGGATTAGTAATTCCAAGGAGTGAGGGCATCCAAGCATCTTGGAACCCACACCTTGTTAATTTTTAAGTACCGTTCACAGTTCTGCAGATTAGCCACAGGAGTTTAATGGTTGAGATGAACCATTTAAAACCTGGTAAGGTACATATAATTGTGTGATCTGATTGCACTGTGACTAATACATTCGAGATGTTACTTCCTTTGGTCTGTGTTTAATTTAACGTTTTCTTTCAAATTCATTTCCAAGCTCCAGTGAGTGCTGGTTCCAAAAACTTGGCCATTTTCTGACAATTATCGGTTGCAAATAGACCCTTTTATTTTCTCAAAACCATCTCTCAAACTTTAAATTTTGGTTCTTTGCAGTTTGAATGTTTTCTTGCTGAAGATCTGTGTTCATGTTATGTTTCATTTAACAACTAAATTCAGTTTACATATCAAGAGAAAAAAACACAGCTGCCCTGCCATATAAACTCTTTAATTGTCATTAACAATAAAAGATGTCAACAAATAACCTACCTTCCTCCTTTTCAATTATCTTCACATGCCAGTTACTGTCTATTAACATATATTGACAGAGGCAGCCTGAAGAAAACCGAATATATATGACTAACAATTTTAATTAGTTATATCTAGAAATGGAAGGCATACAACATCAATAATAAGCATCTGCATGGAAATGAATAATAGAAATGTATATTCCAATGGATTATAATGTTGTCTGTGTCTTTGATTGGACTGCTTCCTTTTATTGCTTTTCTGATGTTTAATTTTGCAACTTCATGTTTGGACTATTTTTTAACATTCTTATAATGGCTTTGTGAGAATAATGTAGATGGAAAGGTAACAGAAATGCATGAAGTACTGTGCTAAAAATAATCCCACAAAATGTCACCTCCACTGTGATTTAGAGCAGCCTCCAATCAGTTAAGAATGGTGTTATGAATTCATATCTGCTGCAGATCCTTCTTGTGTTCAGTGGCATGTCCCTGTGGGAGACAGACTGACAGCAGTTGGAGAACAGAAATCTCTCTGAGAGAGAGAGAGTTGAGAAAGGAGCCTGAGTACCTTAATTTCATGGTAGTTGAATCACACTGCATTTTATGTCGTTGTGTGATAGCATAACCCAAGGGATCTAACAACATCATCCCTTTGTGACCTATTTCAGATCCTTGTGTCATTTGCATTTGTATTTCTTCAATCTCTCTGAAGGCAGACTGACTGACTTGACGTTTTCTTTTTAACATGATCTGTTTCTCCTAACTATTCACAGCCCAAAGAACTCAAAAGGGGCATGTGAAGTGTAAATTGATTACAGAGCCAATTCTTTACCATTTTCCAAGTTGAGAAAACAATGTTAAGACCAATTTATTAGTATCTAAAGTAGTTACCTTTCTAGATCCTTCGATCAGAACCTTCTATTCTCACTAGAGGCAAGCTTGGAGGTGAAAAGTGTATTTAATTCGGTGAGATATTTGGTGTACTGAAACCCTGCTGACTTCCTGGCTCTGCCAAAACAAAGTCATGGGCAGAGAGGACCATGTTCAATCATTCAAACCTGCTGCCAACTGAGACCATTAAATGGCCAATTAATAACCACTTCAGTCCCCACTGCTGCTGGGATGAAGCCAGCTACAATGGACAAGTCACCATGTGGCATGCATAGCAGCTGAAACCTTGCAATGAATTTGTCTTATGTAGTTTGGGTGGGAAATGGTGGGTTTGCAGTGTGTGGATGTCCTAATCAAAGACATTCAGTGCCTGACTGAGGGCTAGTTACCAGAAAGAAGAAGATCCAGCCCCAGCCCTTCACCTGATGAAGGAACAGCACTCCAGTGTGATTTTAAATAAACCTGTTGGTCTATAACTTAATGTCATGTGACTTCTGCCTTTGCTACTGACACATCTTTCACTCTCATCTCATTAACCCAAATGCATGACAACATCTACCTTCCCCCCATCCCTCTCTCTGTACCCACCCTCCCCCCACCACCTCCCAACACCCTCTAGATTACTTACCTGTTGCCTGGGTGACTTTGTGTTCCTGGGTCTTTATAGGTGCTCTTCCAGGAGCAGCCACAGTCTCCACAATGTGCTGTTGAGTGCAATAGCTGCTTGCCTCTAACTGGCCCTCAGCTCTTAGTAAGTGAGACTCACCCTGAGGATATGGATTTCAGGGGAAGCCAGTGGCCTGACCACTGCCTGGCTGGCTTGTGGCTTTGTGGGCTTGGCCTGGCAGTGCAAGTGTCTTACTGGCTCTCCACCCAGCAGGCAAGATCACTCATGTGACAGCAAGATTCCACTCTTAATTTTCTCTGAGTCATCCACTTCCCTAAATGTATTGCAGGAAATTTCTGGAACCTTTAACTATCAATCACGCCAGCATTAGCAGAAGCTTCACAAATTTCTGCTTGACTACATAAAATTACAAGGTAGAAGCATAAGGTACTCATTAATATAAGCATACAAGCAAGGAATTCTTGTAGACCATCCAGTTCCTTCAGTCTGGCCTGCTATTCAGCCAGATCATGGCAGATTGGTTTGTGTTTTGAATTCCACATTCCTATCTCTCCTCAACGATCATTGATTCCCTTAAGCATAAGAATTCACAACTAGCTCTGCCTTGAAAATATTCAATGACCCTTTGTTTTCTGAACCAGACAAAGTTGCATAACCTCTGAAAAAAAACTCTTCATTTCTGTCTTAAAAGGGTAACCTTTAATTTTTAATAGCACTCCCCCAGTTTCTGGACTCATTCACAAGAGGCAACATCCGTTCTACATTCAGTTTGTCAAACCCATTTTGGGTCTTCAGGGGATTGACTTTTCAAACAAGTCAGCCTTCACTCTGTAAAACTCTAGTGGGAGTTAGCTCAGTTTGACCAACTTATCCCTGTAAGACACACATTTGAGATGAAGCAGCACAAACTCCATACCTAACTGAAACATGTTCATTCTTTTCTTTTATGTTGCATAAAATAATATAGGAAAGCATTCTGTTGGCCTTCTTAAATATTTGCTGTCTCTGTATACTATCATTTTGTAACTCATGCAATAAAATACCTCAATGATTCTGCACCTCAGAATTCTTCAGCTTTTCTTCATTTTAGAAATACTTTTTAAAATCTTCCTACCAAATTAAATAACATCACATTATCCTCCATCTGCCTCTTGTGAATGAGTCCTGGACTAGGGGGCACCGTTTAAGAATTAAAACTCACTCTTTTAAAACAGAAATGAAGAGTTTTTCTTTCCTCAGAGGGTGCACAACTCTGTCTGATTCAGAAGGAAATAGGCCATTGAATATAATCAAGACAGAGTTAGTTGGTTGTCCACTTACTCAACCTGTTTATATGCATGCCCTCTCTTCATCATACTTTGTACTTATGTTTATGTTTGCAAATTTACATACAATGCCTCATCTAAGTCATTAGCGTAAATAGTAAAAAGCTGAGACCCTGCCACCTGTGGGATTCCTCTCCTCACTTATTTCCCAATAGATCACTGATTGATGCATCCACAGCAATTTTTTTACCAGCTGGTAATCTATCCATCCTAATATGTTCCACCATGAACTTCTATTTTGCACAACAACTATTTAAATGACACCTTACTAAATGCCTTTTGGAAATCTACAAAATGTAAATCTACATACTACTCATTAAAGACCTCCAATAAATTGGTTACACATGATTTCCCGGTCACTGATTATTCCTGAATACCTGAGCTTTTCTCTGAAGGACCCCTATCAATTTTTACAGATGCACCAAAGAAAGTGTCCTATCAGGGTGCATAACAGCCTGGTACAGCAACTGATTTGCTCAGGACTATAAGATACCACAGAAAGTTGTGTGCACAGCCCAGACCATCACAGAAGCCGACCTCCCATCCATGGACTCCTTTTACGCTTCTTGTTGCCATGGAAAGGCTACCAACATCATCAAAATCCCCTACCACTCCAATATTCTCTTCTACCTCCTTCCACCAGGAAGAAGATACAGAAGCTTGAACACACGCACCAACAGGTTCAAGAACAGCTTCTTCCCTGTAAGTTATTAGATTGTTGAATGGAATTCCGTAACTTCAAATTATATTGACCTTGCTTTTTTTGTCTTGCTTTGTGTACTTTCTCTGCAGCCGTAACTTTTCACACCTCGTTCTATCTAATCACCCTGTGATCTGTATGTCCTTGTTTCCGACAATCTGCCTGTACTGCTTGCAAAACAAAACTTTTCACTGTATTTAGGTACTTGAGACTACAATAAATCAAATAAATAAACCAAGTTCCCAGCTATAGTTTCCTTAATGATCAAATCAAACATCTTCCCTGTAGCAGATGACATGCAAGTTGGCCAAAAGTTTCCAGTCTCTTTCCCCTTTCTTGAATGCATAAGTTATATTTGCTGATTTCTGGATTATTCTTTCCAGAATCTAGTGAAATTTGCAAAATTAATGCCAAGACATCTATTGCATCATTAGCCAACCCCAGGACGATGTTCATTAGAACATAGAAACTTAATCAGCCTACAGTTCCATCAATCTGCTCAGTACCATCTCCCTAGTGAATATAATTTCACTAAGTCCCTTCTTTCTTCCACCTCCTGTTTAACAGCTATTACTGGAATGTCTATTATATCCTCTATAGTGATGACAGAAATAAAATATTTGTTCACTTCATCCACCATTTTCTTATGCTGACAACTCAGCATACTCACTCTCAAGATGGCCAACCCTCATGTTACTTTAGCTTTCCTTTGTAAATGTCTATAAAAACTATTATATTCAATACTTACATTTCTAGCTAGCTTCCTCTTATACTCTACTTTGATTTTTTCCTGTTTAATCTTACAGTTGTTCTTTGCCATTCTTGAAACTCTATGTGGTTATCTAGCTTGCCATTCATCTTTTCAAAATGACTTGTTTTTCCTTATGCTTTTAAGGCTTTCCTTCAGTTCTCTCGATAACCATATGTTTAGAACGTTTCCTTATGGCCGGTATATACACCACAAATTGTATGAAGATGATAGATAAATCAGGAAATGCAAGAACATGAATCCCTCTACAAGAACAAGTAATTGAGGTAACTTATATAGACATATATAAAGGGAAGTAGATAAGCACACATTGAAGAAAGGATTGGAAGATTATGTTGAGAGGTTAGAACAGATGAAATGAATGGAGGAAGAATAACATGAGGAGATTCTATTGGGCTGCTTAATCTGGTTTTCTAATTAAGTTAGATTGTAATACTTTGTGAAGGTATATAACCCAGGTAAAAATCACACAGGTGTACATTATTTATCAAACTATTTCACATCACCTACAGTTCCTGACAAATATAATGGGATAACTTTGCAACATTTTCTTTGCATGTCATTAAATCTGCAAGACACATATTTGATCTATAACTTATAACCTAAACCCTTAGTACATTGGTATCTGAAAGAAAATCTTCAGCTACTAAATACATTCTCATTTCCTCTTATTCACAAAGGGATTCATGGTGGATGTTTTGGCATTACTGTATGTGCATTTGATGCATCTAATAGCTCATCATTGACAAGTGCAGAAAAATACCAAAAAAAACATGTTGACATTTGCAGGTTAAAATAAGTGTGTCAATTAAAACAATATGAATGATGGTTGGAAATAACACACCTGTGGTATCATTATTGGATGTTTAATGCTTCTCATAACATTTCCTTCTTAACAATAATTCATGTTTATGGTAATTCCTCCAGGTATTTTTTTCATCAGTAAATTAAACAAAGTCACCATATTTAATTACACATTGATCAAAATGCAGTGAAGCTAGTTATCAAATGATGATTCCTCACAGCAGATTCAGTTAAAAATCCATTGTTCGAAAAAAAACATCTCTTTTGATTGGAGAGAGAAATAAAACGTGTGCATCATCTTGTGACACTGATATCAAGCTTTGACATAACTTATGTTATTATGCCAATTATTTTCAAACAAATGGTACAGGCATTCCAGTACAGAGCTGATTGCCTGAAATTGTGACAGCAATTTTATAACAAAATCTGTTTATTTTCAATGTTTTCTTAACTCTAGCTTGCAGTTTTGAATTGCATGCAGTTTTTCTCTTTGTGCTTCTCCTGTCCCAGTGTTTGTCTTGAAGTAACTCCCAGCTCTGGATCAGCACAGATCGATTTTCCTCCTTAATGAACCGCCTGGAGCTGGGTTTCAGCTCTCAGGCAGCATTTAGATACTTCATCGCTCTCTGCAGCTTCATTAACCAGACCCAGTAGCACTGCTGTACTTTGTACTGTACAAAGAAGCAGAAATCATTTTACAGCCAGCTGGATGAGCTATGGATAGAAAGTTGAAAATCATATTGTGTGCAGTAGTTGCTGAACTTCAAGCCTGCCTAGCCTCCAAATATATAATGCTGTAGAAATGGTTGCTACTGTTGGATCCTACTCTATAACAGCTTGACTAGAACTGCATCATTTGACATTAGTGACAATGTTAAGTGCTCCCTCACTAACATGAAAACAAAATGCTTCAAATTCAGGAAAATGGAGTAATATTGTTAATCAAAGTCAAATAAATCTGCTCGAAATAGAACACTGCTTAGATTCTGGGGCACAGGATGCACTAAAATTATTAAAATAATTAAGCCGTTACCCGATTCATTTTCTTTGTTAATGATTTCCATATTTTACAAGAAACAAAGTAGCTACATTTTGTATATAATTATTACATACAGAAAATGTATTTTTATAGTGGAAATTTCTATATCCAGACATCTAAACTATCTAAATGGTAAAAATGTCACAAATTCAAATAGTATTGTCCTTGCCACTGCCGCTGGGTGTATAATGTTATATGACTCATTAAGTGCTGTGGGCTCATTACTTTACATTATTTACTTGATAGCCCCACTGTTCTGATCCAGCAGAACATTGCATGCACTGACTGCCTGCTTAATTGCTTATCTTCCTCCCCCATATGAACAAATGTCTGCTGAACAAATCCCAGAGAATTCTTTCATGGTGTAGTGACAACTGGGAAGGCATATTGTGGTGCTTAACAAAAGAGCTATATACAAAAAAAATTTAAAAACTGTTCCAAACCAGAATGAAACAGATATCCATAAATGGGAATAACCTGATCAGAATTAGAAAGCTTCATGAAAAAAAGTCCATTCATGAAGAAACCTCCTTCTGTGTGGTCCATTGAATTTTAAATGCTGAATCTAAATACCAGATGAGGAAGTCTCCCTTGAAGAGTTAAGATTTTTAATCTGGTGTAGCCAAGGTCCAATATGCAATCTGTTTGCACTCAATTCAAACAAAAATATCGCTCACCCATTTCTAAGTTAATTATCCCAAAGAATGAAATGATATTTTAGCTTCTTCAGTGCTGAAATCTGTTTATCTGATCGTTATCGTGTTGCTGTCGGGAGGGGCAGAAACAGCTGATTCCCATTTTCCTTTGAGAAGTTGATGGTGAACCATCTACTTGAATCATTGTGTTTGTGCAGGGGAGGAACACACACAGTGCTGTTAGCAAGAGGATCTGGGACTTTGACCCAGCAGCAGTGAAGGGATCGTGATTTATTTCCGTGGCTTGGAGAGGAAACTAGTGGGCGATGGTGTTCCTATGCAACTGATAGTAGATACTGTGGAAGAGCCTTGTTGAATTTCCTAATTTTAAAATTCACTACATTTTGAACTGTTTTACTGGCTGTAAAGTATTTTGAGACATCCTGCAGTCATGAAAGGTGCTACATAAATGTAAGTTTTGTTTTCCTTTGATGATACATGCTGTAAATGTAAAATTTTACATTTTACAAACCTCTGCAGGGGTTAGCAATTGTGTTAAGACCCTATACTTGGGTGTTATGCCATAAGCATAGTTCCCTGTTCCTACCATCTACCCTTTCCCTCCTCCCCAGCCACAATTTTACACAGTGGAGATAATATTGGGTGTCTGCCGATCAAAGGCTAATTGGTTCCACTAAGTGGCCAATTCTTGATCACTTAAAGACCGCCTTGAAATGTCACTGGGAATTTACCCATTGAGGGAGGAAGCTGGTGTCAAATGCAATGCTTGGAAACTTTCACTGTGTAAGCTGATGTCAATTAAGAAGTTGTTCCTCCCTTTGAGTGGTCCTGTGCCCATTAGTGGTCTTCCATCAATGTATTGACATTCCCATGTTTTCACTTCTCCAAACCAGCCCACATTGCCTACCCCAGTTCTCAATCACCCCTTTGAAACTCCTCTGATAGACTGGTGCTGGTTAAAAACGCCTTCCTATTTTATTCATATCTGGATAATCACTGTTGGTGGCTAGATATAGTTCAAGCAATGGCCACTGCTCCTTCAGGTACTGCTGGAACCAAAGAACTGTCATCATTTGATTGGTTGGCAGCTCTGACAGGCAGGACGTCCTCACGAAATAAGCACAGAATGCATATTTCAAATGTATTAACATTGTGAACTGACCAAGGCATGAGTGAGCTCCCCAACATTTTTCCTAGGGTCTGTGACCCTCATTCTAACATAATTTCCCAGTCACAGAGAAGCTTATTGGTTTCAGTTTCCGTGCATTGATCCTAAAGAAATGGGATATATCTTAATTTTGTGCTCCTCTATAAAACAAGTATTGGTAATAGTGAGATGTAAAATGCTTCAAATTCTCTAACATTCATTTTCCACATCACACGCCCACTATTTTCTGTTTCCTATTGAGCATTGTACAGTCTTCTATACTTAACATTTCTTTGGTGACATGGACTGTGGACTTCAGAAAGACCTAAATAAATAACTTTGCAATTCTAGAATTTATATTACTTTAGACTGAACTTCATATTGAGCTGCAATGTCATCGCTTCATTGTTATACTGTCCCAGCTTCACATTCATACTCAGCAACAAGCAAAGCACATTTTCATACATGAAGTGCATTGCGGGAAAGCATACAGATATGAGACAAAGTTAAGCTTGTAATCCAGTCTGAGGTTTCACAAAGCATGTATAAGCTTGAGGTTCAATCTTCTCATCGAGCACATTGTCTGAACCCTTTGATTGGATTATTACCTCATAATTCCCTTCAATAAATCTATCATTCTACTCAAAAAGCAGAAAATGATAGAAGTACACAGGAGGTCTGACAGCATCTGAAAAGAAGAGGATTAACATTTTGCTTGTACAACTGGAAAGCAGAGATGAAAGTTGATTATTCATCTTCCAAATTCCGAAAATGTTAATCCATTTTGTCTTTTATAAGTACTAGCAGGTCAGCTGCTTATTTCCTGTATTTTCCATGTCTTTATATTTCTCATTTTGATCTTTTACCCTCTAGAGTGCATTTGGTTTCTTCAGAAAATGTGTTAAATGCCTTTCATTCCACATTAATAAAAATAAACAGTGTATTAAAGTTGGGTTTATAGTTTCAATTTAGTAAGTTCAATTTATATGTGTTCTCTACATCTCTGTGGTTTCACAAAGTTACTCACAGGCAGCAAAATATATTTTTAAGTGTAGCGAATGTAATTTAGGCAATACAGGAACCTACTTACTTAGGATACTATCCTCAAAGAGCAATGAAATAAACTTGTAGACAATTTGTTTTATATGTTGATTGAGAGATAAAGTCCAGTCAAACTCCTGGGGATAATCTTCTATTCATATTTAAGTAGAGCCATGGTTGTTTTTTGTCCAGCTTGAGAGGACAGACAGGACTTGCACTGAGCATGTCATTTTAAAAGTCAGCACCACCAGTAATATAAAATTCCCTTAATTCTGCAATGAAGTGTAAGCCGGCATAATGGGCTCAAATCTCTGGAATGTGACTTGAGTCCAAGGCACTCAAACTCGAAGATAAGATTTATAGCACAGACTGAAGGTTGACATCTAACCAAAATAGAAATTTACATGTTTATGACCAGAACAGACAACCAACTTTGTGCCATCGTCTGACGAGGGATCAAATTTCTTTTGGAGATTAATTACTTGCAAGGAGAAGAAAACTACATGATTCCACAATTCTGAACAAACAAAAATAACATTTGCTTTGCAAATATATGTACAAGTTATACTCTAACATCCAGGTTTAGCATGAGGTAAATGAGTACCAGACAAACTGTAGTTAAATGGCTCACAAAGCACATCCAATAGTAAATGTAATCAAAGCAAATTCTATGGATTTCCCAGCAACACCGCCAGATGTAATTGACACTAATGGTCATCAAATTGCATGGTCATGAAATCTTGTTTTTTTTAAATGAAATGTCTAATTAAAGAAGATCTGGAGCTGGTGGAAAATGCCACAATCACTGTTTAATGCCCCCCCCTTGACTCTGAAAGAAGTCTCTGTCAAGTCTAATCATTGCTGGATTTTCTTTTACTCTCCTTCACAAAGTGTCCATTCTGTTGCACTCATTCCCCTTGTACTTTCCCATGCTCTTTTAGTCAATGTCTGCCACCCTGATGCCCAGGGACTCATACATTTACCTCCAGTCTTGGCTTCAGAGCTACCTGTCCTCCTGCAGGCCTCACTGAAATACCTAGTAGTAACTTTCGACTGGGTGGCTCCTCTCCGAGGTAGGATCTCTAGTTGCCGAGGGTAAAATGTTCTTCTCATGTCAACTAATGGCCAACATTTTTCTGATAGGAAGGAGACCAGAATTGCATGCAATCTTCCAACAGTGGCCTAACCAATGTCTTGTACAGCTACAACATAACCTCCCAACTCCTGTGGAGAAAGTGAGGTCTGCATATGCTGGAGATCAGAGCTGAAAATGTGTTGCTGGAAAGGCGCAGCAGGTCAGGCAGCATCCAAGGAACAGGAGAATCGACGTTTCGGGCATCAGCCCTTCTTCAGGAATGAGGAAAGTGTGTCCAGCAGGCTAAGATAAAAGGTAGGGAGGAGGGGCTTGGGGGAGGGGCGTTGGAGATGCGATAGGTGGAAGGAGGTTAAGGTGAGGGTGATAGGCTGGAGTGGGGTGGGGGCGGAGAGGTCAGGAAGAAGATTGCAGGTTAGGAAGGCGGTGCTGAGTTCGAGGGATTTGATTGAGACAAGGTAGGGGGAGGGGAAATGAGGAAACTGGAGAAATCTGAGTTTATCCCTTGTGGTTGGAGGGTTCCTAGGCAGAAGATGAGGCGCTCTTCCTCCAACCGTCGTGTTGTTATGGTCTGGCGATGGAGGAGTCCAAGGACCTGCATGTCCTTGGTGGAGTGGGAGGGGGAGTTAAAGTGTTGAGCCACGGGGTGGTTGGGTTGGTTGGTCCGGGTGTCCCAGAGGTGTTCTCTGAAATGTTCCGCAAGTAGGCGGCCTGTCTTCCCCAAAATAGAGGAGGCCACATCGGGTGCAGCGAATGCAATAGATGATATGTGTGGAGGTGCAGGTGAATTTGTGGTGGATATGGAAGGATCCCTTGAGGCCTTGGAGAGAAGTAAGGGAGGAGGTGTGGGCGCAAGTTTTGCATTTCTTGCGGTTGCAGGGGAAGGTGCCGGGAATGGAGGTTGGGTTGGTGGGGGGTGTGGACCTGACGAGGGAGTCACGGAGGGAGTGGTCGCCCCTCCAACCGCTACCAGGACAGAACCCCACTGGTTCTCACCTACCACCCCACCAACCTCCATATACAGCGTATCATCCGCTGCCATTTCCGCCACCTCCAAATGGACCCCACCACCAGGGATATATTTCCCTCCCCTCCCCTATCAGCGTTCCAAAAAGACCACTCCCTCCTCTATATTGGGGAGACAGGCCGCCTACTTGTGGAACGTTTCATAGAACACCTCTGGGACACCCGGACCAACCAACCCAACCACCCCGTGGCTCAACACTTTAACTCCCCCTCCCACTCCACCAAGGACATGCAGGTCCTTGGACTCCTCCATCGTCAGACCATAACAACATGACGGTTGGAGGAAGAGCACCTCATCTTCCGCCTAGGAACCCTCCAACCACAAGGGATGAACTCAGATTTCTCCAGTTTCCTCATTTCCCCTCCCCCGACCTTGTCTCAGTCAACTTCCTCGAACTCAGCACTGCCCTCCTAACCTGCAATCTTCTTCCTGACCTCTCCGCCCCCACCCCACTCCAGCCTATCACCTTCACCTTGACCTCCTTCCACCTATCGCATCTCCAACGCCCCTCCCCCAAGTCCCTCCTTCTTACCTTTTATCTTAGCCTGCTGGACACACTTTCCTCATTCCTGAAGAAGGGCTGATGCCCGAAATGTCGATTCTCCTGTTCCTTGGATGCTGCTTGACCTGCTGCACCTTTCCAGCAACACATTTTCGGCTCCCAACTCCTATACTCAGTACTCTGACCAATAAAGGAAAGCATACCAAACGCCTTCTTCATTATCCTATCTACCTGTGACTCCACTTTCAAGGAGCTAATAACCTGCATTCCAAGTTCTCTTTGTTCAGCAACACCCACTTGGACCTTATCATTAAGTGTATAAGCCCTGTTCTGTTTTGCTTTTCCAAAATACAGCACCTCACATATATCTGAATTAAACAACATCTTCCATGTGAGAGTTGGAGTAATGATTCAAGATGTGCATAAGTATAAGGGGCAAGAAGGTGACCAAAAGAAAATGGCCGACATATGAATTTGACTAACTTAGCTATAGCAGCAGAAGGGGTAAACAAGTTGCAGCTGGACCACAAGGTCAGACAGATAACAAACCAGACAATGGGCGACTTTACACATAGCAAAAACAAGTCCAGGCAGCAAAACCACAAGGCCGACATTTATGTCAGAAACGAACCTCGTGACTGATAACGAAGGACAACCGTTGAAAAACAACTTGAGGTGGACAATGGACGGTTGTCAGCTGCCTGGGAAGATGGTAAACACTTGAGAGGGGAATGTGTCCAGCTGCGCTTGAAACAAGTAATGGAAAAGTACCGGTTACTCAAGATTGAGAATCACCTGACTCAACAGGGGGTGGAGTTTAAGGGTATATCAGGGGATGCTTTGTAACGATCAGGGTCCCTTTCTTTGAGGGGTACCCAACTCTGCAGACTTGCTAATTGCTAATAAACTTTGTTTTCCTGAATTTGTCTTGAGCTGACTTTTTTACGTCTAACATTCCACTTCTCAGCCCATTGGCCCATCTGATCAAGATCCCGTTGTAATCTGAGGTAACCTCCTTCGCTGTCCACGATACCTCCAATTTTGGTGTCATCTGCAAACTTACCAACTAAACCTCTTATGCTTACATCCAAATCATTTATATAAATGATTAATATTATAAATGTCTAAAGCATTTTGACTATTTACCATAAATCATTTGTACTCAGGTCTGTGGGAAGATTCAATATACCATAGATTGGCATTAGGTATTTATTTTCTGTGCAAAACAGATCATTTTAAAGTAAGATACTTGAATTTCTTGTCAGAACAAGATTTCACTATTCCTGTTACTGTAACAAACTAAAATCAACACTGACCACAGAAAAGATATTTCACTTTAACTTCTGAACTAAAATCCCAATGATACAATCATATGTTACACCAAGCTTCGTAGCAGTGCAGTCTTTGCAGTAATGAGTCCAAAGTTGCTCCGACATTACAACAGGATCATTCCGCCCTATAAAAACTGAAAGAACTGCGGTTGCTGGAAATCAGACACAAACAGAAATTGCTGGACAAGCTCAGCAGGTCGGGCTGCACCAGTTCTGAGGAACGGTTTCTGAGCGTGAAATGTTAACTTGGATTTCTCTCTGCTGATGACTCCAGGCCTGCCAAATTTTTCCATCAATTTCTGTTTTGCTTCACTTTGCCCCATTTTGCAGAGTCTTAAAATACAGTGTCCATCGAAAGTTATTTCCTTCAGTCTTCTGCGAATCCTTGAACTAAGTTCAAACAGCAAAGCCAACCCCAATATTTCCATCTTCTTACCATGCTCAGGTGAAACTCACTGTGTCCTTCAGTACTCACAGGAGTCATCACTTTGACCAGAACTTCCTCAACCTCCTGCCTGAGGGTTAACTGAAAAACTTCCACTTTTTGTGTAATGTTCACAGCAGTTGCTGTTTCCCTGCCTTGTCCAAGACTCTTTCACACTGTCCACTGTTGCTGAGTCAATACCTTGACAAGCAGTGAAAAATAGCTCTTTCTCCCTTTGTGTTCAACTGTTAAAAGTGGCACTCACATTTGAATGCAATATAATCTGGTACTCCATTTACGTGACAGCTAGGTTATACAGTTACAGAGTAATAGAGGTCTACAGCACAGAAAACAGACCATTCAGCCCATTGAGGCTGGCCAGTCAAATACAACCACCTAATTAGTCCAATCCCATATTCCAGCAACTGTCGCATAGCTTTGTCCGCCTTGACATCATAAGTTCACAACTAAACTCTTTTTGAATGTTATGAGGATTTTTGTCTTTTCTACCCTTTCAGACAGTGAGTTGTAGATTCTCACCACTCTCTGGTTGAAACAAAATTTCCTCATATCCCCTATAAGCCTCCTGCTCATGACCATTAAGTCTATACTCACTGGTCATTGATCCCAACGTCAAGGGGAAAGGTTCTTTCCTGCCTACCCAAGACTATCTGGTCTTGTTGCTGTGCAAATCCAATCGATGTCACATGTCCTACCCATTACCTTGAATTATAGCATACTCATCTTATAAAACCATTCATAACAACCAGCTGAGCACAGCATTTGTACAATTTAGTGATGGCCAAGTACATTTATTGAAAATGTTTGTAAACTTCAAAGCATTAGCATTGAGACTTAACTGATCTTTATATATGTTGAGGAGAAAATAAGGACTGCAGGTATTGGATATCAGAGTCGAAAAGTATGGTGCTGGAAAAGCACAGCCAGTCAGGCAGCATCCAAGGGGCAGGAGATTCGATGTTCCTGATGAAGTGCTTATGCTCAAAACATCGTCTCTCCTGCTCTTCAAAGCTGGCTGACCGGTTGTGCTTTTCCAGCACTACACTGTACGACTTTATATATGCTGAGTCATATACTGTTCTGGGAAGTCGAATTGAATATAAAAATAAGTCCTAAAAATGAATTGTAGCATTACAATCTTGTATATTTTAGAAATGAAATTTCAGTATTTGTTTAGATGTTCAGCATTGGTTCATACATTAGATTTTAGAATTTAGCCAAGTAGTAAAAGAATCAAAAGTAAATCTGTGCACTGCAATTCTCTCACACTTAAGTTGCAGCTCTTGTATGTACAGTGTTATTTTTTTAAATGGAGAACCAAACCTCCATTGCTGAAAGGAGAAAGTGAGGACTGCAGATGCTGGATATCAGAGCTTAAAAATGTGTTGCTGGAAAAGTGCAGCAGATCAGGCAGCATCAAAGGAGCCAGAGAATCGATGTTTCGGGCACAATAGATAGGAGCTAGAATCAGAAATAAAGAATGTGATTGTTAATTATTGACTAACTCATTGATAAAAAATCACAAACAATAGTGAAGGATTATTTTCTAAAATATCCATTTGAGGTATTAGAAAAGTGTCTATTCAGCTATTAAATGTTACTTGTACTCCCTTTAAAATAAACAAACACAAAGGAGAGACCAGAGATAGCTGATCACAGCCACATTGAGCTATCTATAAAATAATGTAATCTCACGTAAAAAAATTAAAAGGTAAAGTCGCCACAGTCCTATCAGACCAAGGGCTGCTCATTTATTAAAGAGAGACAAAGAGAATGGCAGTGACTAACTTTCAGAGAGCAGGGCAGCTTCAGAATGCCAAGCCTTTCCTGGGTGCAAAGTTGTCTTTTAAATATGGCACAGGCGCCAGCGATAATGGTGTTTTGGCGGATATTGGGTGAGCGGTGACTTCTCCTGGAATCAGTGTTTCGTAGAATGGGGATGATGTTTAGTAGAAAGAGTGTTTCATGGGGACGGGGTAGGTGGTTAATGATGTGGGTTTGGTAAGATACAGCAAGCAATCTCACTAGGCTGCATGGAGAGAAATTTGATAAAACCGATACTTAGCTCAAAAGACTTCAGATTAAGCCATTGTCTCTATATAATAGCCCTTCACAGCTTTAAGGAATTCTATTAAGTCACCTCCTCAGTTTTCTCCAAAAAAGAATTGTAGACTGTTGAATCTTTCCTGACTTACATCCTTTTTTAATTCAAGTATAATTCATGTTAATCCTTTTTACACCTTGTTCAGTGTTCCTATGTCCTTGTTCTAATGAGTCCTCTACATGTGGTGGAACCAAACTGCTAGAAAAGATTAATTACCTCCTAATTTGTGGTCTATTCTCCTAGATATGAACCTCTGTACTTTGTTTGCCTCAACTGCTATATTTAATGATTTGTGAATCTGTTCCGAAATCACTTTGCACTTCCTTCTGTTTTAAAGGCTTATTTCCCAAGGAGTTGGCAGCTTTCTTATTCTTTGACAACAGTCTATATTTCTATGCTTCCCCTAATGCAATAAAATACCCCAAGGCATTTCAAAGCCTTTCTACTAAAACTGACAACTTCATATTTATGTAGACTGAAACTGATTTGCCATTTAGACATTTATTCTACAAATGTGTTAACATCTTTCTGTATTGTGTCACAGTCTTCCTCAGAGTTGAATGTACTCATCTCTACCCTCCAGTTTGGTGTCATTCACAACTTATAAAAATATTCTTATGAATCCAAACTCCACAAAAATTAATGTAAATGGTAAATAAAATGGTCCCAGGTCCAAACCATTTGGATCTCTTTTTCCCATTTTCTGCCAGTCTGTTTAATCACATTTAAACTCCAATAAAACATAACAAAACACTTTGGAAAAACTCACCATGTCAGATAGCATCTGCAGAGATCACCACCTTTTTTTAGTTTTATGATCTTTCCTCCAAACTGACGAGCTTTCTTCAATTCTGATCAAAACTCATTGACCTGAAACATTAGATTTGTTTGTCTACATAGATACTGCTTGATCTGTTAAGTTTTACGAGCATTTTTCGTTCTTATTTTAGGTTTCAGCATCCACCATACTTTTGTACTTTTAACCCCTACTTGCCATTTCATTGACAGTTTGCTATTTATTCAACTACTAATCTGTAGGCATCATATATTCTGATCTTAATTTTGTGTTTACCATATATCAGCTTGTTTAAAGTTATTTGAAAGTACAAGTACATTACAAATGCACATTACCCTTGTATACACTTCTTCAAAGTATTCATTAATATAACTTTCTTTTTGACATCCATAATACCTTCTATCTCTTTTTAGAATAGCAATAACATGAGATATCTACCAGCCTTCTGGCATTATTCCCATTTTATTGATGTCACTTTTAATACCTCTGCTATCACTGTCTTAGCTTCTTTTCAGAAAATGTCCTGCAAACAACATTGGACAGCTCTCTGGATCCAGAAATGAGCTTGTTCCTTTCCATTTCACATAGAGTCATAGAGATGTACAGCATGGAAACAGACCCTTCGGTCCTACCTGTCCATACCGAGCTGATATCCCAACCCAATCTAGTCCCACCTGCCAGTACCCGGCCCATATCCCTCCAAATCCTTCCTATTTATATACCCATCCAAATGCCTCTTAAATGTTGCAATTTTACCAGTCTCCACCACATCCTCTGGCAGCTCATTCCATACATGTACCACTCTCTATGTGAAAAAGTTGCCCCTTAGGCATCTTTTATATCTTTCCCCTCTCACCCTAAAACTATGCCCTCTAGTTCTGGACTCCCCAAACCCACGGAAAAGACTTTGTCTATTTATCCTATTCTTGCCCCTCATAATTTTATAAACCTCTATAAGGTCACCCCTCAGCCTCTGACACTCTAGGGAAAACAGCCCCAGCCTGTTCAGCCTCTCCCTGTAGCTCAGGTACTCCAACCCTGGCAACATCCTTGTAAATCTTTTTGGAACCCTTTCAAGTTTCACAACATGGGCGGCACGGTGGCACAGTGGTTAGCACTGCTGCCTCACAGCGCCTGTAGACCCGGGTTCAATTCCCGACTCAGGCGACTGACTGTGTGGAGTTTGCACGTTCTCCCCGTGTCTGCGTGGGTTTCCTCCGGGTGCTCCGGTTTCCTCCCACAGTCCAAAGATGTGCGGGTCAGGTGAATTGGCCAAGTTAAATTGCCTGTAGTGTTAGGTAAGGGGTAAATGTAGGGGTATGGGTGGGTTGCGCTTCGGCGGGTCGGTGTGGACTTGTTGGGCCGAAGGGCCTGTTTCCACACTGTAAGTCTAATCTAATCTAAACATCTTTCCGATAGGAAGGAGACCAGAATTGCATGCAATCTTCCAACAGTGGCCTAATCAATGTCCTGTACAGCCACAACATGACCTCCCAACTCCTGTACTCAATACTCTGACCAATAAAGGAAAGCATACCAAACGCCTTCTTCACTATCCTATCTACCCGCGATTCCACTTTCAAGAAGCTATGAACCTGCACTCCAAGGTCTCTTTGTTCAGCAACACTCCCTAGGACCTTACCATTAAGTGTATAATTCCTGCTAAGATTTGCTTTCCCAAAGTGTAGCACCTCGCATTTATTTGAATTAAACTCCATCTGCCACTTCTCAGCCCATTGGCCCATTTTCTTCTTCTAAACCATAGTGTTTCTTCATGGGATGCATGCCTGATCACATTTACAACCTGTATTCCCTCAGAGATCAAGTTGCTCCTCTTGCCATACTGTGTAGAGCTGAAAGTGAGGTCAACGCACCAGCATTTTGTACAATTCAGTTCATTTTCAAAGGCTCCTTTTCTCGAGCACAAGGCTTAAAATATCATTAGAGACTAGATCTGATTTAAAATTAAGCATAATTAAAGGTGTAAATGGAGTCATCCACTGAACGTTCACCTTGTGAATTAGAAACATAGGAATAGAAATGGACTACTCAATCCTAGAAGTGATGTGATTGTTTTTTCACAATTAAAATAGTCAAGGAGTTGTCCAATTTAATATTGTGATTTTTTTTATTCTGCAGCACTGTTACAGAAAATCAAAGCATTGGTCTTTTTGTATTAATGGTCTTGTTAGTATCTTTTCACATATCACAGTTAATAAGCTATACACGAGCAGCTGTATGGGTACAATTTAGAATTTTTGCTACCTGGATGTAATCAATAAAAAAGGTTTGATTTATACAGAAAATTAAGCTAAATGGGGTTTTGTTTAATGGCTTCTTACAGACAAAATGGCTTAATGGAACTGTAAATCTGATTATTGCAACTTAATGTTTTGTGTTTAACAGAGTTTATCGGCTTGATCCACACAGCCCATTTAATACATTATCTTTAAGATAATGAGAAAGATTGGAGAATTCCAGCCCGTACTGGGTTCAGTGTGAAATCAAGGAATAATAAAAAATAGATTTTTCTTAAAATCAGAAAATGGCAGACGCTGAATGTCAAACAAAAATAGTAAAAGCCTGGAAACACTCCCTGGTGGCGAGAACAGATGAGTTCCATTTTCAGGCCTAGTCTCTTCAGTTAATTGTGAAAGAAAATACAGATGAACTGTATTTAAAAGGGAACAGAACAAAGGATTGAAAAAGCATGCAGACCCCTACAATCCCCCTGCGTACCAATATACCTCAGCACACATGCATACATATGTACATGCTAACAACACTGCAAACATATAAACCCAATGGTGCACATGCATGTATTGGTACACATACACATTGTGTCAATCGTGGACATTCATCAGTGCACATGAGGGAGAGAAAATAGAATGATTTGTGACGTGCTTAAGTGAAAAGGAAAGAAGAAAGAATTGCATTTTCATAGTACATTTCTCTCCATCCAAAAGCACTTAACAGCTAAAAGCCGCTTTTAATGAAGTGTAATTAATCACATAATTTACAAAACATGGCAACAAAGTTGTTCACTGTAAACTCCCACAAGAAGCAATGTGATAATGATGAGATAATCTGGTCTAAATCTTTGGGCTTTTATGGCTAAGTGCAAGTCGAATGGGATACTTCAGACAGCATTTTACTGCAAGAGTTTGTGAGTTTGCCAAACTTGCCT
This sequence comes from Hemiscyllium ocellatum, assembly GCF_020745735.1. NCBI lineage: Eukaryota > Metazoa > Chordata > Chondrichthyes > Orectolobiformes > Hemiscylliidae > Hemiscyllium > Hemiscyllium ocellatum. The sequence goes on from NC_083405.1 coordinate 52,392,543, forward strand.
CATTAACTACCTGCCTGGGCCCTAAGGCATCCATTTCATTCAAGTACAGGCTCCATTTTCAGAATAACTTGACATTCTGCTGAAGGACACATCAGCATCCCCACAATCTTTAAAAGGTTTCTGTGCACCCAACTGAATGTTAGCATTCTGAAGCTGCCCTGCTCAGTAATGGACATATGGTGTGACAATGTCAGAGAAAGGGAAGATGGTGCCACAAACTTCCAACAGGAACCACAAAGTCCTCGTGGAGAAGGTGGTGCAGAGCAGGAGGTGATCTTTTGCTGGCAGACTGGCAGAGGAGCTGAAAATGTGTTGCTGAAAAAGCGCAGTAGGTCAGGCAGCATCCAGGGAACAGGAGATTCGATGTTTCGGGAATGCATAAAGAAGGGCTTATGCCCAAAACGTCAAATCTCCTGTTCCCTGGATGCTGCCTGACCTGCTGCGCTTTTTCTGCAACACATTTTCAGCTCTGATCTCCAGCATCTGCAGACCTCACTTTCTCCTCGAAGACTGGCAGAGGAGGCCTTGTGAACCCTGGCAAGCTGGACTGAAGTCACCACCCAGCTCATCATGATCTCCACTGTGTAGAGGGACAGCGAGGAGTGCCACATGAAGGTCAATACTCTTCTCTGCTCATCCAGCAGATATGCTACATGAGCTCTCGACCACCTCACACTCGAACTTTGCCAGTGAACCCAACTCTCACCAAGACGAGTGGTCTGCCACTGTTGCTTGAAACATTTTCCCTCACTCGTTCTCATGTCCTCAGACCACTAACCCTACATAGACTCTACGCAGCCTCTTCACTCCCACTGAACACCTCACCACCTTGTCCTCAGGAGGACAAAAAGGCACATATTGGTGGAGTGGTGCTCAATGTCAGGCTTCTCAAACACTACATGGATAGAAAACCCAACTCTTGCAGGAGAAGATCAGGATCAACACATCCATGTCCTAGCAACCCCTCTTTGACTGGAACGCTTACATTAACCACTGTCAGTATTATTTATTGAGCACTACATCTAACTATCAGCCACAACACTTTCTCTTTCTTGTGCCCTGCAGGCACTTGAGCGATGTCCATGATTTTGTTGGAGAAATAAACTTTCACCCCGCTGGTTTCCCTCATACATTCTCCTGTGATGGTCATTTTATTTATTTTGTCCTAACTCACTCCAATTAGCTCCTTGATTTACAATTTTTGGAATGTTATTAGTGCCCTCTACTGTAAAGACTGATATTTATTCAACTGCTCTGTCTTTCCATGGTTCCCCTATTATTTTTTCTAGCCTCATTCTCTGAGGGGTCTCTGGTCAATTTGCTGCCTCTCTTACTTTTTATCTATTTAAAGAAGCTCTTACTGTCCATTTTTATATCACTTGCTGGTTTACACTCTTAGTTTATTTTATCCCTCTTTGTTATGTTTTAGATATATTTTGTTGTCCTTTAACACTTTCTTAAGCCTTGAGCATATCATTATTTTTTGTAATATTGTATGTTTTCTGTTTCAAAGCAACACTATACTTAATTTCCTTGGTTACCCCAAGTCAGTTTATCCCTTCTGAGATATATCTTTACTGTGAGAGATTAACTATTTTATTAAACATTTGCTATTGTTCCACAATCATTTTTGTCTGCAAAATTCCTCACTGGGTCCACTCCAGCCAATTCTTCCCTTATTTCCATGTAATTACCCTTATTTAAGATTAGCACAGATCTTTCCAACCGAGGTTTCTCACTCTCCAACTGAATGCTAAATTCTGCAATGTTATGGTCACTGTTTTCTTAGCGATCTTTTACTATGAGATTATTTATTAAACTGACTTCATGACTTACTACCAATTCTAAAATAACTTGATCCCGAGTTGCATCCACAACTTATTGCTCTGGGAAACTATCCCAGATATATCACAGAATAGCTAGCATTAAGGAGCCTGTAGACTACTCCCACCAGTGTCTTCTTCCCCTGTTGTTTGTTACCTCCACTGACTATAAAGGTAGCATATAATCTGATCCAAGATATGAAAGAGATCTAAGGGGCAACTTTTTCACGCAGAAAACAATATGTATGTATGGAAGGAAATAGTGGAGGCTGGTACAATTGCAACATTTAAAAGGCATCTGAATGGGTATATGAATAGGAAGGGTTTGGAGGGATATGGGCCAGGTGCTGGCAAGTGGGACTAGATTAGGTTGGGATATCTGGTCGGCATGGACGAGTTGAACTGGAGGGTCTATTTCTGTGGTGTACATTTCTATCACTCTATCAGTTCTTCCTTTAATAATTATTTCAGTTTCTACTATAAAAACTAACTACACTTCCTTTTGTGCTTATCCCTTTGAAAAGTCACATGCTTCTGAATCTTTAGATTCCAGCTTTAATGTCCTTATGACTAAATCTCCTTCATAGCTATACAATTTTATTCATTAATCTCTATTTGTTCCATTAATTCATGTATTTTGTTCAAAACAGACATGTATTAAGTAAAATACTGAAAAACCTTGATAGATTAAATGTGGAGAAGATGTTTCCATCAGTAGGAGAAACTAGGAAGCAAGACCACAGCCTCCGAGTGAAGGAATGGCCCTTCAGAACTGAGCCCTTCACCTCGAGGGTAGTGAATTTTCGAACTCATTGCTGTAGAGGGCTTTAGAAGCCAGATCATTGAAGGCATTTAAGACAGAGCTAGATACATTCTTGAATGGTAAGGGGATCAAGGGTTATGGGAAGAATGCAAAAGAATGTAGGCAAATCATAACTTACGTAAGTAGATGAGGGTAATTGATCAGAATGCAGAATATGGTGGTTCAGCTACAGAGAAGATGCAGAGATGAAACGTATTAGCCATTTTCAAATGGTGAGGCAGACATGATGGGCTGAGTGTCTTATTGTTTTAGGTTCTGAAAAATCTACTTCAAGTTCTGAGGAGTAAATATCATCAACAATTTGTCCTGGTCCATCCACGCTGAAGCTATGGTCAAGAAAGCACACCAAAACCTCACCTGGAAACTAAGGAAATTTGGTATATGCCCACAATAACTCTTACTAATTTTTATAGATGCACCACAGAAAGGATCCTATCCAGTTGCATCACAGCTTAGTATGGCAACTGCAGCGCTCAATATCTCAAGACATTACAGGGAGTAGTGAATGCAGCCCAGTCCATCATCCAAACTAGCCTTCCTGCTATTGACTCCATCGAAACTTCCCTTGGGAAAGCAGCCAACATTATCAATGACCTCTCCCTCCCTGGTCATATTCTCTTCCACCCTCTTCTACTGGGCAGAAGACACAAAAGTTTGAAAACATATACCAACTGATTTGTACAGCTTCTTCCCCACTGTTATCATACGTAACCTCTCATGTATTGGTGAGGTAAAAACAATGACTGCAGATCCTGGAAACCAGATTCTGGATTAGAGTGGTGCTGGAAAGGCTCAGCAGTTCAGGCAGCATCCGAGGAGCAGGAAAATCGATGTTTCAGGGAAAAGTCCTTCATCTCTGCATCTTCGCTGTAGCTGGACCACCATATTCTGCATTCTGATCAATTACCCTCATCTACTTACGTAAGTTATGATTTGCCTGCATAGCATGCAAAACAATATTTTTCACTGTATCTTGCTATACGTGACAATAATAAATCAAATCAAATTAAATTTTTCCTCCTTTGATCCTATATACTGTTGTTTGCTTTTTGCTTGTACAGTCTGTCCCTATCACTTTCAGACCACATTTACAATATTGTGCACAGCTTTGGGTCCCATATCTCAGGAAGGATGTACTGGCCCTGGAGGTTTGCGAGAATGGTCCCATGAATGAAAAGCTTTAACATATAAAGAATATTTGAGGACTCCAGATTCATACTCAATGGAGTTTAGAAGGAGGATGGGGGATCTATTGAAACATACAGGATACTGAATGGCCTGGACAGAGTAGATGTTGGGAAAATGTTTCCATTGGGAGGAGAGACGAGGACCCAAGGACATGGTCTTAGAGTAAAAGGAAGACTTTTAGAATGATGATAAGGAGCAATGTCTTCAGCCAGAGAATGGTGAATCAATAGAATTCATTACCACAGAAAGCTGTGGAGGCCAGGTGATTGCGTATGTTTAAGACTGAGATTGATAGGTTCTTGAGTATCAAGGGAATTAAGGGTTACAGGGAAAAAGCAGGAGAATAGGGTTGGGAAACTTATCAGCTGCAATTAAATGGCAGATCAGGTGCAGTGGGCTGAATGGCCAAATTCCTGCTCCTATGTCTTATGGTCTCATGATCCTACATATCCTACTCTGGATATAATTATCAAAATAGTTGACCTCCGATGCTATATTGTTCTTCTGCTTTGCAACTTAATGTATACCTCCTCTTGAACCCTCTCCACCCAGTTAAAGCTCTGGGCATTCGATTCATGATGTCACTAATCTCACGAAAACGTGCTTCAGGTAAATCCAGTCTGACTGGAACAGCCCCCCTCTACTGCAGCACTGCAGCCAGTGACTCATGACTGGAACTTATTCCACCCACACCAATCTTTGATTCATGCATTGGACTGCTCTTTATCCGGTGCTCCTGATGTGGTCTTCTCGACATCGGTAAGACGAAACGTAAACTAAGGTCATGTTTTGCCGAGCACCTCAGCCGGACATGCAATGACAGGCCTGACTGCCCAGTCACCGCCCATTTTAATTCCCCTGCCCACTCCCTCACCAACATGACCATCCTCAGCCTCTTCCATTGCCACAGTGAATCAGAGCACAAATTGTAGGAATAACATTTCACCTTCTGCCTGGACAGCCTACAGCCCAGAAGACTCAACATTGAGTTTTCCAATTTAAAATAACCTTCTTTCCTATCTCCAATTCCCCTCCAGCTCCTCCTGCTCCCTTCCATTCCACTTACTGACCCTTCCTTCCAGCCACCAACTGGATTCATTCCTCCCATCGACCAACTAGGCCGAACCCTCTACCTGAGTTCACCCCTCCACCCCTCTCCCCACCCAAAACCTTCTCATAACCCCCAACCTCCAATTTATCTGAAGCTTCCCTTACACCCACCCCCAGTCCTGAAGAAGGCTTACACCCAAAATGTTGACTTCTCCACCTCCTGATGCTGCCTGGCTTGCTATGTTCTTCCAGCCTCCTGCCTGTCTACTTTGGATTACAGCATCTGCAATGTTTTTATCTCTATCTTTATTTACCTTGTTCAAGTTTGCTCATTTCCGACATAGTAATTCTGAACTTAGTACCTTGCAGGTTCTCTTTTTTAGTTTAGCTCCTGACAGTTAAAAATCTTATTGCAGAATCTGCTTTTCAGTGTGATCAATATTATTAGTATGAAAATGGATGAAGACAATTGGATGCCAACCATCCCACTTTAAGTTTCCTTCCAGCCCTGAGATGAGGTCCTTAACCAGACAGGCAACACAGTGTTTAGAATTCAAACTCATAGCTGCATTGAACAGGATCTATCCCAAATTATATTGTCTCCAATCACTATCATGTGACTATTTCCTCCCTCAACTTGAATTTCTCCCCGTATATGATAACGTGGTTAGTTTGCTTTTCTGCCCTGTAGTCCATACTCTCATCCACAGAGCATGCAAGGACTATGTGACTGTCAGATGTTTTGAAGGGCAGAGGCACCTCCTGAGCTGCACCTTGAGTTCCCACCTGCCTGACCTACAATCACACCGTCCCAGCCGTGATCGCAGACCACGTTTGACTTACATAATCAAATGGGTGTGACTGCCTCAGGAAGAAAAGTCTCCAGGTAATTTTCCCCTTGCCTGATTTAGAGTAATGTATGTACTTGGATGCCAGGCCCACAACTCAGGTCTGAAGTTGTTTGAGCTGCAAAGACCTGCTGTAGATATGCTCACTGTGTATCACCTTGGTTTCTAACGGCAACTACATGATGCTGCTGTTCCCCTAAACTGCCAACTCTCTTGCATTTTCCTTGTTTTTTTATTAAATCATTCTAGTATCTCAGTGCCTTATACTGGAAGAATCCAACTCTGATCACTTTGTTTTGTATTTTTTTTATGAACTAATATTGATCTTATACCTAACAAGCAACTTTTAAACAAAAGAGGAAAATAAGAGGAAAATCCCAAACACAAATTGAAGACAATGCTTTTACCTTATAGACTAGAAATACTCCCCAGAGGAGTCAATGGCCTCGAGGCATTCCCCACTGGATTATTAATCCAGAGCCTCAAGCAATATTCTGCAGGTCCTGGTTCAAATCCTGCCATGGTGAAATTTAAATTCAAATAAGAACCCAAATATAATAGGAAACCATTGTCAATTGTCCAAAAAAAAATCTCTGGTTCAATAGCATCCTTTTGGAAATATAACTAATGCCCTTACATGTAACTCTAGATCTACAACAATGTACTTCACTCTTAACTGCCCTTTGGATAATTAGTGATGGGCACCACATGTTGGCCTGCAATGCCCACACCATACGAATGAGTAAAAATAAATCAGCTTCTGTATTTAGACAAAAGCAAACAAACACTTCACTTCCTCTGCTGAACTCCCTTGGGATATTCAAGTCCAGCACTCAGGTGCTACATCACACAAAGTTAGCTATCACAAAGGGCCCATCTAGGTCAGTTGATGTGGAGCCATGTTCTTAACTGACTGATCTTTCAACACACCTCCTGAAAATAAATCTGTTTGAAGCTCACTACCATGTTCTAAACTGTAGATTTAACTTGAATGTCAGTTACAAATTGCAATCTAACCTGAACTAAACTAAGTTTGCACAGTTAAAAAATTAAAACACTTTCTTATCCAGCAAATGCACACAATGCTCTAACTTCCATGTTGAGAATTCTTGTTGTCTTATTTGATTTGCACATTTGGTAAGATGAGATGGTGAATATTAATAAAGTGAGTTGTGGCATCATTGATATACTTAACAAGCTACAATTCACCTTTATTAGCAACTCACTGCTGCATTGTCAGAAATCTAACTCACTGCCTCGCAGATACATAAAAGATGTCATGCGTTCTTCCATAAATATCTCCATAGTTTATGTTGTTCAGGTCCTTTTAAGAGTCCAACTGCTGATTTTGGTTTAGATGGACAAGTGTATATAATATTAGCATGAGACAATAAGATAATTAGGATGAGATAAAATTGCAGTCTATTAGAAATGAAACAATATCTTGTATTTTGCCCACATTCGATGTAAGAATTCTCTAAAGGAAATGCAGGTAGCTGATGTAGAAGGGACTGAAACAGTGGAATTGTAAACACAAAACCCTGGCAAAGCAGGTTGTACTCAACTTTTCCATGAGCTGGACAAAAGAACAAGAATTTTTCTTCATGAAGTAACATAACGAATGGAACATAAAATAATCCTAAGGACATTGAGAGCCCTGTAAAATGTACCTGTCATGTTTTACGATATTTCTCCTCAATGGATCCTGTGAGAAGAATTACTTTAAATGTGTTTAAGAAAATGTTCCCATGGAAGTAAATTAATTCAAGCAAAATCATCTGAGATAGGAAGGAGTTTATCTGCTCAAGAGCTAACTTTGATGTAAGAGTATATATTGGCAAGTATAGCAATGTGGACTCTTTAATGGAGCGAGTTGGCTTAGAATGCTTATCAGTTGATGGATCTATTTAGTGCCAGCAGTGAAGGGTTTCCTAATGATTCCAGTTGCAGTGGTGAATTGAACTGAATTGAATTTATTGTCACGTGTACCGAGGCACAGTGAAAAGCTTTGCCTTGTGAGCAATACAGGCAGATCACATCGTTAAGTAGCATGGACAGTAAATAATAGGTAAACAGTGGCAAAAACAAAAACATAGGTACAGGTGAATGTTAACAGTGTGTGAGTCCATTCAGTATTCTAACAGCAGTAGGGTAAAAACTGTTGTGAAACCAGCTTGTGTATGTGTTCAGGCTGCTGTACCTTCTCCCCAGTGGTACAGGCTGTAGAAAAGCATTGCCAGGGTGGGATGGATCTTTAAGAATGCTGGTCAGCCTTTCCTTGGCAGCAGGCCTGGTAGATGGATTCTATAGATGGGAGGTTGGCCTTTGTGATTGTCCAGGCCGAGTTCTGATCTTGAATGGTACCGTTACCATACCAGGTAGTGATACATCCAGACAGAATGCTCTCTATGACACACCTATAAAAGTTGGCAAGGGTATTCATCATCATGCCAAATTTCCTCAGCTGCCTGAGGAAGAAGAGACATTGTTGGGCCTTTGTAACCAGTGGATATTGCAGAATGGTGTGTAGTGGGTTCAATAAGTGAGTAAGTAAAGATCTAGCAAATGGAACATAACATGACAAAATGTAAAATTGTCCCCATGTGGCAGGAAGAATAAAAAAGCATATGATTTAAATAGTGAGAGATTGCAGAGCTCTGAGATAGAGTCACAGAGTTATACAGCACAGAAACAGACCCTTTGCTCTAACTTGTCTGCCCTGACAGATATCCTAAACTGATCTCTTTCCTATTTGCCAGTATTTGGCTTATATCCTCACCCAGATGCCTTTTAAATGTTGTACTTGTACCAGCCGCCACAACTTCCTCTGGCAGCTTGTTCCATACACACACCACCCTGTGCATGAAAAAGTTGCCCCTCGGGTTCCTTTTAAATCTTCCCCTTCTCACCTTAAACCTCTGTCATCTAATTTTGAATTGCCCCATCCTGGAGAATGACCTTGACTGTTCTCCCTATCCATGCCCCTCATGATTTTATAAACCTTTATAAAGGTCACTTCCCAGCCTCTGAGGCTCCAGGGAAAAAGCCCCAGATATTCAACCTCTCCCTATAACTCAAAACATCCAATCCTGACCACATCCTTGTAAGTCTTTTCTGAACACTTTCAAGTTTACCGACATCTTAATTACAGTAGTGAGACCTGAACTGAACACAGTATTCCAAAAATGTCCTCATCAATGTCCTGTATGTCCCATCTTCTATACTCAATCACTGACCAATAAAGTCAAGTGTGCCAATGTCTTCTTCACCAACTACCTGTGACTCCCCTTTCGAGGAACTATGAACCTGCTCTCCAATGTCTCTTCATTCAGCAACAGTTCCCAGGGTCCTACCATTAACTGCATAACCCTACCATAATCGATTGCTTGGAACCTCATGTATCCCACATTACATTAGAGCCATTCTCAGTACCAGAAACTTGGCTGTTCCATGCTACATTTCCCTGAGAGTCAATCAGCCCCCACATTTTCCAAAACTGCACACTTGTTTGAGATGAGAATAGCCACAGGAGACTCTTGCACTACCTGACTCTCCTACCTTTCCTGCAGGTAACCCATCTACTTCACTGTATCAGCTGTTTTTCTCCCTGTCCATAATTGCAGTTCATCACACCCTCTAGGGTCCTGTAAATTCCTTATTGCATCAAACTACCACTCAAACTGATCCATATGATCTGATAGGATTCATAACCAAACACACTTACTGCAGACATCAACAAGAAGAGCACATCATCTACTAAAGGCAATGTTTTCCCCTTAACAATCTACAGGCCCAGAAAGTGGCACTGTCTTATTGGTCTAAAAAACATGGCTCCAGACTAACTTAGTACTTATGTTTTGTAATTTTAATATTTAATCAAGAGACAGATCACAATAAAACATATAATCAAAAAAGAACCCACTCTACTCACAATTGCAGATTCACTAGAGAAGATGGATCTGAGTGTTCAAGTGCAAGATTCATAAAAGGTTAATATGTAGGTGCAACAAATAATTAAGAAGCCTAATGGAATTCTTGTTTATTGCAAGAGAAATTGAAAGTGAAAATAGGGATTTTATAGTGTAGGTTAACAGGACACAAGAGAAGCCCCATCTGGAGTATAGTGCACAAGGATATAAATTCAATGGTAACAGCTCAGAGAATGTTCATGAGGCTAATACTTGGAAAGTGTTCATTGTCTTATGAGGAAAGGTTGAATTGGCTAGGCTTGTACCAATGCTGGTTAGAAGAATAATTAGCAATTTTATTGAAATGGATGAAATTAAATTGGTCTTGTCAATTGGTCTTGCATGTGGAAAAGATGTTTAAGATTATTGAAGGCAGGTGGAAATATGGAGTAGTTGGATCAGCCATGATCTTCCTGAATGGAAGTGCATGTTTTCATACTTGTTTCTGGACCAGTATCTGTGCAACTGGTAACTCAGTGTATCATATGAAGTATAAATTACACTCATAGATATAGATACAATCATGTTTTGAAGGTATACGTATGCATTGTACCTTTAAGAGAGAGAAAGCTAGCAAGGAATGACTGAAAGCACAAAGTGTCCTGTATAAGGTAAAAATGTAACACTTCATTGAAATAAATGGCTGGAGTTGTGTTGCCATAGAACAAAAGCAAATTCAAATTCGGTCAACGGTTTAAATTATGCCCCAGATACCAAAATCCAATCAAATTTGAATTTAGTGTTTTGATGGCATCAAACCAATGAAATGATCCAATATTTTAGGATATAAAACTGGACATTTTGAACAGTTGGAGGTAAACTGCCAAGAAACAACAAGTATACACTACTAGCCGAATAGCTCACTGGAAGATACCTGTCTATAAGAAATTTGTGCAGCTGAAGACCAAAGCCAACCTAGAAAAATCTACAAAGGAGAATCAACAAAGCTGACTGGTTTTGGAAATGTGAATTTTTTTTGGTAAATTGGGTTTTCTTATTGGAACAGTTTTGTAGAGTGGGACGTAAAAGAAAGGTTTAAGGGAGTTGTAAATAGTGGATCTAATGTTCTCTGTTTGACTTAAAGAATAAAATTGTTAAGTTTTACTTTAAATAATGGCCTCTGGGATAGTTCTTTGCCTCTCAAAATTTAACAGATTATGGCATGAGGTGAGCTTCACTGTGTGTTAGGTTTAAATTAGCAAAGGGGTTTGTAACAATCCGGCCATTCTCTTCAAACTAAAACAAACAGTATGTTTCATTTGCAATTATGCTTAAAGATAATGTGATTAGAAATAGTCTGCGCAAAATTAATTTTAGATCCTTTTCTTCGGTTTATATAGAATTTCTAGAACATAATGCACAGTAAAGTGGCTCACAATACCACAGTAGCACTAGCCTTTCCTTAACTGCCATTAAAATCCATCGTCCTTTGCTCATATCTGAGTTCAAACCAACAACTGTTGCACTTTTATAGCTTTTCAAAACAGAATAAGTATCTCACAGGGATGTGATCAAACTAAAAAGAGTGAAGGACAGGAGAAATGCTCATTACCAAAAAGATAGGTTCCAAGCAGAAACACAGAAAGCTGACAAAGTCCCCTGCTATGAATTGAGAGCATGTTCTTGTGATGGTATACATCTGGAGTGGATTTGTCTAATTTTTATAAACAGAATGTATATGGGCATTTTTGTTTAGATGCCATTGTTGTTAGCTGTGCCAATATAGATTGATAAGAGTTGTGGCTTATACTTGGTACTGGAGTCAGGATACTATGAGGGTCAAAAGCTTTTATGATGTATAATGCACTGAGCTATTTATTGATATCATGTAAAATGAAACAATTCGATTGAAGGCTATCATCTGTGATGGTGGAGGTCTGAGGAAAAAACCAAAATGGATTAACCAGTTGGCACTTCTGGCTGAAGATGATTGTGAATGCTCCAGCCTTGACTTTTGCAATCATTGTGTATTCACTCTGTACAAGAGCTCATGGTGTAGGTGTAACATACCAGCATGGATAGAGGAATGACTAGTGAACAGCAAACAGACTCAGGAGATTGACTCATTCCAAATTGGAAAACACTGATGGGGTCACAAGGGTAAGTGTTTTAACCTCAAGCACTTACAATTTGTATGAATGATATGGATAAAGAGATGGAGTATTTGGTGGCTAAATCTTTGCTGATGATTCAAGGAAAATAAGTGGTGAACAGAATACAAAGACTCAAATGAATACAGGGAGGTTAGCTGAATGGGCAAAAAAATTGGCAGGTGGTGTACAACATGGCAAAATGTAAAATTATCCATTTTGGGAGGATGAAGAGAAACACAGAATGTTATTTCAATGAAGAAACTCAATATCTGCAATATCGGAAGATTTGGCATTCTGGTACATAAATCCTGAAAAGTTAGAGTACAGATTCAGCAAATAATTGGAGAGACTATGTTGATCTTCATTGGGAGCATGAGGTCGCGCTGATGCAGTCATCAATGTAAAGAAGGAAGAGGTAGGGAATGGTGCTGGTGTAACACTGGAAGATGGACAATTCTACTTAACTGACAAAGAGACAGGCATAGCTGGGGTCCATGCATTTGCCCATGGCTACCCCTTTTAGCTGGGTAGTTCGAACAGTTCATCAATTTCACACACACATTCCACCCGACCTCAAATTCACCTGAACCATCTTGAACACCTCCCTCCCCTTCCTGGACCTCGCCATCTCCATCCACGAGGACTGACTCAACACTGTCATTTTTTACAAACCCACCGACTTCCATAGCTACCTGGATTACACTTCCACTCACCCAACCTCCTGCGAAAATGCTATCCCATATTCCCAATTCCTCTGCCTCTACTGCATCTGCTCCCAGGAGGACCAGTTCCACCACAGAACACATCAGAGGGCGTCCTTCTTTAAAGACTGAAATTTCCCTTCCCAAGTGGTTGAAGCTGCCCTCCAATGCATCTCATCCATGTCCTGCACTTCTGCCCATCAAACCCTAACCCTCCAACAGCAACAAGGACAGAACTCCCCTGGTCCTCACCTTCCTCCACATAAATTACATCATCTGCCGATATTTCTGCCACCTACAAATGGACCCCCCAACCCACCATGAGGGATATATTCCCCTCCAACCCCTAACGGCTTTCCACTAAGACCGTTCCCTCTGTAACTATCTAGTCAGGTCCATGCCCCCTAACAAGCCACCTTCCGTCCTGGCACCTTCCCCTGCCACCACAGGAATTGCAAAACCTGTGCCCATAGTTCCCCCTCACTTTCATCCAAGGCCCCAAAGGAGCCTTCCACATCCATCAAAATTTCACCTGCATTTCCACACATGTATTGCTCCTGACGCGGTCTCCTCTACACTGGGGAGACTGGACGTCTTCTTACAGAGTGCTTTAAAGAACTTCTCTGGGACACCCGCACCAATCAGCCCTACTGTCCCGTGGCCAAGAATTTCAACTCCCCTTCCACTCTGCCAAGGACATGCAGGTCCTGGGCCTCCTCCACTGCCATTCCCTCACCACCCGACGCCTGGAGGAAGGCCACCTTATCTTCCGCCTTGGGATACTTTCAACCCCAGGACATCAATGTGGACTTCACCAATTTCCTTGTTTCCGCTTCCCCCACCTTACTCCAGTTCCAACCTTCCTGCTCAGCACCATCCTCATGACCTGTCCCATCTGTCAATCTTCCTCCCCACCTATCCGTTCCACCCCCCTCTTCGACCTATCACCTTTACCCCCACCTCCATCCACTATTGTACTCTTAGCTACCTTCTCCCCAGCCTCACCCCTCCTCCCATTTATCTCTCCACCCCCGAGGCTCACAGCCTCATTCCTGTTGAAGGGGTCTGGCCCAAACATCGATTCTCCTGCTCCTCAGACGCTGCCTGACTGGCTGTGCTTTTCCAGGAACACACTCTCAACTGTGATCTCCAGCATCTGCAGACCTCACTTTCTCCTAGAGTTGATGGTCTCCACCCCATCAAGCCAAATCCCAGCAGGTGCACAGAGTGGCTTCATCGCTACAATCGAAGAAACAATTGCATCTCTTCTAAATCCTCCCTGCCAGGTTTGTAAAGGGCCAAAGACCACAGCTACAAGATCTCCTCTTTACAGAGATGGCCTGCCAGCTGTGGCAGGTATTCACTTTAAAAAATCCACAAATTTTAAAGAGTCATTCGTTCTGTCTTCTTTGGGTTTCATTTCTCCCAGGGGCACTGTCAGGCAACAACTACTTAAGATGTCTGCTTGAACATCTCACATCCACAACTCGTCCATCATTCTTAATTTGACAGTTTATTGTGGAGTCAGCCACATAGTTATCTTCTTCCAGAAGATCAGAGAGTTAGGAAGAATGGGACAACATCAAGATAAGGAAACAGAAATTGTCCCGAAGCTTAAGAACTTTGCAAGACCAGAGGACTCCTCCCCATTTTTCCAGCTTATGGCAATAAGGGCAGCACGTCAATGAGATAAAGAGGTGACAAAGAGGAATACTTAGCAAACTTCAGAAGTGAGCATACACCTAGAAAGAGATTCCATCACCAGAGAACCATCATTAGCAATATCATAGAGTTGAGCACCTCAAGAGATGGAGTGGAGGATGATAGTGTGGACAACAATGTCAAAAAGGATTGGTGAAGACCAACGCAGGATAATATGCCATATTAAGATTCACAGTGAATGTTTCTTGGTTCATCATGTCTTCAGTTAAGCCTCTTTCAGATTTATAGTTGGCCAAATCTTGAGTTTTACGTTCCCTTTCTCTTTTTTTTCTCCAATACTGAACAATGGCCCATTTCATTTATAGCAAAACAACACATATTGGCCTTCTACTAATTCAGACCAAAATGAGTTCTGAGTGAAGAAGACAGATTTTGTGATTTGTCACCTTGAGCATTAGTTTGGCATTCCATGTTGTGCTTTAGCCTTGCACTGGCAATTTCTGTCAGGTCAGTTAGCTTATTGCTGAGCTCTGCCTGATATAACTGGACATTATTTTCCTTTCAACTATGTTTCCCAAGCTCATGATACAAGCTGCCTCTGAAAGGAAATCTTCTGTAACACACAATACTGCCCTCCATTCCCTTACTTCTTGAATAAACCTCCAGAACATGGAAGCTGTTGATGTTTGCACATGTATGCAATCTCGCCTGCACTCTCTTACACAACTACAGAACTTTCAATACCTCTTGAAGCAAATAGTAGTTAGTCTGTCTCATAATGACTTCTGACAATGTGGGAGTAAACAATTTTGCAACTGAAATCAGCAATGACAGGGTTATCAACAGGAATATCTTCTCCTGAATAACTCCATAAGCTATCATTTCTAGGAATAGTTAACACAGATTTCCAAACTATATAAGAAATGGATATCAGGATGTAATTCACATAAAAAGGCCACAAGTATATTTGCATCCAGTAACATAGTAGGAGAAGCATTTCACTCCTGCATCTCCAAAATCACCAGCATAATGTTTCAGCAAATCAGTAAAGCAATAGTGATACAACTAAAATATGAGAAGGTGCATTTAATGGGAATCTAGGCAAATACATAAGAACGTAAGAAACAGGAGCAAAAGTAGATCAGTCGGCCTCTTAAAGCTGTCCCACCATTCAACAAGATCACATCCATGTCTCACCTCCTTTCTCAACTTCTCATCACTCTCACCACTGATATTTCAAAACTCCAGCTCATTATTAGATATGTTCAGTGATCTAACCTCTTCAACTCTCTGAGGTAGATGATTCCAGGCATTCACTGCCCGCTGGGAGAAGAAATTCTTTCATATCTCAATTTTAAATAGCTATCCTATTATTCTGTAACTGTGTCTCTTGGTTTGGAAGTCCCCCACTAGTGAAAATATCTAGTCAATGACTACCCTGTCAATCCCCCTCAGAATTTCTTATGTTCCAGTCAAATAATTCCACACTCTTCGAAGGTCTGATAAACGAAGCCTAAATTGTACAATAGTTCTTGATTAAGTCAATCACTTCATCCCAGGAAGCAATCTGATGGATTTCATTTGAATTTCCTTCAATGCCAGTTAAAAATCACACAACACCAGGCTATAGTCCATCAGGTTTAATTGGAATCACACTATCTTTCGGAGCGCTGCCCCTTCATCACTATAACCTGGTGTTGTGTGATTTTTAATTTAGTACACCCCAGTCCAACACTGGCATCTCTAAATCATGACTTCAATGCCAGTGTATGCTTTCTTAAATGTGGGAGTCAAAACTCTACCCAGTGCTCCAAATGCAGCCTCACCACCCTGAACATTTGTAATAACATTCCCTGGTTTTAAAACCCAATCTTTCAAAATGACCAAAATCCTGTTTGCTTTCTTAATAACTTGCTACACTTACATGCTAACTTTTTTTTTGTATGAAAGATCACCCAGATCTCTGTATTGTATTCTTGTGGAGTCTCTTTCCATCATAATCTGCTTTTTGATTCTTTCTACAAAAACACATGACCATACATTTTCATGAGAGAGAGAAAAGATTCAAAGGTTACGCTGACAGGGTTTAACATATGAGGGATGAGAGGAGGATTTTGTCCAGCATTAACACTGGCATGGACCCATAAGGCCAAACAGCCTAATTCTGTGTATCCATTCTACCTATATTGTGTCAGAGTATTTAAGCCTCCCTGACGATTGAAATATATTCTACCATGCAGCAAAATATTGCAGATACTAGAAATATGAAGGTTTGTATATGTTTTTTTCTTCTGTTTTATTCGTGATGCCACAATATTGCTTCATTCATGCATTACTTCTGCCATTCACTTATGTCTTTTTCTCATTTAAGCATTTACAGATAACCATACTTATTTTCCAAAATGTGTAGCAGTGTTTATTATCAGCTCCTTTGCATTTTCTACCTAGCCTTTTCCAAAACCATTTATCTTTTATTTATTTCTGCTCCTGAAACCAGAACTTATTTGCTGTCTCCACAGATGTTGCCTGATCTGTTGAATATTTCCATTGTTTACTTCAATATTTCCCTTGATAATGGCACAGGGAAATACTGAGGAAGGACTCACTGCATGGTCCCTTTGCCAAATAAGAGCTGACCTACATCAATATCAGTCACATGCATAGTTATGAAAGACTTCTTTTTTCAGGACTTTATGTTCTGTGAAGAAGATGGAAGCTATTGGTTCTGGACTTTCTTTCCATTAAATTATTACAGCAGACCATCACTCAGCTGATGATTCTTACCAACGGTCTAGATAAGTTCCATGTTATATCTATTACTTCTATTTATGAACTATTTTACATGGTAGAGACCTTCTTCATTATTTCGACAAAATTCTATCAATTGTACAATATTCTTTTATAGTCAAGCACGTTATAACTGAATCAATATTAGTGCTATATGGAATATGGTTTATTGCTGATTGCAGTCAGAATCAGTTTAAATGATATATTATCTTACACCAATGTAACTTGTACATTGGTTTCTCTTGTTGGTTTTGTCAGGTCTTTGCTCTGCTGCCCTAGATATTGTTGAATGTTATAGTGTAATGAGGAAATCGACTGAAACCATTTATCATTCACATGTAATCTATCTTGTTAAATGTGTTAATTGCAAGAGGGATGTGGATAACTGAATTAAAACATTCCCTTTGCATCAAAAATGCTATGTATCTATTAACATAATAAGCTTTGAACACTTTAGATCATGGTTTAAGATTGTCTTTTTGTATCTCAGTTTTAATCTCATGTGCTCCATGTTACAAGATGCAGAAGGCAAAATATACAAAACATTCTCAGTCAATTGTGTATTAAGCATATTTGCTTCACTCCTGACAGGTCTGATTAATAAATAATGTAAAATGAGTACAATCAAAATATTCCTAACAGTAAAGCTATTTTCAACAGCAGATAAAATGCTCCACCAAGATTAGTTGACATGCATAGTTTCAAATCTTGGATTATCAACTTGGTAAAGGATCGTTTTCCACTTTGGACCTGGATGCTATCCTTCCAATTTTTATACCTGTCATTCTGCATCGTCACTGAACTTAGAAGTTCCAAAAAAAGTGAATAATGATATTTTTGTTTCACAAAAAGAAAGTATATTGAGTATATTCCAAAAATATCATGATAGTAAGTTACTGGTTTCAGTGTCTTTGAAATGTCATAGCAAGCAGAAAGTGAGACTGCAAATGCTGGAGATCGGAGCTGAAAAATGTGTTGTTGGAAAAGCGCAGCAGGTCAGGCAGCATCAAAGGAGCAGGAGAATCAACGTTTTGGGCATAAGCCCTTCTTTAGGCTTATGCCCGAAACGTCGATTCTCCTGCTGCTTTGATGCTGCCTGACCTGCTGCGCTTTTCCAGCAACACAAATGTCATAGCAAGCCTTGCAGCTTTCTAGTTGCTTTTGCATTTTGTACTAAGGACTGAAGTTATTATTCAGTATGGGAACAAATTGTGTTCGTGTTGCATTAAAATGTTCATAAATCATACACTGTTAATTACTGTCTTCAAATTAATAAATGATTGCCCTTTCATTCTTATTGAAGTATGCACTATATATTCACAATGCATTGAATTTATTGCATGATTAAGCTGGTGTAAAAGACTCCCGGAAAGTGCTTGCAAAAGTTTTCGGGTTCACCACACAACACAACTCCAATAGCAGGAGGACAAGGAATAGATAAATGAGCCCACTTACTTCAATTACTTTTTCAAGGATTGGATTTCCTTGAATTGAATATAATTGAAAATTGTCTCACATTTTCAGATACTGTCAAACTTATTATCTTAGGATTTTGGTTCTTTTTTCCTTCTAGTCAGAGAGCTGAAGAATTTTTTAAAAGTGCATATTCTTGAGCTATAGGTATTGCAACCATTTTGTCCATCCTTTGGTGTCCTTGCAGAAAGAATAGTGAACTTCTCAGGCTCCTGCAGTCTGGGTGTGAAAGGTGCTTTCACAATGCCATTGGGTATCAGACTAATGATGTTACAGGATCAGTGACTTACTTGCAAGTTAAGACAGTCTGCATTGCAGGGGAACATGGAAGTGAGGATATCCCATACACCTGCTGCATTTGTCCTTCTCAGCGTAGACATGGGTGCGGACTGGATGTCAACAAATGTTATGATCATCCCAGTCATTACAGAACAGGTCAGATCCCTGACAGGAACCTGGCTTGATAGGTCACAATTTTTATTTGTTTCGATTTCACTGAGTGGCCTGTCATTGAGACATAAGTAATGCTGTAGATTGTGCTTTAACAATAAGACGAGCATTGATTACAAAAGTAATGAAAATAAAATTGAATAAGCCAAACTATCTGTTTATAAATCAAATTCAAAGATGTCAAACACATGGTAAAAGCACAATTGCATTAATTCCAAAACTCTCCTTTACGAAGAAGTAAAACATGTTTTGCACAGTGCTCAAAACTTAGAAAGTTGTGGATGCGGGCAGAGTTACAATGTTTAAAAGACACGTAAGTACATGAATAGGAAATGTTTGGAGGGATATGAGCCATGAGCAGGCAAGTGGAACTGGTTTAATTTGGGATTATGTTCGGCATGGACTGGTTGGACCAAGGGGTTTGTTTCTGAGATGTATGAGGCTATGACTATGTCTCCGGTACAGTGCTTGAAACATCTCTCATATAATCTGCACACCAGAACCATTGTATCCAACATTTCAGCATGTTTAAGTCACATGGGACTTCAAATGTTACATAGAAACATAGAAAATAGGTGTGGGAGAGAGCCATACTGCCCTTTGAGCCTGTTCCACATTCAATATGATTATAGCTGATCATTCAATCCAGCACCCTGTTGACATGCCCTTTGATTCCTTTAGCTCTAATATTTCTTCTTGAAAGCATTGAATGTTTTGGCCTCAACTATTTTCTTGGCAAAGAATTTCACAGGCACTTAACACTTTGGATAGAGTCCTAGAGATGTACAGCATGGAAACAGACCCTTCAATCCAACTTGTCCATGCCGACCAACCCAATCTAGTCCCACCTGCCAGATGAAGACACCTTTCCTCAACTCAGTTCTAAATCACAGAATTTTACAATTAGGCCCTTTGGCCTATCATGTCTGTACCAGCTCCCAGTAAGCTATTCAGATAGTCCCACTCTCCAGCCTTATCTCTGAAATATGCCAAGTTTATCACTCTCAAATGTATATCCATTTCTATTTGAAACCTCTTATGGAAGCTACCTGCATCACTCTCCCAAGCATTGTATTCTAAATCCTAAGAACTAATTGAGTTTCTCCTCATCTTATTCCTAGCTCTCTTGTTGACAATCTTGAAATTGTGATCCCATAATACTGACATACCAACTCGTGGACACAAAACATTTTTCTTCACCCTGTCATTTGTTCATGATTTTGAACACCTCAGAAAGATCACATCTTAATCATCTGTGCTTCAAGGAAAATAATCCCAATTTCTCTTATCCTTCTCTGTATCCAAAATCCTTTATTCCTGGTTTAATTCTAGTAAATCTCCTTTGCACGTTTTCCAGGGCCTTAACATCCTTCTTTACATAAGGTGCCCCAGAACTGAAAATAACACACTAAATGTGGTCTGACCAATGACTTGAAGAAGTGTAACATCACTTCTTTGCTCTTATATTCTATGTTTCTATTTATAAGCTCAAGGATCCCACAAGCCCGTTTGACAACTGTTTCAACTTGCCTTCAGAGAGCACCTTCAGAGAATCAAGCACTTGAATAATAATGGCCTTCAGCTCCTGCATTCCCCTCAATTACCAATGAGTCAGTATTATCTCTCCAAGTTCCTTCTTCCAAAATGCAATACTTGACATTTCTCTGCATCGGCGAGGTGTCTGCCAATTTGGCCAACTTTTCAATTTCCCTCTGAGGTCACTCCACATCATCCCCACAATTGACTATTCTCCCTAGCTTAGTATCAGCTGAAAATTAAAAGGTTTTGCTCTCAACGCTTATCTCCAAATGATTTATATAATTAAGTAAAAGCACGAGTCCCAACACTGATCCCTGGGTGGCATCTCCTGTCTCTTTCGACTGTGGCACTTGGTCTTGGATTCCACAACCAACAGGAACATCCTTCTTGTATTTACCTTGTCTAGTCCTGTTAGAATTTTGCAGGTATGTCTGAGATCTTCGCCCACCTCATTCTTCTAAATACCAACAAATATAATCCTAAATGATGCAGTTTCCCTTCCTTCATCAGTCCTGCATCCCAGGATTCAGTCTGGGAAATCTTTGTTGCACTCGGGTAAAGGGATAAAGAGATCAAAATGGCGCACAATACTTCAGCTGTGTTCTCCCCAAGGTCCTATGTGATTGCAGCAAGACATCCTGCTCCCACACTCAAGTCTTCTTGTTTTGAAAACCAACATACCATTTCCCTTCTTCACTGGCTGCTGCACCTGCATTCTTACTTTGAGCGACTATTAAACTGCAACAGTGATAACTTCTTCCTGGGATTATCATACATTTAACCTTCATTATGCTTAGCTTAAACGATAGCTTTCAGATCTTAATCTGGTCTGAAACCATCATTAACACTTCACCCTGAAGATCTAACTCACTATGTCCTTCTCTTCTCAAATACACAGCATTGCGAAGACATCAGTTTCAATATTTCAAAGACTAAAAATGCTACCCAAATTAAAAAGTCTCTCATCTGTGGGCATTTTCTATAATTTAAACAAAATCGAGAACTCTCTAGCACTCTTTCTCAGTCCCTATTTGTTGGCTTGCAAACAATCTAAAATAAACAGGAAATTATTGCACAAACTCATTCACTCTACAGACAAGCTTCAAAAACAGTTATCAAAATAAATTACCATAGCCACAGAAATTTTAACAAATCAACTATTAGCTTCAAATGTAGAAAAAACCATCACTTAATAACACAAAATCTGATTCAAATCAAAATATCATCAAAAATTGCACAGATAAATCCCAGTTTACATTACCCATGGACTTCCTATTCACCAGGGTTTTCTGTATATACTGTATACCAATGAAGTAGAGTGTATTGTCAAAGATGTTATTCAGCATATTAGTTGCAGTCATCATGTTGAATATTCCATCACACTTATGTCTCTTACCTTGTAGATGATGGAGAGTGCTAGGGGAATCAGAAGATGAACAACCACCCTTAGCCTGCACTGTGAGAGTGTTGTGTCAAAGTTGACATCCAGGATACATAGAAGATAGAACATCACAGTACAGTATAGGCCCTTCAGCCCGCAATGTTGATCCTACCTGTGAAATTAATCTGATGCCCATCTAACCTATACTGTTCCATTATTATCCAATGCACATTTAAATGCCCTTAACACTGGCGAGCCTACTACTGTTGCAGGCAGGCCGTTCCACGCCCCTACTACTCTCTGAATAAAGAAACTACCGCTGATATTTGTCCTAAATCTATCACCCCTCAATTTAAAACTATGTCCCCTCATGTCAGCCTTCACATTCTGAGGAAAAAAAGGCTCTCACTGTCCGTCCTATTATCTTACATGTCTCAATTGAGTTACCTCTCAAACTTCTTCTCTCCCAAGAAAACAGCCTCAGTTCCCTCAGCCTTTCCTTATAAGACCTTCCTTCCATATCAGGCAACATCCTTGTAAATTTCTTCTGAACCATTCCAAAGCTTCCACATCCTTCCTATAATGTGATGACAGGAATGCACACAATACTCCGGATGCGGCTTTACCCATTGCTCTGAAACTCAATCCCCCTACCAATAAATGCCAACACACCATATGCCTTCTTAACAACCCTATCAACCTGTGTGGCAATTTTCAGGGATTTAAGCACCTGGATACCAAGATCTCTCTGTTCGTTTTCCCTTTTCCCTGGGGTCGGGGAGTCCAGAACTAGAGGGAATGGGTTTACAGTGAGAGGGGAAAGATATAAAAGGGACCTAAGGGGGGAATTTTTCATGCAGAGGGTGGTACATGTATAGAATGACCTGCCAGAGGAAGTAGTGGAGGTTGGTACAATTGCAACATTTAAGAGGCATTTGGATGGGTATATGAATAGGAAGGGTTTGGAGGGATATGGGCCGGGTGCTGGCAGGTGGGACTAGATTGGGTTGGGATGTCAGGTCGGCATGGCCAGGTTGGGCTGAAGGGTCTGTTTCCATGCTGTGCATCTCTATGACTCTATCTATACTGCCAAGAATTTTATCATTAACCCAGTACTCTGCATTCCTGTTACTTCTTCCGAAGTGAACTACCTCACATTTTTACACATTAAACTCCATTTGCCATTTCTCAGCCGAGCTCTGCATCTTACATATGTCCCTCTGTAATCCACAACATTCATCAGCACTATTCACAACTCTGCCTATTTTAGTGTCATCGGCAAATTTACTAATCTATTCTTCTAAGCCCACCTCCAGATAATTTATAAAAATGACAAACAGCAGTGATTCCAAAACAGATCCTCGCAGCACACCACTGGTAACTGAGCTCTAGGATGAACATTTCCCATCAACCACCACCCTCTGTCTTCTTTCAGCTGGCCAATTTCTGATCCAAACCACTAAATCACCTTCAATCCCGAAACTCTGCATTCCTACCATGTGAAAAAGCCTTACTGAAGTCCATATACACCTACTGATAGTGAGGGTTTCATAAATGGTAACATTGATATAAGTCAATGAGTTGAATAAGTTTAAAGTCAGAAGTCTCAAGACACCAGATTAAAGACCAACTGATTTATGTGAAATCACAAAGTTTTAGAGCATAGCCCCTTGTTCAGGTGAAGGACTTCTTATAACGAAGGAGCTATGCTCTGAAAGCTTGTGATTTCCAATAAAGCTGTTGGATTATAACCTGGTGTCGTGTGACTTCTGACTTTGTCCACCCCAGTCCAATGCAGGCACCTCCACATCTTGAATAAGTTGAGTTTAAAACTTATATTTTAACTGACCTGAATAAAGCTCAGACAGCAATTTTGAGACAAAGGTTTTTAATGCATGAAGCAACAATTCACAGTTGATTACATGGTTTAGATATAAGAGCAAGTTGTAATGCTATCTTAGATGCCCTAACAAAACAATCATAATAATTGCAGTGGAAGAATTAAAAGATCATCTTCCAACATTACTGCCACTACAAAACACAGTCACCCTCCCTGTGTGCAATCTGAAGGGACTGTTGACACTAACAGTAATTTCCTGTTCTTTTTCTTCACCGCATCCCCCTTGAGAAAAAGAACAGGAAATGTAATCACCATAGGAAATGATGTCACCACAGGAAATGACATCAGCAACCCGAGGAAACCCAAACATATAAATAGAAAGCAGGCTATATCACTAGTCCTTCATAAGAAGACTCACTGAAGATGTTACCTAGTATGGTGATGAAACATCTGAAAACAAACCTTCTAGCTCAGTGAGCAACCTACATCCAGAACCTCAACCTGAGCTACAAATCTTCTCAAAACTCACTTACTTTTATTTCTTTCAATCTATTCCACTGTTCATAAAACAGACTCCTCTGGACTGGGGAAACTCAATGCAGATTGATTGAATGTTTTGCAAAACACTGCCACTTGACTTGTAAGCATGATCCTGACTTTCCAGTTATGTGCCATTTTAATATAAGATTTTATTCTCATGCTCACATTTCTGGCCAGGGTCTGCTATAATGTAATGTTGCAGGGACAGTGACTCATTCTCCATTTAGGCACTTTTGCAGTATTCTGCACTCAACATTGAATACACCACCATTGGATCATGAGCTCTCTGTCTCTATTTTGTTTCCTCCATCTCCCTTCATATACAAGCACACATATATATATATATATATATATATATATATATACACACACACATCTGGTTTTCTTGGTTTTACTTTCAATAGAGCCGACTTATATTCTGCGATCAACACCATTTCTGAATCTGTATCATGCCTCCATAGCCATTATCACTAACTTGACCTTTTGTTCATTGACACCTACGGTTTATAATCTCACTCACCCTTTCCCCTTCATCTCACTTCTTTTCCACTTGCCCCTCCTGTTTTCCCCAACTTAAAAATCAACTGTGAAGAACTGTTGCTTTGGACTCAAGTTGTTAATCCCGTTTCTCTCTGAGCAAATGCTGCTAGAGCTGTTGAGTTCCTCTAGCACTTCCCTTTTTTACTCTGGATTTCCATCGTATGCAACATTTTGATTTTGCACAATTATGGAACTTGACAGATAATTGAACTGCTTCCTTTGGGAGAAAAACATACAAACTAAATTCAGCTTATGTTGGCAATGTTCCTGAGATGTTTAAAGCCATCAAATAATTTCTCCTTCAAAGATGAGATGAGTTTGAATTCTTGCTTTAGACTGTTCAT
This sequence comes from Hemiscyllium ocellatum, assembly GCF_020745735.1. Classification (NCBI taxonomy): domain Eukaryota; kingdom Metazoa; phylum Chordata; class Chondrichthyes; order Orectolobiformes; family Hemiscylliidae; genus Hemiscyllium; species Hemiscyllium ocellatum. The sequence goes on from NC_083405.1 coordinate 52,417,593, forward strand.
TGCTCATTTCTTTGTAGATTTTAAAAGCACCAATTGTCTGATGGAAATGTAAAATATGTGTAGGTAACAACATACAGAATAAATTGTAATCAAATATAATGGCCTGCTTTTTGTTCCCTGGGGCAAACTGCTGGCCAGGTAGGTAATGCAGGACAGGGAAGTTTTTGCATTGAAAAATGCTGACTCTGATCCTTCTCTTACTATTAATCTTTTGGTCATTATATTTGATTTTCTAGAATTATGAATGTGGTCATCATCTAAATTACCACTTTTTATGTAATCTCAGTTTGGAGAACAAGTCATAGCCTATGTTACAAAGAAGGTTGCAGGATTACAACTTTCCCAAAGTTGAGTTTGACTTTATTGAATTACACTAAATGATTTATCAATCCATTATCATGTTTGATATTAGAACTGGCAATCAAGTAGCTCTTTCTTATGGAGTCTATTTCCACCAGACATTCATCCTGATTCTTTGGATTCACCATCAACCAGGTAAACCAAACATGAAGCAGAAAGTTTCTGACACCAAGTTTGGCCAATCTCCTTCTAAACTTGTTAAATGTAGGTTAATTGTTCATTCTAATCTGATGGTTCTAAGAACAGCACTTAGGAAATTTAGTTTAGAGTTCAAGCTTAGCAGCATTCTGTGCTTAGTTACATTAGGCTTATAAATATACCTGAATAGCGCTATGCATCGTTTTGACAAACCTCCTCCATGTCTGGTTAGAATGCCAATAAGGAACAAATGCATCTTTTCCACATATTGAAAAAAGAAATAATGAAATTGTGAAATAACTACATTTAAAATTCAGCGACTACCCATACTTAACACAATATTATAAACATGAATGAGCCAGCTTTTCTTACCAATCCCTAATTGATCTTGGGACAGTGTGGGTGAGCTGCTTTGTTGAACTACTGTAGTCCATTTGCTGTAGGTGGACTCATAACGTTCTTAGGGAAATAATTCAAGGATTTTGATGCAGTGACAATGAAGGAACAACAATATATTTCCTAATCAGGGTGACGAGTGGCTTGAAGAACTTGTCAAGAAGTGGTTCGCACATGTATCTGCTGCCTTTGTCCTTTTAGTTGGTAGTGGTCTTTAGTTTGGATGGTGTTGTCTAAGTCATTTTGATGAATTTCTGCAGTGCATCTGGTAGATGGTACACAACACTTAATTATTTTAATAGCAGAACTTTCAGCTGGAATGTCAGTACCATCTCCCTGAAAGAACATTATGATTCTGTGTTAACTTCCTACTGCTTGAGAGAAGTCCTGCACAACATTTCTGTATCAATATTTCTTTAATGCCCTTTGAATCTATGCCCGTTCATACTTGATTAGATTAGAGTGTAACTGGGCAAAAGTGCTGAAGAACCTGGTCAGACCTTTCTAACAGGGAGAAAGTGAGGGCTGCAGATGCTGGAGATCAGAGTTGAAGAGTGTGTTGCTGGAAAAGCACAGCAGGTCAGGCAGCGTCCGAGGAGCAGGAAAATCAAAGTTTTGGGCAAAAGCTCTTCATCAGGAATGGAAAATAATCTGGAGGAGTTTAAAAACTCAGTTCCAGAGATGAAAAGAATTCACATGGAGGAACACAAATTTCAGGGAGTGAAAAGGGAAGCAGAACTACCAGATCAATGCACATTGGTGCATAAGGTTTCCTGAAGAAGGGCTCATGCCCAAAACGCCGATTCTCCTGCTCCTTGGATGCTGCCTGACCTGCTGTACTTTTGCTGCAACACATTTTCAACATTGGTGCATTAGACAAGCTTCTGGCCAGAATTAGATTAGATTAGATTACTTACAGTGTGGAAACAGACCAACAAGTCCACACCGACCCGCCGAAGCGCAACCCACCCATACTCCTACATTTACCCCTTACCTAACACTATGGGCAATTTAACATGGCCAATTCACCTGGCCCACATATCTTTGGACTGTGGGAGGAAACCGGAGCACCCGAAGGAAACCCACGCAGACACGGGGAGAACGTGCAAACTCCACACAGTCAGTCGCCTGAGTCGGGAATTGAACCCGGGTCTCAGGCGCTGTGAGGCAGCAGTGCTAACTGCTGTGCCACCGTGCCGCCCTTGTGGAGTGAAGAAATCTTACAGGCACTGACATTGTTTTGTGAGGGACAGAAGTTGACAGAAGGGGAGATCCTACGCTATGAAACAAAGAGTAGAGAACACTGGTAAGAGTTTACCACAGGTTAAAGAAGAAACCCAAGAAGGTGGAAATGAGATGAAAAGCCTCAGGTGTTTCCACTGTGGTAAAGTGGGACGCATAAAACCACAATGCTGGTCATTAAAGAAAGGCACTGTGGGAAAAGATGTGTTTTAAAAAACAGCTAAGCCAGTGGCATTAGTGAAAGTTGTAAAGGAAATCCCAAAAAGAGCTGAAGAGTTGCAGGAGAATACACAGCGTAGGCAGGGGCTGGATATGGAGTTAATATCTGAACTCTATGAAAAATTTGCCTCTGTGGGTAAAGTTTACTCAGAAATAATAGGGGAAGAAGGTCAAGAGGGTATAATTTTGAGAGATACAAGATCTAACCAGCAAATCTACACTCTTTCTGATCTGTTACCCAAGAGTGTGGTAACTTGTGGGATAGGTGGACAGAAATTTCATATCCCCCTATGTAAGATCAGGTTAGAGTGCCAACTCAAGACTGGGAAAGTAACAGTGGGAGTGATTGACAGAGTGTCAGTTCCAGGAATTCCGTTTGTTCTTGGGAATGATTTAGAGGATCCAAGGTGGGAGCGACACTGCTTGTTCTCGAGAAGTCCAAGGAAGACCAAGAAACTAAGGAGTTAAAACAGAAATATTCTGGTATTTTCCTAGTCTGTGTAGTAACCAGATCCCACTGTGTCACAGCACAAAGTGAAAAGTAAAGAGAAAGATGAAGGGGTTGAGTTTCAATTAGCAGTTACCCTGTTTGACGTAATGATGCAGGAAAAACCTGAACAGGCAGAGGATCAGACAGAAGTGCTTAGTCCTGATCATCTTAGTTCCCAAAATGGAGGGGACTCAATGATTTTGCATGGATTATCGGAAGGTCAATGCTGTTACAAAATCAGACTCATAGCCAATTCCAAGGTCGGAGGACTGTGTCGAGAAAAGTCGGACAAGCTAGTTACATCACCAAGTTGAACCTAATGTGTGGTTACTGACAGATAACATTATCAGAGATGGGAAAATAAATTTCTGCATTTGTAACCATAAATGGGCTATATCAATTCAAAGTGATGCCCCTTAGAATGAAGAACACACCTGCCACATTCCAAAGACTCATGAACAGAGCTGTGGCTCGGTTACCAAACTGTGCAGTCTACTTGGACAGTGTATTGATCTGTACTAACTCCTGGAAAGATCGCATTGCAGAGCTGGCAGAGCTCTTTGATGACAATGAGAAGCAAAACTGGTCATAAACTTAAATAAAACTGAATTTGCAAAAGCAGAGGTGACGTTCTTGGGACAAAACATTGGTCATGGAAGGTTGACCCCACGGTACACAAAGACGAAAGCCATCAAGGAATTTCCACGACCAACCTCAAAGACAGTGATATTTTGTTTCTTGGGATTAAGCAGATTTGATCGATAGTTTGTTCCAAACTTTAGCAGTGTCATGGCACTGATAACTGAGTTGCTGAAGAAGAATACAAAGTTTTGGTGGACAGAATAGTGCCAGGAGGCATTCGATCATTTAAAAGCAATATTAACCACTGCACCAGTTTTAGCTTCACCAACCTTTTCAAAACGTTTCAAAGTTGGCCTCAATGCCAGTGACATAGGAGTTGGAGCTATACTCTCACAGGAAGATGATGGTGGGATTGAACTGCCAGTTGGTTGCCTTTCAAAGAAACTCAACATCCAGCAGAGAAAATACTTCATGCTTGAAAAAGAACTATTGAGTTTGGTACTGGCCTTATAACATTTTAATGTGTATGTCACGAACAATGTGTCGGAGATGGTTGTACATGGAACACAATCCTCTTATATTCCTCGAACGCTTTAAAGAAAAGAATATGCGACTATTTCATTGGAGTCTTATGTTACAGGTTTTTAATTTACATATCGTACATGTTGCGGGTCTTAAGAATGTAATTGCAGATGCGTTATTGCTATGAAGGTGTTATGAAGGTGTAGAAGTGTACTGTATCTTTAAGAGAGTTGAAAAGCTAACAAGGACTAGCAAAGCACAGAGTCCAGAACAAGGTAAGAAAGTAACACTTGGTCGAAACAAATAGCAGCAGATGGGTTGCCATGAAACCAAAACAAATTCAAGTTCAGCCAATCAGTTTAAATTACGCCCCAAGATACCAAAATCCAATCAAATTTGAATTTAGTATTTTGATAATATTAAAACCAATCAAATGATCCAATGTTTTGAGATATAAAACTGGACATTTTTAACAGTTAGGGGGAGAACTGCAAATGACAAACAAATATAGACTGTTAGCTGAAGGGCTCGCTGAAAGGTACCTGTCTGTGGGGAGTTTATGCAGCAGAACATCGAGGCTAACCTGGAGAGAATCTACAGAGAAAATCTATAAAGGAGAATTGGCAAAGCTGACTGGTTTTGAAACGTGATTATGTCTTTGCCAATCTTAATTGGGATCGTTTTTAACAGACTAGTATTGTAGAGTGGGAGATAAAAGATATCTTTAAGAGAAATTAGTTGTAAATAGCTGTTGATTTTAATGTTCTTTGTTGGACTTAAAGATTAAAGTAGTTACTTTTTGCTTTAAGTAGTGACCTCTAGGATAGTTCTTTGCCTCTTGAATTCTAACAGATTATAGCATGAGGTGAATCTTTTGTGAGGCTGATTTAACTGAGCAGGGGGTGTTCCCCATGTCATAACAAATTCCACATTGTTCTTCTTACAGTTTCCAGTGCTTCTAAGTTTTGTTTGTCCATAACCTTTGAAACTCTCAATTACACATCAAAATTCAGACCATTAGTGTACATGAGGAAAAGCAAGGGTCTCAAATTAACTCCTGGCAAACTCCACTGCAAATGCTCTGGTCTGAAAATATCCATCAACCATGGCTTTCTGTTTCTTTTCAATCAATTTTGCACATACATTGCTATTCTGTCTTTTATTCCATTAAGTATAACTAAGCTTGCAATTTTGTTACTTCCAGATCTTCTGGAAGTCTATGTAAACAGTATTACAAGCTTTACTTGCATCAACCATCTCTGTTATCCATTCAAGATTTCGCTTAAGAAATCCAAATATAATTTCCCTAATTAACACATATTTGTGCATATGACTATGAATCTGGCATGAATTATCATTTCCAAAAGTTCCTCCACTACCAAAGTTAATTTAAATGGCCCGTCATTTTTGCAGTTATCCTTATAACAATTTCTGGGTAAGATCAGGATGTTTGCAAGTCCCCTGGCACAATCCCTGTGTCTAGGGAAGGCTGAAAGATTATTGCCATTGCATCGGCAATTTCAATTCTCACACCTTTCAACGTCCTTGTGTGCATTTCAACAGATCCTTGTTATCTTTAAGTATGGGGCAGTCTCGTCGATACCTCCTGTTTATTAATTTTGAGCTCCGCTTTGTTGCCATGGCCAAGATGACATCTGCTTCCTTGTAAAGGCAGAAGGAAAATACTTTGTTAATACCTCAGTCATGCCCCCTGCCTCCATATGTCAATCTTCATTTGGTCCATTCACTTGGCATACACTCTTTACCACCCATTAACAACGTATACAATTGTAGAAGACTTTGGAATTTTCCTTTGTATTAGCTGCCAGTCTTTTCTCATATTCCCTCTTGATTTTCTTAATCTCTTATTTACCTTCCTTTAGAACAATTTTTTTAAAGATTGATTTTTCCTTTCATCTGAAGTCGTCAACTTGTCAGAATCAGTTTGAAGCCGCTGAATTGTATTTTTACACTGACTTTTATTGACAAACTTTAGACAATTGCTGCATACATCTCCAGATGTAATCACTAAATATTTCCAAAACACAGCATTGTAGCTTTCTGCCAATGTTAATTTATGGCAGTCAGTTAGATTATTGAAATTATTGCTGTAGCAAAGTGGGATTGAAATACTTTGCCCGTGTTACAGAATTAACAGCTTAAAGAAGAAAGTGTAATCAAAGTGAACATTTTTTAAAAAACTGGACCTTATGGGGATTACAGAGGTATGGTGTGCATGACAAAATGACGGAATCAATCTGAATAGACATTGGGAACAAAATTATAACCAGTCATATAACGTTTATGATTGTGGAGCTGGAAATGCTTGCCACTTCCACTGTCTTGTTCTTTCAATTTTTCATGGATTACAATGATATCTTTTAGTGCTGGAAGTGTGCACTGGAGATATGTACAATTCTGCAACAGGGAAAGCATTTGAGTGATGAACCCACAGTCAACTCACAATGCTACAGCCTTGGTAGGGCTACCAGAGAAGCACTGCATCAGGACCAACACTTTCCTGTGCACTTGCTTTGCCTTTAAGATGAGACATTTTGAGAGCACAAAGGCGGAGAGCCTGTTTTCTCAAATTTAAGTTTCACTTCAAAATAGTTTGCAATATATTGATTTCACTGTATGCATTCTTGTTAGTTATTGAGATGAGCTCCATGAGGGAGCTGAATGTACTGGCACACCTCATGGTTGGCACACAATGATGGTTAGAGAAGAATTGAATTAAATTTAATTGAATTGAATTGTATTGAATTTGCTGTATTGACATATGTATTGAAATGAGTGCAGTGAACAGTTTATAAATCACCTCTTGGGTACAAAGGTACCTAGGTACAATCCTTAGTTACAGAATGGAGAAATGAAGAAAAAAAGTTACATTACATCTACACACAATATGACCATAGCTCAGAAAAACAAAAACAAGTTAAAAAGACAAACATCACAGTCTCACTCCAAACAATCTCTGCAGCAGACCAATGCAGAAAGCCTCCACATGGTCTGACTGCTGGCTGCTGCCACACTCTATACCAGGCCACTACCTCGCTCTGCTCCAGCCACTGATTGAACTATGACTAAATTCCAGCATCCAGGGTGAGACACAGTCCTTTTGCTGCCCTGTTTGTTTTTTTTTCCCACTACTGGTTAGCTGACCTGTAGCACTGGGTCTTTACCTGCCAACATAAGAATGACTAGGAGATAGGTCTTCAACTGTGACCTTCATTATCTTCTCATGCTTGAACCAGGATGGTACACATGAACACATCCAGTCCCACTAGCATACCTCAGTTGAATTGAGTCTGGCTTTTTAACCTCTATCCTTGTGTTGTCTGTGGAGAGAAATAACATAAATTGTGTCTGCAGTATGTGTCATAAACTGCAAACGGTGGCTTGCTGCTGAGCAGTGTGAGGTCATAATGTTCCCTGTAAGCTGTATACTTACATGGGCACTTTTCAGTTGAGAAATGTCTTTCACTCTGATTTAAAAACATTATTCACAAAAATCCACATAGGAAGAATGAGAATTAGAAGGAACATTGATCATCAACTCACACCCCTGTTATTTTTCATAATCACTCACAAGAGATCATAGCCCAGTCTGTTTGAGGTCCCTTTAACACTTTTAGGTGTTACATCCCATTGTTGATTTTTTGTCAGCCTGCCACTGAACTTATAGCCACAGTCATTTTGTTTCCAACAGTCCACTTGTTAAAACAAAAATAAAATCATATTTTGGAATTAAGGGATAAGGACAGCTGCAGCATTTTGGGTTTTGGATTAACATTATGGCCAGATGATTAAGATCCTAGTGAAATCTTCTCATGTTCTTTGAAAAGATACTGAGTTGGAAAACTTATGACAATCATAAATTTCAGTACCTCAGACATCAGAGACCACCAGAGTTGTTAAAAGTATCTACTCTGCAAACATCTCCCTAATACATATGACCATTCCTTTCAGAGAGTTTCCTACAGCATTGACATTGTTATCTGAAAGTAAATTGAGTGCTGCCTGGATGGCATTCCTTCAGGAGAACATCTTCACTCAGAGTTGCTCTCCCCAGTTTCCTGTGTCAGGCATCTGGCTTTTCAGCATCACCTCTGTTCTTACAGTTAGTGAGCTTGTTGGAAGATTTTGGTTCACTTACTGACAGTCTGAGATCTGCTTTATGCTTAGCTTCTGCCATGGGTATTGAGAGCCTGGTGAAATCCTTTACTTGCTGTCCTTCCACAGAATGCGCTATAACTGTTTTTTTCTTAATTTTACATAATGCCTCCTGCCAATTGAAACACATGGAGATTAAGATGTACCTTCCTGCTCAAGATTGAGAACTCTCACCACTATTTTACTCCCCACCTCCATATTGGAGAGTTTGCTTGCTGCAAAATATTAACCTCAATTGTTTTTATTTCTGGACCAGATGCACTATTGTTGGCTATAGATAATACGTTTTCAATGACGATTCACTGTTTGATAACATAGTGACATTTGCCTTGGTGTCCACAATGAAAATTGTGAAATGATCTGTAAACATTAACTGTCCACAAAACTAGATCTGGATCGCCTGTATACTTTGGGAGCATTTTAAGTTTTTATTCTATTGTACACTGTTCAAACTTCATGAATCTTTTTGCATGGGTAACTATTTGATTTCCTGCTTTTCTGCGACTATGTCCTACTTTAGGGCATTTTCTGAAATTGATCTATTATGTGACAGATTAACATCACTTTTCATAGCTGTACAATGTCAGTGCCTGTAAGATTTCTTCACTCCACAATGCTAGCATGGATTTCAAAGCATGGTGCCTGTCTCATATGATGTATTGTCTTGTCATATGTGTAGTTTATGGTTTTGTACCTTCAGACTTGATTGAATTCTGCTGCTGTCCAGTACCAAGGTTGATATTCTTCTCTTAGAATTGATCTGTGTTGCTTCTGGATTTGTGCTTCACTTACCATCTGAATTACAAATCTCAGAATTATTACAGAGCAGAAGGAGGCCAATGGGCCCATTTTGTCTGTACCAGTTCTGTTACTTAGAGCCAATCTCTGCCCTTTCGCATATCACAACGGTTCCATTCAAATAATCATCAAGGGCCCTCTTGGATATCTCAATCAAGCCTGCCTCCAAGCCATTTCCAGGCAGTGTATTCCACCCCCAATCACTTTCTGCAAAAAAGTTTTTTTTTCACTCATCACCCTTGCTTTATTTGTACATCGCTGTAAATCTGTGCTCTCTTATTGTTTATGAGCAGGAACAGCTTCTATCCTGTATAGCCCGGTCAAGATTTTGAAAGCCGCTACTAATGCTCCAAATGTTGTGGTTCTGCTCGCCGAGCTGGAAGTTTTTGCTGCAAACATTTCGTTCCCTGGCTAGGGAACATCATCAGTGCTGTTGGAGCCTCGTGTGAAGCGCTGCTTTGATGTTTCTTCCGGTATTTATATTGGTTTGTTCTTGCCGCTTCCGGGTGTCAGTTTCAGCTGCAGTGATTTGTATGTGGGGTCCAGGTCGATGTGTCTGTTGATGGATGTTCTTGCCGTTTCCGGGTGTCAGTTTCAGCTGTAGTGGTTTGTATATGGTGTCCAGGTCAATGTGTCTGTTGATGGAGTTTGGGGATGAATGCCATGCTTCTAGGAATTCTCTGGCTGTTCTCTGTCTGGCTTGTCCTATGATAGTGGTGTTTTCCCAGTCAAATTCATGTTGCTGGTTGTCTGAGTGTATGGCTACTAGAGATAGCTGGTCGTGTCGTTTTGTGGCTAGCTGATGTTCATGGTCCAAATTTTATCCAGTTGAATATGAATAACTTCCTCCAGAGCAAGATCATCTTTGGACAATAATATATCTGACAAAGACACATCAACAGTTCCAGTGACCATTCTACCTTGTATGAATTCTGGCTTAATATCACCATAGCCACATTTTTCCATTAATCTGCAGGGATCGTTAACAAAATCACTTGTGGAATTCTATGAATGTTGAACTCTTGCATGAAATCTTGCTCCCTAAAGAATATTATTTGTTCTGGTAAAATAAATGTCAAAGGATTTCAGCTTTGAAAATGTTTGCTTCTTTTACCCCTTGATGAATTATAATGCTATCAGCTGTAATGCCAATTGTATGTAGAAATCAGTTTCGGATTTCAGCACTGATTTGAAACCTAATTTTTTTTTTCAAGTTGTCCAATTTTGTTCATAAATTAAATCTGAGATTATTTATTTCCTTGGCTTAAAAAGCTTTTTTAAAAATTATTTTACAATAACATCATTTCTGCATCTGCTCCTATGCTGGAAGGCTTTTCCACGGTTTGTCGCCAAAATGGAAGAGTCCCACTTTCTCACAAGTAAAATGAAGGATTCTCATTTTTAAAAAGATGGTTACCTCATTTTCCACATCTCCGCTTGATGAATTCCACTATGCATGGCCCTAATAAATGATTCTAATTTCCTTAACAGATTTACTGAATAAATCCCAATATTTTTTGATTTGATTTGATTTATTTATTGTCACACAGATCTTACTACAAAATACGGTAAAAGTGTAATATAGTGTTGCCACTCTCCGGATCCATCTTAATACACAGAAAAATAAACCAAATATAGAATATTAAGGCAGAAAAATGAAGAAGTTAAGTGCTCTGTCATGGGCACCATTCTTTGGTGCCATCTTGCCTCCAGCAATGCCCTCATCACTATGAGTCCTCACTGAAATCACCAATGTAAATCCTGGGCATACTGCACTGATCCAAATTCAACTCTGCCACATCCATGAGTCTGCTTCAGGCCCACCTCGCTGCTGCAGCCACTGCTGATGCCACAAGGTCTTGTACTGGGCTGAAACTCACTTGTGCCGCTGCTTCCATGTATCTGCGCTGGATGCAGATGCCACTGGGAACCCAAACCCACTTCTGCAGCAGTAGCCATGGGCCATCGTTAGGACCACGGTGACAAAGCAGACGACTCTGGGAACCCAAACTCTCCTCTGATGCCACCACCACAAGTTTACGCTTCTAGGCTTACTTGACTCCATGCTGCACAGGCCAACTCGCTGCTGCTGATGCCGTTGCCATGACTGAGCTCTTCACCAAGAGATAAGTAAAATAAAATAGAAGAGGAAAAATGAAATGAGAGAAGAGAGAAAGAAAAGAAACAAAATGGAAAGAAAAGTGGATGGAGTGGATGAGCCCTGGGCTCAGAGACCTACTCCACCACCATCTTTATTCAATGATGTTCGCTTTATTCAAGATTCTAAATGTGCCATTCTTTAAAGATTTCCCTTCCTATCTAGGAATTTTAACTTGATCACAGAGCCTCTGATGTCCATTCACTCTCCAGTTGAACCCCAAATCAGAACTATACTGCTGTCACATGATATTTTTGATTTCAATTAATTAATTCATGAACAAATTCCTAATTTGTCTGTGCTTCCTTCATCAAGTCTGAAATGTTTTTACCATTGATTATGTAGGTCCTTCCTTAATGATTCTTGCCATGATAGTTCGTTTGTAAAGTTCTTGAACGTTCAGTTCCTAACTGCTGCTCTGTCTCTGAAGTAGTCAACTTAACGTTGTGCTAGACGACATGAAAAATCTTCAGATATCCACTGCTGCCATCATGTTACATGATGCAGCTAAATGGAATCCATGTTGCTGCTCATTATTTAGCAGGTATAGCTTCTGGTGAAAGGCATATGATATTGCAAAGCAAAGTGGGATCAGAAGCAAGGAGAAAGTGAGGATTGCAGATGCTGGAGATCACAATCAAAGAATGCGGTGCTGGAAAATCCCGATAAAGAGCTCATGCTTGAAACATCGACCCTCCTGCTCCCCGGATGCTGCCTGACCAGCTGTGCTTTTCCACACCACACTCTTCGACTGGGATCAGAAACAAGTATAGTTTCTCTCCTAGTGAAGAGTAGAGGACAGTTCAGAGCAAAGTCAGTTACTTTGATGTATAAGTCTAGATTATAAGATACTAAACCAGAAGGGCTTGATTAGAAATTGTCAGATTATTAAAAGACTGAGAGCCTAAGCTTTTAATTTCATGTATTTGCATCAGAAAATTTGTCAGTCCAGGGAACAAAATGGAGAGAAGCAGTTTAGCCAAACCTAAATATAGAAAGGTGATCTTTCTGACATTGTTAGGAATTGGTTACAGATAATTTTAATGCTATAACCTGCGGGCTGAATTTGACAATTTTTTGGCTAAGTGTCAATTTCATTGAGTGACACAGTGGGGTTTTCTCCTTAAGGCCTCACATATTTTACAGGTTAACAACACAAACATGCCTCATGAACTAGCAACACCACCAGCTGCTTGCACTGGACCTACACGATCGGAATATAGTGAGATGGAATGCCTGACTGTGGCCATCCCAATCAGGTGACTAACATGCCCCAACTCTCAGACTGTATGGAAAAGCTACCCTTGACTGACCGGACTTGAACCCCCTGAATTGGTTGCAACCCCCGTTGACTTCACTGAGGACAACTCTCCACAGACTTTCAGACATGGTGACTTGGTTGCAAGGCATGCAGTCAGTTTGCTGCACAGGCAGGTAATATTGACGTTCAGTGCTGTACAGTATAATGCCCAGCCACTGACCAATCACTCATGGCAAGCAGTTTACCTCTGTGTCCATGATGAAGACAATGCAGCAGTACTGTGAGTGCTTCGACTCTGGCTGAGATGTCAAATGTGTTAAAAGGCAAAGCAGGGATGCTGTTAACAACCAGGTAAGCACTATTTGAATGAGTGTTAAAAGAGCAAGTGAGCATTCTTGAGATGTAACCTAGTCCAGTCTGAGAGCTGGTTTCCTGTCATCATGCACAAATGCTTTTGCAGCAGCATGGAAATAATAGATGCCATTGTACTCCAATGTGTAACACTGAAGAGAGCTGAGGATAAGGAGAACTCAATTGACATTATAACATTAAATATGTGAGACTTATAGAATTGCATCTGAACTCATCATGTGAGCAAGTACAGCTATATTGATAACATAGAAGCTGGGAAATGATGCAAATTGGTCCTGAGAATGGAAAAGATGCTTCGGGAGGTAATCCTATGAAAACTGTTGCTGAGATATGTGAAAAGGACTACTGTCATCCACTATAAATGAACAGATTTGACTAATTATCATGAGACATTTCAGAAATGTCATTCTATGTAGAGGCAATCTCAATATTGATAATGCACTGCCACCAATCACTTCCTCATGAAGGGATCACTTGAAACAGAACCTTAGTATTTGAACAAGGTGAAGTGCAATGAAAAGATTGAAGGAACAATTATGTAATTGTCTCAAAATACATATCCATTCCTGATTTCTTCTTGAAGAGAACGATAATTTTGAACAAGGCCCCGGAAATGCATCTACTGTAGCTTTCCACAATGTGTATGCAAACTTCTTGGTCATGTAGCTTTTCAATGTTCTTCAATGGCAAAATGAGTCAATTATTGAACATATTTCTCAATATGCACCAATCTTTCTATTTGTACATTACCTCCCTCCATATTATCCCCACTTCCTGATCATTCTCATCCCTGTAGTTTTCAGGACTTTGATTCTTCTCATTATTGTGCCATATACCTCATTTTTGTTTGATTGCAAAATCATGCATAATCCAGTAAAAAAGTGATTTTAGAGTCTTTGCCTAGGCTGAACAAAACAACAATTGAATAGTGCCTTTATTGTGAGCTCATCAATAAATTTGTGCAAAGGGGCTGAATGTAATGAAGTTCCATTACTATAAACTTTCTAATAATAAAGGTTAATGGAAATGCAAAATGCATTATTTGCTGAAAGTCTCCATTAAACACAGGAAATGCTGGAAACAGTCAGCGCCATCTTTGGACCTAACAGTGATTCAAGTTGATAACTTTTCATAAGTTCTTCTCCATTGAAACAGACCTACTGACTGTTTCCAGCATTTTCTGTTTTTAATTATTGAAAAGCTGACAGAGTTAGCCTTCCAATAGTCATCTACTTATTTTCTCAGGGCCTTCAAGTAATTTCTGCACTATGAGTGTCTGTTTAAAAACTTCATGGATGACTCTATGGATAACAAGCATTAACTAGCAGTATCACATTTGTGGATCATATTGAAGATGCATGGTGTGATTTCCTGTTCTGATGGACTGGAAGTAAACATTGAACGTGAAAATTCCAACAACTACGAAAATCATGCTCCACACTCATTCATGCAGCAAAATGAGAGTAATTGAATGGAATCCTATTCTTCTAACTTGTTAACTGATCCTTGGAATATTGCAAGAACTGCACGAAATTATTGTAATCAAATTGAAGGGTTGAACAAAAAGTCAGAAAGATACAGGAGTCCTCATCACTTCAAGTGGTAGGCTATTGAAGGGGATAGTATCATTTACTACAGTATCTCCTTGACATATATGCCATTGATATTCTTACTAGGTAGAATTGGGCAGATGGCTTTTGAATTGTCATCAGCTCCTCTACTGTAATCTGTCACTGTGTAAATGGTAAGTTAAGTTTAATGATTGAAGCAAATTCTTGAACTGAAAGCCAAACAGGTCATATCTATTACATAGTCAAATGTATGGCACTGGAAAAGCACAGCAGGTTAGGCACCATCTGAGGAGCAGGAGAATCGATGTTTCGGGTGTCACCCCTTCATACGGCTGAACCGTCAACCCTCCTGTTCCTCAGATGCTGCCTGACCTGTTGTGCTTTTCCAGCACCACACTTTTTGTCTCTGACACTCCAGCATCTGCAATCCTTTCTTTCTCCTATATCTATTACATGGCCAAGATCATTAGAATGTGTAATTCAACCAGGTTTAAAAATGATATTTAGCTGACCTTCCAGGAATTTGTTGCATCCATTCCTTCTATGAGCACACAACATATGCAGAAGGAAGAAGAAAGAGCACAACATCCTGATTCGCTCTGACACCCCATCCCCAATATAAAGATGCAATATATTTGAATATCACATTAAATGCATAGAACAGGCAAAACTAGGAAAAATGGGAGTTATTGTTTTCTTTCAGTGTGTATGCTTTGCAAATATGGGTTAATAATCGAAGTCATCTTGAATTAAAAGAAAGAAAATTCAAATGAAACAGAGAGACCTAATTTTCAGACATTGAGATTCTGTACCTTATCCAAAATGGCACAAGGACCTCAAAGGTGGAAGTCTGTCAAGCTATCAAGTTATTTAAAACCCCTGCCCTTGAAACTTTGAAAACAAGCTGCCTGTGTTTCTTCTTAGAACAAAAAATGCACTTGCAATTCCAATATATATTTATTAACATAAGCCTGAAGGGCATCATGAAAATATTGTTATTGTTTAACTGCTTTTGTGACCTATCACAAGGTAGGAGGAAGGTACTCATAATATAATTATCAACTCCACGAGGTTACTTTGGGAATGACTGTCTTTGATGTGTGGCTATGAATGCAAATCATTTACTTTTTAAAAAAAAGTAGGATTAAGTACTGGAAAGGATTTAAATGTAGTGAACAGACATATAAATCGCTGTTTTTCCACATACAGAGAAACCTCAATTATCCGAAAAAGATGGGTTGGCACTTTTTCGTTTGGTTAATTGATTACTCGATTAATTGATTCAATGCCTTTCCTCTGGGGCTCGGAGTTCAATGAGATTGACACAGCGAGCATTTGTTAAGTCTGCTCCCCGTTCAGCAGACTAGGCAGCAGCACACTGTGTGCAGGCCTTCATCCCCTGTTGACGCCCAAAACCCCGTCCAAGCCCACCCCCATCTATCCCCCCACAACCATCTAACACCCACCCCTGCCCCCGTCTGTCCCCAAACCCCATCCAACCTCACCCAGTCTGTCCCCCAACACCCGTCTAACCTCACCCCCGTCTGCTCCCCTGACACCCATCTAACCTCGCCCCCGGCTGCTCCCCCAACCCCCCTTCTAACGCCCCCATCTTCACCCATCCCCGAGCCCCCGTCCGCTCCCCCAAACCCATCCAACCTTGCCCCCCACAACACCCATCTAACCCCCCCCTGAACCCACCCCCGCCCCCCTGTCTGCTCCCCCCCAACTCTGTCGAACACCAAACCCCCATCTGTCGACTGGCCCCATCCAACCCCACACCTGTCCGACTCACACCTGCCTGTCCACACCCCCAAATCTATCCAACACCAGTGTCTGCCCACTCCCTGTGCCCCCATCTAACCCCCAACTTCATCCAACCCCGCCCTCGGGCTGCCCCCAACCCCCTCCGATCCGCCCCCATCTGACCTCACCCCGTCTAACGTCCACATCTGCATCCATCCCCGTGCCCCCATCCGCTCCCCAAACCTGCTCAACATGACCCGGTGTCCATTCCCCAACCCCATTCAACCTTGCCCCACCCACCTCACACCCTTCTGCCCCCCTCACCCATTTTTCATCATTGTAAACAAAGGATGTGATCAGTGTTGAAACACCTCTTTGGTGTAATGTTTCTATTGGGTCCTTGAGATCTTCTTTGGATAATCTGAAATTCGAATAATTGATATTCGGATAATCAAAGTTCCTCTGTAGTGAAGTCGAAAATAAGTACTTGATGTTATTTCATCTGAGCATAGCTCTTGAGATCTGCCCACAATGGTAGTGGGTTAGTTGGCTTAGGGAGTATGAGATGCCCTGATGGTGAGTAGGGGTGTGAGGCTGGGGGAGGTGGTTGTGTCATGGTAATATCCCTGAACGATAATGAGACTCTCTAGGTTAATATTTGGTGATTTAGCTTTGAATGCCAGTTTGGAAGGTTATGAAACCTGAACAAAATTTTTAAAATCTGGAATTAAAAGTTGGTCTGATGGCAAACATATGATCACTGTTAATTGTCATAAAACACCCTATGGGTGACTAATGTTCTACAGAGAAGGGAATCTGTTGTCTTTACCTAGTCTGACCTGAATATGATTTCAGACCAAGAATAATCTGAGTGACACTGTAGTTAATTAGGAATGGGCAATAAATGCTGATCTAGCCAGCAATGTCCACTTCCTATGAACATTTAAAATTTTTAATAGTGACAAGGATAGGGAACACAAAATGAGTGAACAGATTTGAGAGATTAGACTCTTGCCTTTATTTTTTGCTTTACAATTTTTATTGCAACTGGGTGAAAGTCCTGAAGAACCTGGCCAGAACATTCTAACAGGGAGAAAGTGAGGGCTGCAGATACTGGAGATCAGAGTCGAAGAGTGTGTTGCTGTAAAAGCACGCAGATTAGGCAGCATCCGAGGAGCAGAAGAGTCAACATTTTCAGCATAAACTCTCCTGATGTAGAGCTTCTGCTCAAAATGTCGATTCTCCTGCTCCTTGGATGCTGCCTGACCACACCTTTCGAACAGCCTTCTTCAATGCTGAGCAATCCCTGTCACTACCCAGCTCTATGACATACACACTTCCCAAATCACTACTGGACAAATAGATGGTTACTTCGGCAGAAAAAGTCCCGGTGTAGATTAGAGTGGTGCTGGGAATGCACAGCATGTCAGGCAGCATCCGAGGAAAAGGAAAATTGATGTTTCAGGTAGGAGCCCTTTATCCGGATTCACTTTCCTTGTTGCAGTCATTACTCATTTGTAAGTCATTGTGGCCCCAATCCATGAGACACACTATTAGTCACAGGTTGAATTTATCTGAACTCTCTGTCTTCTATTCATTAGCTAATTCTCTGTTCATGTTAATATTCTACTTTGAACACCATGAGCTTTTATCTTATCAGGGTAAAAACAATGACTGCAGATGCTGGAAACCAGATTCTGGATTAGTGGTGCTGGAAGAGCACAGCAGTTCAGGCAGCATCCAAGGAGCAGTCTTATCATGCAGCCTAATGTGCGATATCTTATCAAACACCTTTTGAAAATCCAAATAAAATTAAATCCAAATTTCATCCACTGTTTCCCCTTTATCTATTTTGCTTGCTACCTCTTCAAAGCATTCAGGTATGATTTCTCCCTCTTGAAGCCATGCTAACTTCATTGAATCATATTCTATATTGCTATACGCTTTGTCATTAGAACCTTTATAATGGATGGCACAGTGGTTCGCCGGTTAACATTGCTGCTTCCGAGCACCAGGGACGTAGGTTCAATTCCAGCCTTGGGTGACTATCTTTGTGGAGTTTGCATGTTCTTCCTATGACTGCAGGAACTTCCTCTCACTGTCCAAAGATGGAATTGCTAAATTAGTCTGATTTGGTTAATTGATTAGCTAAACTGCCCTATTGCTCCAAGGATATACCAGTTAGGTGGATTAGCCATGATAAATGCAGAGTTACAGGGGTAGAGTGGGGGTTTGGGATGCTCTTCAGTGGTTCAGTGCAGACTCGATGGGCTAAATTATCTCTTTCTAAATTGTAGAGATTCTATAATAATAGACTCCATTATTTTTCCATTAACAGATGTCAAGCTAAATGGTCAGAGTCCCCTGCTTGTGTTGCTTTCCTTTTATCTAAAAAATCAAAGTGCCGCACTGGCAGTGGGTGGCACGGTGGCACAGTGGTTAGCACTGCTGCCTCACAGCGCCAGAGACCCGGGTTCAATTCCCGCCTCAGGCGACTGACTCTGTGGAGTTTGCACGTTCTCCCCGTGTCTGCGTGGGTTTCCTCCCTCAGTCACAACGATGTACGGGTCAGGTGAATTGGCCATGCTAAATTGCCCCTAGTGTTAGGTAAGGGGTAAATGTATGGGTATGGGTGGGTGGTGGGTCGGTGTGGACTTGTTGGGCCGAAGGGCCTGTTTCCACACTGTAAGTAATCTAATAAGACAGTGTTTCAATTTTTGAGACTTTTCCAAAGCTAAGAATTCCTGAAATATTCCACTAGTGTATCCATTATCTCTGTAACTACTTCCTTTTGATATCCTAAGCTGTGCTCTAACATGTTCAAGGGACTTATCAGTTCTTCACTGTAGTAATGTTCTTAGTAATTTTTTTTCTAGTGATGGTTATTGCCCCTTCCTCACCTCACCCCTTGAATAATTAGTAATTTGGATTTCTTTTAGTGTCTTCTACTATGAAGATGGATGTAATGTATTTCATGGGTTCCCCATTATTATTTCATGGTGGCACAGTGGTTAGCACTGCTGCCTCACAGCACCTGAGACCCGGGTTCAATTCCCGACTCAGGTGACAGACTGTGTGGAGTTTGCACGTTCTCCCCGTGTCTGCGTGGGTTTCCTCCGGGTGCTCCGGTTTCCTCCCACAGCCCAAAGATGTGCGCGTCAGGTGAATTGGCCATGCTAAATTGCCCGTAGTGTTAGGTAAGGGGTAAATGTAGAGGTATGGGTGGGTTGTGCTTCGGCGGGTCGGTGTGAACTTGTTGGGCCGAAGGGCCTGTTTCCACACTGTAAGTAATCTAATCTAATCTAATTTCCCCAGCTTCATTTCCCTGAGATTTCTCTCTTCCTTTTTGCATATTTAAAGAGCCTCTTGTTGTCTATCTTGATATTACTTGCAAATTTATCCTCAAAGATTATTAGTTCCTTTTTAATTTCGTTGTTTTTTAAGACTTGTTTTGACTTTTTAAAAACAATTTGATGCTATGCGTAACTTTTCAGATTAACTATTATTTTCTTATTCCATTCCGAGAGCCCTTGGTTCTCATTAGAATATGCTTTCCCTATAAGCTTTGTATTATTTTCTTAAACATCTGTCAAAGTTCCTCAACTCTCTTTGCTGCTTAACTCTGTTCCTAGTTCACTTCAGCCAGTTCTGCCCTAATTTCTTTTTAATGGCCTTTATTTAAGCTTAGCACGGTTGATTCCAACCCAAGTTCCTCCCATTGCAACTGCCACATTCTTCCATGTTCTGGTCATTTTTTACTTAGGAAATCTTTTACTCTGAGGTCATTTATTAAACCTGTCTCATCACACACCTCCAGATCCAAAATAACCTGATCACTGCTTGAATCCAGAACATACTGTTTTAGGAAAGCATCCTGGATACTCTATATGAATTACCTTTCATGGCTACCTCTGCCAATTTGATTATAGTCACCTATTATTAATGTACTGCCTTTCTTACATTTCATCATTATCTCTTAATTTATTCTCTTTCCAACCATATAACTAGGGAGCCTGTGGATTATTCCTACCAGTGTCTTCTTTCCCTTTTCATTTCTTACTACCTGAGTGAACCTGATGAATTAGGAATTTTCCTGCTTGAAATGCTTTTGTTCTGATAGCTTTTTGTCATTCTTCTCCTTTTCATCCTCATCTGCTTTCGGTTAATACCACGGATATTCCTCAATCACACAGATACGTGTCTCATTTTCTAGTGACAACATGCAGAATGGGGCACATCTCTACCATTCAGTTGACTGTTTAACTTGATTCAATGGCAACACACTTTAACCTTAATTGTTGCTTAATGAGCCCTTAACAGACCAAAAATGCATTAGTGCTGCGATGTGCACTAACACACATTAAAGTGGATCACTCCCTGGAGAAATTTTAAGAATGTGGGAAAATGAATACATAGAAAACTGAAATTTTGTGAATCTCCAGTCCCAACTTGCAGCATTCTTGATTTTCTGAAGATTAAAATTAATCATAGCCTAACTGGAAATGCCATTGAATTTGGGATGGTGATCACATCCAATTCTCTGACCTACGTTTCTGTCAAGCATAGTTTAATACTGTAACAGTCTCTCACCAACTTTAGTCTTTGGTGGAGTGTGTTAATTGTGACATGCAGAGAAATTTCTTTTCAGTATATTTATTAAAAAGTGAAGTAAGTTTATGGACTTGATGCGCAAGACTTGTTTAATTTCACCTGTTATAGCAAATATTAATTTTAGAAGGAACTTCCACAGAAAAGGTCAATTATAGAACATTCAACATTTCACCAACTCAATATTTATGCAGGAGATATGGGTATTCAATTTTCCCAGGGTGCGATCAATCCACTGATATAACTCCAACAGAACATCAGTGGAATTCACAGGAATGCTACTTTTCTCAAACAGGTAAACATTTTGCTGGGGCTTTCACCAATGACCCAGAGAAATTGTCTTGAGAAAGGAAATTAAATCCCACAGAAAATTAGGACCATGCTACCTCAAACAACAACAGCAGCAACTTGGATTTGTGTAGTGCCCTGAGTGTGGTAAAATGGTCCAAGTCAGTTCACAGTTGCACTTCTCACTGACTCACTTAAGGAGATTTTATGGCATATCTGATAAGAGATTGGATCTTAGGAGCAATGCAACAGAGGATAGAGATGGTTAGGGAGAAATTTGCAGGCTTTGGGTCTTAGCAACTGAACTTACCATGTCCAGCGGTGATGCAATTAGAACTGAGAAAGTGTAAAAGGCCAAAAATGGAGAATCGCCAATCAGTAAACAAGAGGGCAATAGGTGAACTGGACTTGGTGCACATTAGGTCACAGACAACCAAGATTTGGCTGAGTTTTCTTCAATTCACTCATGGGGTATGGCACTAGACCAGCATCTATTGCCCTCCAAAGCCTCCCTGGCAAAGGCAATAGTGAATTGTCTTCTTGAAACATTGCAGTCCAATTAGTGTAGGTGCATTCATAATGTTCCATGACTTTGACTCAGTAGCAATAAAAGGATGGCTTACATTTATGGAACATTGGAGGCTGGTGAGGAATGCATTGGAATCATCAAGTCTGGACGTGAAAATAATATGAACGAGTGTAGACCTGCACAGTCAGGAGTCAAGATTAGAGTGGTGCTGGAAAAGCACAGCAGGTCAGACAGGGTCCGAGGAGACCTGATGAAAGCTTTTGCCCGAAATGTCGATTTTCCTCGGATGCTGCCTGACCTGCTGTGCTTTTCCAGTACCACTCTAATCTTGACTCCGATCTCCAGCATCTGCAGTCCCCACTTTCACCCTGCACAGCCAGAAATCCACATACTTTTCATTTAATTTGTTGTGACATTTTATGATAAATGGATAGATCTCAAAATACTACAGAACTTCTGTCAGTATCCATTCAGGCTTAAAGTAGGAGACAATTACAACTCTCAAGGAAACATGAATATTTAGTTAAGTCTAATTTTGACTTTTTATTGGGATTTCCCCCATTGCTTTTGCAAGATATTGAACTTCCCTCTGTCCCTTACAAGTTAAATTTCAAGGCTAAGTTGGTAGTTCATAGGAACTGAAGAAATCTGGAGTAGATCATTCAGCTACTCCCCCAATGAACTAGATTGTAGGCTGATCTTCCACCTCAGTGACATTTTCCCACATTATTGCCATCTCCCTTCCTATTTTAAATCCCTCGAAACCTTATTGATGTCTGCCTTGAACTTTCTTAATGACTGAGCTTCCATAGGTGCTTTAGGTAGAGAATCCCAAAGATGCACCACCCACTGTATGAAAAGGTTCCTCCTTATCTCGGTCTTAAATAATTTATTCCTTGATTTGAGACTCTAACCCCCAGTTCTCGACCTCCAAACCAGAGAATTCATTCTTCCTGCATGTAAACCGTCAAGCCCTATAAGAATTTTGAATGCTTCAATTAGATCATCTTTCTAAATTCTTGTATTCAAACTCAATTTTTCCTGATAGTATAAGGCCATAAATCTCAGGGATCAGTGTGCTGGACCTTGTTAGCAATTGCTCTATGACAAACATATCCTTTCTTATATAAGGAAATCAAAACTGCACACAATGCTTGAGCAGTCTTCCCAATGCTTTACACACTTGCAGCTAGGCTTCCTTACTCTGGTTCTTGTTCCTGATCTTGAACATGAATGGGGACCTGAAGTAAATGGTAATGCTTCCCATACTTTCTGAAGTTTGAATTCCCTGTAATCACATCCAGTTCTATTACTTTCCACAGATTCTTGATTCTTTTCAAAGTGTTTTCTTTTTTGGATCCACCTCTTTTTCTCTATCATCAGCAGCTTCCATCGCCCTATACTTGGGATTCCTCCTTTAACCTGTCTACCTGCCTAAACTCCTATCATCCTTTAAAACCTCTTTCTTCAAAGCATTTTCTTGTGCTTCCTGTTAATCACTGCTTCATCTTGACATTCATTTTTTATCACTTGTCTTTGTGAAGCTTATTGAAAACTGTTGACACTCTTTTTAATTGAATCTTACAATCACTCCACCTCCACTTCCAGCAAGTGCATTCCAGGAAAAAGAACATCTCATTAGAAATTAACTATATTTCCAAAACATTTTAAGTCTGGGCCCTTCTGTTCCTAATTTTATTATGAGTGGGAACAGTATCTCCTTACTACTTTATCCAAGCCTCACGAGTTTGAAAGTTTCTATCGAATTTCCTCTTAGCCGTTCCTCTCCGGGAAAAGCATTCTAAACTTCTTCAGTCTAATCTGAGAATTGGAGTGCCTCATCCCGAGAAACACTTTTGTTGACCTCTTCTGCACTCTCTCCAACATTCACATCTTTCTTATAGTATAGTCCCCAGAACGGTATACAATACTCCAGCTGAGCTTTAACAGATGTCTTTTATAAGTTCAGCATGGCCTCATTGTCTTTTACACTTTGCACCTATTAATAAAGCTCAGAATACTGTATGCTTCACGATTGTTTCTCATTACCAGTGCTGCCACTTGCAGTGACCTTCACACATATACATCCAGGTCCCTGGCTCCCGCTCACCCTTTAGCATTATGCCCTTTAGTTTACAGTGACTCCTCATGGTCTTTCTACCAAATTATATCACCACACATTTCTTTGCAATGAACTTCATCTGACACCTTTCCATCCACACTGCTAACTTGTCAATACCTTTTTGAAGTTCTGCATTGTCCTCCTCACAATTTACAATGTGTCCTAGCTTTGTATAGTCTGCAATCAAGAAAAGGAAAAAGGAAAGTCCTAATGCTGGTCCTGGGGGAAATCCACTTCAGACGTTCCTCCAGCGTGAGAGGTACCCATTGACTGTTTTCAATTACTCAGCCAATCAAGGGCTTCAAAGTGGCAGGACAGGCGGAGAGAGTAGTAAATAATGTTCTTGGCTTTACTGGTAGAGGCAGAAAGTGCAAGTGCAAGCAGGCAATGTAGATCTTTTGCAATACTCTTGTTAGATCTCAGCTGGAATTTTGTGTACAGTTCTGGGTGTTAAATTACAGGAACGCTGTTTATGTATCAGAAAGAATGCAGAAGTGACTTATAAGAAAATTCAGCAGCGAGGATTGATAGAAAAGGTTGAGACTGTTCTCCCTAGAAAGAAGACTGAGATCAGATCTGATTGGGGTTTTCAAAATGGTGAGTAGACAGGACTAAGTAGATGGGATGAACCTGTTTGTGTTTGTAAAAAGGAATAGATTTAAAATGATGTGCAAGTGAAGCAGTGGTGATATGAAATAAAGCTCTATTGCACGACAAGTAACTAGGGCATGGAAAGTATTGCCTGGAAATGTGGTAAAGGTAAATTCAATTGAGGTATTCAAGAATGCATTAGATTTTTTTTGGGATACTTTAGTGTACAGAAATACAGAGAAAATGCAGGAGGTTGTTAAAGGTTATAGAGTCAGTATAGGTGCAATGGGCCAAATGGCCTCCTTCTGCCCTGTAATAATGCTATGATTTTGTGATACATATTCATGACACATATGTCAGAGTTTCCTCTCCTATATCATGGAATCTTTACAGTTTATGTCCCGACAAACAGTCTTAAATTGAGACAACCTAGTTAGACTGTATTGTCCCCATGCCCCCTTTCCCATCTGGAAATGGAATATAAGAATAGAGATAATATGTTCAGCTATGAAGTGTGCACCTCACATGACTTCATTTAATCTCTTCCCACACTTGATCTCCAGATGTAATTATTTATTTTCATCAATCTGTCTATGATGTGATACATTTCTTGGGAAAGTGGGACACTGATCTGGAGCACTGGTATCCTGGTCTTCAACAATCACTCCTGGCATATTAATCCAGCTGAACAACACAAATAGATTTGATTGTTAGAACTTAAAATAATCTTCCCAATTTCTAGTCTAATGTGTTCAATGTAGAATTATGTGACTAACATCATTTATAAGCCAGTACCCAATCCTTTTCATGAAATTTCGGGTGCGCTTAGTTCAAGTCTTTAATGGCCCATTGGTATCTTTGCGTTTAATCTATTGCAGAAATTATACAATTTGAGATCTTGCTAAATAGAACATCCAGTACCCAACACTATAATGTAGTGCTGATTGAGTCACGTCACTTTAAAACTGCAGAGACATTTGTCTGCATAAGAAATCAGAGCTGCTGTTAGTGGATCAGGAACCTGCAAAACAGCAGGAGTTACTAAGTTTTGGTCTTACATCGTAATTTGGAGGCAGTAGATTCATTCATATAGGATAAAGCTGAATACCTGAATAATGATGGGTAAAAGATCCGTGTTGTCATATTTTGGGATGGGTATCTAACTTCATTTACTGGATTTCATTGTCCTTATTTGTTTGGAAGTATTTCAAAATTGTCATAGCCATCAGGATTCTCATTGTCTGCTTTTCCCCTTTGACATTTCACATGTACTATTGTTCCTTGCAATCAAGCAGTTCTCCATTGCACCAACACTTTATTCAGAAGAATTTCTTTAAATGCACATCACAATCAAAAAACAAAGAGACAGCAGACAATGTCAAAATGAAGCAACAATGATATTACGGGTATGGGATAGAGAAAAGATCTCCCATAATTAAATTTTAAATATACCATCATTCATTTTCTGTTGGCATCCAATTTAAAATACATTACACTTTGTTTTACAATATTATGGTAATTTTCAAATTGACTTCTACTGCTTTTTCAGAGTATGCAGAGACAGAGCATACTGATGAACACGAGTTCCAGCTGACAAATGATGCCTGAAACATCTGTGCCTGCTAATTCATTTTTGATTAGGACATGTAGGTCTAATGAATCCATGGAATATATTAACTGGGCAAATGGTCATCAGTTTTTAACATGTGACTCTATGCTTCACTGGTAACCAATGTTTTGAATAATTCTAATCTTTTGTGTAATTTTACAATATCCACAGCAGAAATACAGCAAGCAGGATTTGAATGGTTTCTGCAAAATCTTTTAATAATACCTGCGAAATCACTTCTCCGATGTAATAACAGTGTCCATACTTCAAAAGCAATTAATTTGTTGCCAGGTGCTTATGGACTTCCTGAGAATTTGAAAAAATGATATATATAAATGGAATTTTCTTGAGCTTCTGAAAATGCCATGGCTTTTTCTTAAATAGGTCTGTACTTTTTTAAGTGTAGGTTTTTACATTCATTAAAAGAAGTATACATGAATCCTTCTTATTAGAAGAATAGTCAACAACTTGAATACAATGGGGACAAATTTCCTTCTTTGTTCTGCTAAAATTCCGCCAGAAAGAATAGTTCCAAAACAATCAACATTGGGTAGGTATTTTTATTTAACCAGTTCAGGGAGATTTCAACGCACTCCTGAAGCAGGTCAGACCCGAACCCCAGTCCTCCAGCTAAAAACCTTACCACTGCACCACAAGAATCTCTGTCGAATATTAATGCATGATGAGTCACCAATGGCCCCTGGCTGATAATGATCTTCCTGCCAGTTTGCCAACAGAAACTTGAATACAACTTTTACTATTTCTGGACAGTAAAGTTCTATTGTCTTCTCAGCGCTCTGCCAGGATCATTACTGACTTCTGAAGTATCTTACTCTTTCAGCTCCCTGCTTTTAGTTGGGCCACTAACTGCAAAATTCTAAAGCCATGCTGGCTGCTGTTTCAACATGAAGCTTCCAAAAGATATTTTAAAAAATACTCTATTGTCTATAAACAGAGCCCAGCATAAACTTCTAGAAGCAAATTATTTAATTTATCTGTGGTGAAAACAAGCAATGATCCAAGAACAGGGAAGATACATTTCTTCCACATTGTCTTCAACGTGTGGGCCTAAAGGTCTACTTAAGGTCATACAATGGTGGATATTAAATGTAGACTTCTGGTCTCTCCAAAGCCAAAAAACAATTTGGAACGTATAACATAGAAAAGTACAGCACAGAACCAGCCCTTTGGCCCACAATGCTGTGCCAAGGATTAATCCTAATGTAAAATAAAATAACTTAACCTACACACCCCTCAATTCACTGCTATCCATGTGCATGTCCAGCAGTCGTTTAAATGTCCCTAATGGCTTTGCTTCCACCACCATCACTGGCAATGCACTCCATGCATTCACAACTCTCTGGGTAAAGAACCTTTCTCTGACAGCCCCTCTATACCTTTCTCCTAAAGTTATGACCCCTCATGTCAGTCAATCCTGCCCTGGGGAAAAGTCTAACGAGAATCCAGAGAAAGTATATTTCTGTTCGGGTGAAATGAAAGGCTGGTAGGTATAGGGAAAGCTGGATGACTAAAGAAATTGAGGGTTTGGTTAAAAAAAAGAAGGAAGCATATGTCAGGTATAGACAGGAGAGATCGAGTGAATCCTTAGAAGATTATAAAGGCAGGAGGAATATACTAAAGAGGGAAATCAGGAGGGCAACAAGGGGGACATGAGATAGCTTTAGCAAATAGAATTAAGGAGAATCCAAAGGGTTTTTACAAATACATTAAGGGCAAAAGGGTAACGAGGGAGAGAATAGGGCCCCTCAAAGATCAGCAAGGCGGCCTTTGTGTGGAGCCGCAGAAAATGGGGGAGATACTAAATGAGAATTTTGTCTCAGTATTTACTGTGGAAAAGGACATTGAAGATATAAAATGTAGGGAAATAGATGGTGACATCTTGCAAAATGTCCAGTTTACAGAGAAGGAAGTACTGGATGTCTTGAAATGCATAGAAGTGGATAAATCCTCAGGACCTGATCAGGTGTACCTTAGACCTCTGTGGAAAGTTTGGGAAGTGATTGCTAGGCCTCTTGCTGAGATACTTGTATCATTGATAGTCACAGGTGAGGTGCCGGAAGAATGGAGGTTGGCTAATGTGGTGCCACTGTTTAAGAAGGGTGGTAAGGACAAGCCAGGGAACTATAGACCAGTGAGCCTGATGTCGATGGTGGGCAAGTTGTTGGAGGGAATCCTGAGGGACAGGATGTACCTGTATTTGGAAAGGCAAGGACTGATTAAGCTTTTAAATTAGATTACTTACAGTGTGGAAACAGGCCCTTCGGCCCAACAAGTCCACACCGACCCGCCGAAGCGCAACCCACCCATACCCCTACATTTACCCCCTACCTAACACTACGGGCAATTTAGCATGGCCAATTCTCCTGACCTGCACATCTTTGGACTGTGGGAGGAAACCGGAGCACCCGGAGGAAACCCACGCAGACACGGGGAGAACGTGCAAACTCCACACAGTCAGTCGCCTGAGTCGGGAATTGAACCCAGGTCTCTGGCGCTGTGAGGCAGCAGTGCTAACCACTGTGCCACCGTGCCGCCCCAAATGGGCGGGAATTTGTGCATGGGAAATCATGTCTCACAAACTTGATTGAGTTTTTTGAAGAAGTAACAAAGGACTGATGAGGGCAGAGTGGTAGATGTGATTTATGTAGACTTCAGTAAGGCAATCAACAAGGTTCCCCACGGGTGAATGGTTAGCAAGGTTAGATCTCACGGAATACAGGGAGAACTAGCCATTTGGATACAAAACTGGCTCAGAGGTAGAAGACAGAGGGTGGTGGTGGAGGGTTGATTTTCAGACTGGAGGCCTGTGACCAGTGGAGTGCCACAAGGATCGGTGCTGGGTCCTCTACATCATTTATATAAATGATTTGGATATGAGCATAAGAGGTGCAGTTAATAAGTTTGAAGATGACACCAATTTGGAGGTGTAGTGGACAGCGAAGAAGATTACAACAGGAATCTTGATCAGAGGGGCCAATGGGCTGGCAATTGGCAGATGGAGTTTAATTCCGATAATGCACAGTGCTGCATTTTATGAAAGCAAATCTTAATAGGACTTATACACTTAATGGTAAGGGGTAGTGCTAGAAAAGCACAGCAGGTCAGGCAGCATCTGAGAAGCAGGGAAATCAATGTTTCAGGCAAAGGTCCTTCATCAGGCTTCCTGATGAAGGGCTTTTGCCCGAAACGTCGATTCTCCTGTTTCTCCGATGATCTAAACTCTGGTTTCCAGCATCTGCAGTCCTCACTTTTGCCCACTTAATGGTAAGATCCTAGGGAGAGTTGATGAACAAAGAGACATTGGAGTGCAGGTTCATAGCTCCTTGAAAGTGGAATCTCAGGTAGATAGGATAGTGAAGAAGGCGTTTGGTATGCTTTCCTTTATTGGTCAGAGTAATGAGTACAGGAGTTGGGAGGTCTTGTTGTGGTTGTACAGGACATTGATTAAGCCACTGTTGGAATATTGTGTGCAATTCTGGTCTCCTTCCTATCGGAAAGATGTTGTGAAACTTGAAAGGGTTCAGAAAAGATTTACAAGGATGTTGCCAGGGTTGGAGTATCTGAGCTACAGGGAGAGGCTGAACAGGCTGGGGCTGTTTTCCCTGGAGCGTCGGAGGCTGACGGGTGACCTTATAGAGGTTTACAAAATGGACAGGACAAATAGACAAAGTCTTTTCCCTGGGGCAGAGGAGTACAGAACTAGAGGCCATAGGCTTAGGGTGAGAGGGGAACGATCTAAAAGAGTTCCAAGGGGCAACTATTTCATGCAGAGGGTGGTATGTGTATGGAATGAGCTGCCAGAGGAAGTGGTGGAGGCTGGTACAATTGCAGCCTTTAAAAGACATTTGGATGGATAGGATAAATGGACAAAGTCTTTTCCCTGGAGTGGGGGAGTCAAGAACTAGAGGAAATAGGTTTAGGGTGAGAGGGGAAAGGGATAAAAGAGACCTAAGAGCAACATTTTCACACAGAGGGTGGTGGGTGTGTGGAATGGGCTGCCAGAGGAGTTCCTGATGAAAGGCTTTGCCTGAAAAGTCGATTTTCCTGCTCCTCAGATGCTGCTTGACCTGCTGTGGTTTTCCAACACCACTCATCTTGACTCTAATCTCCAGCATCCAGTACCCACTTTTGTCTCGAGGAACTGGTGGACGCTAGTAAAATTGCAACATTTAAAAGGCATCTGGATGGGTATATGAATAGGAAGGGTTTGAAGGGATATGGGCCGGGTGCTGGCAGGAGGGACTAGATTGGGTTGGGATATCTGGTCGGCATGGATGGGTTGGACTGAAGGGTCTGTTCCCATGCTGTAAATCTCTATGATTCTATGATTCTGGCCATTGACTCTATCTATTTCTCTCATTATCTTGTACATTTCTTTTCCTCCTTTTCTCCAGAGAGAAAAGTCCAAGCTTATTCAACCTTTTTTCATAAGGCATGCCCTCCAGTCTGGGCAGCATCCTGGTAAACCTTCTTTGCACTTTCTCCAAAGCCTCTATATCTTTCCTATAGTAGGGTGACCAGAACTGGACATAATATTCCAAGTGTGATTCAATTAGATTAGATTATTTAGGTGTGGAAACAGGCCTTTCAGCCCAACAAGTCCTCACCGACCCGCCGAAGCGCAACCCACCCATACCCCTACATTTGCCCCTTACCTAACACTACGGGCAATTTAGCATGGCCAATTCACCTGACCTGCACATCTTTGGACTGTGGGAGGAAACTGGAGCACCCGGAGGAAACCCACGCAGACATGGGGAGAACGTGCAAACTCCACACAGTCAGTCGCCTGAGGCGGGACATGAACCCGGGTCTCTGGCGCTGTCAGGCAGTAGTGCTAACCACTGTGCCACCATGCCGCCTGGGTGTGGTCTCACCAGGGACTTGTAGAGCTGTAGCAAAACCTAGCAGCTCTTAAACTCAATCCCCCTGTTAATGAAAGCCAAAACACCATATGCTCTCTTAAAAACCCTATCCACTTGAGTGGCAATTTTGAGGGATCTATGCACTTGGACACCAAGATCCCTCTGTTCCTCCACACTGCCAAGAATCCTGTCTTTAATCCTATATTCAGCATTTGAGTTCAATCTTCCAAAATGCATCACTTCGCATTTATCCAGGTTGAACTCCATTTGCCATTTCTCAGCCGAGCTCTGCATCCTGTCTATGTCACACTGCAGCCTGCAATAGCCCTCGATACTATCAATGGCATCTCCATTGTTTGTGTCATCTGCAAATTTACTAACCCACCCCTCAACCTCCTCATCCAAGACATTTATAAAAACTACAAAGAGCAGAGGCCCAAGAACAGACCCCTGCAGGACCCCACTCAACACTGACCTCCAGGAAGAATACTTTCCATCTACTACCACTCTCTGCCTTCTGTCAGCCAACCAGTTCAGAACCCAGGTAGCCAAATCTCACTGTATCCCATACTTCCTGACTTTATGAATGAGCCTACCATGGGGAACCTTATCAAATGCCTTGCTGAAATCCATATACACCACATCCACTGCTCGACCGTCGTCCACCTGTCTTGTCACCTCCTCAAAGAACTCAATAAGATTTGTGAGGCATGACCTGTCCCTCACAAAGCCATGCTGACTGCCTTTAATCACACTATGCTTTGCCAAATAGTCATAAATCCTATCCCTCAGAATTCTTTCCAAAGCTTTGCTGACTTCAGACGTAAGACTGATTGGTCTATAATTGCCAGGGATTTCCCTTTCTTGAAAAGAGGAGCAACATTCACTTCCTTCCAATCCTCTGGTACGACTCCTGTGGAGAGTGAAATGGCAAAGATCTTCACCAGCGGCTCACAACCTCCTTTCACACTTCCCGGAGCAGCCTAGGATAAATCTGGTCTGGCCCTGGGCACTTATCAATCTTAATGTTTGCCAAAATTTCCAGCACATCAACTTCATCAGTCTTGATCTGTTCAAGCCTGTATCCCAGTGCCTCAAATTTCTCATTCACAACAAGTTCCCTTTCCTTTTTGAAAACCGGAGCAAAAACTCATTTCAAGCTTCCCCTATCTGCTCAGACTCCACGCACAAGTTCCCTACGCTATCCCTGATCGGCCCTACCCTCTCCCTGATCATTCTCTTATTCCTCATGCATGAGTAAAATGCCTTTGGGTTCTCCCTAATCCTTCTTGCCAAGCTTTTCTCATAATCCCTCCTGGCTCTCCTCAATCCATTTCTGAGCTCCTTTCTAGCAAGCCTGTAATCTTGTAAAGCTGTGCTAGATCCTTGCTTCCTCCACCTTACGTAAGCTGCCTTCTTCCTGTTGACGAGAAGCTCCTCTGTTCTTGTCATCCAAGCTTCCTTATCTTCCCCCTTCTTACCTGTCTCAGAGAAACAAGTTCATGCATCATTCACAACAACTGCTCCTTAAATAATCTCCATGTGTCTACTGTGCCCTTTCTGTGAAACAATTGCTCCCAGTCTGTACTTCCCAACTCCTGTCCGATCATATCATAATTTCCTTTTCCCCCATTAAATATCTTCCCTTGGTAACTGCTCCTTTCCCTCTCTCAGACTATGTTAAATGTGAGACAGTTGTGGTCACTGTCACTAAAGTGCTCTCCCACTGCGAGATCTGACACCTGTGCTGGATCATTGCCGCGCACCAAATCTAAAATGGCCTCTCCCCTCGTCAGCCTGTCCATATACTGAGTAAGGAAACCCTCCTGAACATACCTAACAAAAACGGCTCCATCCAAACCACCTGCACTTAAGGAGGTTCCAGTTGATATTGGGAAAGTTGAAATCACCCATAACAACAACTCTGCTACATCTGTATTTTTCCAAACTCTGGCGGCCTTTGAGTTCTTCAATCTCTCTACTGCTATTAGGTGGTCTGTCGAAAACTCTCAATGTTCCTAACTTCCACCCATACTGACTCAGTAGACAAACCTTCCTCAACAACCTTCATTTCTGTAGCTGTGATGCACTCTCTGATTAGCAATGCTACCCGCCCCCCGCTCCTCTTTTTCCACCCTCCCTGTTCTTTTTAAATTTTTTAAAACCCTGGAACACCAAGCAACCATTCCTGCGCCTGTGAAACCCATGTCCCCATTACAGCCACATCATAGCCCCAAATACTGATCCATACCCTAAGCTTGTCAATCTTATTTCTGACAGTCCTTGCGTTAAAGCAGACACACTTTAACTGATTCCTGTTTTTCATTGCATGAGAGATTCACTACATCCTGTCACTGCCCCATATACAACTGCCACCCCCCCCCAGATATGTAGCTCTGATTCACACCACCCATCCACCCCCCCCCAACCCCCCAACTAATTTAAACCCTCCCGAACCACACGAGCAAATCTCCCATTTGTGCTCCTCCAGTTCAGGTGCAACCTGTCCTCCAGTTCAGGTGCAACCTGTCCTTCATGTACAGGTCCCACATTCCCCAGAAGGTATCCCAATGGTCTAGGTATCTGAAGCTCTTCCTCCTACACCAGCCTTGCAGCCATGTGTTAAGCTGCATTCGCTGACTGTTCCTCACCTCACTATCTCGCGGCACCAGTAGCAAACCTGAGATCACTACTCTACCCGTCCTGCTCTTCAGCTTCCAACCTAACTCTCTGCAGTCACTTTTCAGATCCTCAATCCCTTTCCTGGTTATATCATTGGTGCCAATATGTACCATGATTTCTAGCTGCTCACCCTCCCCCTTCAGAATCCTGTAAACCCGATCGGCGATATCCTGGACCCTGGCACCAGGGAGACAGCATACCTTCTGGGAGTCCCGTTCCTGACCACAAAATCTCCTGTCAATCTGTCTAACTATTGAGTCCCCTAACACTAGTGCTTTTCTATTCTCCCCCCTTCTCTTCTGAGCCACAGTGTCAGGCTCAGTGCCAGAGACCTGACAACTGTGGCTTTCCCCTGGTAGGCTGTCCCGACCAGCAGTATCCTAAACAGTATACTTATTGCTGAGGGGAACGGCCACAGGGGATCCCTGCTCTATCTGTCGGTTTCCTTTCCTTCCCCCTGACTGTAACCTAGCTGCCCTTATCCTGTGTCTGAGGAGTGACCAACTCCCTGTACATCCTCTCAATTTCTCCCTCACCCTCCTGGATGATCTCAGGTTCATCCAGCTCCAGCTCCAGTTCCCTAACTCGGTTTTTGAGGAGCTGGAGTTGGGTGCACTTCCCGCAGATGTGGTCGGTGGAGACATGCGAAGTGTCTCTCACATTCTGCAGGAGGAACGTGCAACCGCCCGAACAGCCATAACCTGCTACTCAGAAAGCCCGCACACTAAACAAAGGAAGAGAAGAAGAAAAAAAAATGAGAAAACCTGAAAACTTACCAAGTTCACAGACTCTTAGTAAGGTTAGAGGAGGTGTGTGGGAGGGATGCCCTACAGTGTAGGGTCTTGGATTTAGATCTCACCCACTTAAAATCTTCCCAGCAGCCCACGTTTCTCTCCTTGCCGCTGTGTTCAAAAAATGTTGTTTTTACTCACCTTCCCAGCAGTCCTCCACTCCTCTCAATTTGTTGGGAAAAAAAGTTGCAGGTAGCAATTGATACACGAGCACCATCCATCCTGAACAATTGAGTTGGGGATTTCTTAAAGATGGGAATACTGACAAGAATCTACTTACTGGTCTGCCACTGAAATGTCCCACCTCATTTCTGATGTTGCTCAACTCAGAACAAGGTTAGAGTGGTGCTGGAAAAGCACAACAGTTCAGGTAGCATCCCAGGAGCAGGAAAATCGACGTTTCGGGCTGATGAAGAGCTTTTGCCCGAAACATCGATTTTCCTGCTCCTCGGATGCTGCCTGAACTGCTGTGCTTTTCCAGCACCACTCTAATCTAGACTCTGGTTTCCAGCATCTGCAGCCATTGTTTTTACCTCAACTCAGAACTCCCAACCTTGCATGTGTGTTTCAGTAAGATTAAGCCTCCGCAGATAATGGTAATTCTGTGCAGCTACAGCATATTCATGGGGCTGCCAGAATAATCTCACATAAACACATAAAACCAATCATTGGGGTATTTTACACTTCACAAGATACACTTCACTGGGTGGCATCATGGCTCAGTGGTTTGCATTTCTGCCTCACGGGACCTGGGTTCAATTCCAGCCTTGGGTAACTGTTTGTGTGGCCTTTACATGTTCTCCCCATGTCTGTGTGGGTTTCCTCCCATGATCACAAAGGTGTGCAGGTTGGTGAACTATGCTAAATTGCCCATAGTGTCCAGGGATGTATAGGCTTGGTGCATTAGTCAGGGGCAAATATAGCATAGGAAAATGGGTCTGGGTGGGTTACTCTTTGGAGGGTCACTGTGGATTTGTTGGGCTGAAGGGCCTGTTTCCACATAGTAGGGATTTTAATTCAATAACTAGAAACAGCAATCCTATTTTGCAGCATAACCAATCATATTTTAAAAGTATTTTTTATTTCTTGTAAATTGATGGTATAGTGCAATGTAATAGCTATCAGTAGAATTACTTGTAAGCGCATCCTAGCTTGTCAGAAGGAAATGATGGTCAATCACCTTGCTGTCTGGCTCCCATTACATCTTTGTAGACACTTTTGCAAAGGCAGAAGTGGCAACATAATGAGAGCGCAAGGAAGGAGACACCAAACACTGCACAATGAAGTTCTCATAGTCCAGCAATAAGATGGATATGCCGTTTGATTCAGCCAGTTCCTGAGAGTGGAGGAAAATATCTACAGAACATTGTCAGTAACAAAGATTCAACAGAATATCTCCCTGCCACATATTCCAGCCAGACCATTCACAAAGGTATTTACTTTCGGTGTAACACAATGATAAGCGAGGACACTGATTTCAGAACTACATTATACACACATTGCATACCTTCCTTGTCATTTAAATGAACTGTGTTTGTCATTTAGAAGATTAGTTGTTTGTAAGTTCTGTTTATTCCTCAAAAATAATCAAGTTCTTGTAATGTTAGATTCAGCATTCATAGATTTATCAAACTTAACATATCTGTAGTAATGGTAACTCATCATCAGCTTCTAATGGGCAATTGAGAATAGGCAATAAATGCTGGCCTTGTCAGTGACATTCACATCTTTTGAAAGTCTTAAACAAGAACTTGGACTTGCACTTAAAAACTGCACTTACAAACACCCAATGGTTCAGGAATCATTTCTAAGCTCAACTTACAGATTGATTAATTACTTTTTAATCTTATCTTTGCCAATTACCACTTCCTTTACATTTCTCTCAGTCTAAGTATATGAACATTTATATGTATCTACATGGTGTGATTATGCAAAATTTAAAATGCAACTCTATATAAAGTAAATGTAATTGAAATTATCCTCTATCGATCATTTCAATCAATAAGCTGGTTTTATTACTAATGGGTTTTTATTCTGTCAGGATAAGAAGGATCAGCAGAACTCCCTTACTTCATTATCTTCTCAGTAATTTTGCTCTTGTTATATATAATTGCTATTCCACAAAAGTAAAATGTTTAATTTTAATTCTGTCTTTGATTCTGTACGATGCAATACTCAGTTAATTCCTTGAATTTCTAGAAACCCCAATTAAAAAGACATTTTCTATTTGCAGGACTAACTGCTGTCCTAGCATCCATTATCGGTGATTACAGCTTCTTGTGATGTAGAAACCACTATGCAATGACATGCCTTTAATTAAATTCCCTCGTTAAGTAGCTTATTACCTAATATTGTAACCCACCAGTACCATCGGCCTTAACATAATCCCAGAGTACATCCCATCTCCTGAAGGTGGCAGAAAAGAGTCTGTGTGAGACTGAAAGTGGAAAAGCAGAGAACCCAATCAAACCTGCTGTATATGTATTTACCGCCATTTTCATAAAAGCTTATTTTCCGAGTATTCCACCACAGGAGACAGAAAGATTTGTTGGAAGTTTTAAATTAGGTGGTCTCAGTACAATTAGAATGCTGGTTTGTAAGTTGATAGTTGCCATGCTTCAGCTGTACTGGACATCGATGAGATTACATCTGGAGTACAATGTACAGTACTTGTGGGAGAATTTAGTTCTAGGTATCATAGTTGACATTTAAGACAGATGAGGACTTTTTTTCTCTCTCATGGTTGTTTGTCTTAGGCCTTCCCTTTCTCAAAAGGCAATGGATGCAAAATATTTAAATACTTTTAAGACAGAAGTAGATAGATTCTTGATTACCAGTGGAATGAAGGATTATTGGTATATGCAGAAATGAAGAGTTAAGGTTAAAATGAGATCATTCATAATCTTATTGAATGACAGAGCAGACTCAAAGCGTCAAGTAGCCTACTCTGGTTCCTTGTTCACTTGATTGAATGCCAGGCTTCCAGGAATCTGAACACCCAGCAGGAAAAAGAAAGGCCAATACCTGCTAGCTCAAGGTGATACAAGACCTTGAAAGCATTCCTTGATGCTGAGGAGGAAAATAAGTATTAGCCTTGTTCGCTGAATACTTAAGCCACCTCACTTTTTATTCTGTCTTCTTTTTCTCTGTTTCTGTGACCACATACTGCTATCTCCAAGTCCTGACCTCCACTGATTAACTATTCTCAACAGTTCTGTGTTCAGCAAACAGCAGTCTGGTCAAAATGGAGTCTTTATTGAATATCTCTAAGATGGTTGCCTAAGATGGATGCAGTGTGTGTGTCTTATAAGAACATTTGTTGACACTCCCAAAAACACTCTCAGTACATGTATAAAACACACATGAGTAGTACCGGCACCAAGCTTCCTGCATCACATTCTGCATTAAAATATAATGCAAGCCATCGATGCTAACAGCCTCTAACTTAGGACCCAATGTGTTAAAAAGCAGTGCAACCTACAGAAGCACCTTCAGCCTGTAAGCCTCTAATAAAGCACTAAGAAAGCAAATTAGAGGCACAAATTGCACTCTGTAGAGATGCATGAGATGCAAATGTGATCATTTACTCACTGCAGAAGATGTAAGTTGTAGGTATCTCTGAGCTGCAAAATACAATGTTGAATGATTGAAGTGGTGTGAGAGTTGGCCTGAGACCAGACACGATGAAGTGGCGAGGCTGGTAGTTCACTGTTCACAGCTTGAATGGATGAAGAATCGAGGAGGATAGTGGCCATGGGGTATGTGGTGGAGACAGTTGAGTGATGGCTAGAAAATGTAACCTGCGAGCTCCAGCAGGTAGTACCTGCTCTGATCTACATGCTGGGGATTTACACCATCTAGATTCTCAGGTGAAGAGTGAAGAATTGGAAGTGGCAGATAATTTAACAAATTGGTATTATTGATATGCAAATACTTGGAAATAAAGCAGTTGCTGCTCGATAGTGAGATTGTGAAGTCACTGCGTCAGACTTGATTGCAAACTCTCAAAGCATTTTCTAGTGTTTTCATTCTCACCAAATTCTCCCAACTTTGTTGCCAATGCTCATGCCACACCAAGGAGCACAAAATTCTGCTCCATATGCTTTTATTAAAAAAATTAAACGACAAAAAGTAAATTTGCCATGTTGTTATACTTTACACATGAAATGAGAAGCAAGTGCTAGAAATTGCAAAATGGGTACTGCAAAATGTTTCTTTTTATTCATTCACATGATGAGGGTGTTGCTGACTGGGCCAGCACTTATTCCCCAGCCCAATTACCCAGAGGACAGCTAAGAGTCAACCACATTGCTGTGGGTCTGGAATCACATATGGCCAGATCAGGTAAAGATGGCAGTTTCCTTCCCTAAAGGACATTAGTGAACCAGATGGGATTTTCTGAAAATTAACAACAGTTTCGCAGTCATCATAAGGATCTTAATTACATATCTTTAAAAATTTAATTCAAATTCCACCATCTGCCATGGCAGGATTTAAACCTGGGCTCTTTGATCGATACCTGGGTTTCTGGATTAACAGTCCAGTGATAATACTGCTAAGCCATTGTCTCCCCATGTGGGTCATGAGATCGTGAGTACTGCATTTATTTTATTTCCTTCTCTGTTGCTGATCTGCCCTATTATTAAAGCATTGAGACTTGAAACATGGTGCAGCTTAATGGGTGGGTTTGCATCCTCTGAGTATTTGAAAGCAAACTTCTTCTAGTCAATAAGGTCAGTGTGGCCCTGCTTCAAGGAAAGCTTCAAAGTGCATTTGCAATGATATCTTTGTAGTCATTGGAAGATTTGACCATTTGGGTGTTAAGAGATTAACTTGGGAAAGGAAATAATTTTCAGCTGTACAATTATGATAGCCTGCCCTTCAAAGTTGGTTTTGTAGGTTTACTTGAATGCTTGTGAATAATACACTGCACTTCAAAAAGGGCCCAAATATTTCTGGAGAATGTGGCATTAACATTGCTCTGTGTCTGTTATACAATCAGAACTTGCTGCAATGCAGGATCCTGGTGATGATAACCACTCCATCCATACAATCTTTTATAACATCAACATCTTCATTATCAAACATTCACTACGTTAGTTTGTAGAAATTGAATCTCTTGTCAATGATGGTTTTTGAGAGGGACAAGACTAAGGTATGGGGAGAATTCAACATATCCAGTGCAGAGCAAAGGCAAACCTTTTTCTCGATCGATAAAAAGTAAATCCAACAGGACAATTGTCTAAAATGAATCAGATTACACAGTGGGAAAGCAAAAATGCAGTGCTTTGATGGACAAGTCGCATGATTTATGGAGATTGAATGAAATGGAAAGGTAGATAAGAGCAAAAGCACCAGTCCTGCATAGCACTTGCATTGAATTGGTTTTTGTAATGGAGCTCCCCACCAGGAGAAGTGCTCTTCAAGATGCATGAAATGAGAGTCTTGTAATGATTACTATTGTTAATTCTTAGGGCTAAAAAAAAGTCAAATTCCTCATGTAAAGTTTCAGAATTAATTTTTTTGTCACAATATTCAGTTTTTTTTTCATTTATTTTGCTATTTTTATTTATTCACAATACCCCTGTCACATTTTACTTCAAGAAAATAAATGTACGTCAATTCCACTCAAATACTCAGGCCGTAATCATAACCTTTACTTTAAACTGTGGGATACACTGAAGCCCGAAGTAAATTGAAATGTCCAGCTGATTTCTCTCCTCTCCAGCAGTTCAGCACTTAAACTTCACTCCTTCCAGCACCTTGACATTGACATAATGACAGTGTATGCTCTAGGCTTGGAACCAAGGACATTGAGTCCCGAACTGAACCCTTGTCCTTTCTTATGATTTTGACTTTATATGAGGTGGACTGAAGTTTCAGCCCCAACAGACCATCACGGAACCAGGGATACAAAGTCAGCTCACATATCTAATTGGTTTGTATTTTATCTTGCTGCCTTTGAAAAAGAATTTGATCAAGCAAAAAGTCAGACTTTCATGGCATAGGATTAGATTAGAACAAAGTAGCCTATGAGACTTGAGCACCTAGATAAAGATGAGACGTATTAACAAGAATGTGGTGTCGTAATGGCAATGTCACCGAGTTACTAATCCAACTACTCCAGGTGAAAGTTCTGGAGGAACATTATTTGAATCCCACCATAGTAAATTCAACAAATGCCAATCTATGGTGACCATAATGGTTGTTGATAATTATAAAATCTCATCTAGTTCACTATTGCCCATTAGGAAAGGAAATCTTTCATCCTTTTCTGGGTTGGCCTACATATGACAGCAGACCAAAGCAATATGTTTGACTCTTAAGTGCCTTCAGAAATGGCTGAGTAAGCCACTCAAGCTGTTTTGGTTGGACGGGTAACCCCGTGTTGATTCAGTTATTGAAAACCATAATGGTAAATCCGGCCTGTCAGTGCTGGTCCTAAAATTCTGTACTAGATGGGGAAGGAAAACTGACTTTGTCTTCACAAGTGTACCTATTGTAGATGTATCAATTGATGAGAATATCAATAAAAGTAACCACAATGCAGTTGTGACTTCATATTGAGGTAATCATCCATCAGGTTGTCTGGCACAACCATCATACTAAATAGGACATATTAAGTTTAACAACTTAAAACTGGTCATCCATATGGCGCTATGAATCAGCAGCAGATTGTATTCAACCACAGTTTGTAACCTCAGCACTGTACTGTCATCAGAATCTGCAAGATGAATCCTGGTTCATTATTTTTTCCCAGGGTTTGAATAAAATTATGCTTTCTTTCACTCAAGAAAACTTGATACCAGGAGTTAAAAGAGGAGAGCTGATTGTTTTTATGCTCATTTGATTATAACAACATCTAGATTAATCTAAGCAAATCTTTATCACCTTAATGATTAGCTGTTTAACACTAACATCATAACTGAATATTAAACAAAAACTTTATGAATATCCAATAAAATTTTGTTTACTTCAATACTCATGTTATAAAAACTTGCGCAAGTACTCACTTCTGTTTATAAATAATATTTGGATTGTGATAATTTGTGTTCAGTCTTTCCCATTCCGATTTACCATTGTAAACTGCAATACACCTCATCTTTGTTATCTGCCGGAGATAGGGGTACAGACTCACCATGGACAACCCAAAACACAGGTGCCTTTCCGATGTAACTCTCCGATGCACTGTAAAGATTTGTGCAAAGAAATCAGATGAATCAATGAAAAATAAATAAAGATGTAGCTGGGGATAATTTTGCAGGTAGTTAATCAACATTTCCTATTCAGTTGTGCTGTGTCCACAGTGATGATGTAGCTACTCAGGTTGTCTTTTCCTTAAGCAGGAAAATCAACATTTCAGATAAAAACCCTTAATCAGGAATGAGGTTGGGAGACTCGGTGGGGAGGTGGGGTGTTGGGGTGGGGGAGATAAATGGGATGGGGTGGTGGGGCCGGGAGGAATGTAGCTGAGACTGCAAGATGTGGTTGAAAGTGGGGGTAATAGTGATAGGTCAGAGGGGAGGGTGGAGCAGATAGGTGGGAAGGACGATTGACAGGTAGCACAGGTCATGAGGGCAGTGCTAAGGTGGAAGTTTGGGACTGGGATAAGGTATGGGGAGGGGAATTGAGGAAACTGGTGAAATCCACATGATGTCCTGAGGTTGGAGGTCCCAAGGCAGAAGATGAGGCATTCTTCCTCTAGGCGTCGGGTGGTAAGGGAGTGGCAATGGAGGATGTCCAGGGCCTGCATGTCATCGACAGAATGGGAAGGGGAGTTGAAGTGTTAAGTAATGGGGCAGTGGGGTTGGTTGGAACACTTCAATCCCACCGCCCCCTGGCCGAACATTTTAACTCTCCCTCCCACTCTGCTGAGGGCATGCAGGTCCTAGGCCTCCTCCATCACCACTCCTTCACCACCCAACGCCTGGAGGAAGAACGCATCATCTTCCGCCTTGGGACCTCCAACCCCACGGCATCAATGTGAATGTCACCAGTTTCCTCATTTCCCCCACCTTATTCTACTTCCATCCTTTCAGCTTAGCACCACCTCATGACCTGTCCTACCTGCCAATCTTCCTTCCCACCTATCCGCTCCACCCTCCTCTCCGACTTATCACCTTTACCCCCACTTCCATCCATTATTGCACTCTTAGCTACCTTCTCCCCAGCCCCACCCTCCTCCCATTTATCTCTCCACCCCTGAGACTCCCAGCCACGTTCCTGATTAAGGGCTCTGGCCTGAAATGTTGATTCTCCTGCTCCTTTTATGCTGTCTGACTAACTGTGCTTTTCCAGCACCACACTCTCAACTCAAATCTCCAGCAGCTACGGTCCTCATTTTCATCTTGTCTTTTCCTTTAGTCTATCAACATGTTTGGCTTTTTTAAAAAAAAACTAATATGCAACTGACTGTACACAATGCCTTGAGCATTTATTTATATTAAATGTTGTCATGCACTCAAGATAAATGATTGTAATATTATTAATGTAAATTGTCTGGGAACAGTGGGAGAATGAAGCAGGCAGAACTATATCCAGAAATTATATTAGTGGCCACCTCAGAAAGCATTCTTTTTATATGTTATTTACATAATTCCTTATTCACAAGAGGCAGGCAGGAGACCGCTGGAAGGATTGTGTATTCTCAGTCGTAATACTATTAGATCAAAAAAGTTTAACATTAGCTGCACTTAGATATTGAGCTAAAGTTAATTTTAATTCCCAGAGGCAGAGCCAATACTTGATAAGCAGTAGTCCTACCAGGTATACTCTAAGAATTTTTTGCGAGATTTATTTG
Organism: Hemiscyllium ocellatum; assembly: GCF_020745735.1. Taxonomy (NCBI): domain Eukaryota; kingdom Metazoa; phylum Chordata; class Chondrichthyes; order Orectolobiformes; family Hemiscylliidae; genus Hemiscyllium; species Hemiscyllium ocellatum. Next base: position 52,460,530 of record NC_083405.1, read on the forward strand.
CAATATAGTGTCATGAAAAGTTTTAAATGTCTTTTTATTTTCTGTAAGGCCTTTCTTGGATTTTTGTACAGGATGTCATATGCACTCAATCAGTTATGTGCATTTCATGGAGAACTGGATCTTGATGTGCATTGTTTAATAAGTAGCAGGAATGAAATCCATTAACAATGCTGCAAGTCTTCCAGGAAAAGGCAATCATTTCTGTTCTCAATTCACTGATAAATATAATATCAAACAGTGCTTTGTCTTTGAAATTTAGCATTAATTTGCTGCTTTGTTTAAATGTGAAAGTGAACTTTTGACATTCCTTTGTTTTAATTTTGATTTCACATCATGAATTGAGTACAATTGATATGGATCCAGACTGTTAAGTGAATTTCAGCTTCAATAAACTGCTGATGAGTTGAGGCCCATAGAACATACCATAAACCATTTAACTTCAGAACAGAAACGTACAGGTTCAAACAAAGTGCATTAGATCTAAGAAGTATGAGAACGTTGATATATCTTATGTTTTTGAAAGATGGATTATGATCCAGTTGTTCAGATTTGATCAAAGTTAGGTCACACTGCCCTATATGTGCATTTGATACCAAAAGTATAAGGATGATCTAATCAGAATTGCCATGCCATAACTGTACAATTAATTATTCTTGGCACGAATCGAGAGAAGCCAAGTTCATTTTACTGTTGCAATGGAAGCTTCAAGTGGACATCAAAAAGTATGGGGTCTTTAATCAGTAGGTCAACTGATCTGAGATGTTGGCTCTCTTCTCCAAAGGATGTTACTCAACCAGCTTTGTTTTATGCCAATCTATCACTTTTCATATTCAGGTTCCTGCACTAACCCACACATGGTCAAATTTATTCAGGGTATTCCCACAGCTCCCTAGGCTGAGATTTGAGCAAAGAACATCTGGTGTGATAGTCAAGAACCATAGCTGTCGGGCTACCATATTTCAGCAGGGCTTGAGTAAAGAATCTCAAAGCAAAACTCATCATCTTTGACCCACAAGAACTAGAAGTAGGTCTGGCTTGGTGGGCGGTGATAGAGGAGGGGGGCTTGGAGATCCTGGGAGTAAAGAATATATGCTGGGATAATGAAGGAACAGTGGAGGGCTTTTGAAGTGATTCTTCACAGTGCTCAGCAAAAGTACATTCAAATGTAAAGGAAGTACTGTAGGAAAAGGGATAAACAACAATGGATTAAGGAAATAAAGGAAGATATCAAATTGAAAACTAATGTACACAAAGTGACAGAGATTAGTAGGAAACTACAGAATTGGGAAATTTTTAAATGTTAACCGAAAACCACGATAAAACCTATGAAGAAAGGTAAGATAGATTATGAGAATAAGCTAGCTCAGAATTTAAAAACAGGTAGTAAAATTTTCCACAAATGCATAAAACAAATAAGAGTGACTAAGACAAGTGTTGGTCCTTTTAGAGGATAAGAAGGGGAATTTAACAATGGGAAATGAGAAAATGACTGAGGCATTAAACAGGTATTTTGTGTTGGTCTTCACAGTGAAAGACACAAATACCATGCCAATAATTGATGACAAGGAGGCTATGGCAGGTAAGGAACTAGAAACAATCATTATCACTAAAGAAGTAATGCTGGGCAAGCTAATGGGGCCAAAGGTGGACAAGTCTGCTGGCCCTGGTGGAATGCATCCCAGTGCACAAAAAGAGATGGCCGGAGAAATAACAAATGTGTTTGTGGTAGCTTACTAAAATTCACTGGAATCTGGTAGATTGGTAAACACTGGGGAAAATGCTTGAACCTATCATCAAGGAAGAAATAGCAAGACATCCGGATAGAAAGTTTCCCATTGGGCAGATGCAACTTGGGTTCATGAAAAGTAGGTCATGTTTAACTCATTTCCCAGAATTCTTTGAGGACATTACAAGTGTGGTAGATAATAGAAAACTGGTGGATGTGGTGTGTCGGGATTTCCAGAAGGCATTCACCAAGGTGCCACACAAAAGATTGCTGCTAAAGATAGAAGTGCATGGCATTATGGGTAATGTGGGAGCATGGATAGAAGATTGGTTAACTAACAGAAAGTAAAGTGTGAGGATAAATGATTTTTTTTTCTGAGTGTTGTTCAGATGCCAGTGGTGTGCTTCTGGAATCAGTATTGGGACCACAATTGTTTGGGGTTGAGAACCAAGTGTAGTGTATCAAAGTTCACAGATGACACTGAGAGGAGTGGTAGAGCAAATTGTTTTAGAGGACAATGAAAGTCTGCAGAAAGATATAGGTAGTTTAAATGAGTGGGCAAGGGCCTGGCAGATAGAGTACAATGTTGGTAAATGTGATGTCATCCAATAACAGCAAAATAGACTATAATATAAATGGTACAGAGGGACCGAGGTCCTTGTGCATGTATCACAAAATGTTAGTTTGCAGGTAAGCAGGTAATTAAGCAGGCAAATGGAATACTGTCCTTCATTGTTAGAAGGATGGAGTTTAAAAATAGGAAGGTTATGCAGCTATATAGGGTGCTGGTGAGGTCACACCTGGAGTACTATGTACAGTGTTGGTCTTTTTATTTGAGAAATGATGCATTAGCACTGGAGGGGACATAGAGTACGTTCACTAGGTTAACTCTAGAGTTGACAGGGTTGGCTGAGGACAGATTGAGTAGGCTGGGGCTTTACTCATCGGCATTTAGAAGAATGAGGGGGACCTTATTGAAACATATAAAATTATGAAAGGAATAGATGAGATAGAAGCAGGGAGGTTGTTTCCACTGGTGGGTGAAATTAGAACTAGGCAGCATAGTCTCCAAATAAGGAAAACAGATTTAGAACTGAGTTGAGGAGGAAATTCTTCACCCAAAGGGCTGTGAATCTGTCATCCCAGCCCAGCGAAGCAGTCAAGGCTACTACATTGAATGTTTTTATGGCATAGATAGATAGATTTTTGAACAGTAAAGGAATTAAGAGTTATGGTAAGCAGGCGGGTAAGTGGAGTAAAGTCCACAAAAAGATCAGCCGTGATCTTATTGAATAGTGGAGCAAGCTCGATGGACCAGATGGTCTATGCCTGCTCCTAGTTCTTATGTCCAGATGTTCTTATGGGGTGTGGCTTGGTTGAGCTGCGTTGTTGCACAATGTTTTATTTTGTGTGGATTTCAAGAGTAGGGAGCTGGTGAACACTTGGGCAACTCTCCACGTCCAAAACAAAATTATTTCCAACCTACTTTTTCAGAAATCCTTCATTCTATCAATAACTCTTAGAATTGATCAAAGAGTATAGTACACAGCTCTAATCAGTTCTAACATATGTATATTATATGATTCCTATTAGCTTATTTAGGCTTATGAGCACTGTTGCTTTTAATTGCCTTCGCAACGGTGCTTTCCAGAGTCAAAGCCCTGAGTTTCATACCCAGCCACGATATTTTTAAAAAATTCATTCACAGGACAATTTCTCTTACCCATCCTTAATTGCCCAAAGTGCATTAAACCACATTGCTGTGGTCTAAAATCACATGTAGGTCAGATTGAGTAAGGATGCCAGTCACTCTCCTTAAAGAACATGCATGAACCAGATGAATTTTTCCAACATTGAATAATGGTTTAATGGTCATCATTCGATTCTCAATTCCAGATTTTAATTGAATTCAAAACCACCATCTGCCATGACGTGATTCAAATTCTGGTCTCGAGGACATTTCTTCAGTTTCTGGATTAATAGTCTAGCAATATTACCACTCGGCCATTGCTTCCCAATCCTTCTGCGTCAAATTTGGTTTGATTTCTTGCCCCTGTGAAGAGCCTTGAGGTATTTCATATAAATACAAATGGTTATTGTTGGTTTGTAAAAGGAGATCTGTGTTTGGAAACAGGCTTGCTTTGTAAAGGTCATACTTGTTAACCACATTGTCCAGCCTTCAGGACAGTAGGGCTCCAGAATCAGATATCATGGTTTGCATGCCAACTTGAAGAGCCTTTTTCTCTTTCTGAAAAATTAAGTCTAGGTTGCAAATAAGCATTTCCTATGTCTTTTGGCATTATTAGGCTTCCTTTCCCACATTCTGGTAGCGACACAGCGACCTCTACATGAAGGATGGGTTGCACCTGAACTGGAGGGGCACAAATGTCCTGGGTAAGAGATTTGCTTGTGTGATTCATGAGGGTTTAAATTAGTTTGGCAGGGGGGTGATAATCAGAGCCACATGTCTGAGAGGGGGTCAGTTGCAGACGGGGCAGTGACAGGAAGCTATCAGGAAGGTTTCTCATGCAATTAAATAAAGGGTTTGGTTGAAGTGTTTCTGTTTTAATGCAAGGACCGTCAGAAATAAGAGTGACGAACTTAGAGCATGCGTCAATGTGGGCTATGATGTTGTGGCCATAATGGAGATGTGGGCTTCACAGGGGCAGGAATAGTTGCTTGATGTTCCAGGGTTTAGAACATTTAAAACGAACAGGGAGAGTGGAAAAAGACGAGGGAGGGGGGCGGGTAACATCAGAGAGTGCATCGCAGCTACAGAAATGAAGGTTGTTGAGGAAGGTTTGTCTACTGAATCAGTATGGGTGGAAGTTAGGAACAGCAAGGGAACAGCCACCACATTGGGGGTTTTCTACAGACCACCTACCTGCAGTAGAGAGATTGAAGAATGCATAGGTGGGCAGATTCTTGAAAAATACAGATGTAGCAGGGTTGTTGTTATGAGTGACTTCAACTTTCTCAATATTAACTGGAACCTCCTAAGTGCAGGTGGTTTGGATGGAGCCGTTTTTGTCAGATATGTTCAGGAGGGTTTCCTTACTCAGTACATAGACAGGCCGACGAGGGGAGAGGGCATTTTGGATTTGGTGCTCAGTAACGAGCCAGGACAGGTGTCAGATCTCACGGTGGGAGAGCACTTTGGTGACAGTGATCACAACAGTCTCACATTTAGCATTGCCTTGGAGAGAGAAAGGAGCAGTTACCAAGGGAAGATATTTAATGGGGTAAAAGGAAATTATGACGCTATCAGACAGGAGTTGGGAAGTACAGACTGGGAGCAATTGTTCCACAGGGCACAGCAGACATGTGGAGACTATTTAAGGAGCAGTTGTTACGAGTGATGTACAAATTTGTTCCACTGAGATCGGTAAGAAGGGGTAAAATTAAGGAACCTTGGATGACGATAACGGAGGAACTTCTCGTGAAAAGGAAGAAGGCAGCTTACGTAAGGTGGAGGAAGCAAGGATCTAGCACAGCTTTAAAGGATTACAGGCTTGCTAGAAAGGAGCTCAGAAATGGAATGAGGAGAGCCAGGAGGGGGCACGAAAAAGGCTTGGCAAGAAGGATTAGGGAGAACCCAAAGGCATTTTACTCATACGTGAGGAATAAGAGAATGATCAGGGAGAAGGTAGGGCTGATCAGGGATAGTGGAGGGAACATGTGCGTGGAGTCTGAGCAAATAGTGGAAGCTGTAAATGAGTTTTATGCTTTGGTTTTCACTAAGGAAAGGGAACCTGTTGTAAATGAAAACTTAGAGGAGCTGGGATACAGTCTTGACCAGATCAAGATTGATGAAGTTGATGTGTTAGAAATTTTGGAAAACATTAAAATTGATAAGTCCCCAGGCCCAGACCAGATTTATCCAAGCTGTTCCAGGAAGTGAAAAAGGAGGTTGCTAAGCCACTGGAGAGGATATTTGCCGCCTCATTCTCCACAGGAGTCATACCTGGGGTTTGGAAGGAGGTGAATGTTGTTCCTCTTTTCAAGAAGGGCAATAGGGAAATCCCTGACAATTACAGACCAGTCAGTCTTACGTCTGTAGTCAGCAAAGTTTTGGAAATAATTCTGAATTATGAAAGGATTTATGACTATTTGGCAAAGCATAGTGTGATTAAATGCAGTCAGCATGGCTTTGTGAGGGGCAGGTCATGTCTCACAAATCTTATTGAGTTCTTTGAGGAGATATCAAGACAGGTTGACGATGGTCAAGCAGTGGATGTGGTATATATGGATTTCAGCAAGGCATTTGATAGGGTAGCCCAAGGTAGGCTCATTCACAAAGCCTGGAAGTATGGGATACAGGGGGATTTGGCTATTCTGGATTCAGAATTGGTTGGCTGACAGAAGGCAGAGAGTGGTTGTAGATGGAAAGTATTCTGCCTGGAGGTCAGTGTTGAGTGGGGTCCTGCAGGGGTCTGTTCTTGGGTCTCTGCTCTTTGTAGTTTTTATAAATGTCTTGGATGAGGAGGTTGAGGGGTGGGTTAGTAAATTTGAAGATGACACAAAAGTTGAAGGTGCCATTGATATAATCGAGGGCTATTGCAGGCTGCAGCGCAACATAGACAGGATGCAGAGCTAGTCTGAGAAATGGCAAATGGAGTTCAACCTGGATAAATGCGAAGTGATACATTTTAGGAGGTCAAACTTGAATGCTGAATATAGGATTAAAGACAGGATTCTTGGCAGTGTGGATGAACAGGGGGATATTGGTGTCCAAGTACACAGATCCCTCAAAGTTGCCACTCAAGTGGATAGGGTTGTTAAGGAAGCATATTGTGTTTTGGCTTTCATTAACAGGGGATTTGAGTTTAAGAGCTGTGGGGTTTTGCTACAGCTCTACAAGTCCCTGGTGAGACCACACTTGGAATATTGTGTTCAGTTCTGATCGCCCTACTATAGGAAAGATACAGAGATTTTGGAGATGGTGCAAAGAAGGTTTGCAAGGATGCTGCCTGGACTGGAGGGCTTGCCTTATGAAGAAAGGTTGAATAAGCTCGGACTCTTCTCTATGGAGAGAAGGAGGAAGAGAGGAGACCTAATCGAGGTGTACAAAATAATGAGTGGAATAGATAGAGTCAATAGCCTGAGACGTTTCCCCAGGGGAGGATTGACTGGTACGAGGAGTCATAGTTTGAAGTTATTAGGAGGAAGGTGTAAAGGAGACATCAGAGGTAGGTTCTTTATGCAGGGAATTGTGAATGCATGGAATGCATTGCCAACTGTGGTGGTGGAAGCAGAGTCACTGGGGACATTTAAGCGACTGCTGGACATCATATGGATAGCAATGAGTTGAGGAGTGCGTAGGTTAAGTTACTATATTTTACATTAGGATTAACTCTCAGCACAACATCATAGGCCAAAGGGCCTGTTCTGTCCTGTACTTTTCTATGTTCTATGTTTTATAAATAGACCATATTAAAGGCTTTGAACTATCGGACTGACTTAATGACAGTTCCATAGAAGCAGTGACTTTAATCCTAACCCTACATACAGTGTAGCAAAAGGGTCAGTGATCTCCTACATTCTGCCAGGGTGTGTCTTCTAAATACTCAACTTTTCACCAATTGTGTGTGGGACAATGAGATGGTGCATTGTACGAAGAAAGAGAGATCAATTAAATGCTGGTAAGGGCATCTGGCAAGACTGCATCTAGAAATTTAGGAATTAACTTCTGCTGTTTACCAATATTACCAGCTTGGCAAATTTTCATGAACAAAGCACATCTCCTATCCTCTCCGCTTCCTCCAGCATTACTTTACAGGCAGCAACAGAAAACCTTGGAGCCCACTCTCTGCCATGCTGGGCCATAAATAAGTCAATGTGAAACTCACATTTACAATGAATTAAAGCACCTCTTATAGCCACAATTTCTAATCCTTTGATATATACTTGAGTTTGTATTTCCTGTTTGTGTGTGCAGTCATATTAGCATGCAGCATGAAGTTCACATGCTGACTGGATCAGAAACAATGGATATAAGGTAAACCCCACTGAAATCTTTGCAGCAGATTTTGAGCTCAGTCCAATTTCATAGTTTAATGATTTCATATTAAAGGCTATGAAGAGCTCAAGAGTGGATGAAGATACAGAGTGTATCAGAAGAGATGTAATTTCTGTTTATGATTGTTGCTCTTTCTGTTTTGTAGTAAGGTCAAAACTGTGATGAGATGTTTATTGTGCTGTTTTGAAAGTTAAAGTATAATATGTAAATAAGTTTTTAATTTGTACTTGGGGTTCCACATCCCAAAAATGACAAGGGGTGCTCCTTTTTAAAGTATGTTGGCTACCACTTTCATTATTATTTCATATAGGCACTCTACTTTGCAAAGAATATGCAATTCTATTCATTTAACTATTACCAATTTTGCTGATGGATTTTTGGTTACCCAGCTTCCATATTCTTGCCTAACCTGAAAATAACTGCCTCAGGTACAATCAACTGTGCTTCATACTTCAATACAAATTATTATTGTTCTTATTGTGAATTCTAATTATTTATATTTCTGTGGTTCTGTGTCAGGAGCACAGATTTCTGAAATTACTCTGTGGTTTTGATAAATGATTTCAAACAAAAATCATAAGACAGGCTTGGTCTTTTGTGAAAATTAGTTTGTCAGTCACAACCTTAAACCCACAGACAAAGCTACACATTTGGCAATAACATTGATGAAGTAGAACATCTCAAAGAAACTATGGAATATCTGATATGAATGTTTAAAAATAGCATACTGACAAATTCGAATAATCTCTTCAGGTCTGGAGTTGAGGAAGGTCTGTGTAACATTTTATATTAGCACACGTTGAAGGGATAATTTAACAAATCATTCCTCCACCACCAGGACCGCATATCAGCACACAAGTGCATGCTCCTTGCAATGTAAAAGGAAAATATTATTCTTGATCTGTGCTTTGTTGTCCAAAGTCTCACCCATGTCTTTGGCACCATCAAATGTGATTATTCTATTCCACAGTACTAATGTCATCCTCCTGAAGAGCAAATATTCACAAAATAAAGTCAAAGCAAAGCAGTTCAAAGTGTTTTGTGCCATAAATTGTAATTATCATGAAGGTCTTTATCTAACAATGCCATCCTGCAGCACATATTTCCATTCAGTTGCTGCTAAAACAGGTACACTGCATTGTTCTAAGGGAGCAATGTGTTTCCTTGCCAGTGGCATTCAAAGCCTGCATCTTGTTCAGAGCCCTATAATTTAGTCGAATTTGAAATTGGACATTATTTTGACATACGAGAATATTTCAGAAATATATAAGGGCAGATTAATAACATTTAGAATAGATCTTTGTCCATTTCTATAAATCTAATCAATTCTTTGCCACAAAACATATCTAAATCCTTTAAATGGTAAAATCATTTTTTTCAGGCAATCTATTCAATTTACTTTGGCATTATCTACTACTGCCTTTAGGCGAAAACAAGACATGTTAATGAAATTTGAATGAATGCATCTGAGTTTACTATAAATAAGAAACAAATATTTATTTCTCTTTTGAAAAATTAAATCTACACAGTTGTCTGCTTTATTACTTCTCATGACAAGTTGCTGCATTCTATATTTGGTTTTATTAAAAATGATGATGATGCTTTTTAATAAATCAATATAAGATTAAATATGAATCCCCCTAACATTTGAATAGATTGATGCAAGATCATGTTCATTATGCTCCTTGAAACGTGTTGTACATTTTAGTGTTTCCTATAATTTGTAAAATCGTGACTTAAAATCTAAAATTTATTTTCATACTTGAAGAACAGATGGTACAAACAAAATTGGGTGGGCTTTGAGTAAATGGTAGGTGTCATTAAATATTCCTGGAAGCTCACTGGGTCTGGAGCATCCAATATTGCTCTTGAACATTATAAGACCAGCAACAGCAATTTCAAAAGGCGGGCACTTCTGGTGGCAGAAATTGCACAGACCAAGAACATGAAGTAAGTATCCAGCAGAGTCGTGAGGTTTACTGATGTACCTGTAGAAATACTCCTGCACCAATTGTGGCAGAAATATTAGGCTGAATTGGCCAACAAAAGGTGAAATGTGCAAAATGCATGCAAAAGGACTAAACTTTAAGGGGACTGCAGGAGTTGGATTAGAGGTCTGTTACATGGCTGAATAATCAAGGAGGGAATGCACACATCCAGGACTCCAACATCATAATATTGATTCTGTAATTTGCCAGAGGCAGGAAATATCCAAAGCGGCATTGCTGGGATTGTTATTATGTTAATTGAGAAGGCAATTAAAATATGTTAACATGGATCTGAGTGAGATTTCACATGAAATTCTGAACTTGAAACTCTGTTTTCAACTAATTTGGACCAGATTTATTCTCTCTAAAGTTATCCCCCAGTTCATTGCGATTTGTTCATTGCCATAGCCAACCTTAACCTTATGACACACAGCTCACTGTCTCCTTAATGTTCCCTGACTGACATATGATCCATTTGATCATCCTCATTTCTCTGAACAGATCCAAATCCTTATTGGCCTAGAACCATAATGATTTAGGATCATAAACCCTTTTCTTCTCCGTCCTTCACTCGTTTACACGGAAAGGAACCCCTATGATGTTAAAACAAAGAAAATTGTTGAACATAATTTAACTTTTTAAATGTTTTGCTGTGATAAAACAATCACAACAAATGAAAATCAAACATTTAATTACAGAGAAATTATGTCGAAATGAATGGTAATTTCTCTTCAAATTGTAAGATATACGTCATCTAATTAAAAGCTACTTTCCCTCTTATTTCTCCTGCTGTTACACAGACCACCAAGGTTCATGCATGCCAGTGCTTTCTGGAAGCAGAGTTCAATACCTCCACATGTTGAGTGTCCCATGTGAGTGCTTAGAGGGAACATTGGTTGAAAGTGCTCAATTTAGTTCCAGAAACTTTGCAACTCTGCCTCAATTCTGTCCCTCTGAGATGATGGCAGTGGAGCAGCACAGTTGTGTTTGAGCTCCTGGTCTACGTTCCGTCCGCCTTTGTCTGCTTTCTTTGTTTGCTTTTTTCCCATTTTCTTTTGGTACGTTTTTCTTGTTAGGGCCTTTTAAGGCAGCGGCAGCAGATGGGAGAGGGTACTCATCAGTGCGGAGGAGAGAGCGAACCAGCAACTGCATGGTAGACAACCCCGCTCCAGGCTGGCTGTACTCTTTTTTTTTCCTTCTATCTCCTTCTCCTCTTTTTTCTACTTTCTTTCTGGAGAGAAAGGTACCAGTGGTGAATATGGTAGTGGCTGTGGGTCCAAAGCGATGTCAGCTAGAGGTCCACTGCATGGAAGCGGCCGTAGGCCTGAGCTCAATGTGGTCAGAGTGAGCCCAAAGTCTCGGTGAGGGAGGGCCGCCAGCATCTGCAGCATCCAGAGCAGGAAGCCCAAAGTTTCCTGGAGAGCTGGCCAAAGCTGGGGATACCAAAACCTTGCAGAGAGTGCAATAAAGAAAGATGTTGAACTTTTATCTTTATTTCTTTATTTTTCCAGTACTGATCTCTGATCTCTGGTTTCTTCCTGTCATTCTCTCTCTGCTCGCTGCCCCATTTATTTCCACTCTGGAATCCCTTTCATTATTGCTATACCCTTGGTCTTCCCACTGTCCTGGTTATGGGCCTGTGCAATGTGGAGTCTGTGATTTTGTCAACAGCATACTATACCCAACATCATAAAGGGACCTGTGCTCACTTTTGAACACTGCTCCTGCTTTGCCGGTTCTAAGCCTCCATATCCACTTTCCTGCTCTCCTCCCTTTTGACATAGAATTGAACAAAGTGAACCTGGGAGACAACTGTTTTCAATGATGATAAACTGTGTGCCATGCGATTCCTGTGTGCCATTGATGTTATCATGAAGATATGCCCTCATTGAAAACTATTCCATGCAAATGAATATTCATGATATGTACCTGTATAACAAATATGAACCTGCCATAAGCTTTGCGAATGTTATTTTCCTTTTGCTCGAAACAGTCAGATTGGTGATCTATCAACTTTAGGTACAATTGGCCACTATTTTACTATTAATTGTTCTATCATGTCTTTATGATGTGTGTCACTGGTCCTTGATCTGCACCGTAAATGTGGAGTCAACAGCTTTGCTTAACCTTTCTCTATTCAATTACCTTCTAGTTTAAGGAACTCTTATTCATTATGTTGCATACTTAGTATCTTGAAGTGTGCAACCACTTTCTCTAATCCCATGGAAATGTAGTGTATGTATGAACTTTGATGACCATGTTCAAAATAATAAGACCCAAGTTTGCCATTTAGTTAGCAACTTATGGGACAGGGAGAAAACTACTTTTGTTAAGATATCAGCCAAGACATTGAGTGTATTGGCAGGAGATAATGCTTGAACTTCATAAAATGTTGGTTAGATCACAGTTAGAGTATTGTGTCAGTTCTGGAATCCACGGTATAGGAGGGGTGTGTAGCACTGAGAGAGTGTAGAAGGGATTTATTAGGATGTTACCTTGGCTACAGAGTTTTAGTTATGAATAGATTAGATAAACTGTGGTTATTTTCCTAGGATCAGAGAGGCCTTTATGATGCAGATGTATAAAATTATGAAGGCGTGGATAAGGCAAATAGGAAGAAACCTTGGTAGTGGGATCAATGAGTGGGGGTATAAACTGTAGTTAAAGGGGAGAATGTTTAGAAAGGAGGTGAAGAATATTTTTTCACTCAGAAGATGGTGGAAATCAGAAACTTACTACCTATAAAGGTGGTAGAGGCAGAAACCCACATGACATTTAAGTAGTATTTATGTATACTTGCAATGGCAAAGCATACAGGATTATGGGCCAAGTACTGGAAAATGGGAATAGATAAATTGGATGGTTGTTTTTTTGCACTGATGAGCCAAAGGGCTTTTTTTGTGGTGTAGACCTTACAAGTCTATGATTTTTGGTTGAACATTAGACAAAGCAGAGAGATCAAGGTGCATAATCTATATTTTCTATCAAACTTTTAATTAAACCATGCTGATCATAATAGGTTTAGCTTCGTAGGTAAATGAGTCACTCTTGAGCAAACATGAGTTATTTTGATAAAATTCTGGAAATCTTTCTTTGGCTATTTGTGTTCCTGAAGTAAAATTGAACAGCAAATTACACAAGGAAACTTTCATCAATGCACATCAACTTTTGTTAGTCTCAAATCTTTTTTTTAAATAGAGCTATGCGAAATTTGATTTCTCAAAGTGAGACTGGGAATATATTGGAAACAAAAAGTTTGCATTACTGTCTCAACCTGTCTGCTGCCTCTGAAATGATGTTTACATCTTTGTCTCCAATGCTTCACTGTTCGTATCCACTGGGATGGAACTGTGCTTGTCTGGTTCCACTTTACTGGTTCAGTCATAGCCAGAGAATAACATGCGATGTCCAATTCCTACACCATTACCTCTGATGTCCCCAAAGGCCACCTAGTACTTTTCATTGACGTATTGACTCTCAGTAACGCCATCCAAAATCACAGCATCCTGATGCATGATTTTTTTTTCTCATTTTTAAATTCATTTATGGGACAGAGGCATCGCTGGCTCTGCCAGAATTTATTGCTGTTCCCCAGAGGCCCTGGAGGAGATGCTAGCAAACTGCTTTCTTGAGATTCTGAAGTCCTTGATGTATAGGGATACCAATTGTGCTGTTAGGAAGTGACTTCCAAGATTTTGATCCGGCTACAATGAAAATCAGGTGACATATTTCCAAGACAGGATGGTGTACTTGGAAGAGAACTTGCAGATAGTGGTGTCTAATGTATTTGCTGTCATTATACATGCAGATCATAGAGGTCATGTTAATAGAAGGTGCTGTCAAAGGAACCTTGGTAAATTATTGTAATACATCTCATGTGCACACTGCTGTAACTGTGCATTATTGCTGAAGGAATTGAATGCTGAAGATGGTGGATAAAGTGGCAATAAATTGAATTACTTTCTCCTGGATGATGTTGAGCTTCCTGAGTATTGTTGGAGTATCAATGAGTTCCAGTAAAGGATTTTATCATTTTAGCATTTGTAGAAACTGTATTGATATGACTTTGTGACGGGTTGATTTATCATTTCAATGAACCAGTTTTGCTGACCTGACAACTATTAATAAAACAAATGCCAGGCAGGTTGAGAATATTCAGTCACAATGCTGAATTGTGCAAATAGATGGTGGGCAGGCACTTGGAATACAAGAAGTGAGCTACTTGGTTCAGAATTCCTAACATCTGATCTGCTCTTGTAATCACAGTATGTCGGTAGTTAGCTTCAGTTTCTGGTCAATTTTAACCCACAAGATGTTGATAGTGGGTGATTCGAAGATGTTGATGCCATTGAACATTAAGGGAAGATGGTTAGATTTTAATTTGATCAAGGTTAAGTTGATGGTGCAAAAGTTACTTGTCAAAGTTAAATGTTGTTTAGTTCTTGCAGCATATGGAGACTGACAACCCCCAGATCTGCCTTATTAGCCCCTCTCTTGACCTCTTACATTGACTTTAAATTATGAAACTGCTGATTTGTCATATACAACTGGCTGAGTATAGATTTTCTCTAAATCAATACAGGGTATTGGGAAGATCAAAGTTTGTCCTCTACGCAAACTCAATTCCCTAGTCATCTATTCCAGCTCTCTTACTGGCAACAACCTGACCATTCACAACTTTTGGGCTACATATCTGCACTATCAGTAAGACCTCCTTTTCTCAGCTGTGTAAAATGACTTGGCTTTGCTGCTTCCCACCACCCCCACCACCAACCCCCCCCCCACCCCCCCCCCCCCCCCCCAACCCCCTTCACCGCCCCCACTCTATTCAGCTACTACTTAAATCCTTATCTTGGACTCTTACTATTCTAATGCACTCCTTGTCAGTCTCCCACATTCTACTCTTCATAAATTTGACATCATCCAAAGCTTAGCTGTTGTATTCAAACTCATCCTATTCAGCCATTACTCCTGGGTGCTCTGACCTACTCTGGAACCTGCTTATGCAATGGCTCAATTTCAAAATTTGAACCTCATTCTGTTTAAAATTTCTGTATGGCTATCACTCCCTATCTCTGTTATCTCTGCCATCCCTACATGTCTTTGTGATATCTGCAGTCCCTCAATGCTGGCACCTTGATTATTCCCAATTTTAGTGATTACACCATTGGTGGCTAGGTCTTCAGTTGCCAAGGCCCTAAGCACTGAAATACACAAAACCTCTCTGCCTCTATTTCTCTTTTTACTCCTTTAAAGCGCTTTCTAAACATTGCTTATTGTTCAAGCATTGGTCATCTGCCCTAATATCCCCTTATGCAGCTGAATGTGAACTTTAGATTGAAAAGGTTCCCGTGAAGTGCCTCAGGAAATTTCATAACGTCAAATGTGTCATTTAAGTACAAATTATTGTTGTCCTGAGAATTATTTCAAAAGTGCTCTCCTGTCTACTTGCAGGTTTAAAATCATTTGTGTTTTCACAAAAGCTCTGGTAAGAAGTAACAAAGAAATGATTTCAGTCACACACATTGCACATGCAGTCATTAGAACAGAAGCATCTCTTTTCAATGAGTTCCAGTAAAGGATTTTACCATTTTAGCATTTGTAGAAACTGTATTGATATGACTTTGTGACAGGTTGATTTATCATTTCAATGAACCAGTTTTGCTGACCTGACAACTATTAATAAAACAAATGAGAAAACAGATAAGTATCAATTGTACACAGAAGCTGATTAATTTATTTCCCTGACAGAGGCAATGTTAAGGGAATATAATCAGAAGCAGTTTATAATTCTCAGTAGTTTGATCTGGAGATGTAACAAAATTAAGTAAATGCGTATATAAATTAATGTTTTTTTTAAAGTGTACTACGGAATGAAATAGTACTTTTTTTTCTAATTATACATATTAAATATCAGTTTTGCTGATTGCACTCTCTCCCCCCATTTTGCTTACCCAAGTTCAGGGACCAAAGGTACAGAGTTTGAGGTGAAAGCTTTGGAGTGACTCCACAATATACACAAGAGATTAAATTGCTAAAATAATGTATATTCCCAGTACTGAACAGGGATTCTGCAATTTACGCAACAAGAATTATTCTAACCCACAAGACATCTTGTAGGTCTTTCAGGAGCATTTAAAGAGATGCAGGATTACTAAAAATTCAAAGAAATAGTGAGATGACATTTAAAATGTGAATCTGGGTTTCAGCATTGATACGCTGTAGTAAATAATGAAATTGTTCCTCTCAAACATAGGGGTAAGGCGTGACCTGCAGAGTTTTGGTCAAGATACAATTCATTGATGCTAAATATGTACCATTTCCACCAGCATAGTGTAATAATTTCACAAAGCTACTTTGGCAAAATCTCCAAGTTCTAAAAGGACAAGGAGAACAAGTGCATATTGTTGTTACCACTTCCACATTCCAATCTAAAACAAACAGTGTTTTATCTTTTATAGAATTAGAGAAAAAAACAGGCCATTTGATGCTAGATTTCCACATTAACTTTCTTATGTGTTATTTATTTCATTTCCCCTATCAGTTCATTCTATTATATTTTTCTCTGTTATATTAAATCCAGGTGAGGTGGGCTGAATCAACATTCCACTCTTTAACCCCTTTCTTAGCTTAAAGCTATACCACACCTGAAATAAAATGTAGCACATGTCAAGCTCAAGGTGCCAATTACAATGTGTCATTGAGTGAAAGGAAGAGGAATTTTACTATTTATTAACCCTGACAAAAAATAAAATTTACTCTCAAATACACAAACTCAACTATAGAGTTGATTAAAGGGAGAGGTGCTCCCACAATAAAAGAAACAAAAGCATATCCTGCTTTAAAGATTGTGGGAGGTGAAGCTGAGACCACAGCTGTTTAATCAATGTCTTATATCCTAAGCAGTAGTAAAATTTGAAGAATCCTTGAAATTTCAGCAAATAGATGTTTCTTCTTTTTATCACTGAATCTGATTTTTGAGATACTGAGAAGGCCTTTGATGAAGTGCTGCACAGGATATGGTGTTGGGGGCAATCTATTGGCTGGACAGAGGGTTGACTGACTGGCAGAAGGTAGAGAGAGGGGATAAAAGGGTCTTTTCAGGATGGCAGCTGGTGACTACATGAGTTCATCAGGGGTAAGTGTTGGGATCACAACTATTCATTTACAATTTGATGAAGGAACTGATGGCATTTTACTAAGTTTGTAGATGACACAAAGATAGGTGAATGGATAGGTAGTTTGGGCGAAATGGGGAGGCTGCAGAGGGGCTTGGACAGGCTAAAACAATGGGTAAAGAATGTAGAATACAATGTGTGAAAGTGGGAGGTTATGCAAATTTTGATTGGCAGAATAGAGGCATAGATTATTTTTTTAATAGGGAAAGGCTTTGGAAATCTGAAGCTCAAGTGGACTTGAGAATCCTAGTATAGGATCCTCTTAAGTTAGGCAGGCAAATGCATTCATTTGATAAGGGCTAGAATACAAGAGCAGGGATGTATTGCTGAGGTAGTGTAGTGCTTTAGTCAGACCGCATTTGGAATAGAGTGAGCAGTTTCGGTTCCAGTGTCTAAGGAAGCATGTGCTGATATTGCAAAGGATACAAGGAAGATTATAAGAATGATATGGGAGAATTATCAAATGAGGACATTGGATCTGTACTTGATGGAGATTAGAAGGGTGAGGGAGATTCTGATTGAAGCTTACAGAATACTGAATAGATTGAACGTGGGGAAGATGTTTCCAGGAGAGATTAGGACACAAGGGCACAGACTCAGAGTGAAGGGACAGCCCTCTGGATCTGAGATGAGGAGGAATTTGTTTGGTCAAAGGGTGCGGAATCTGTGGAACTCACTGCCACAGAAGGCTATAGAGGCCAAATTAGTGGGTGCTATGCAAATAGAGAAGTTGTTGATAGTAAGGGGACTAAGGGTTACAGGAAGAAAGCAGAGAAATATAGTTGAGAAACATATCCATTTTGATCAAATAGTGGAGCAGACCTGATGAGCTGAATAGGCTAATTCTGCTCCTATATGTTATGGCCTTATGAAACGAAGAGAGAGAAAGTCTTCCAGTCCCTGCTGTTACCAGTCCATGTTTTGCTGAAATGCAGCTCACTTGGTGACACTAGTTGCCTGGTACCACTTGACCAATTGGAGTCAACGTGACAGGTTTAAAAATAAACAAAACCTTGGCAGTTGATAATCAGTGAGAATCTAACCTGTGCATTCTTCATTGTAACACCACCACCAATCAATGTCCATTTGTTAACTAATCAGCACACTCCTCTCTTGACAGAATGTTTTGTTTTGTCTTTGTATTTTTATTACTTGTAAATTGGCCTAATGAGTTGCAAGATGAAAAGCTTTGAGAAAATTTATTATTTTGCTGCAAAACTCAAATTTGGATTTTCTTGGATTCATTCCTTCCATTTCCTGATTTACTGCTATTTCTAGGATGCTACATTTATCCGCAACAGTGAAGACTGATGCAAAATGTCTGTCCAATTCTTTTGCCATCTCCTTAGTAAGCTTTCATTCAACCTATTTTGTTTTTTAATACTCTGCCCAATCCTTTCTGCTGCCACCCACCTCTGCAGAATTATCTGCTTTTTCTTTAAATTTGATGCAATCATTAATTATTTTTATGGCTTGTGGATCTTCATCTTGAAAAAGTGCTTTCTTGTTTGAATTTATTCTGAAATATTCCTTTAAATGCATGTTGTTGCATCTCTATCAATGTATCCCTTAACCTAATGGACCAGTTCATTTTAGATAGCTCTGCTTTCTCTCTCATCATCATTTTTGCCCTTATTTAAGTTTAAAATACTGGAAGTGGACTATTTCACTCTCCTCAAATTGTATCATAAATGATGAGCTGTTAAACTGAACTACACCACAACATTAAAAAAGATAATGTAAAGGATTATGACACACAACATCAAGAAGGAATTAGTATTTATATTTCATCTCCAGGTCCTCAGGAGTTTCTAAAGCAATTTCTTATCATTGATGTTCTTCAAAAATGTAGTCACTAATATACTGCATGGCGTATGGCTCCAAATTTGCACAATACAAACTTCCACAAACAGCATTGTTTTTATGACTAGATCATCTATTTCTTAATTGTGTTTCTGGAGGGATAAATGTTGGTGAATGCATCAGAATGCATGCCTGCTGTTCTACATGTCATGCTATGTGGTCTGTTACATCCGTCTGAGAGAGGATGGAGCACATCAGAATGATAATCCATTAAAAGATCACATCTTTGACAGTGAACTCAGGTGTCATCAGGAATAATGAGGAGACAAGAAAAAGTCAGTCACCTTGTACCATTAAGATGCAAATTCTGCAGAGCACAGAAGACCACTGAGCTTGCTCCTATTTATGCACATTCCACTTCACAGACCTAGCCTGATATCTGGGTCCAGGCTGGCTGTGTCTAGTGTTGTGGCCTCCTGTGATGGTCAGCAGGATAGAGCACTACCTACCTCCCCCCCATCACCTCAAGACCCCAGCTTGCAAAATGGGGTGTAACTTCCTTCCTGACCCTTCATTGCCCAGTTCCACGGTGGGAGGGGCAGTTCCTGGCTTGCAGTGTCTGAACTGATGTACAGCTGTCTTTAAATGAAGCACCAACATCATGAACACTGGAAGGTACCTGCAGTGACGAGCATTGCTGTCACTCTAGCTGCATGTTTCCACAAGGAGGGCATTAAAACTCTTGGTTGCATAATTACTGAGGTGCAGAACAGACGATTAAATGAGAAAAGTCATTGTGAGCCATTGTAGCCTGGGTAAGATAAATCTCACATGAAAGTAGAAAAGTTTCTATCATGGCTACGAGAAATATACAACAAATGTGATCTCATTACCTTATAATCAAAGCATAGTTAGAATGTCCAGCTTTGTCAAATACACAGTTGGTGGGCCAGTTTTTGCTGGAAACACAATTAGGCTTGTTCATTTTGGTGCATGTTCCCTTTTAACATTGAGACAAGTCTTAGTTATTGATGAACAACTACTCTGGGATTGAAAGTTGATTTCTTTTGCAAATATGGAATCCTATTACTTCAGACTAACATCATTGTTAGAGAGTTTAAAATTAAAATAAATTAAAATAATTTAATTAACATTTCTTCCTGCTTCTTGCTTGTATCATCCTATCATTCTTTTACTCTCTTTATTTTGCTTTCCGTATTGAACTCGGTATTCTAACTGATACTTCTTGATCAAGACTCTTATTAATTATTCATCAGTTTACCACTGGGTGGCACGGTGGCTCAGTGGCTAGCTCTGTTGCCTCACAGTGTCAGGAGCATTGGTTGAATTCCAACCTCAATGACTGACTGTGTGGAGTTTGCACATTTTCCCCATGTCAGCGTGGATTTCCTCTGGGTGCTCCAGTTTCCTCCCACAGTCTGAAGATGTGCAGGTTAAGTGGATTGACCATGCTAAATTGTTCATATGCCCAGGGATGTGCATAGGTGTGCCATGGGAATTGCAGGGTTACAGGGATAAGGTGGGTCTTGCTGGAATGTTCTTCAGAGGCTCAGTGTGGATTTGATGAGCCAAATCGCCTGCTTCCACACTGTAGGGATCCTATGAGCTTGCTTGCTTAAAGGACTATATAATTGTTTCCCCATTCAGTCAGTTCTTAGAAGCAGTGTACAGATCAATGTAACTCTCTAATTCACAATGCATTCCCATCCACAATCCTGAAAGAAATTCTCTCAGCAAGTTCAAATGTAACCAATGGCTGGTATCATTTGTTCAGCACTGTGAACACAATCTGGCCCATTACATTTCTGTGTAACTCAATGGGACATACATTATAAATTGCTGGAAGTTTAATATTTAATCTGGCTTCAAGCACACTTGTCATCTTGATCAGTTTTAAAGGGCAATGTAAAACTAAATTGAGTTAGTATGAGTGAGATTGAGTTGAAATGTCACATCTGTGGTCAATATTCATCTTTCAGGAAACAGAAGAATGGTACCACTGTAATTTCATGTACGTCGTCCAGGGGTGGTTTATAAATATGGGCGCTTAGCCGTTAGTGTGGTAAAAATATTCTTATTCTTGACTCATATTAGTTCATAAAAGAAACCTACAAGCTTTTTCATTAAAACATTCAGCAGTGGCATTTCTTGTGAAAGTATGGTTATTATTATTTGATTCAACAATAATCAAAATTAAGGTGAATAGTGATAAATGAAGAAATGTTTCCAATGGATATCCAGTCCACGTATGTTATTAACTTACCGACAGATGAATGTTAAAGAATAAAGTACGTATTCCTTTGACGTGGCCTATTTTATTGTAAACAACAGTTCCTTTAAATTGGTTTAAACCTAACACTATGTAGCAGGTGAGTGATGCAGTCACACAGAGGTTGAATGCCTGAGGGCACCTGTCATCCCTCCAGAGGCAGTTTCACAGTCTCTGCAGATCCAATTTAGTTCGATTGACATGCCAGCAACAGTCTTCAACTGTATGCTGGGTGAAGGAACGAAGAAAGTGAAAACACAATACAAAACATCAGTAGTCCATTGTGGTGCTCCTATTAACATTAGTTCCACATTAAGTTACATTCAAAAAGATAAGTTAATCTTAAATTCATTATTCATGGTGGTGGTGATAATTGAAATGATTAATTATATTAAAAGGAAATCAGATGGGTTTTTGGGAGAGAAAGTAGGTGAATGAGACTGACTGGATTATTCCAGCAAGAGCCAGCATGGATTTAAGTGGGCCAAATTGTCCCATCTGTGTTGTGTAACGACTCCAAGCTTTGTGAATCCCAAGGATGGCAATTCCTTCAGGAATGACAGTTTCCATTGAATGAAGTAATAACCTGAGCAAGCCCAGTCTCTGGTCAACTCATCATTAACTAATGCTCTAATCTGGTGTTATAACTCTAGTGGGAGGATTGCACTGGAAATCAAGCCTTGCTATTCCATGAGTTATAACAACATTGTAAATGACTTCTTCAATCACCAACAATGGTCATTTATTTCTTTTTTTGCTGTTAACAAGAGATTTTCACCAGGCTTTCCAATTAATTAAAATAAAGCATGTTTATAGAACAACGATTCTTGAAATAAGTAGAAAACTGTCTGTCATCTAAATTATTCTACAAATTAATCTACAACCCCTCCATCTCAAACACACTTTTATACACGTTTCAACCAAAGAAACTCATGATGCAGCTCTGCAGAGCAATTATAAGGTGAAATGTATGGACCATGAATCTAAACAAAAATTATAACATGATCTGACTTTCTCTCAGTTTTTCCAGCTACTTAGGTGAAAGTGAGGACTGTAGATGTTGGAGATTAGAGTCGAGAGTATGATGCTAGAAAAGCACAGCAGGTCAGGCAGCATCCGATGCAAGTCAGGTAACAACCATTGCAAGTCAGGATGCTGCCTGACCTGCTGTGCTCTTTCAGTTTCTGGCTCATATTGTTGTCAGCTACAGAACGATGGGAGATTTTCAAACCAGATTTCACATTCAAGTCAGAAACTGCTGGGAATCCTGACATTTTAAGCTTTATCAACTTCTTTTTTTGAAACTGTTTCACTGACAGATATGGAGAGATATACATACTGAGGCAGTGTGCAATTTTGCAAACATCTCCAGCAACTGCCCCAGCTTCCTTCTGTGTACCAAAAGAACATTGATTCTTCATTGAGGCTCTTTCTAGGTGATGGCAACATTGATCCATTGAGGGGTTTTCAGATCTCTTTGCTCAACAATTAAAACTCAACTCTAAAACATTTTGGGCACTGCTTTCCAAATGTTACTATTTTGTTGTAAATAGCAAACCGATTATATTTTCATTTAACCTTTTGTGTTTGCATTTTCAAATAATCACTTGATAAATCCTTTGAAACTGCTAATATGCATATGTTTATATATCAGTTCTCATTAACCATAAATATATGTCTTCCCAACCAAGGGCCTTAAAAATCCAAGTGAAGACTTGAATATTGTCCAAGCCAATATTGTGTCCAATGTGGTTCAAATGTCCTTGAAGCGCATGATATATTCCATGCAACCATGCACCAATTTCTCCAGTTTCACATCGATACTATAGCAGAAAAAAATCCAATTTATATACCTGTTGTTTTAAAGATTTTACAACACCAAAAATGAACTTAAATAATAAGTCTATAAGACTTAATGTAAAATGGATTAAGAACAAATATTTTCTTGCCCTTCAATTTGTTCAATGCAGGCATCTTTAGATTTTAAAAATATGATGCACGCAGCTCTTAAAATAGTGACACATATTTATTAGATCGATAACTCCTTAATTTTACAAATGAAATATACTTGTAGGATATGCTGAAATAGGTCAAGTAACTTCATTTGTTTATTACTAAACAGCTGTTTCATAATCACATCTTACATAACATGCCATCAAAACAAATTCATTTCATTCACCTTGCTCAATCTTTTAATTTGTCTCTATTCCTCTGTCTGTGCTGATGTGTCTGTGTTGACGGTTTTATTTTCTGTATTGCACCAATGAGTTTTGATACTCTTGGGTTAGCTTTTGTTTCTGATTTGTCCTTTCTGGGCATGTTTACCCTTTGATGATGTTCACAGAATCCATGTCACGAAGCTGATGTCAGAGTTTATTGACTAATCAGCAAAACAATTTAGTTCCTGATTGGCTTCATTTGTACTCTGATTGAAATGGTCTGATAGGGAGAAATGGACAGATTAATTAATTTCTGGTGGGGACCTAAACTGGGTATAAGAGACACTGTCAGACTGATTGATGGTTCAGTGGGAGCAATACTAACAGTACATATAATGGGAGCTGTTTATAGCATATCATTATACATGTTAGGTCCTTTAACCTGCTGAATGCTGAATTTTGTGTGGCTGAGGACCAAATGTATGTTTTATTTCGGCTATACATAGTGTAATCCTTCCAAACGTTTGTAAGTTCTAAAAATGTATACAAAGGAAAGGAACAAAATACCACAGCATGATATCTTTTCGGTCACACTTTTCTCTGAATTGGCAAGATAGCCCCAGAGAATTAAGGAAAACTCAGTTGATGAAGCTAACATTACCACACTGCTTAATCTCCATTTCCCTTTCCCCATTAGCAAAACAAATGGTAACTTTTTCCCCATCTGTCACAAACAATTATCACAGGGAGCGGGGAAAGGCCAAGGCTACTGGCCTTTCTCCTATCCGCATGCTTCATTTAATTTCCATGCGAAACACCTCATAGAACATGGCAGAAGGCTTGGATTTCTGGTAGAAACACTGCTGAAGACCCCAATGAAAGACAGGGCTGTGAATAGCCTCCGTTTCTTGCATTGAATTCCAGGAATTACCCACTGAAGATCAAGGTTTTCGATGTGTAATGAAGATGTGTTACCTTAAGTATCTGAAAACCTATGTATATGTAATATATATGTATATACTTCTTGAAAAGACTTTTCAAAGCAAAGGACACCATCAATGCAGCAAAAAAAGTTAGAGTTGCAAAAATCATAATTTCCTTAAATGGAATCTTTATGTCTACAATGCTTTCAGTCTGGTCCCATGACCTACTTGATAAGTACAAATTATGTTGGTTTCTGAAGTTACATAGAGACAATCTGCCTCTGCATTTTACTCTGAAAACACTCTCATCAAGGTTTATGAGTGGAAACCCCACCAACAGACCTCACTACCACATGTGGAGAGTTTTTAATGGAGAAGGCTAAATCAGCACCATCTCTGGAAAAAGAGAGATCACCCAACCTATAATTGATCTCAGGGGAAGTGGCTGTATCAATTGCATTTGTAGAAAGTGACTTTGGCTGCACACCAGCAATTGGAACATTTGTTAACCAATATTTTTTGTTTTAAATGTAGTTATTAGTTTGCTAAAATTTATGTAAAATAATACTCTTCAGAGTTTTTTCCCCCAGATAAATAGGGAATGTACGTGTGTTAATTTTGAAGCATTGTAGTTGGATGTGTTTGCAACATTTAAATCTTTTGTTAATGTGTTATATCTTTGCTTGAGTCTTTTTGTATAAAACCAGGGCTTTGTTTGTTAACTTAAGGAATCTAGCTGACTTGTTTCCGATATACACTATTTATGATATAATTTAAATAATTAGTAATATCACTTATGTTATAGTTCTGTTATGTTATAGTTTAGTTATAAATTAACTGTTATCATTAATGAAAGAGGGGGACCAGAGATCAGTTCACCTTTCCAACTTGGTCATAATAAGTGGAACAATTCTTTCAATCTTCAAAGTTCTCGCAAATAGAAGCAAAGTGTTGCAGATGCTGGAGATCTGAAATAAAAACAGGAATTGATAGAGAAACTCGGCATGTGTGGCAGCATCTGTGGAGAGAAAAAAAGAGAGTTAATTTCTTGAGTTTGACTACTCCTTTTAATGTAAGATCGGCTTTTATGATGCCATGGCATCAGGTCTTCTTGGTTTTCATTAGGTAAAGGCATCAACTACCATGTACCAAAGATGAGGAAATGGTGTTGTGCTATTGATCGGTCATGACAGAAGTGAACTGACAGAACAGACTGGAGGGATTGAATAGCCTATTACCTTTCTGATAACCACCAAGTTCAAAACAAACCAGGTCAAAAATTAACCAATTTTTAAAGAAAGTTGAATTTTCCACTATGCACAATCTGGTTTTGTCCGTATTTCATTAGCTATATTGTTAAGATTACCCATTTGCTAGCTGCAATGTTATACAGAAAACATTTTGTTCTGATTTCACAATATGCCTCCCACACTTTAATAAACTATTAGAGAAAGACAAGCCTTTTGAGAAAGAAGTCTCAATGGGAAAACAGGTAGAAAAGAAAGAGAGAGAGAGAGAGAGACAGGAACTGAGTGAGAGTGAGGGGCATCAGGCTCTTCTGGGCCAAACTATTGGAGAATTGGACTGAGTGGAAGGAAGTTGGAGGGTGAGTGGTAGCAAGAGAAAGGAAATGATTGGGAGATTGAATTGATAGTTCAGAATAGTATAGTTCAGTGCAGTGAAAGGAGTGAAGAACGTTAGTAAGGAGAAAGTAGAAAGGACATATTCATATGAATGAAGAGCAGAAGTTGGTCACATGACCCTTTGAGTCATTCATCAGTCGATAGGATCATGGATAATCTGATTAGAACATAGAACATAGAACAATACAGCACAGAACAGGCCCTTCGGCCCACGATGTTGTGCCGAACATTTGTCCTAGCTTAAGCACCTATCCATGTACCTAACCAATTGCCGCTTAAAGGTCACCAATGATTCTGACTCTGCCACTCCCACAAGCAGCGCATTCCATGCCTCCACCACTCTCTGGGTAAAGAACCTACCCCTGACATTCCCCCTATACCTTCCACCCTTCACCTTAAATTTATGTCCCCTTGTGACACTCTGTTGTACCCGGGGAAAAAGTCTCTGGCTGTCTACTCTATCTATTCCCGTGATCATGTTATAAACCTCTATCAAAACACCCCTCATCCTTCGCTGTTCCAATGGGAAAAGGCCTAGTACTCTCAACCTGTCCTCATAGGACCTATTCTCCATTCCAGACAGCATCCAGGTAAATCTCCTCTGCACCCTTTCCAAAGCTTCCACATCTTAATGAGGCGACCAGAACTGCACACAGTACTCCAAATGTGGCCTTACCAAGGTCCTGTATAGCTGCAACATCAGGCCCAGGCGACTTGTCTATCCTCAAGTTTTTCAAAATGTCCAACACATCTTCCTTCCTAACAAATATCTTCTCTAGCTTACCAGTCCATTTCATACTCTCCTTTTTAATAATATGGTCCTTCTCATTTGTAAATACTGAAGAAAAGAAATGCGATTACTCCACATTCCTACCCACGCCTAATAACTCCTACCCTTTTGCTTATCGAGAATGTATCAACCACTGCCTTAAAACTATCCAAAGATTTAGCTTTCACTACCATATAGGAATAGGTTACCAAAGACTCGAGACCCTCAGATAAAATCTCTCTTCAGTTATGTCAAGTGACAAACCTTATTTTTAACCAAGCGATCCCTAGT
Organism: Hemiscyllium ocellatum; assembly: GCF_020745735.1. Lineage (NCBI taxonomy): Eukaryota > Metazoa > Chordata > Chondrichthyes > Orectolobiformes > Hemiscylliidae > Hemiscyllium > Hemiscyllium ocellatum. The sequence continues at coordinate 52,487,319 of NC_083405.1, forward strand.
TCAAAATTTTCCCACAAGATGAAACATTCTTTCCATTTTTACTCTCTTTCAAAACTCTTCAGGATCTTCGATGTTTCAATTAAATCTCCTCTTGCAACCACAGATTGCATATGAAAGATAAGTTTAGCAAAATCAATACATTTTAATGCAAGGATCCCTTGCCTATTTACCGGTTTCTGTAACTCTATTTTCCTTATCTAGCGGTAAAGCATACAGATATGCATTGTAGGCTAACGTAATCTGCACTGTTTCTAACTAATTTTTCTGTTTTCAGAATGTCTGTAGAAAGGCTCCAAGAACACAGTCCTCATTTCCATCCAGTGCAGCTCCTGTTGCCAATGCTCCTATATGTTCTATTAAACTCTTTACCATTCTACAGTATTCCAATGACGCCATAACTTCCTGTTTCATTTAAGAATTTATCTGTGTATATTTAACTGCAGTCTAAAATGATTGCTTCTCTGTTTCTCAAATATCCAATTAATTTTACGTCATCTTCTATGGACCTCTACTTCTTACACCAACTGTGAGATTTTGGAAGCTTCCAGACTGCAGTTACCTAGCCAAAGCTGTTGAACATCCATTAAAATAAAACAACAATTCCATTTAAGCTTGGTGAGAAAGAGCAGTTTAGATAGAATACATTAACTAATTAGGAAAAACATTTGACATGTAGCAGATTGAAGCTTTGGATGTAGCATCCTGATTTTCTACTGATGTGTCGCTTCTTCCTCCTCTCTGGGCCCAACTTCCATCTGAAGGAATCATTAAACCCTAATAGTTACTGCCCCTGACTAAGCGTTTACACTCTATTCTTGGTGTATAAATCTATACTCTGTCAATCACTTGTTTGAATCCTTTCAATCGTTACACTCTGCATTCTGTTTGGTTACCCATCCATATTTATTGATGGTATGATTTGCCTAGGTAGCACACAAAACAATGTCTTTCATCATATCTCCATACATGTGACAGCAATCAAATCAAGTCAAGTCAAATTAATAGACGTGGGACAACTAAAGAATGCTGCTGTGGCCCCAACTCCCCTTCAGCTGAAGGTTTACAATATTTTGGGAAAAAAGCCTTTCATTTTCTTCAATAGTGCACATATTTATTGTCACATTTTTTTGAGTAACAAATGAGGTCTGCAGATGCTGGAGATCAGAGCTGAAAATGTGTTGCTGGTTAAAGCACAGCAGGTTAGGCAGCATCCAAGGAACAGGAAATTTGACGTTTCGGGCCAGAGCCCTTCGTCAGGAATGAGGAGAGGGTGCCAGGCAGGCTAAGATAAAAAGTAGGGAGGAGGGACTTGGGGGAGGGGCGATGGAGATGTGATAGTTGGAAGGAGGTCAAGATGAGGGTGATAGGCCGGAGTGGGGTGGGGGCGGAGAGGTCAGGAAGAGGATTGCAGGTTAGGAGGGCGGTGCTGAGTTCAAGGGAATCGACTGAGACAAGGTGGGGGGGAGGGGAAATGAGGAAACTGGAGAAATCTGAGTTCATCCCTTGTGGTTGGAGGGTTCCCAGGCAGAAGATGAGGTGCTCTTCCTCCAACCGTCGTGTTGTTATGTTCTGGGTCTGTTTGAAAACGTGGCTGAAGAGCTTCTGTGCAGAGGAGATGACCTGGGGGGTGCAGTGAGAGAGAGACTCACTGAAATCTTTGTAGAGGGAGGAAGAGAGCTTCTTCAAGGAAGGCATCCTTGCAAGAGGATTTGCAGTAGGTTAAAATCTTCGAGTAAAAAGTGAGGTCTGCAGATGCTGGAGATCAGAGCTGAAAATGTGTTGCTGGTTAAAGCACAGCAGGTTAGGCAGCATCCAAGGAACAGGAAATTCGATGTTTCAGGCCAGAGCCCTTCATCAGGAATGAGGAGAGGGTGCCAGGCAGGCTAAGATAAAAAGTAGGGAGGAGGGACTTAGGGGAGGGGCGATGGAGATGTGATAGTTGGAAGGAGGTCAAGATGAAGGTGATAGGCCGGAGTGGGGTGGGGGCGGAGAGGTCAGGAAGAGGATTGCAGGTTAGGAGGGCGGTGCTGAGTTCAAGGGAATCGACTGAGACAAGGTGGGGAGAGGGAAAATGAGGAAACTGGAGAAATCTGAGTTCATCCCTTGTGGCTGGAGGGTTCCCAGGTGGAAGATGAGGCGCTTTTCCTAGGTCATCTCCTCTGCACAGAAGCTCTTCAGCCACGTTCTCAAACAGACCCAGAACATAACAACACGACGGTTGGAGGAAGAGCGCCTCATCTTCCGCCTGGGAACCCTCCAGCCACAACGGATGAACTCAGATTTCTCCAGTTTCCTCATTTCCCCTCTCCCCACCTTGTCTCAGTCGATTCCCTTGAACTCAGCACCGCCCTCCTAACCTGCAATCCTCTTCCTGACCTCTCCGCCCCCACCCCACTCCGGCCTATCACCCTCATCTTGACCTCCTTCCAACTATCACATCTCCATCGCCCCTCCCCCAAGTCCCTCCTCCCTACTTTTTATCTTAGCCTGCCTGGCACCCTCTCCTCATTCCTGATGAAGGGCTCTGGCCCGAAACGTCAAATTTCCTGTTCCTTGGATGCTGCCTAACCTGCTGTGCTTTAACCAGTAACACATTTTCAGCTCTGTCACATTTCTTTGTCTTGTTTATTGTAAATTTTTTATGTTTGAGGAAAGCAAGTAACTGCTGTAGCAATAATTACAAGGCACCTTGTGTTTCAGAAGAAATGCTTGTGAAGTTCTATTTTTAAAGAGAGTCTAATTTCCATACAGTAACTAGTGTAGGTGCTGCAGACTGTCCTGCCTCTGCTCCCATGTTCACCTCAGTGGGAAGAGTATTGGACAAGAGCAATGATGGGAGCACAGTGGATATGAGACATGATGGGAGCAAAGTGGATAATACATGTGAATGGTGGACATGATTGGCTGTATGTCACCAATTCCATCAACAATTACACGTGGAAAGTCCACACTAAACTCACACATTGAGTACTTTCATAGTGTAATTCATCAGCAGGACTGCCAATACATTCTGACTAGCTGTGGCACAGTATATTATTTGCAATAAATCTTATTGCCAACAAAGTGCACTGAACAAACCTATATTCCCACATGTGCAAATAAATCTCTTCTAAATGAGTTAACTCTTATTAGTGCATGCCAGTCAGTGTATAAAGAGGAAATTAAACCTCAGAGACAGGACTGTGTGGATTAGATATGAAATTAAAATATAGCCCAGAATATATTATATTTTGTTGTCCATTTGTTCCTATAAAATTTTCCACAATCTTTCCTTCTATTGTTATGTCTCTTTTCCTTCAGCAACTTCAGGACATTCTGTCTTAAAATCTGTTCAAGTCAATGGGTGAAGCTGGAATTATGTATGCTTCTCCTACCCAGTATTTTCCTTGCTCGGGCATCATATTATTTGAAAAATTAGGAATACAGTGTGAACTTGTCAAATCTCCCACCAAAGGAATGTATCAGATTATGTGTACTGTAGGTAGTGCTGGTCAGTTTATTGTACAACAGCTCCCTGGTTCTGACACTGGGCTTATGTGGTGAGATGTGATGTGGTGAAAAACACGGGAGGCAGACACTTTGGCAGCACGGTGGCACAGTGGTTAGCACTGCTGCCTTACAGCGCCAGAGACCCAGATTCAATTCCCAACTTAGGCGACTGACTGTGGAGTTTGCACATTCTCCCTGTGTCTGCGTGGATTTCCTCCAGGTGCTCCGGTTTCCTCCCACAATCCAAAGATGTGTAGGTTAGGTGAATTGGCCATGCTAAATTGCCCATAGTGTTAGGTGAAGGAGTAAAGGTAGGGGTGTGGGTGGCGGGTCGGTGTGGTCTTGTTGGGCCGAAGGGCCTGTTTCCACACTGTAAGTAATCTAATCTACTTCAGAGGCAAAGGGTACTGACTTTATTAAAACAAGCAAAATTGCAAATATATATAACCCCTGACAAAAAAATTTATATTTAGAAAAAAACAATGCCATACATCAAGTGAAATGAGACTTGTCTGACAGCTACTAACACCGCAGTTAACCCTTGCAGCCCCGACTTGGCACAGTGGGTTTAGAATAACAGACAACTGTTAATTAGAAGGGAAAGAGAGAGACAGAGTAAACATGAATTCTAGGGTCTTATCCAGTTTCCCTTCCCTGGGAAGTGCCCTGTACTGTTGGCACCGAATCCAACCCTTCCTATTCTATCTTACTGTGCTGGGACAGAGGGTCTTGATGGTCTTTATGCTCACTCCCAAAGTGGCTTCTGTTGGCGTGGACAGTGATGGATGTCACTGGCGCTGCCCCCAGTCAGTCTCTCGGCTTTCCAATCACTTCTCATCAGTACGTAGAAGTTTGTGGATGAGAAGATTGCTCGCTTTCCTTCTTTTCCTGAGTCTGTGACTGTCTGTGACTGGTCTTGATGTTGGCAGGACCTCTCATTGAACAACCCCAGAGATCAGTGTTCTCCAGTTATACTGACAGTCGGTTTTGCTTATCTCCCGCCAAATCTGGATTTGCTCGCTGAGCTATTGTTCCTCCTCTCTGGGCTGAATGGGTTTCCTGCATATAAGATGAGGTGTGAATGGTTCTGCAATTAAAGTGAGTTTCGATAGTTTTGAACATCCATTATTTCTCTTAGATGGATGTAGGTTAAGGTGTTGCTGATGGAATGAAGGCAATCCCATTCAAGGCAAACAGGTTTGCAGGTTATACAATGGTGTGCAATATTTAGTATCCCTGCATCTGAGCAAATGATTAAAAATTGAATGGTGTATTATTTTTGTAGGTTCCAGAATGCCTTGGTGTTTGCTTTGCAGGCTTGTGCTCAATGTCTTTTAGCTGAGGCATTTGTGGGGGTCTTCCTTTAGCTTTATATGCTAAACCAGTGTTGCAGACAGCTTCTCCTAGGCTTGAACGTTGTCTAGTCTGTCTCAGCCAGAGAGCTCAGTGACCCTTAGTTCAAATGCAAATTCAACAAACTCATATCCCACATTCAGAGGGTTCGAGTCATCTGATGGGAATTTTTGCCCCACCTTACAACATGTATGATTTGGAGGAGCTGGTGTTGGACTGGGGTAGACAAAGTTGAAAATCATACAATACCTGGTTATAGTCCAACAGGTTTTACTTGGAAGCACTAGCTTTCGGAACGCTGCTCCTTAATCAAATGGTTGTGCTGAAGGAGCAGTGCTCCAAAAGCTAGTGTTTCCAAATAAACCTGTTGGGCTATAACCTGGGTAGAAGAAGAATTCGTATAGTGTGGAAACAGGCCCTTCAGCCCAACAAGTCCACACTGATCCTCAGAAGAATAATCCACCCAGACCCATTCCCCTACATTTACCCCTGACTCATGTACCTAACCTAGACATCCCTGAATACTATGGACAATTTAGTATGGCCAATTCACCTAACCTGCACATCTTTTGGACTGTTGGAGGAAACGAGAGCACCTGGAGGAAACCCATGCAGACACGGGGAGAATGTGCAAACTCCACACAGACAGTCGCTCAAGGCTGGAATCAAACCGGGTCCCTGGCACTTTGAGGCAACTGTACTAACCTCTGAACCACCGTGCCAACCTTGTGTTGTGTGATTTTTAACTTTACAATACATAGATATGGACCGTATACCATAAGCATTATTGCTAATTGATCCGACCATATTAATTTGGTTTGCAAATGATTTTGTCGCAAAAACAGTGACAAAGCTGCATAATAAGGATGTCAAAAACTTAATATATTAGACACAAGTATTTTTGTAGTGATTCTCTGTGCGAATAGAAGATACAGGAAAATATTACAATGAAGTGAAATGTGGTTCATAATATTTGGAATATTTTGAATGAAGAGCTGCCTTTTTTCTTTTGAGCTGACCTGCTGCAGATTTGAATTGCTCTTGTCATATGTCATAACATTGGCAGGAAATTTGCATTTTGGAGTTAAAGTATGCAGCCAGTGTTTTTGAAGACATCAATCCAAGAACTGGGTGGCACGGTGGCACAGTGGTTAGCACTGCTGCCTCACAGCGCCGGAGACCTGGGTTCAATTCCTGACTCAGGCGACTGACTGTGTGGAGTTTGCACGTTCTCCCCATGTCTGCGTGGGTTTCCTCCGGGTGCTCCGGTTTCCTCCCACAGTCCAAAGATGTGCGGGTCAGGTGAATTGGCCATGCTAAATTGCCCGTAGTGTTAGGTAAAGGGGTAATGTAGGGGTATGGGTGGGTTGCGCTTCGGCGGGTCGGTGTGGACTTGTTGGGCCGAAGGGCCTGTTTCCACACTGTAAATCTAATCTAATCTAACTATGGCAGGTTTCTGGGGTAAATAACCATATTATTGCTCATTTCTCATGCAAGCGATTTTTTAATGGTGGGTTAAACAGTGAATCAGATGCAGCTGATGTTTATGCCCTGTAGGCATCCTCTGGGTTTGAAGGTGGGTGGCACCATATTTAAAGCAACCTGGGCACCCCTGCACCCACTGCAGGCCAGAAGCTTGACAGAACGGTTGGTGCCAAGGTTGGGCCCAAGGGTCAGACAGACTGGCAGCAGGTTTGTGTAGCACTTGGAAGGGGCAGCAACAATGTCAAAAACTGCAGTAGCAGCAAAGAGGTCCAGAAGCAGAACGCCCGGTTATAGACCCGTATGGGACCCGAGAGCAGTGGCAGTTAGGTTCAAAGAAGCAAGGAGGACAGCAAGGTCTCAGAAGCAGCCAGGCAGGGCATTCTGCAAATGGAGGGTGAACAGTCTGAGATTGTCATCCATGTTGCCAATGATTAAAAACATTGGAAGAAAGGGAAGAGGTCCGACAAACATACTTTACACAGTTAAGTACGAGCTGAAAAGAAGTACTTCAAAGGTAATGGTCATTGATCACTTCCAGAGCCACGCAGTAGTATGCTTGGAATGGAAGGACAGAGCAGATGACTCAGTGGCTGGAGAAATGGTGTAAGACAGACTGTTTTAGATTCCTGAGGCATTGGGAATGTTTCTGGGGGAAGTGTATCTGTATAAATTGGATGATTTACATCTGAACAGAAACAGGACCTCCATCGTCATGGAAAAATTTGCTAATGCTATTTGGGAAGAGCTCAGCTTGATTGACAGGAGGCTGGGATCCTAACAAGTAATTCATAGGGAAGGGAAGCTGAGATGGAATTAAACATTAAAACATGAGGGTCTGGAAAGCTGAGGTTATATAGACTGCATATGAAGAAAGTGAGTTTAGTAAGGTTAAAAGCATTATGTTATAATTCAAGGATCCTAAGGAATAATACAGATTAGATGAGGGCACAGATAGACACTTAGGATTATGACTGTGACTTGGCTAAAAGATAGGCACAATGGGAACTTCAACCTTCCTGGTTATAGGTTATTCAGACAAAACAGAGAGGAAGATCGAAGAGGAGTGAGGAGGGGTGGCAGCAATATTGATCATGAAATCAATTTTCAACCAGTGATGAGAGATATATTTTGGAAAGATCATTAAATGACATGGTTTGGGTAAAAGTAAAATAAACACAAAACATACTTGATGGTATATGCTGCAGGCCCCTAAATTGTCAGGAAGAGATAGAGAATTAAATACATAATCAAATCTCAGAGAAGTGTACAAAGAATAATAAGGGATTTTAATGACTCAAATATTAACTGGGATAGTTTCAGTGTGTAAGGTAGGGAAGGAACAAGATGCTTAAATTGTATGCAAGATAAATATTTTAGATAACAAGTAGAAAGCCTAACAAAGGATAGGGCAGTTGTGTGCCCAATGCTCAGAAATGCTTAAGAGCAGGTGGAAGGCATATCAGTTAGGGGAACATTTTGGAGATAGTAACTGCAACACAGGTGGATTTAGGATAGACCATAAGGCTGTTATATGTAGGAGTAGAGATAGGCCATTCAGCGTGTGTTACTGGGAAAGAGTTAGAGCTTGTTATAAAGAAAGCATTTAGAAATAGACACTATGATCAAGCAAAGTCAGCATAGCTGCATGAAGGGGATATCATGCCTGAGAAATTCACCAGAATTTTTTGAGGAGGTAACTAGCAGAATAAATAAATGAGAAGCAATCTATGTAACATATTAGGATTTTCAGAAGGTGCTTGTAAAGGTACCACACACTAGTCCACTTAAAACCCACAGTCATGGAGTTAGCACATTAGCATGGACAGTGGATTGGTAAGCTAATAGAAGATGGAGAGTTGGGATAAAGGGGGTATTTTTAGTTTTGAAACCTGTAACTAGTGGAGTGCCGCAAGGATCAGTGCTAGGCCGCAATTATTCACAGTAAATGTTAATGACTGAGCTGAGGAAAGTGAATTCACTATTGCCACATTTGTGTGTGATAGAAAAATAGGTGGGAAGGCAATTGCTGAAGATGGTATAAAGAGTCTACAGAGGCAAAAATGTAATGTTTGTAATCCTCTAAACTTCTGGCACCTCTCCTCTGTACAGGAAATACTGCAAGGTTATGTTCAGTGCCCCTGCATTTTAAATCTACTAAATCGCCAGTATCCTAGGATGTTTCTCATCCAGTCGCACTGCCTTGTACCAACATTTTATTTGTTACCTCCTCTTCAGCAATTTTGAACAATCCTAGTAACAGATTTCCCTCCTTTCTTACCAATGACCCCCACAGTGTTGTCCTCCTTGGCAAGAACAGATGCCAAATATTTATTCCACACCTGGATCATGTCCAATGCCTCCTGTTTACCTGGCTCCATAAATTCCAAATGTATTGCACATCCCCCTTCGTGTCATTGGTTTCAAACATGGACCATGACCTCTGGTGGTTACCTTCACTTGGAAGAATGTCCTGCAGCTACCCTGTGACATCCTTGTCTCTGGCACCAGGCAAGCAACATATTATCCCAGAGTCACATCGACGGCCACTAAAACATCTTTCTGATCCTCTAACTAACAAGTTCCCCATCACTATCACCTTCCCCTTCTTTCTTCTGTCCTGTAAATCTGAGGCATTTGTGGTGTCACAAACCTGGCTAGAGTGTAGTCCTCTGAGGAACTAACAGTCTTACTGGTAACCAAGGCAGAAGACTAGTTAGTGAGTGGGGTTCCGGGGGTCTCTTTAATTTGAGAGACTTCCAGCATGGTAAAATTCAACTTCCTCTTTGGTTGTCAAAGTGCCAAACCAAATGCCAAATCCTGTGACACATCATATTCCTGATGAAGAGCTTATGCTCAATGTCGACTCTCCTGCTTGTCGGCTGTGCTTTTCCTGCACCAAACTCTTCAAGTCTGATCTCCAGCAGTGCCCACTTTCTCCTGCACATCACATTCCCCCTGTTTGTTTCATCTTCATTGGTTCACTATCCCTGTTGTCCCTAAGTCCCTCCTCCCTCTCCTCCTTTCTGCACCAGCAGCCATTGATATGATTGAGGTCCCCAGACCCCCCTCAACTGTGGTGCTACTGCTATGTCAATGATGCTGAGACAGACTTTTCACTGTCCGGGGTAAATAGAGTCAGAGAGATGTACAGCACGGAAACAGACCCTTCGGTCCAACTCATCCATGCCGACCAGATATCCCAACCCAATCTAGTCCCACCTGCCAGCACCTGCCAGCTTCCTGTTCATATACCCATCCAAATGCCTTTTAAAAGTTGATTTGTACTAGCCTCCACCATTTCACCTGGCAGCTCATTCCATACACGTATCACCCTCTGAGTTGAAAAATTGTCCACTTTCACCCTAAACCTATGTCCTCTAGTTCTAGACTCCCCCAGCCCAGGGAAAAGAATTTGTCTATTTATCCTATCCATGCCCTTCATCATTTTATAAACCTCTATAAGGTCACCCCTCAGCTTCTGACGCACCAGGGAAAGCAGCCTCAGCCTGTTCAGCCTCTCCCTATAGCTCAAATCCTCCAACCCTGGCAACATCCTTGTAAATCTATTCTGAACCCTTTCAAGCTTTACAACATCTTTCTGATAGGAAGGAGACCAAAATTGCACACAATATTCCAACAGTGGCCTAACCAATGCCCTGTACAGCCATAACATGACCTCCCAACTCCTGTACTCAATACCCAATAAAGGAAAGCATACCAAACGCCTTCTTCACTATCCTATCTACCTGTGACTCCACTTTTAAGGAACTATGAACTTGCACTCCAAGGTCCCTTTGTTCAGCAACATTCCCCAGTTATCATTAAGTAACACTTACCATTAGGTGTGTAACTCCTGCTAAGATTTGCTTTCCCAAAATGCAGCACCTCGCATTTATCTGAATTAAACTCTATCTGCCACTTCTCAGCCCAATGGCCTATCTGACCAAGATCCTGTTGTAATCTGAGATAACCTTCTTCGCAGTCCACCACACCTCCAATTTGGCATCATTGACAAACTTATTAACTGTATTTCTTACGCTCACATCCAAATCATTTATATAAATGATGGAAAGTAGTGGACCCAGCACTGATCCTTGTGGCACTCCACTGGTCACAGGCCTCCAGTCTGAAAAACAACCCTCCACAACCATCATCTGTCATCTACTAGTTCTGTGTCCAAATGGCTAGTTCTCCCTGTATTCTGTGAGATCTAACCTTGCTAATCAGTCTCCATGGGGAACCTTGTCGAATGCCTTATTGAAATCCAAATCGATCACATCTACCACTCTGCCCTCACAGATCACAGGGCAAAGAGCTCAAGACATAACAGAGACTGGCCTGTGGACTAACAACAGTGCAATCCCCCATTTCTTCCTCCAACATTCACTGAGAACATTGCTAAACCGACTGAAACACACCCCCATCATCAGTTTGGACTGACTGAAACACACCCCATCATCACCCCTGACTGAAACACACCCCCATCATCAGTTTGGACTGACTGAAACACACCCCATCATCACCCCTGACTGAAACACAACCCCATCATCAGCCCTGACTGACTGAAGCACACTCGCCACTCCCATCCCGGACTGATTGAAGAACATCTTCCACTCCTATCCTGGACTGACTGATGCACATCTCCCACTCCCATCCCCGACTGACTGAACCACACATTCCCCACTCCCATCCTGAACTGACTGAAAGGACACGCCCCCACTCCCATCCCTGACTGAGTGAATCACATATTCCCCACTCCCATCCTGGACTGACTGAAAGGACACGCCCCCACTCCCATCCCTGACTGAGTGAATCACATATTCCCCACTCCCATCCTGGACTGACTGAAGGACACCTGCATTCTCAGACTGGATAGAGCATGCAGCCCAGGCTGTGCCAAAGCCTGCCTTTGAGCTGTTCACAGTTTACTGTCTTCCAGCTGGTCTTTCAGATAGAGCAAGGAGACAGGTGGCCTTCCTACACTTGAACTCATTCCTCTTCATATACCCATCTAGATACCTTTTAAATGTTGTAATTGTATCAGCCTCCACCAGCACTTCTGGCACCTCATTCCATACACATACCACCCTCTCCATGAAACTCATTGACTGTACCTGGAAACGTGTCAGTGTAAGTGACTGTGCGCTTCATTTAAAACTCTACCTGTGCAAGAGCAAGGCAACAAGTACTTCCCCCAAATGTTGAGATGAAGTTTAAGTCACCAAGTTCACACTTTTTCCGAGTGTCAAGATTCTTAATTGATGAGACATCAATTCAAAAGGCGTGATGTGGAGGTGCCGGTGTTGGACTGGGGTGGACAAAGTCAGAAATCACACAAACCAGGTTATAGTCCAACAGGTTTATTTGAAATCACAAGCTTTCAGAGCATAGTCCCTTCATCTGGTGAAGTGAGAGGGAAGGACTCGTCACAGAATTTATAGGCAGAGCGATCAAAAGATTATAGAAATGGTGTGAGTGAGAGACTTATACAAATAAGTCTCTGCAGGTGACCAAGAGTGTTAGACAGTGTGTGAGTGAAAGTGTCAACAGCTGAATAACAGCCAAAGGGGTGACCTCTTACCCGATTAAATTAGACAGAGAGATAATTACAAAACATTAAAAATAAGGTGTTGCTGGAGACAAACCAAATGACTGGAATAAAATGGGACCTAAACAGAAGTTGCTGGAAAAGCCCAGCAGGTCCGTCAACAACTGTGAAGGAAAACCAGAGGAAGGTTCATTGGTCCTGAAACGTTAACAGATTTTTCTTCACAGATGCCACCAGAGCCACTGAGCAACCCCCAGCAACCCCTGCACTTGCTGCTGATTTACAGCATCTGAATTACTCCTGGTTTTTATTTGACAGGTGTAACATGGCATGACAGGTGTAACTACCGCATGCCGAGGGTCTAACCAAAGTAATAAGTCATCCAAAAGTACATAAACTAATTAAGGTAGAATGATCATTACAATTTATCAAGGTGATGATGTCAAAACGGGACAGTAAGGAAGATTTGCATGAGTATGTGGCGTAAATGTAGTGGGTGGTGTTCCCGTCAGGAGATGCATTAGCACTAGATTCATCAGCCATGCTCACAAATAGCGCAAAACGTCACCCAAGCACAACACAATGCCATCCTCGTGCTCAAGTCCAATCACAAAATTGTCATCAAACCGGCAGACAAAGAAGGAGCCATTGTCATACTGAACAGAACAGACTACTGCAAAGAAGTGTACCAAAAAACTGAACACTCTGGTATGCTACGGACAACAATCTGCCAATCCGACCAGAAAATACACCCATCAACTGAACAGACTGATCAAGACCTTTGATCCAGACTTTCAGAGCATTGTACTTCTCACATAGGAGGCTGCTACTGCCTTCTGAATCTTCACAAAGCCAACATCCCGTTATATCTCACCCTGTGTGAGAACCTCTCTGGCTATGTCAAGGACATCTTGAAATCCATTGTCCAGGGAGCCCCCAGCTTCTGTCACGACACTACAGATTTCTTTATAGAAACTCATGGACCAGTCAAACTAGGAACAGTCCTCGTCACAATAGGCATTTTGACACTTTGCACCAGCATCCCCCACAATGATGGCATCAGGGCAACAGCCTCAGTACTCAACACCAACAACTGCCAATCTCATCCGATTCATCCCCAATCACAGCGTCTTCACTTTTAACAACCGTTCTTTATCCAGGCACATGGAACAGCCATAGGGACCAAATTTGCAGACCAATATGTGAACATTTTCATGCATACGTTTGAGCAAGATATTTTTGCTGTACAGGACCTCCGACCAATGCTATACACCAGATATTTTGACAACATTTTCTTTTGGACTCATGGCGAGGAATCACTGGAACAACTACATAGTGATATCAGCAAGTTTCATCCCACCATCAGACTTACCATAGACTACTCCTTAGAATCAGTCTTATTCTTGGATACACTCATCTCCATCAAGAATGGGCATCTCACTCTACCGCAAACCCACCGATAACCTCACGATGCTACACTTCTTGAGATTCCACCCTAAACATATTAAAACAGCTATTCCCTACAGACAAGCTCTGCGCATGCACAGGATCTGCTCAGGTGAGGAGGAATGCAACAGACACCTGAAGATTTTAAAGGATGCCCTCATAAGAATGGGATATGATGCTCAACTCATTGATCATCAGTTTCAATGTGCCACAGCGAAAAACGTAATGTCCTTCTCAGAAGACAGACAGAGGGCTCGACCAATAGAGTACACTTCATTATTCAATACTTCCCTGGAGCAGAGAAACTACGCCATGTTCTTCACAGCTTTCAACATTGCATCAATGACAACGACCATCTCACCAAGATCATCAATATGCCCCACTTCTCACCTTCATACATCCGCCTAACTTTAAACAGACCATCGTTCGCAGCAAACTATCCAGCCTTCAGGGCAACATTGACCACAACACCATATAACCCTGCATGGCAACCACTTCAAGCTATGTCAGATCATTGACATGGATACTACCATCACATGCGGGAACACCACCCACCACGTCCACAGCAGGTACTCATGACCCGACCAATGTTGTCTTATTTCATACACTGCAGACACGGATACCCCAATGGCATGGAATAATGGTGAGACCATGTATATACAATAACAATGGATGAATGGACACTGCGCAACAATTGCCAGACAGGAATGTTCCCTCCCAGTTGGGGAACACTTCAGCGGCCAAGGCATTCAGCTTCCAATCTTTGGGTTAATGTCCTCCAAGCCATGTTTCATACCCATGAAGATGGCCTTAACTGTGATCTTGGGTTCATGCCACTACATGTGACCCCACTACACTGTTCTGTATTTGTAAAATCTGTCTTACTGTCCTGTTTTGACACCATCACCTTGATAAATTGTTAAGATCTCGCCATCTTAATTAGTTTTGGTTTCCTTGTGAATTTGGTTAGAACTGCAGCAGGCCACTCCTATACCTATCATGTTATTCCAGGCAAATAAAAACTGAATGAATTGTGGATGCTGTAAATCAGCAGCAAGGGGTTGTTGGGGTTTGCTCAGTGGCTCTGGCAGCATCTGTGAAGAAAAATCTGAGGTAACGTTTCGGGACTAATGAGTCTTCCTCTTGTTCATGTTCACAGTTGCTGCCGGACCTGCTAGGCTTTTCCAGCAGCTTCTGTTTTGGTTCCATGTTATTCCAGTCATTTGATTTGTCTCCAGCTTTACCTTATTTTTAAATCTTTGTAATTATCTCTCTGCCTCCTTTAATTGGGTTAGAGGTCATCCCTTCGGTTGTTATTCAGCTGTTAACACTTTTACTCTCACACTGTCTAACACTCTTGGTCACCTGCGGAGACTTATTTGTATAAGTCTCTCACTCACACCATTTCTATGATCTTTTGATCATTCTGCATATAAATTCTGCGCCTGGGTGCTTCCCTCTCACTTCACCTGACAAAGAGGCTACACACCAACAACTCGTGATATCATATAAACCTGTTGGACTATAACCTGGTGTTGTGTGATTTCTGGCTTAATTCAAAAACAAAGTTAAGATCAGCAAATTATAGTATTAATGAGATATACATCTACATGGGAGATCTCCCACTGCCTACTAGTGATAAATTTGACTGCCATCTGAAGGGAGTGACTGTCATTGCTTTCTCAATGGCAAGGACCTGTTTTTTTTTATGTCATTTGCCTGATTAAGTTCAGCCCCTGCCCTTCATGCCAAGCCAGAGATTGGAAAATCCCACCTATTTATGAAGTGTTACAGCAGCTAAGTACAAAGCAATTTTAAAATATTTCGTTTTGATAAGGTATTTTTGATATTGTAGAATGATGCATCAGTCAGGTTTTTTTTTCAAACATATCAAGAGTTAACTAGTTCATTTCTTCTGCTCAGAGTCCAATATAAAGCTGACAGTTTAATTCAGATAATCATTCTATTTCATTGCTCTCCATTCCCAGTTTCAATCCAGCATTGTAAGCATGAAAACGCACCAAGTTACAATTAACTTTGGAATACCTTAAATGTTTGTCAATAAGTACAAGCTTTTTACAACTATTCATCATTTAACTATCATTTTAGTATTGGTATCAGGGTGGTTTATGGGTTGAATTGCAGAAAGTAACCATTATTCTTCCCTACAGTTTTAATGAAAGAGAGATACAAAAAAGTTTAAGATGATGGATTTAAAAAAAAACAACATTATCCAGACTATGGAGACAAGCACTTCCAGAGCATGTGAATGAATATGTATAATCTTGTCCACAGAGAGTTAAATTACTACCAAGGAATATAAACAAAATAAAGTTACACAAAACCAATAACTGCACCTATAAAACTGAATAATTCATAAAGCTGGGTGGCCAATTGCCATCAAATGATTCTGAAATAGCAGCTTCCAGAAAGTTTGAGCTTTCTCAGGTACAGCCTGAGGAAGGCCTCACACATTTATCTTTCTGGACCATGGGGTGAGCAGTTGCTTGTTGCATTTTCATGTGCGCTATAACCTCTTCCTCATGCAGTTAACAAAAACAGAGTACAGAAGGGTGCTATTACAATGAAAACAAAGACATTTATTGAGAGCACCTGGAAAGCAGGTATGCAGAGCTAGTTTATCACATATGTTTGCAATGCCATACTGTATAGTCTTAGCATTATGTGGTCAGTTTACCTCATCATTTTTTCACTGCATGATTTAATTTCAGTTGATACAAATTTGTGGTATAAGTATAAGTAATTACTAGTTTAGACAGACATGAAAATAAAATCATAAAACTGACTTCAAATCAGGAGGGAAGATTATGCACAACCACAGACTTTAAGTCCGTAACAATAAGAGTTTCTCGGTTGTCCCTTGGTCCAACCATCTTTAGCTAGTTCATCACATTGACCTTGTCTCCATCACAAGGTTAGAAATGTGGATGTTTGCGGATGACTACATAATGTACAGTACCATTTGGAACTCCTTAGGTCCTGGAGCAGTCCATGTCCACATGCAGCAAGATCCAGACAATGGCCAGGCTTGTGTCGATACGTGGAAGCAACATTCACACAACCGAGGCACCAAGCAATGGCCATCTCCAGCACGAGAGAAACTAACCATGGCCCCTTGATGTTCAATTACATTTTCATCATTGAAACTCCCACTATCAACATCCTGTGAAAATGTGTGTAAAGGTGAACAGGCTAGAGGTAGCAGTATGATTCTCATCTCCAAGTTTCTTTCATTGAGACATCAGAAATTGGTGTGGACAGGATGTGGAGCAGAGGATAATTAGATCTATCTGTTTTCTGGTCCCACTCTGGAGATTCAAATCCTTGAAAAAAGGAACCTAGTTAAGCCTGTTCTTTTTTGTTGGTACCTTTTTCAGAGCTGTAGTGATTGCAATGAGGTTAGCCAGATGGACTGGTTCAATCAAGGAGCCCTGGCAGACAGACATAAACAGGAGTATCAGACATCCTGTTCACTCTGAGAGAGTTGGATCAGTGTCAAGGATTCTCCAAGAATAAATAAAGAGTGACTTGTTGATAGGATACCGACCTTTGTGGAATTATTTCAACAAACTTGCAACTTGATTGCATAATCTATTTACCACTTAACCTGCAAAAATACTACATACGATCTCAGGCATAAAGTAACCCTTCCAACTTGATAATCAAGCAGTCAGCTAAAATCTGCATAGTCCCAGAAAACAACGAGAAGATGGAAATGAGAAGAGACTATTGCACGTGAGAATAGGGAGAGATAAACAGGAAAGAGTTTAAAAGGTATAATCATGAATTTAGTAAGGTGGAGCTTTCAAAAAAATATTTATTTTTGAAGAATTGTCTTTTTCCTTGAAATGTCAATGTTCTGGATGTATAGATTTTCCATCCTGAAATTAAAACAGTCAAATAAGTTCTTCATCTCTTTGTTGCCTTCTCCTTCAACACAAGCTTATGTCAACATCATGAGTTTTATACTTCTCTTTAGTTTTGAAACTATCATTTTGTCTTTGCACAGTAGGTGTTATGAGAACAAAGAACAGATTGTATAGCGTCTTCTGAAAATAAATTAAGAACACTATGTTCATTTTTTAAAATTCATAATTTTTCCTGTTTTGAACTATGCCAGCATCCAATCACACTCAGCAAATTGCATTTCTTTCCAACTATCTGCATTTTAATTACATTGTGGTCATATGATAATACAAGGTACCCATTAGGAAAATGTCAGCAGTAATTTTGTGATGTAGCTTACGAGATAAATCTGTGACCCATATACACCATTATACAAGTTGGTGAACCACAACTAATCCCAGAAGATACGTTTTACTGAGTTGAGAGTGAGCAGACTCAGAAAAAAACAAAAATACACCTCCGTGGTCATCTTTAGCATACAAGTATGCTAAAGAACCAAACCCAGAAGCAAGAAATAATTCTTTGTAGGATTGCTGATTGTTTGAAAATAATCTCATGTCATGAGATTAAGAGAATGTATTAATGTGCCAGAATGAGATTTGGTAATATCAAGCAGAATACAAGGCTATGGATTACATTCAGCCATCAACCAGAAAATAGTCTTTAAACCTGAAGAGCATCATGCAGTCAGAATAGCTAACCAATTTGGCTTACCTTTTCCTGCAAAGCCAGCAAACTAAGGTGTTGGCATCTGAACATAATTGTCTTTAGATATGAACTTCAACCTCAAATGTCACACAGAATAATCATTGAATCCCTATAAATGAGAAAGAGGCCATTCAACCCATCAAGTCTGCATCAACCCTCTGAACAGCATTCCACCCTACCCCTGTAGCCCCACATTTCCCATGGCTAATCCTCCTAGTCTGCCCATCCCTGGACACTGAAGACAGTTTAACATGGTTAATCAACCTAATCTGCTCATCTTTGGGTTGTGAGAGGAAACCAGAGCATCTGGCAGAAAGCCAGACAGCAAGAGAATGTGCAAATTCCACACAGTCACCCAAGGCTGGAATCAAATCCGGTCCTTAGTGCTGTGAGGCAACAGTGCTAACCACTGAGTTACCATGCTGCCCTACCAGCAGACACAACATTGGGTAACATTTCAGCACATCATCTTATACAAACGAACTATTGCACAAGTACGGGAAGAAAAATTTGAGGTATTTTCATTAGATTATGACTAGTACAGACCTTAGACATGCCATTGATCAAGAAGTTGAAGAAGTAAGTAACCATGTTGTAAGGGTTCCAGGATGATATATACAGTAGCAATGTGTAGCTGTAAAAATATTTGCTCAGGGAATTAACACTCTCTGTGGTTGGTTCTTTGTGACTTGTACTCACCTGCACTAGAGTTGACCATGCAAGGTCTTGGTGCATGAAATGGAATCCTCGGTGACGTACAAAGTTGCTATCAGGTTAGGATCTCACTGTGATTGCAACTAAAGTATAATGACTAATGTCCGTGCAATAATTGAATAGAATTGGCAGATATAAATGGAATATTGTGGCTATTGAAAAGGAAAAGGTAGGAAATGCTATTCAATTGTGAGCAACATTTGGTATCTGATGACCACAACTCTGCAATATGATTACACTTCAGATTTTTCCGGATCTGAGAGAGCAGAGACCTCACATTGATATGAGTGAACCTCAACCACAACCGTTGAATATGATGAAGTTCAATCACTTGGGTATTCAAGTATGGAGAACCAAGTCATGTTTACAGATAAATGTGTTCCTTTGGGCATTTCTGGAAATACTGCATTCCAGAGGAAATCCAAGCTCTATCGTCAACTAAATTCTTTATCATTTTATCTGTTTTTCTAAATTTTAGTGCCCCAAAGTCCGCATTTTTTATCCAGCAATTGCATTTCAAAGTGCTGAGCTATTATTCCAATTTATGAAACAATCTATGCTAAATATTTGGAGTTCCCCTGTACAATTTAAAACAGTACATTTTATTCTGGCTTTTAAAAAATGCAATAATTTACACTTTGTCCAATCACATTATACATTTAACAATTCGTTTGACATTATGGTCAGCATTCAAAGAAAGTCTTCTGAAAAGCTATGTCACAGGGTGTTGTGTAAATTACAAAGATCTTGAATTTAGATGAAGTTATTGAAGCTTTCCTGTTTTTAACTTTTTTACATGTATGCCCATTAAACTGTTTTTGATAGTATTGCTTGTAGAGTTATAGTGTTGATTATTCAATTACCAGTGGAGTTGGGATTGGGTGCAGACAGTATTTGTATTTATGGAAGACAACACTAGATCCTGCAGCATCTGGAATGTGAAGCAATTCTCAACTGGAGAGTGGAGAGTGTGGCTGCAAATGTGTTGCTGGTCAAAGCACAGCAGGTTAGGCAGCATCTCAGGAATAGAGAATTCGACGTTTCGAGCATAAGCCCTTCATCAGGAATAAGAGAGAGAGAGCCAAGCAGGCTGAGATAAAAGGTAGGGAGGAGGGACTAGGGGGAGGGGCGATGGAGGTGGGATAGGTGGAAGGAGGTCAAGGTGAGGGTGATAGGCCGGAGTGGGGTGGGGGCGGAGAGGTCAGGAAGAGGATTGCAGGTTAGGAGGGCGGTGCTGAGTTGAGGGAACCGACTGAGACAAGGTGGGGGGAGGGGAAATGAGGAAGCTGGAGAAATCTGAATTCATACCTTGTGGTTGGAGGGTTCCCAGGCGGAAGATGAGGCGCTCCTCCTCCAGCCGTCGTGTAGTTGTGTTCTGCCGGTGGAGGAGTCCAAGGACCTGCATGTCCTCGGTGGAGTGGGAGGGGGAGTTAAAGTGTTGAGCCACGGGGTGATTGGGTTGGTTGGTTCGGGCGGCCCGGAGGTGTTCTCTGAAGCGTTCCGCAAGTAAGCGGCCTGTCTCACCAATATAGAGGAGGCCACATCGGGTGCAGCGGATGCAATAGATGATGTGTGTGGAGGTACAGGTGAACTTGTGGCGGATATGGAAGGATCCCTTGGGGCCTTGGAGGGAAGTGAGTGTGGAGGTGTGGGTGCAAGTTTTACATTTCCTGCGGTTGCAGGGGAAGGTGCCGGGGGTGGAGGTTGGGTTGGTGGGGGGTGTGGATCTGACAAGGGAGTCACGAAGGGAGTGGTCCTTGCGGAACGCTGATAGGGGAGGGGAGGGAAATATATCCTTGGTGGCCAAACGCCAGCTCGCGGACGCCTCCTCTTATCGCCCCCTTGACCACGACCCCACCTCCCACCACCAAACCATCATCTCCCAGACCATCCAGGACCTCATCACCTCAGGGGATCTCCCATCCACCGCCTCCAACCTCATAGTCCCACAACCCCGCACCGCCCGTTTCTACCTCCTGCCCAAAATCCACAAACCTGCCTGCCCCGGCCGACCCATTGTCTCAGCCTGCTCCTGCCCCACCGAACTCATCTCCCAATACCTCGACACGGTCCTGTCCCCTTTAGTCCAAGAACTCCCCACCTACGTTCGGGACACCACCCACGCCCTCCACCTCCTCCAGGATTTTCGCTTCCCCGGTCCCCAACGCCTTATTTTCACTATGGACATCCAGTCCCTGTACACCTCCATCCCCCATCACGAAGGACTCAAAGCCCTCCGCTTCTTCCTTTCCCGCCGCACCAACCAGTACCCTTCCACTGACACCCTCCTTCGACTGACTGAACTGGTCCTCACCCTGAATAACTTCTCTTTTCAATCCTCCCACTTCCTCCAAACTAAAGGAGTTGCCATGGGCACCCGCATGGGCCCCAGCTATGCCTCCCTCTTCGTAGGATATGTGGAACAGTCCATCTTCCGCAACTACACTGGCACCACCCCCCACCTTTTCCTCCGCTACATCGATGACTGTATCGGCGCTGCCTCGTGCTCCCACGAGGAGGTTGAACAGTTCATCAACTTTACTAACACCTTCCATCCCGACCTGAAATTCACCTGGACTGTCTCAGACTCCTCCCTCCCCTTCCTAGACCTTTCCATTTCTATCTCGGGCGACCGACTCAACACAGACATCTATTATAAACCGACTGACTCCCACAGCTACCTAGACTACACCTCCTCCCACCCTGCCCCCTGTAAAAACGCCATCCCATATTCCCAATTCCTTCGTCTCCGCCGCATCTGCTCCCAGGAGGACCAATTCCAACACCGCACAGCCCAGATGGCCTCCTTCTTCAAGGACCGCAGATTCCCCCCAGACGTGATCGACGATGCCCTCCACCGCATCTCCTCCACTTCCCGCTCCTCCGCCCTTGAGCCCCGCTCCTCCAACCGCCACCAAGACAGAACCCCACTGGTTCTCACCTACCACCCCACCAACCTGCGCATACAACGTATCATCCGCCGCCATTTCCGCCACCTCCAAACGGACCCCACCACCAAGGATATATTTCCCTCCCCTCCCCTATCAGCGTTCCGCAAGGACCACTCCCTTCGTGACTCCCTTGTCAGATCCACACCCCCCACCAACCCAACCTCCACCCCCGGCACCTTCCCCTGCAACCGCAGGAAATGTAAAACTTGCACCCACACCTCCACACTCACTTCCCTCCAAGGCCCCAAGGGATCCTTCCATATCCGCCACAAGTTCACCTGTACCTCCACACACATCATCTATTGCATCCGCTGCACCCGATGTGGCCTCCTCTATATTGGTGAGACAGGCCGCTTACTTGCGGAACGCTTCAGAGAACACCTCCGGGCCGCCCGAACCAACCAACCCAATCACCCCGTGGCTCAACACTTTAACTCCCCCTCCCACTCCACCGAGGACATGCAGGTCCTTGGACTCCTCCACCGGCAGAACACAACTACACGACGGCTGGAGGAGGAGCGCCTCATCTTCCGCCTGGGAACCCTCCAACCACAAGGTATGAATTCAGATTTCTCCAGCTTCCTCATTTCCCCTCCCCCCACCTTGTCTCAGTCGGTTCCCTCAACTCAGCACCGCCCTCCTAACCTGCAATCCTCTTCCTGACCTCTCCGCCCCCACCCCACTCCGGCCTATCACCCTCACCTTGACCTCCTTCCACCTATCCCACCTCCATCGCCCCTCCCCCTAGTCCTTCCTCCCTACCTTTTATCTCAGCCGGCTTGGCTCTCTCTCTCTTATTCCTGATGAAGGGCTTATGCTCGAAACGTCGAATTCTCTATTCCTGAGATGCTGCCTAACCTGCTGTGCTTTGACCAGCAACACATTTGCAGCTGTGATCTCCAGCATCTGCAGACCTCATTTTTTACGTGGAGAGTGTGGGACTATTGTATCTGGGATAATCAAATGACCTCTCTGTATGAGTATCCATGTTTGTGACATGTTGTTTATTATGTACCCAGCCATCAGGGCGAATGGAGCCACTGATTAACTCATTCAAAAGATGGATGATCTTGGTCAGTTGTAACTGTTACAGTTGAGACTCATGAGTGAATGAGAGGTTAGAATCCAAAGATGTACAGGTTAGGTGACTTGGCCACACTAAATTGTCTATGTTGTTCAAGGATGTGTAGGTTAGGTGCATTAGTCAGGGGTAAATATAGGATAGGGGAATAGGTTTGGCTGTGCTACTCCTCAGAGGGTCATTGTGAACTTGTTGGGTTGAAGGGCTTTTTTCCACACTGTAGGGATTCTATGATTCTAAGCTGCTGGTCTCACCAGGGCAGTGGTAAAGAAAGCCCTGCTGCACAAACAACTGGCAGCTCAAGGCTGGAGATGGTGACAGCTGCTCTGACCTCAGGCAGAGCAGTGAGAGCAGTCTTGGTCAGGAGGCGTCCTCATCGTCAGGAGGAGAACAGAGGAGCACATAAGGAGATGTTCCCCACAACACTGGCTGCACAACGAATGTGTCAGCTACTTGCAAATGACAGACTACCAAAGCCAAAATAAATGGTGCCTATCCAGGGAGGCAGCCTTTGAGATTTGTGTTGTAGAGGGATGTGAAGTCTTTCAACCCTCATGACAACCTCTTATCTGCAGCCATTGAGCTCACCATTGCCCTAAAATTTAATGCATAAGGTCATTCAAGTGGCTATCCACTGACCATCACATTAGGCAGGTTACCATTCCCAACTCCAAAGGCTGAAAGAATAATCCATGTTGACACAGAACAGCCAGGGCAGAGGCCATTGGGTTTTTGACATTGGCATCATCAACTGTACCCACATAGCCATGAAGGCACTAACAGATGAGCCAACCAAATTCCTCAAGAGAAAAGGATCCCACTTGCTGGATATTCAGCTGCTGTGTATCCTTAGAGCAGGGTGTACTGCAGGGTTACGCTTGGTTCCTCACCTTCTCTCATGATTCTTTCACTCTGTAGGAGCAGCAGGGATTAAGGTTCTCATGCTAATGTCCAGACTCCAAAGGTGGCTATTAAGGGGCGAAAGATTATCCATTAAGTTGATGCTGTCCATTTCAGGGGCAGGTAAGGGTTAACCACATTGGTATGGTGTTTCACACATGGAACCCCTACAATACAAATAGAGGCCATTCAGCCCATCAAGCCTGCATCAGCCTTCTGAAGAACATCCCGCACTCCCAACCTCTCCACACAACATGTTTTTTGTGATGGTTAACTCACCTAGCCTGCACATGCATGAACACTTTGGGCAAGTTAGCATGGCCAATCCAGCTAGCCTAAACATCTTTGGACTGTGGGAGGAAACACAAACAGACACAGGGAGAACATGCAAACTTCAAGGCGGGAATCGAACCTGGGCTGCTGATGTGATGAAGCAGCAGTGCCAACCACTGAAACACCGTGCCACCCTGTCAGGTCAGACCAAGTAAGGATGATAGATTTCCTTCGCTAAAGGACCTTAGTGAATCAGATTTGTTTTTACAGCAGTTGACAGTGGTTACATGGTTGCTGTTAGATTAGCTTTATTATTCCAGATAATTTCTTGAATTTGAACTTCAACTACTGGCTGTAAACATGAGCCTGATGTTCTGCATTACAGGTCTCATGACATTACCACTAGACCACCATCTTCTCCCCACCCTGCTGTATGTTTCATGTCTTGTCTATTAAGAGATTTGGAGTTAAATGTGGAAGAGCAAATGATATACCAATCTTACTCTAAGGATGAGAGGGAGCTGGAAAGGCAGGATGACAGGGGCATACTGCAAAGGTGCCCAATGACTATGCATTGGAGGGTGACAATTAACCCTGTCTAAGACTCAGGGTGTTAGGCAGGCTGGCATGGCCACAAAGGACAGACTGATTTTACAATTAATTGAAGATTCAAGACCTGACCTACCATGTCAACCGACCTGTCCATGAAGGTACCCAGACAATAACATGCTTGGGTCCCCATAGCACAGCTGCTGTCCTGCAATCTCTGGGCCATGGGGGCTTATTGAGTCCCATATCCTGTTTACCACTCTGGTTCCTCCCTCTACGTGGACAAAGTCATTGATTGTCATCAAAGGGTCCTCTCCAGCCTGTGGCTAAGCAGGAGCCTGGTGTTCTGTGGTCGTCCAAGTGCCAATGATCTGGTACATTTTCTTCCTGAGCCAGTTTCGGATCTGCTGCAGTGAGCTGTACACGTCATTGTGCTCCCAAATGTTTAAGAATGAACCTTCCACTGAGGAGTCTGTGTAAAAGACCATAAGATATCGGAGCAGAAGTAGGCTATGCAGCCCTTCGAGACTGGCTTGCTGTTCATGAGTTGATCTGGTGATCCTCACTCTCCTGCCTTATCCCCATAACCCTTGATTCCCTTGTTGATTAAAAATATGTCTCAGCCTCGAGCATACCTAACATCCCATCCTCTGCATCCCTCTGTTGTAAAGAATTCCACAGATTCACTATCTTCTGAGGGAAGGAATTCCTCTTCGTCCATGTCCTGAATGGATGAGCTATATTCTGAGATTATGTCCCCAGTTCTAGACTCTCCCAAAGGGGAAGCCCTCTCCCCACATCCACCCAGTCAGTGTAAGAGTCTTACATGTTTCCATACGGTCACTGCAGTGACTATAATGGGGTCAGCAAGCTGGACCTCAGAATATGAGTTCGCTAATTGGGACTACTAACCTGTTTCAATCAGAGAGCCCTGGCTAATAGATAAGTACAGAAGAGTCAAACATCCCATTCACTCTGACAGCTGGCCCTAAGGGAGCTGGATCAGTATCACCGACACTCCATGTGTAAATAAAGGGTGACTTGGTAATAGGATGCTGACCCTCTGTACTGACCCTCTATTTCAGTTTCCTCTCATTCTTCTAAATACCAGAGAGTTCACATCCAATCTACCCAATCTCTTCTCATTAGACAATCCTGCATACTCAGGAACAAACTAGTAAACCTTCTATGGATTGCTTCCAATTCTAGCATGTCTTTCCTTAGATAATGGGACTAAAACAATTTGCAGTATTTCAATTCTGGTCTGACTAGTACCTTGTGCAGTTTTAACAAGACTGCCCGACTTAGACATTTAATTCCCTTTGAAATAAAAGATGAACAGTCCACATTATCTGCTGAAAATGGTTGTGTTTCTTGCACGAGGACTCTCACAACCCTCTCGGCTGCAACATTCTCCAGTCTTTCTGTTTAAATAACATTCATCTTTTTTTCTTCCTACCAAAGGCTAAGGGATTGGTGTGGGAAAGAGGGATTCCACTTCATGGGGCATTGGCATCAGTTTTGGAACAGGGGGGATCTGTACCGCTGGGACGGTCTCCACCTGAACCGATCAGGTACCAATGTTCTAGTGAAGAGGATAAATAGGGTGGTCAGTAGGAGTTTAACTTCTGAGTTGGGGGGGAAGGGAAAGTGAAAGTGACAGGGAGTATGGAGTTAAATGGAAAGACAAGCAGCAGGATAGCATATGTGCAGGCGGATTTAAACTTGTGGCAGACTGGGAATGCAGCAAAAAGGAAGGATAACTTAGGACAACTTATGACTTCCAATATCTCTAATGATAAGAAAGTTAGCACTAAGGCACTTTACCTGAATGCTCGTAGCATTCGTAACAAAGCAGATGAACTAATGGCACAGATCATCGTGAATGATTATGATGTGGTAGGCATCACAGAGACGTGGTTACAGGGGGGTCAGGACTGGCAGTTAAACATCCAAGGATTTTCAACTTATCGAAAAGACAGGGAGGTGGGCAGAGGGGGCGGGGTTGCCTTGTTAGTTAAGAACAAAATTAAATCTATGCACTGAATGACATAGCGTCGGATGATGTGGAGTCTGTGTGGGTGGAATTGAGGAACCACAAAGGCAAAAAAACCATAATGGGAGTTATGTACAGACCTCCTAACAGTGGTCAGGACCAGGGCGCAACATGTACCGGGAAATAGAGAAGGCATATCAGAAAGGCAAGGTCACAGTGATCATGGGAGACTTTAATATGCAGGTGGACTGAGTAAATAATGTTGCCAGTGAATCCAAAGAAAGGGAACTCATAGAATGTTTACGGGATGGCTTTTTGGAACAACTTGTCATGGAGCCCACAAGGGAGCAGGCTATTCTGGACCTAGTGCTATGTAATGAACCAGACTTTATAAAAAATCTTAAAGTAAGGGAACACTTAGGAAGCAGCTATCATAATATGTTAGAGTTCAATCTGCAGTTTGAAAAAGAGAAGGCAAGATCGGATATAATGGTGTTACAGTTAAATGAAGGTAATTATGAGGGCATGAGAGAGGAAATGACGAACATAGACTGGAAGCAAAGCCTAGTGGGGAAGACAATAGAGCAAAAATGGCAGGTGTTTGTGGGTATAATTGAGGACACTGGACAGAGGTTCATCCCCAAGAACAGAAAGATTATCCAGGGAGGGATTAGCTAGCCATGGCTGGCAAAGGAAGTCAGGAAATGTATTAAAGAAAAAGAGAGATCCTATAAAGTGGCCAAGAGCACTGGGATATCAGAAGATTGGGAAGGCTACAAAAACAAACAGAGGATAACAAAGAGAGAAATAAGGAAGGAGAGGATCAAATATGAAGGTAGGCGAGCCAGTAATATTAGAAGTAATAGTAAAAGTTTATTTCAATACATAAGAAACAAATGACAGGCAAAAGTAGACATTGGGCCACTTCAAACTGATGCTGGAAGCCTAGTGATGGGAGATAAGGAAATAGCAAGAGAACTTAATAAGTACTTTGCGTCAGTCTTCACAGTGGAAGACATAATATCCCAACAATTAAAGGGAGTCGGAGGCTGAGTTGAGTATGGTTGCCATTACAAAAGAGATAGTGCTAGAAAAGCTAAAAGGTCTTAAAATTGATCAATCTCCTGGGCCCGATGGGCTACATCATGGAGTTCTGAGGGAGGTGGCTGAGGAAATAGCGGAGGTGTTGGTTGAGATCTTTCAAAAGTCACTGGAGTCAGGGAAAGTCCTGGATGATTGGAAGACCGCTATTGTAACCCCATTGTTCAAGAAAGATGGAAAATTATAGGCCAATTAGCCTAACCTTGGTTGTTGGTAAATTTCTAGAATCCATCATTAAGGATGAGGTTTCTAAATTCTTGGAAGAGCAGGGTCGGATTAGAACAAGTTAACATGGATTTAGTAAGGGGAGATCGTGCCTGACAAACCTGTTGGAATTCTTTGAAGAGGTGACAAGTAGGTTAGACCAGGGAAACCCAGTGGATGTGGTTTGATAAGGTCTTTGATAAGGTGCCACTTGGGAGGCTGCTGAGCAAGGTGAGGGCTCATGGTGTTCGAGGTGAGCTACTGGTATGGATTGAGGATTGACTGTCTGATAGAAGGCAGAGAGTTGGGATAAAAGGTTCTTTTTCGGAATGGCAGCCGGTGACAAGCGGTGTCTTGCAGGGTTCGGTGTTGGGGCCGCAGCTGTTCACGTTATATATTAATGATCTGGATGAAGGGACTGGGGGCATTCTAGCGAAGTTTGCTGCTGATACAAAGTTAGGTGGACAGGCAGGTAGTACTGAGGAAGTGGGGAGGCTGCAGAAGGATTTAGACAGTTTGGGAGAGTGGTCCAGGAAATGGCTGATGGAATTCAATGTGAGCAAATGCGAGGTCTTGCACTTTGGAAAACAGAATACAAGCATGGACTACTTTCTAAATGGTGAGAAAATTTGTAAAGCCAAAGTACAAAGGGATCTGGGAGTGCTAATCGAGAATTAGCTAAAGGTAAACATGCAGGTTGAGTCCAGAATTAAGAAAGCGAATGCAATGTTGTCATTTATCTCAAGAGGGTTGGAATATAAAAGCACCGTTGTGCTATTGAGACGTTATAAAGCTCTGGTTAGGCCCCATTTGGAGTACTGTGTCCAGTTTTGGTCCCCACACCTCAGGAAGGACATACTAGCACTGGAGCATGTCCAGCGGAGATTCACACGGATGATCCCTGGAATGGTAGGTCTAACATACGGGGAATGGCTGAGGATTCTGGGATTGTATTCATTGGAGCTTAGAAGATTAAGGGGAGATCTAATAGAAACTTACAAGATAATACATGGCTTGGAAAGGGTGGACGCTAAGAAATTGTTTTCGTTAGGTGAGGAGACTCGGACCCATGGACACAGCCTTAGAATTAGAGGGGGTAAATTCAGAACAGAAATGCGGAGACATTTCTTCAGCCAGAGAGTGGTGGACCTGTGGAATTCATTGCCGCGGAGTTCAGCAGAGGCCGGGACGCTAAATGTCTTCAAGGCCGAGATTGATAAATTCTTGATGTCACAAGGAATTAAGGGCTACGGGGAGAATGCGGGTAAGTGGAGTTGAAATGCCCATCAGCCATGATTGAATGGCGGAGTGGACTTGATGGGCCGAATGGCCTTACTTCCACTCCTATGTCTTATGGTCTTATGGTCTTATGGTCTTATAACCTCAAATTTTCTACAATTTTTTTTCCATCTACCAGTTTCTGGTCCATCCACTTAATGTGTACATATCTTCTGAGAAATCTTTATCATCCATACAACTTGCCTTCCTGACTATTTTTGTGTCATCCATAAATATGGATATAGTACATTCACTTTCCTCAGCAGGTCATTAATACATATTTATTGCTCATCAGTGGCTGGGCTGGATGGGGTCTGCAAGAGACAGCCTGCTGATATTTCATCTGATAATGTTGGATTTGGATGTGATATAAGAGATAGTGGGAGTGTGGAGTTGCAGAAGGAGGAGTGTGGCACTTACCCTGTCTGACCTGGTGTTGATTATCTGTCATTGGCCATCTCATAGCCCTGCTGGCCATTCTTCCGTCTTGTGGGAATGCACTGATCCAGCTGGAAATTTGAGACACGCTGCCCGGATCTGCTGTCAGCACCTCCTCTGCTGCATGTCCCTCTTTGAACTATCTTTCCACCAGGTGCCTTTTAGGGAATCACAGTGGTATCTTCCCAAAGCAGTGCAACTCCAGCTCTTGTCAATGTGCACAACTTCAGAATGTCAGTGCTTGTCCATGTACACAATGTCCTTTTAAATACAGCGTGGATAGTAGGGGCTCTGGTCTTTTGGTGAAATTGTTTTAGTCCCATTATCTAAGTTGGTCTCATTCTTAGAGGTCAAGTAGGTGGCTTCTAGAAGAATAGGTCATTTATTCACCAAGGCCATGGACATCCTGAATGTACATCAAGATACAGGGTAAAAAGGCTTTGGAGCCAATGGTTGAATTTGGTGTGTAATGCATGACACTGACAGCATGGTCACTGTGATCGCTGTGGTGGAATCAAGAATGGCACTTATCCAGTTGGTGGATGGATTTCTTGGCAGGAAGAGTTCCAATTTTCCCAAATGAAGGACAGGATTCTCTTCTCACAGCAGGTGAGGAGCCTGATGTTGGCAGCACTCCAACCACCCTTTTGCATTATTGTGGCCGTCTTCTCCTGGAATGAGAGAAAGTAGGATTAAAAGCAGTGATGGCATGACTGATAGCGCCAGTACAGGTTGTCTAAAGGTGGTGAGGCGTCCCGGGGTGAGTGAGTAGTCAGTATGGAAGCCATGCAGAGTTAGTGTTTGGGTGGCTGGGGGGAAATGAGAGCAAGTGAGAGAGGATGCATGCAATAGTGAGAGTGCCAAAATGTGAATCTTAGTTGGGTTTGGATGTGATATAAGAGATAGAGGGAGTGTGGAGTTGCAGAAGGAAGAGTGTGGCACTTACCCTGTCTGACCTGGTGTTGATTATCTGTCATTGGCCATCTCATAGCCCTGCTGGCCGTTCTTCTGTCTTGTGGGAATGCACTGACCCCGCTGGAAATTTGAGACAGGCTGCCCGGATCTGCTGTCAGCACCTCCTCTGCTGCATGTCTCTCTTTGAACTATCTTTCCACCAGGTGCCTTTTAGGGAATCACAGTGGTATCTTCCCAAAGCAGTGCAACTCCAGCTCTTGTCAATGTGCACAACTTCAGAATGCCAGTGCTTGTCCATGTACACAATGTTCTTTAAAATACAGCATGGGCAGTAGGAGCTCTGGTCTTTTGGCGGAAATCTACTGAGTGGCAAGTTGTTCCAGGAACAGCGCATGCTAAAATGAGATCAGAATTGGATAAGAGGAACCCAGGGGGCATTATAGATAGTTAAAGAGATGAGATATATTGAGAAATCTCTCTGAGTCCCATAGCAAAAAACCTCAAAGCAACTGACACTTAGAGAAAAGATGTTTGATTCAATCCAACATGTAAGCACTTTTAGATCACACCTTGGCGGATGTACATGATAGCCGGTTGCTGTAAGGTTATCACAGCTTGGCAGTGTGGATTCATTTGACAGTGCCATTGTGGATGTTTATGTATTCTTTGTCATTAATGTGGCATTGTTATTGAGCATTATAACATCAGTATTAGAGTCTCCATTCTGTGTGACACGTGGTTGAAGATATGCTGTTTAGATACATCTTCTATTTCTTCACAGGACTTGTCCATTGCTTATAATACTGCCACTGACCTAATCTCTGCACACCATCGTTGAATTCACATGTTTATGTGAAAATCTCAAAATCTATGCTTTGTCCTGGTTCAAGTTGGTATAACTATCTGCATGCTCATTGGTCATGCTGTTGTACCATTTTCCCCCTGATTTCCAACAATGCATTAAGCATGTGCTAGAATCTTAGTACCATAGAATTGATACAGCACAGATGGGAATCACTTAGCCCATCTTGTCCATGCCAATCCAAAGACGCACAGATACTCTTTCTAATCCTAACTTTCTGTACACAGCCGACAGCCCTGCAGCTCATAGCACTTAAGTACAGATCCAGATAGTTTTTTAAAAGGTTTAAGGTCTCTGCCTCCACCACCAACCCAGTCAGTGAATTCTAGGCACCCAACAGCCTCTGCATAAAACTGTCATGTACAGTGTCATCATTATATCCTTATGTTTGTACTCTATATCTCTGCCAATGAAGGAGAGCATTCTATATGCCTTCTTTACAACCTTACCGACTTGTTTTTAGAGACCCATGTACATGCATAGTAAGATATCTCACTTCATCAGCCCCTCTCAGTATTTTCCCATCTATAGTGCATTCCCTTCACCGTTTGACCTCCCTAAATATTGGGTGGGGAGAGTATGTGAGGGAAGAACTATGGAACTGTCTTTTAAACATGAGAGCTGCCAGTAGGGATAAGCTATTGCCTTATGGAGCAGCAGTTGATTTGACATAGGTATCCAAAACTCACTTCAAATTATTTTACATTTAATGATCGTGAATTTTATAGTACAAGGTGTATTCTGTTTGACTGAAGTTAGTAGGAAGAAGTAATATGTTGAGCATCTGTTTCCTGCAATTGGAAGGATATCTGAGCATACTGCAAACTTTTGTCAGACACATCTTTTCGAAAAGCCAGAAGTTACACGATACCTGGTTATAATCCAACAGGTATATTTAAAATAACAAGCTGTCGGAGTGCTGCTCTTTCATCAGGTGACTTCAGAGATACAGGCTAGAATGCGGTTAAAAGTCAAACACATTATAGTGAGTCTGGAGTTACCTGTAGGCCAGGCAAGGACAGTAGTATCCTTCCCTAAAGGACATTAGTGAAGTAGCTGGATTTTTCCCCTGACAATGGTCATCATTATATTCTTAGTTTCAGATATAAGCATTTGGCATGGCAGGATAAAAAAACACAGATCTCCAGAACTCGCTATGGATCTCTAGAATCATAGTATTGTGATACCACTAGGCTATGGGAGCAGGACCAGAATATTAACCAAAAGTTGTATTCCCAATACACATTGAGTCATCGAGTCATAGACGTGTACAGCATGGAAACAGATCTTTCGGTCCTGCTCATCTTTGCTGACCAAATATCTCAAACCAATCTAGTGCCACCTGCCAGCACCTGGTCCATATCCCTCCAAACCCTTCCTATTCATATACCCATTTAGATGCCTTTTAAAGGTTGCAATTGTACCAGCCTCCAGAACATCCTCTGGCAGCTCACTCCAAACACATACCACCCTCTGAATGAAAAAGTTGACCCTTAGGTCTCTTTTATATCTTTCCCCTCCCACCCTCTATGCCCTCCAGTTCTGGACTCCCTGACCCCAGGGAAAAGACTTTGTCTATTTATCCTATCCATGCCCCTCATGATTTTATAAACCTCTATATGGTTACCCCTAAGCCTCCGATGCTCCAGGGAAAAGAGTCCCAGCCTGTTCAGCCTCTGCCTGTAGCTCAAATTCTCCAACCCAGGCAATACCCTTGTAAATCTTTTCTGAACTCTTTCAAGTTTCACAACATCTTTCCGATATGAAGGAGACCAGAATTGCACACAATATTCCAACAGTGGCCTAACCAATGTCCTGTACAGCCACAACATGACCTCCTAACATCTGTACTTAATACTCTGACCAATAAAGGAAAGCATACCAAGGTCTTTCTTCGCTATCCTATGTACCTGCAACTCCACTTTCAAGGATCTATGAACCTGCACTCCAAGGTCTCTTTGTTCAGCAACACTCCCTGGAACCTTACCATTAAGTGCATAAGTCCTGTTAAGATTCGCTTTCCCAAAATGCAGCACCTCACATTTATCTACATTAAACTCCATCTGCCACCTCTCCACCCATTGGCCCATCTGATCAAGATCCTAATCTAATTTGAGGTAACCTTCATCTCTGTCCACTACAGCTCTAATTTTGGTGTCATCAGCAAACCTACTAACTACTCCTCTTATGCTCACATCTAAATAATTTATATAAATGATGAAAAGCAGTGGACCCAGCACCGATCCTTGTGGCACTCCACTGGTCTCAGGCCTCCAGTCTGAAAAACAATCTGTCTTCTACCTTTGAGCCAGTTCTGTATTCAGATGGAGAGGTATCCCTGTATTCTATGAGAACTAAACTTGCTTACCAGTCTCCCATATGGAACCATTTCGAATGCCTTACTGAAGTCCACTTAGATCACGTCTACCGCTCTCCCCTCATCAATCCCCTTTGTTACTTCTTCAAAAAACTCAATCAAGTTTGTGGGACACAGTTGAAACTTACAGCTACAAAGTTGTAAAGCTTTAGTTGAAAGCGATTTCATTCATTCGGCCTGAGCATAACTCTACAATGAATGAGTTCAAATCTCACCTGTTCTGTCCGTATTATTTCTGTACAGTTCTTCATCTGCTAAAACCTACATATAAAATAAATCCCCAGGATGAATTTCTGGTTTACATGTAATCAATTATACATGTATAGCCTGAACCCAAAACCAAGTTAGTTTTAATCATTGTGTCATTCCCTTGAGTTACTGCTCAAGTTAATTTGCATTTCACCAAACTCAAGCTTTCATAAACCATCACATTTCAGGTCACTTTTAAAAAAGATTTTAATTTCAAAATATTCCTTGATACATTTAAGAATGGTAACACGTCCAATTTTAGAAAATACATCTGAAAATGTGTTGAACAAGTATTTTTAATCACAACTGTCTATACACCATCCATAAAGTAGCCTGATTTTAAATAACAGGAATTTTAAAAATATATTGAACCATTTGCTAATTTTATTAAAGTATAGTAATCTGTTTCTTAGTATATTAATATGTAAATATCCTAAATCTTAGAAGTCTTCTCCTGGTCATCCTCCATCTGAGGAAGACAGTTGCTCACCTCTGAGCATCCAATATTCCTTATTTCAGGTGTCTGGCTATCCATGTGCCTATCCATGGTAGTTCTGGCCAATGTTCACTGGACAGGTATCTACGATATTCCCATCCCCTAGCCCATCAC
Source organism: Hemiscyllium ocellatum (assembly GCF_020745735.1). Classification (NCBI taxonomy): domain Eukaryota; kingdom Metazoa; phylum Chordata; class Chondrichthyes; order Orectolobiformes; family Hemiscylliidae; genus Hemiscyllium; species Hemiscyllium ocellatum. The sequence goes on from NC_083405.1 coordinate 52,521,773, forward strand.
TTGGCTGAGCTAACCTTTTTTGTTTACTTCATGCTGGTAGCAGACAACCAGCCATTCAGATATACAAAAGGGTACACAAGATGCCAAAAGACCTCCTGGACACTTTGTGGCCACTATCTTTGTTTTTGCCTTACTGGGAAATGTTTGAGTTTCTCCTGTAAGAACAGACAACCACTTTTTATTTTACCAGGTCACCTTCTCCTATATCGACTAACACCATAATAATTCTACACTGTTATGAAAAGTGCCATTCCTCTTAGAGATGCGACATCAAAACTTCACAAAATTTTAAGTCTCTGTCAGATCTTCTTAATCTTTTTTGTTCCAATACAAAAATGCAGTTGCCCATCTTATTTCTCTCTATTTGCCCAAAAACTCCAAAACAATTAGATTATATGAAAAGAAAAATTTAGCTTCACGTGTTGAACATAAGTTGCATAGGTAATTATTGCCTTTGTTCATCCTTGCCAAAGCTGTTCTACACTGAAAGCACTAACCGACTGAATTCTGCACAAACTCACTTGGTTCTTTTCAGCTTGTGCACAGTTGCTGTTTGGCAATAAGCAAAATGACCCATTACAAGATATTTAACATCTGACAAGCTATAACTTCACAAGAATAAACAATCATTTGGTTATTTAGCCTAATAAAATTAAATTAATAGTTTAAACCTTAATGCCTTTATATAATTTTTGACCCTGTGTATATTTCTATTATGGGTCCCCCTCACATTCCTCCAAAACATGCTCATGGGACAATAAGAATGCAATTAGAGAAGGTTTACACTGAGATCACCATGAAAGTATGCAGTAAAAATGATAAATTAACATCACTCCTTGGTCCTTTACTGAAATTTGCTGATTTTGAGCTATTAGTCATGTTTTATCGGCCCTTAGTGTTTCCTCATAAAAATAATTTGTTGTAAAAAAGTGTCTTTATGATGAGGGACCATGATTATGTCACTGAACAGGACAGCTGTGTTTTTCTTTCCTTTGAAAAGATGTGATAAGATGCTTCCAAAAAAGTATGATTAACAATTGTCCAGTTTCCTGGTTTAGACTCTTTCCCTTTCATGAAGGATGTCGAGGCCCTTTACATATTCATCCTACATAAAGTTGGCCTACAGCCCCTCTGTTTCTTCCATGAAGAGAGACCTAACCAAAATAGTCCACCACTTTCCTTCCTCGCCTGTTTTCCATGAACCAGCTATTCCCTTGACTGCACTCATTTCCTCCAAATAAAAGGTATTTCTATGAGCAACTGCATGACCCACAGCTATGTTTATCTATTCATCGAGTATGTGGAACATCCTTGGTTTTAGCTTGACTCTCTTTCAACATATTTTCCATGACTCTGTACAGTTCTCATTTCCTCATTTCACCCTAAACTGAAAAAGAACTCTTCCATTTCTGTTATAACTTATACCTTGCCTCACCTTTACAAGGTCAATGTTCAAATCTTTCCTTCTTTTCCTTTCCTTGACTTCTCTGCCTCCATTTTTAAAATGCATTCATCGAATGTGAGTGCTCGGCCCTAATTTTGCGTGAAACAGTGTGGATTGCAAGGTCATTTCAAAGGTCAGTTAAGAGTCAAACACATCCTTTTGTTTTCCTGTGGGTATGGAGTCACGTGAACGTCAGACAGGGGAAGGTAGCAGATTTCCTTCCTTAAAGGATATTAGTGAATCAGATGGGTTTTTTTGACATTAGTTTCATGGTTGCTATGAGACTAACTTTTCAATCCAGATTTTATTTATTGATATCAAATTTCACCATCTGTCATGGTGGGATTCAAACCAGTGTTGCAAGACCATTAGAGACTCTGGGTTAGTAGCCTCGTGACATTATAACACCACAATATGGAAAAGATAACTGACCAACATCTGCCATAATCTACTACTTCTGATAGTTACCTCATTGAATGTTCCATTACTCCACTTCAGGTAAGGACTGTAATCCACCCTCTCAGTTTTATTGTTGCTTATGTTCTGGTAATGCTTCCAATATATTTTCTGTTTCCTTTCAACTGAGGATTTTTTACATAACAATAGACAGGACACTCAGCTGCATCTGTCCCATTTCCTGTGTTTCTGCCTTCATCCTTCCCCGCCCACCCAATGGCATGGGAGGGCACCCTTTTGTCCTCACCTTCCAACTCACCAAACTTCATGGTCTTAGTGAGTTTTGAGAAGATTTGTAGCTCAGGTTGAGGTTTTGGATGTAGTTTTGATCGCTGAGCTGCAAGGTTCATTTCCAGACGTTTCATTACCTTACTAGGTAACATCTTCAGTGGGCCTCAGGTGAAGCAATGCTGAAAATTCCTGCTTTCTGTTTATATGTTTGGGTTGGTGATGTCTTTTCCTGTGGTGATGTTATTTCCTGTGGTGAAGTCGCTTCCTGTTCCTTTTCTCAGGGAGTGGTAGATGGAATCTAACTTGATGTGTTTGTTGATAGAGTTCTGGTTGGAACTTCATGTTTGACAGATCATCCTCTGCCAATGCCAAGATGGTCACTGTGTTACTAGCAATAAGCATATTTCCATTCGTCTCCTCTTTCAGCATTTTCAAAGCGGCAATTCCCTAATGGTTAACCTTCCCTATCCCACAAACACTCACATCTCATCTTCAAATGCAAGCAGCCTTGCAGCTCCTCTCTCTTTCCTTCCTTTCTGAAATGCATTTGCAACAGTATTTTACTCATTTCAATCTAATATACTATAAGCACTGCTTAAAGTACAATCTTCTCTGCTTTTGGGGAAAAAGTACAGATTCTGTAATTGTTGACTTGAGCACTTCAGTCAGCAGACTTGACCTGGAATTTCCAGTCACTTACCAGTTTGCTTCTTTGTCCAATTCTGACTCTGACCCTTCCATCCTTGACATTTTGCTCTCTTATGATGAAGCTCAATGGAATCAGGAGAAATATTCCTAATCATTTGATCAATCACTCAAAAGTCTTCTGAATTCAATATTGTGTTCAACAATTTCAGATCACAATTATTGGTCCAATTTCTACAGAATGTGCGCATTAATACTAAACTTGTCATTATAATTTATATGTCCTATTGTTATTCAATCTCTCATGTCCTCTACACTATAGCTATACCTTCCACATTTTGTTCATTCCCACTATTCTATGCTTTTCTATTCATTTAAAATGTGTTAACTCTCTAAATTTTCCCAGTTCTGTCAATTTGGGCTTTCCATGTAAATTCTCGAACATGATTCCATGTTTCAACAAGGAATGCAGTTTTCAAATCGTTGCAGATATCTAGTTTGTCATTTATGTAAATATTTTAAAGATAACATTTAAGTCTCAGAAGATGATTATTGTAAAGGCAATATAACTAAAATGCTGGATTTGGTGATTGCAGAATACTTAAAGAAATGCCTATTTAGGAGGTTAACCATATTTATTTTAAAGGATAAGAACAGAAAAGATGGAGCAGTAAAAACTTCAAATTGACTCATTTATTTGTGGACATTGGAAATTACACATTAATAAACATCAAGGCCAGTTTAAGGAAAGCCCAGATGGGTCATGTAGGGGAAGGAACTCTGATTTCAATTTATCTCAGTGTTTTAGCTGCAGTTTGGACCTAATGTAGTTTGTAGCTCACTGAGAAAAGGTAACAAAAATAAGCTGAGACAGCCCTGCACAGTAAACTGAGTAAAATTTGATAGGTGAACAAGCAAAAGTTGAAAAAGGCTCAATCTCAGTCCAAATTCTTTTTTTGAGTACGACTGTGGCAAAGTGGTAGTATCCCTCACTCTGGACCAGAGGACATGGTTTCAAGTCCCAGGCTTATCAAAGGGGCGTGTAATAATGTGTATGGACTGGTTGTTTAAAATTATTGAATCTTCTAAGGAACAGAAACTGGAGTTTGCCTCATTTGAGGATAATGGAATAATCTACCATAGGCCTCATGGTGCCTTATTGCTAAAGGAAATAACCAGCAGATTAGGTTGAAAGTATTGGACAAGAAAGCAAGAAAGCGAGGCACTCACAAGCAATAGAGACTAAATTGAAGTTGTACCTCTAAGAAGAGCAAGAACTGAGGAAAATTCTGCATTGGTCTATGCCATACTTTTGTGTTATCCCAATTTAGTATACAAACTTTAAGATTGACGTTCTCTTACAAGTAAATACTTGGGGAAGTAACAAGTAAACCATGTTCCATGACATTTACGATTATATTATCATTTTGTTAACCATATTTGTTAACATATACAAGATAATTGTGCTTGTTATAATTCATTCTTTTGGACACAATAATGTTTGTGGAAAAAGTGAGTCCTGGGCAGATGCTGGAGATCAGAGTCAAGAGTGTGTTGCTGGGAAAGCACAGCAGGTCAGGCAGCATCTGAGGAGCAGGAGGATCGGCATTTCAGCATATGCCCTTCTTCGGAAATGAGGCTTGTGGGCTGGGGGCGTGGGGATGCAGAGAGATTGCTCTCAGAGATTCTACTGCTCCTTGGATGCTGCTTGACCTGCTGTTTTCCAGCACCCCACTCTCAACAATAATGCGTGTGTTTTGTTTGAAGAAAAGTGAAAATCTTGCGACATAGTTATTTTGGTTAGAACAAATTATTTGGACTTCTTTTGATCAAAGACCAAAATTTAAGTGAACTAATCTCTGTCTCTGAAATCTGAATTTGGAAAATTGTCTGAGCTCAATGTACCAATTGATATTCTTATAATTTTCTTTGAAAAAGTGATTTACTACTCTGCAAGTCTAATTATAGTGATTTTAAAATGTGAAAGAGAATCGCATGTTGTTCTTTACAAGTGATCTTATGGAAATTCATTGTTTTAATATATTACAAATGTCAGAAGAATATTTTTGCAGTGATATCTCACCAAAGATATAACAAATAACGCTATTGAGTGGAATGGTGGTGGGTGGGGGAGAGGGGAGCAAGTGTGAATGCGATCTATTCTATCAAAGCAAAACAAATTCACTCTCTGACTATTCATACGTTTAGAACAGATTTTGGGATTTCCCCTAGTTCTGAACAGCAGCCTCGAAACATTAATTCTGTTTCTGTCTCCAGAGATGCTGCCAGACATGTTGAGTTTCTCCAGTGTTCTCCGTGTTTCTTTCAGATCTCCAGCATTTATTTGAATGTTCAATTCACTGCCACTTGTCCTTCAGATATACCCTCCTTGAAGAGATTCTGCTCTTTTCTGTGACAGGGCCACTCATCATCCTGATTTGAAAATATATTGCTGTGCCTTCACTGTTGCTGGGTCAAAATCCTGGAATACCCTCCCCATTGGTATGGTGTGCCTAAATACAGCACATGGTCTACAGCGGTACAAGAAGGCAGCTCAGCACCACCTCCTCAAGGACAAGCAGGGATGAGCAATAAAGGCTGGCCCAGCCACTGACACTCACGTTCTGCAAGTGAATTTAAAAAAGAATTAGCTTTGAATCGTTCCTCTGTCAACAGTAGAAAACAGAACCTATTTTACAAACCAATTCAGTTCTGGAGAAAAGTCATACCAGACTTGAAGCATTAACTCTGTTTATCTCGCTACAGATGCTGCCAGACCTGTTGAGTTTCTCCAGCACTCTCTGCATTTGATTGATGAGTAGGATTGGTCAGTATTTCTAATCTTTAAATTGATAGTTAGATGTGAAATTTGTGTTTAAGTCTCTTGCCTTCTTCCTTTTTTTCCCTGAGATATAGTTTGTTAAGTTTTCATGTAAATTCAAAAGTATGCTAAGAGTAGCAAACAGATTTTAGAATTTGGGAAGGCAGGGGAGAAGGACCAATGGAGTGCACACTCTGCAGTATGTGTCAAGTCATGAACATATGTAGAGTCTCAGATAAGCATGTGTGCAGAAAGTGTCATCCGCTGCACAGGCTTGAACTCTGGGGTTTGAAGTATGAGCAGCAGCTGAAATCACTGTTTAACTTCTGCAGTGCAGAGCATTATGTGATAACTGACCTCGAGTCATAAGAATTGCACAGCGCGAAAATAGCTCCTTTGGTCCAACTTGTCCATGCAGACCAGAAATCCAAAATTAATCTAATGCTATTTGCCAGCATTCGGCCAATATCCCTCTAAACCATTCCTATTCATGTACCCACCCAGACTCCTTTTAAATGTTGTACCTGCCTCCACCATTTCCTTTGGCATCTCATTTCATAAACATATCACCCACTGTATGCAAAAATTCCCCTTAATTAGAATACATTATAGATTAGATTACTTACAGTGTGGAAACAGGCCCTTCAGCCCAACAAATCCACACTGACCCGCCGAAGCACAACCCACCCAGACTCATTCCCCTACACCTAACACTACAGGCAATCTAGCATGGCCAATTCTCCTAACTGGTATGTTTTATTTTGGATTGTGGGGAGGAAACCCACGCAGACACGGGGAGAATGTGCAAACTCCACACAGAGAATCGCCTGAGGCAGGAATTGAAGTCGGGTCTCTGATGCTGTGATGCAGCAATGCTAACCACTGTGCCACCATGCCGCCCTTAATCCCTTTTATATCTTTCCCCTCTCCCCTTAATATGTCTTGGGAAGTGGTAACTACATGGAAGCCTCAGAAAACTGCGTAGGTATTTCAAGAGTCTGGAATATATTTTGCTTGTTAGTAAATATTCCATTTTGGAAACTGATGAGAGTGATGATTCCTCAGGAGGAGAGGGTTGCAGCCCAAGGCAAGGCCATGGCACCACAGGTGACTCAGCTAGATAGAGGAGGACAAAGAAGAATGGAAGTGCAAAAATGATCAACTATTCAATAGTCAGGGGATCAGGTAAGCATTTCGATGACATTAAATGTGACTCCTGAATGGTGTGTTACTCCCTGATGCCAGAGTCAAAGATGCCATGGTGACATCTACCTGGAGGAGAAGACAAGCTAGAAGTCAGGGTCTACATAGTAAAGATGAGGGATGAGTTCCTGAAGACAGATTTCAGTGTATTAGGAAGCAAGTCAAAAACCAGGATCTCAAGAGCAGTAATTTCAGGATTACTTCCAGTGCCACATGCTAGTGAGCAGGAGAACAGGAGAGTCAATCGATTGAGCTGGAAAACTGGTATAGGAGGGAGGCCATGATATTCCTGGGGAAGGTGAGACCTGTACAAGCTGAATTGGTCATAACAAGACTGGGCCAGATCCCATCAGAAGGAGATTTGCCTGTGCTGTTGTGATGAGTGTAAACCAGCTTGTCATGATGATGGGAACCATAAGAATGATCCAAATTGGAAGCAAAATTAGCAACAGGAAGACAATAAAATGCTAGGGAGATTAGGAAACTGGAGAAACAAAGCCTAGCATTGAATTTGCATTAAGAACGAAATGATGTCAAGAAGATAAAATTAGGGGCAGTCTCCTTGAATGCATGTAGCATTTACAATGAGGTAGATGATCTAAAGGCACAAATAGAGATGTATGAATATGATCGAACTACCATTACAGAAATATCACTGCAAGGTCACCAGGACTGGGATCTGAATATTTAAGAATATTCAACGTTCAGGAAGGACAGATAAGAGAGAAAAGGCACAAAAAACAACTATTGCTGGAGAAACGCAGCAGGGTTGGCAGTATCTGTGGAAAGAAAGCAAAGTTAATATTTTAAGTCCAGTGACCCTTCCTCAGAACTGATTGTAGTGAAGAAAAGGTTGGTATATATGGCAGTGGGGTGGGTGGGGACTGGAGTAAACGATAGGTCAAGGTGGAGTCCAGAGACATAGAAAATAGTAGCTGAGCAGAAAAAGGAATGTGTAATACTCAGCCTGGGAGAATGAATAGTTGCTAATGGGGATCATTAGTTGCTGACAATGAGTTCCATGTGGTGGCAGCCCACATGGTGGCTTGGTGATTAACATTGCTGCCCACCGCACCAGGGACCCAAGTTCGATTCAGCCTCGGGTGACTATCTGTGTTGAGTTTGTACATTCTCCCCTGTGTCTGCATGGATTTCATTTGGGTGTTCCAGTTTCCTCCCACAGTCCAAAGATGTGCAAGTTAGGTGAATTGGCCATGCTAAATTGCATATAGTGTTCAGGGTTGTGTAGGTTAGGTGCATTAGTCAGCGGAAAATAGAAAAGTAAAAGGGTGGGGAATGGGTCTGAGTGGTATGTGCTTCGGAGTCAGTGTGGATTTGTTGGGTCGAATGGCCTGTTTCCACACTGTAGCAATTCTATATGGGCATTAAGGGAAAGATATAGGAGGAAGCACTGAGGCCCTAAAATGATTGAACACAATATTGAGTCCTGGAGGATGCAGGGTCCCCAATTGGAAATGGAGATGTTGTTTCTCCAGCTTGTGTTGAACTACACTAGAACTCTATTGTAGGCTTGAGGCAGAATCATATAGCAGCAAAGTCTTTGATCCAACCAGTCTATGTTAAACATAGTCCCAACTAAGTCAGTCCCACTCATCTGCTCTTGGCTCATATTCCCCCAAACCTTTCCTATTCATGTACTTATCCAAATGTCTTTTAAATATTGTAATTGTACCCATGCACACCATTTCCTCAGGAAACTAATTTCACACGTGAACCACCATCTGTGTAAAACAATTCCCCTCATGTCTTTTAAATCTCTCTCCTCTCACCTCAAAAATATGCCTCCTTAGTCCTGAAATCCCCCTGCTTAGAGAAAAGATAACTACTAGGAACTCTACCCATGGAATGTGATGGTGTGGTGAAGTTTCAGGGAGCAAGAAGCTCAGGATCATTTTTGCAGACAGAGTATCGTTAGGAACAGGAGGTGGAGTCACACTTCAAATAAGGGATGGGATCATATGTTTGTAAGGGAGGATGTAAAATCAGAAGAATTATGTATGGAATCTGTGATATGTGCTGAGTTTCTTGAGTAACACTACCTCTTTCTAATGAAGGTCTGTCAAAGGGCAGAGAGAGGCATCCAGTGTTGTGTTGGAAAAGCACAGCTAATCAGGCAGCATCCAAGGAGCAAGAGAGTCGACATTCCTGATCAAGAGCTTATGCTCGCAACGCCGACTCTCCTGCTCCTTGGATGCTGCCTGACCGGCACCAAACATTTTGGCTCTGATCTCCAGCATCTATAACCCTCACCTTTTCCATAGAGGGGCATCTGATAACACACCTTGTAGATGGCCTCCTTATTCCACTATATCAAGGCCTAAAGTAAAATACTATTTGTGTCTGCTGTAATTGCTGACTGCTGATCCTAGATGTTACTGCCGCGCATGGGCCTCAGAGGGCTATACAATCGGTAAGAAACTTATTGGCAATGCTGCTGCTGTCTGCTGACATTACTAAGGAGCTGTTTCATTTCTGATATTCCCACACAGGCTGATTGGAACTGTCATCAAAGGATACAGCCCATGGACCATTGGGTCTTCCGCTGCAATGGGCCAAGAGAAGGGATTGCGTGAGATTAGTGAATGGGACAGATGTTAGATCTGGTGCAGAAATAATCATGAGGTGCCTTGAATGAGTTACTGGGCAATACAGAGAGCATGAAGAGTTAGTTGTCTGAGAGAATTTGATGGGTGAAAGCCATTCTGTGTGGAGATGCTGCATATAATAATGAGAGTGGTAGACCATGATCATTGGTGGAAGGTGGGTTCAGTAATGGAATTAGAGTAAGTGTGAAGTAATCAAAAGAAGATGGTGACTTTTAATTTTTCAAACCACAGAATTTCCCCATTCTTGCAGCATTTCTGTGCATTCCTGCAGACCTTGGGAATGTGAAGTGACGACTTGAGAGTAGGCTGGTGGGGTCTAGAGGTCTGGTCTTCTCTACCAGTCCTGGGGAAACAAAGCTGCCCTCTTCTCCACCAACTCATTCACCAGGACCTCCAGTCACTGCTGGGAAAAGGGGACACCACCTTGCCTCTTTCAGACATCTTTGGAATTGTGCAGCAACACACAGTGAAGACCAGTTCCTAGCATTTGAAATGGTGCACAGCTGGGGTTTAAATAAATTGCCAGCAATGTGAATGCCTGCTAGTCCTAGCACTGGCAGAAGGTTGCTGGGTCTGGAGGGTTTGAGCGATAGGGTGAGGCTGAATAGGCTGGGGCGATTTTCACTAGAACATCAGAGGCTGAGGGATGACTTTTGAGGTTTATAAAATCATGAGTGGCTTGGATAAAGTGAATAACCAAGGTCTTTTTCCTTGGTGCGGGAGTCCAAAACTAGAGGGCATTGGTTTAAGGTGAGAGGAGAAAGATTTAACTGAGAGTTAACTTTTTCATGCAGAGAATGGTGCGTATATGGAATGAGCTGCCAGAGGAAGTGGTGGAGTTGGGTACATTTATACCATTTAAAAGACACCTGGATGGGTACATGAATAGAAGGGGTTAGATGGATCTCAGCAAATGCTGGCAAATGGGACTAGATCAAGTTAGAATGCCTGGTCAATGCAGACATGTTGGACTGAAGGTTCTGTTTCCATGCTATATGACTCTATGACATGACTGAGCACAAGACAGTACGAGCCTGTCTTGTGGAGGTGAGATTCACAATTAGTGAGGGGGGCAGTGGAGGATTGTTTGAGAAAAAATCACGAGGAGGGAAGCTCCTCACAAAACTCCTCGAAATTTACATGCAATCAAAATATGGGGTAACTCAACCCCCTAATTGCAATGATGATCAGATGAAAAATCTTGTTCACCTACTTTGTAGGTGAGCTGTCCCTGAATTTCCTGACCAGGAGTCTTTTCTTCCAGAGTACTATGGAAGAATCCAGTAATCTATGGAGACCAGGAGCACATTGGATTGGTGGAAACCATGCCTTATGCAATAAGATCCATGTTTAGTGCTACAAAGGTCATAAATCCACTTTGACAGCCACTGAGAGCAGGCATATTTCAAATGTATGCATTGTGTGGGATGACATTTGGTTGGGATAAGGTGATGGATGGGGGAGACTGATAGGTGTCTAGTGGTTGAATAAATGAGTGTGCCGTGGGGTTGAGAGCATAAGGTACAAGAACTAGCGGAAGCAATTCTAAAATTAGAGGTTGCCCTTTTAGGATAGAGATGCGGAGAACTCTTCTCTCAGAAGGTTGGAATTCTCAGCCTTAGGATGTCAATGGAGGTCAGATCATTAAATATTGTTAAGGTGTGGATAAACTTGTGTTAGGGAAGGGAATCAGAGATTATCACAACAGTGCAGAATGTCGAATTTGAAACATAAACAGATCAACTTATTTAATGGCAAAGCAGGTTGAAAAACCAAATGAGTTACATCTGCCCCAATTTTGTGTAAAAAGCAAGAGGATGGAAGAATACAGCAAGCCAGGCAGCATCATGAGGTGGAGAAGTCGATGTTTTGGGTGTATACTTCTTCAGGACTGGGGTTGGTGTAGGGGGAGCTGCAGATAAAGTGGGTGGCGGGTCAGGGTGGTGAAGTGGGAATAGGTGAAGACAGTTAGAGGATACAGCTGAGTTGGTCAATGGGAGGAATGAATCTGGGAAGGGAGTCAGGGGATAGGGCGGGAGGTTACTTGAAATTGGAAAATTCAATGTTGAGTCCTCCAAGCTGTAGGCTGCATAAGTGGAAGATGAGGTGTTGTTCCTCAAATTTGCGATTTGATTCATTGTGGCAATGGAGGCGGCCAAAGGTGGCCATGTCGGAAAGGGATTGTGAAGGGGAAATAAAATGAGTGGTGACTGGGAGGTCTGGTTGGCCCCCGTGGGCACAGCTGAGAAGCTTAGCGGACCATTCCCTAAGTTTACGTTTGGTCTCCCCGATGTAGAGATGACCACATCAGGAGCACCTGATGCAGTAAACTGGGTTGGAAGAGAGGCAGGTGAACCTCTGTCTCACCTGGAAGAATTGTTTGGGGCCCAGGATGGAGGTGAGGAGGGTGATGTGCCGGCAGGTTTTGCAACTTATCCAGTTGCAGGAGAAGGTACTGGAGGTTTGGGGGTGTTGGTGGGGAGAGTGGCACAAACCAAGGATTGGTGAAGGGAACGGTCCTAGCAGAAGGCAGAGAGAGATGGGGAGGGAAAGATGTGCTTGGTAGTGGGGTCTAGTTGGAGGTGGGGAGGGGAAGATGTGCTTGGTGGTGGGGTCTAGTTGGAGTTGGTGGAAATGACTAAGGATGATGCATTGGATGTGGAGACTGGTGGGGTGGTAGGTGACGACTAAAGGGACCCTGCCTTTCTTGCATTTGGGGGTGGGGGGGTTTCAGACCAATGAAACAGGGAATGGAGGTGGTGCAGTGGAGGGCTGTCTGGATGATGGAGAGAGGAAAAGCACATTGTTTGAAATAGGTGGACATCTGGGATTCTTGGGAATGGAATTTCTCCTCTTCCAAGCAAGTGCAATGGAGGTGGAGGAATTGGAAAAATAGGATGGAGTTCTTGCAGGATACTGGGTAAAGGGAGGTGTAGTCCAGGTAGTTGTGAGCATCTGTGGGTTTATAGTAAATGTCTGTCTGGAGATTGTCACCAGAGTTGGAAATGGAGAGGTCAAGGAAGGGGAGGGAGGTGTCCAAGGTGCACTAAGTGAATTTGAGGGTGGGGTGGAATTTGTGGGTGAAGTCGATGAATTGCTCCAGTTCATCCTGGATGCAGGATGCTGCACCATTGCAATCATCGATGTAACGGTGGAAGAGTTGGAGCACAGTGCCTGTGTAGGTACTTAAGAGGGACTGTTTGACATAGCCAATAAAGTGGCGGGCATCACTGGGGCCCATCCAGGTGCCCATAGCCACCCCCTGTATTTGGAGGAAATGGGAGAAGTTAAAGGAAAAATGTTTAAGGGTGACCAACAGTTCAGCGAGGTGGAGGAGGGTATTGATGGAGGGAGACTGGATAGCTCTGTTAGAGAGGAAGAAGCTGAGGGTTTGGAGGCCATCCTTGTGGGGTACGGATGTATATAAGGACTGCATGTCCATAGTGAAGATAAAGTGCTGGGACCCACGGAACTGCAAGTTACTGAAGTGATGGACAGCATGGTCAGTGTCCCAGACATAGCTGGGAAGTGACTGAACCAAAGGGTAGTGGATAGTGTCAAGCTAGGATAAGATGAGTTCAGTGGGGCAGGAGCATGCTGAGATGATGGGTCAGGGTAGTTGGGATTGTGGATCCTGGGGAGCAGATAGAACCGGGCACTGCGGGGCTGGGGGACTATGATATTGGAGGCAGAGGAGAGGAGAGCACCAGAAGCAATAAGGGCACGGACATTTTGAGTGATTTTGGCCTGATGGGTCGCGATGGGCTCGTGGGCAAGGAGGAGGTTAGATGTGGTGTTGGAGTGTTGGCATTCGGTCTCTGTGACACAGAGGTCCATTCTCCAGGCTACCATAGCCTGCCTTTGTCAGGTATTTTGGTGGTGATCCTGTAATGACTGTCCTCAGTGCAGAATTTCAGGACTAGTATTCTTTTCTATGTTAGATGATAAAGTCCTATTTACATTGCAATTTACACAGACACTAAAGCATCAGCTTGTACACTTTGGAACAAATGTTGAGGGTAATTGAAGTCAATAAAAATGAAACTTGGGAGTTCTAGGGTGGACTGCCAGATTGCTTTCACCAATCTCACACAGTTTTCAAAATTATTAATTATTCACAAGATCCTTTGTGTAATTTTAATCCAAAGCCATATAAGTTTCCAGTAGGTTTTAGAAAGGATTTTTCTTTAATAATGGATTGATAAATTTTATAAGAATTATGTAATTCTCTTGTTACAAATTTTATGGGATTAGTCAAACTTGATAATTACATTGCAACTAAAACATAGTTCTCATGTAACTTTCATGACAGTTCTTTTCACTTGTGAGTATTAGAGACCTAGAAACTAAACTTAGGTAATGATTATTTTTATGGTCACTTACTGGATATACATTTACCTCATTTCAACCTACCATCTGAGATTAAGACAGCAGAATATCACTTCTTGTTTACAGTTTTGTAACAGTTTTAAATCAATTTAACCATGATGAAAATAAAAGTATATGTATAGGGTTTATGGTCAGAAATTACCTTGGTCCATTAGCCTTTGAAATATTGGAATTGCAATGGAAAAGAATAAACTGGGGTCAGCCTCCCCATTGTCCATGCTTTTCGAAATATATTTTAATTCCATGATTTGAAGAAAAGGTACGACCATATAAATACCTTTATTTATTCCTGACAGACAGCAAAATGATGTGAGAAGCAATGCAATGATACCATCTGTGGAGTTATTCCTTTTTCTCTTCAACATTTTAAAAAATAAGTTAAAAATAAAGAGCCTGTGTTGAAGCATTTAAGACTACAAGATACAACTGCTGTTTATGACACAAATGTGCCCTAGCCATCTGCTACAGTGAAGATATCAGAAGAGGCTTTTCTCCAATCCTTTTCAGAAAATGTGGCTATTTCCCTTTCCATACAAATCCTGTACCACTACTGTTTAAAATTTGCAGTGATTAAAAACTTCATTGAAAACTAATCAGATCCTAACTGGATAGTTCATTCATTCAGGCTGCCACTGGAAACAAACAAAAACAAGATTTTTTTTTACATTTGACAGAAGCTAATGATATCTTTTTAATTTATTCAGGTCAACTTAGCACCCAAATGTACATCTAAATGTGCTCCTGCCACACAGAATGTTGGGTATGAATATTAGGCTGGAATTCAGTCTGCAGAAAAAGGATCGGGGTGGAAATTCTGCCTGTGACTACTAGGGTCTTTAATGTAAGGAAGAATAGGACTGGATAGTAGGAATGGGATTAGGCATAACCTTGGTATGGGTGAGGCTAGTTACAACTGCCACCCAGAGAATGATATGAGCTAATGTTGAAATATAACTTAATACAGATTTTGGGCACCATGTTTTCTTAATAGAGTCATACTCATACTGGAAACAGACCCCTCTGTCCAACTCATCCATGCCAACCAAGTTTCCCACACTAAATTAGTCCCACCTGCCTGCGTCTGGCCAATATCTCTCTAAACCTTTCCTACTGATGTACCTATCAAAATGTCCTTTAAATGTTGCAACTGTACCTACATCTGCCATTTCCTCTGGCAGTTTATTCCTCATACGAACCACCTGGGTGTGAAAAGTTTGCCCATCAGGTCCCTTTTAGATCTTTCTCCTTTCACCTTAAGATTATGCCCTCTGGTTTTTAACTCCCTTACCCCAGGAAAAAGATGTTTACTATGCCCCACATGATTTTATAAACTTCTATAAGATCACCCCTCAACCTCCTATGCTCCAGTGAAAATAAAATCCCATTTTCTGGATCAGTGGTGCTGGAAGAGCACAGCAGTTCAGGCAGCATCCAACGAGCTGCTCGTTGGATGTTGCCTGAACTGCTGTGCTCTTCCAGTACCACTGATCCAGAATCTGGTTTCCAGCATCTGCAGTCATTGTTTTTACCTCCAATATAAAATCCCAGCCTATCCAGCCTCTCCTTTAACTCAAACAGTTAACGCCAACTCCAGTAACATGCTTGTAAATCTTTTCTGCACCCTCTCTAATTTAATAACATCCTTTTTATAGCTACTGATGCTAAAGGGAGGTCTTGTGGTATAGTGCCTTTCCTCTGATCCAGAAACTCTGGGTCTAAGTTCCAGAAAGTGTGTTCATAACATGGTAAATTAAGTTGATCAGCAACTTGCAAATTCTTCCAATGGTTCATTGGGAACAATAAAAGAGTCTCCTGTTCTGCTAACCTTAATGTAAGGAGGCATCCCTCAAACTAATGCTTCTGTTTTCAAGCTTGTGACCAGTTCCCTGATAAATGATCTACAAAAACAGACATAAGGATATGCTTTTACTGCCTCATGCATCCACAGACACAAGAAGCCTTTTGAGTCTGTGTTTGATAAAAGTCACTTAAGATCACATTGTTTTTCAAAGGTCATCTCTGCTTTAATCTCCAGCAATGATGGCATCCAACATAAATTCATTTTCCCTAAATGGATCATTAATGAAGTTAATCTAGGATCTTCATCCTCAGCTGCTAGTATTGATTATTTAGATTCGAGCTGTCTGAAGTTTGTTTCTAATTGAATCACAGTGGCTTCCTGCCATCATTAATCTGTTGCCTGCAAGCAGACCTCTACAAAAAAAAATGAAGATTGCCAAAGTGTGTATCTTTATAAATCAGGAAGCCTATCAAATGAAATTAGTTCTTATTCAACTACCACTGACTCAAACAAAACATCAATTTTATGATTTCAAGAAGTGTGCGTAGTGTATTTGCTGAACTTATGTTTGATTACCATTTATTTTTGGATGGCTGTGTTCACTGATATGCACCTACAGCGGCAATAATCCTGTGATTAAGTTATGCAAATGTGTAGTACAGCACCAGTAATCACAACTTCCTTACCATCACTGTCCATTTCAGTGGAGTTGAACAGCATTTTTTGCCAATTAAACACTGAGCTAGCTCAACAGTGACCTTGTAAAAGTCAGCAGCCACAAAGTCTCAGTTAAGAATGCTCGATTAGATCATCACATCACAACAATGAAATGCAATGTTTGCGGAGGGAACAATACAGAAAAAAAGATAGCAAGCTCAATCTTGAGTATAAATAGGGTGGACAAATGGGTAAGTATCACAGGATATTAAACTTGATGGTTTAGGGAAAAAAAAGTGATTAAAAAGGAGGTTAAACCACATTTATTGTAGGTAACTTCTCAAAAATTACACTCCAGATCAGGAACCACAATCACTGGAAGTTGAAAATCAGAGTAGGGCCAAACCAGGAGTGCAATTTTATTAAACTCTTTCTTAAATCATTTAGATAAATAACTTGCATTGAAAGAAGATCTGTAATGCAGTAAAATGTTCCAAAATACTGCAAAATAAGCCACATTGCAGTTCCAAGAAAGCAAGGCTAGAATGACAAATTCAGAACAGTTAACAGAACATAATGTTTTGATTGAAAGAGTGATTGACATCTGGAATGATCCATCAAGCTGGATAACAGTGGCAAAAATGTTAGGATTATTCAATCTGTGAATTGTTGCCAAGAATTGACAGTTCATGCGATTGAATGATAAGCTTTTGTCGGACAAGGCAGACAAAAAGCCATTCACCCTTTCTTGTATTCTTATGCTTTTATTCTATTCTGCTGTCTGGGATGATGTTTGCATACAAAGTGTGAATAAATAATGAAGAGATTGTTTATTTATGCCACACACCAATCTGAAATCTGCTGGCATTGTGGACATTCTTTGGCGATGTTTTCCTATTGGGGAGAAGGATGAGATTATCCAGCAAACAGCTTTGGTTTACAAGAGAAATCCTTTTTTTTGTCCATCAGCTACATTGCCGATATTAAAACATCTGTTGAAAAGTACACAAATCTGTTAAGTTGCAGCTGGGTTACTGTTAAATGCTGAAGTAGAGAATGATCAGCAGTGTAGCAGATGGTCTTGACTGAGGTTAGGAAATGGCACAGTTAATTTCACCAGATTGAGAGCTTCATTTTTGTGGCAGTAAATATAGTCTGAAGTGAATAATGAAGTCCTGGTAATAATTGTGTAAGTCCCAACATTATTAAATTGATTCAGCTGGGGAATTTTAATATATGGGAAGCAGTTGATGTTTTCTAAGTGGCACTCATCTTTGCATGAACTGTGTTCATTAACTGTTATTACATTATTTCCTTTAGCCCCCATTCACCAGCTGAGTAACAAGTGATTTGAATAGAAAGAGTTTAAATTAATTTTTGATATACTTTTTTTTATTTTTTTATAATGATAAAAACATAACATGGCAATTTTAAAAATCACAATTATTCTTTACCTTCATGATATGGATTAATATTGCTGAAGGAATAACACAAACTATTATAACAAAATGGAAATGTGTTCACTTAATAAGACTATGGTTAATTATGCAGCTTTAGACCCTGAATTAGAATTAATCAGAGCTTCCTTTGTAACTTCTATTCTGCATAATACCAAGTCCAGATGGTTTGGCTGAAATTTACAGGGACTTAAAGGCAATACATATAAATGAAAGGTACCAGATCACCGATGGATTTCTGTTCACTCAAAGTTGCTTATTCGCAGACAGATTTCAGTGTTGGTTGTTAAACTCTACATAATTTTATTTCACATATTGTTCACTGATGTTGGAAGTTGAAGGCTTTTTTTTGGCCCTTATACAAATTATTGTATAAGGGCCAAAAAGCAGCCTCAAGCAGCATAATGTTGACGCAATGTGAACTTATTGGGAGAATAGCTTAGGATCTCGAAGGAATGAGAATTACTGATCAGGTTCAAATACAGAAATTGCTGGAGGAACTCAACAGGTCTGGCAGCATCTGTGCAGAGAAAGCAGAGCTAACATTTCAGGTTCAGTCAGCTTTCTTCAGAACCTCCTGCTTTCACTTCACAAATGACCTGCTGAATGCCTCAAGCGATTTCTATTTTTGCTTCAGATTTTCAGCATCTGCAGTTCTTGTTTTATTCTACAGATCAGATCTTCTATACCAAATTCCATTACCATCACAAACTTGTTCCTAGCTGGTATCATGCAACAAACTACAATTCTGTTTCAGGCCACAGCTGCTTCTCATTCGACGACCAAATTGTGTTTCTCGACCACACCAAACTGAATGAGTTCCTATCAGGAAAGAGAACGATGTTGGCAAATCTACAAGGTATCTCATACAAGATAAAGAGCAATGGTGAGGATTCATCCTACAATCCATGATGGCAAGCATTACAAACTTCATTTAGCTGGCTCCTACATGCGGACAGCAGTGGAGGTCTCAAGATGTTTACACTCACAGCTTGAGAGGGTGTACATGCAGACAGTCAGCAACTGGCAGAGCTGAACTTTCAAAAAACTCTACAGAAAAGATACCTCTTAGGGATGTTCAATAGGCAGAATTTATATTAAATGGTAAAAAGAGTTGGGGAGCAGTAAGGGTGAGCTGTGAATTCCATGGAGCAGGAATACTAGTCACACTTAATGGTTATAGACTTCATTGGATGCTGAACATATGCTGGAGGGGTCCAAAGTCAAGGTGCAGGCAGACAATGAACAAGTATTGGAGGCTTTGTAAGTAAAGGACTCGGGTGGACAAGGGGGAGTATTTTGTTTTAAATACTGCAGTTTACAGTCTGGAAAAGCTACAAGTTAACAAAGCATTGACAGCTCAGACTGAGTGTCACTGTCATGGTGAATGGGCACCACAAGGCAGGACTATAGTAAAGGAAATCAAGGGTTTGAAGCAATTTAAAATGAGGTCACAGACAAGGGGCAGTCATGATGCCAGAATTAAATTGATAAAGGGACAATTTAGCAATCTAAGTTGACAAAGGCGAAGGGAAAAGAGAGCGTAATGGGAGATCCATTATTTAAACAATAGTAAAGACAGAACTCATCTAGAATCAAAGAGCCATGAAGACTGGGATTCATTCAGTGATGCTAATAAAATAGGAATCATTCTTAAAGCTTTCCACAAGAATACTAAAAGTACCAAACACATTTGATAGATCAGCTAATTGACAAATGCAAAAGGCACAATTCCTAATACTTCAAACAAGTTCAAAATTTCACACTAAATCAAATGTTGAACAGATTAGCTCACTTCTCTACTAAAATGAAAGAGATCAGATCATGTGTTACATAGATAATTGGGGATAAGCAATAAATTGCTCGTGATGCTCAAAGAAATAAATCTCTGATTATCTTCTAACAGATCTCGCTTAATATTTCACTTCAAGACCAAATAAAATACTGGCATTATCATGGTTCGATAACAGTTATTAACTCTGAAAAGAATCTGTGGAAGGTTTCATTAACAACCAGTATGTACAGCCTAACCAATGCAGTTATGCATGGAAACTTAGAACAATAGCTCATTTGTAACTGAATCATCATTGAACTCTTAGATAAATCAGTCACTGAACCTGTTCAGTCAAAAGAGGATCTAACTCTGGATCATGTAAATAGTAATGGATGTAGAGTCTAGAAGATTATTCAAGAAGAATTACACATCAAAGCCCAATTTAATGCATGATATTATAAAGGAAGTGTTGAATCTTTAGAGCATAATAGAGGATTTAACCAGGGGAGACAGATTTTTCATTTGAAAAATATAACTATGTGGCAACATCAACATGAAACCCAAAGTAATTTAAAGTTGCAGTATCTTGTCACAGATATGGTTCTAAACCCCACATTAATGAAAATAACATTGTCCATTACACGAAAAACACATAAATTGCAGGAAAAGACACTTCAGCAAACACTGCTGATCAAACAGACACCGGTGGAGAAATAAAATAACTGACCAATTTTACCTCATGTATTTTTCTAACAAGTCATAGCCTTTCTTGACCATTTATCAGCACAAATGAATCGTCAAAAATGAAGAAACAGATGGGAGATGTATGGAAAAAACATATGTAAATGTAAATAATTTAGGTAGCTTACGTTAATCAATGATTATGACAGGAAGAAAATCACCTTGGAGGGAGGTGATCTGTAAGACCCTGGAGCAACATTGTGATGATGTTACAGACCTGCTCTTCAATGAGCATAAATAGCACCGTATAGATGGAGTTAACAATGGATAGAAGAGAAAAAAATCTCATGCAGAGAAACTTGACCAGTCAGCCAACTAGTGTTAGGTGATTGAGTTCATGGAATAGTCTTTCAATAATATAACAACAAGATTAGAAGCTGGTATATTTTTGATAACTATGTATTGCAGTATGTAGTATTAGGTTATAAATAGTGTTACAAAGAAGCAAAAGCCTGAAGACTGTTCTTGGCCCTATTTACTCCTTAGCATATCTGTCTTGGAGGTCAGTTAGCTCAGTTGGCTGAATGGCTGGTTTGCAATGCAGAACATTGCCAACATTATGGGTTTAATTCCCACACCAGCAGAGATTACCATAAAGAATCTCCTTCTCAAACTCTCCGCACACATGAGGCTTTGTAACCCTCAGATTAAACCACCAACAGTCATCCCTCTCTAATGAGAGAGTGGAACTATGGTGACTGTACCATTGAGGGACAATGGCAGTATCCTAACTCTGGGTCAGGTTTAATTTTGTCCTTCTCCAGGGTTGTGTAATAATATCTCTGAACAAGTTGGCCAGCAAATTTCTTACTTTTAAACAAAACTCTTAGACATGGGATAAAACCACACAATGTAAGTTTTATAGCCTTTCACAGTGCAAATGAAAGATCCAGGAGGTATGTATTGTACCTATAATAAATCCATGTTACCTGCAACTCTGCCACACAATGTTGTCAAATCATAAAGAATGCGTATATTCTTCATCATTAAGAATTCTCACTCTTGAGCATGAATTCATGTTTTGACTTTTTATATGTATTCATGGGATGAATACTTTACTGACTGGGCCAGCATTTATTTCTAATTTCTGGATGCCCTAGAGAGGTAATGTTAAGCTGCCTTCTTGAACAGCTGCAATCCATTGGTTAAGGAGGGAATGCCAGGATTTTGACTTGGTGACAGTGAAGGAATGGTGATATATTTCCAAATCAGGATGGTGAGTGGCTTAGAGCAGAACTTGCATATCACCTAATTGCTATGATGAAGTAAAGTTAGTTAAGACAGGAACCTTTTATTAGACCACCTAGAGATGTTTGCTGACTACATTAAATGAAGGAAACCTTGTACATCCTTACATTAGAAGAGGATAATGGCCGTAAATCTGCCAGACAATACAAATTGAAAAGCAGAAATGAAGATTCATCATATGCCATGTCAATGTATGACTGTTTGTGGTGATGCCTGATAGTTTGATTGAGGAACAAGCAAGAGGTGGTGTTCCCATGTATCTGCTGTCCTTGTCCTTCCAGATGGAAGTGGCCATGGATTTGGTAGATGATGTCTAAGAAACGTTGGTGAATTTCTGTAGTGCATCTTGCAGATGGTTCATACTGCTGCTACTGAGTATTAGTGTGGAGAGATTGGATGTTGCAGACATCATGCCAATCAAGTAGGATCATTCTGGTTAATTTAAAGCTTCTTAAGTGTTGTTGCAGCTGCACCCATCTAGTTCAGTGGAGCATATTCCAAAACTGCTGAATTGTAGATAATCACCTGGCTTTCAGGAGGCAGGTGGGCTATTCACTATAGGATTCCTGGCCTCCAATTTGATCATGTAGGCACAATACTTCAATGCAAAATGTTTGGATAATATAGCTAGTAGCAAAAAAAAAAGAGTTGGGGAGGGCTTCTACAGAAGAAGGGAAGAGGAAGGAGAAAGAGAAAGAGAGGGATAGAGTTCAGAGAAGAAAGGGAGAGAGAAGTGACTTACAACTAGCCAGCATGGGTTTTCTTGCATTCACTAATGGGGAGTGAACTTTGATAGCTGAACCAACATTTATTGTCCATCCCCACTTTCCTTGAGAAAATGGTGGTGAGCCGCCTTCTTGAACCACTGCAGGCCACTTGTTGTAGTTACAGCCAAAAAGTTGTTAAAGAGGGAATTTCAGGATTTAAACCCAGTGACACTAAAGATCTCGTGCTATATCTCCATGTCAGGATGATGAGTGGCTTGGAGCAGAAATTGCATATTGATGTAACTTTCACCTAATTGCTATCATGAAAGAATCCTGGTTAAGACAGGAGCTTCATCTTATTAGACTATCAAGTGATATTTGCTTACCACACCAGACCTAGTAAGCCTTGTAAATGCTTACATTAAAGAGGACAGTGGCAGCAAATCCACCTGACAACATATTCCACATGGAAACCAATGGTGAGGATTCATCAAACACCATGTTAATGATGACTATTTATGGTGGTGCATGCTAATTTGATTGATAACTAAGATTGATGTTAAACATCAATATTCTAGAAAACATATTTAAAATATTTGATTCATTGATCTGCACTGCTAATTTAATGAGGAGTGAAGATTTGAATCCATGAGGAGATTATGGGCCACATGAATGCAGCCTCTGTTTTTCTGAGGTCTTACTGGTAATAATCTAATCTCATTTTCTAAAGGTTGACATTTCTAATTTTGAATTGTTTTCCAAATGTAATTTTGAAAGAATAAGCATAGTAGGCACAAGCCCTTTCCACTATTCAGTGGTCTTACAGAACCTTTAATCATCGGAGAAAGGTCCAGTATGATTAAATACATATGATTTTACTATTTTAATGGAATACAGTATTATATCTATGTAGATTTATGTCATAAGCTAACAATAGTCTTTCTGCTCACTGCATGAGCTTCTGTTAACCAGCATAGCTGAAAGAGTGAACAACATTTTATGTGGAAGTACTTTAAGGTGCTTCTGAGAAGTGCAACAAAGGCCACCGACAAAGAAATGAGAGACTACTAAGGCTTCTGTAGGTCTGCGGTGCATATATGAGGTGGGAAAGATCAAGGCCTGAAAGGAATTTAAGCACAAAGATGACATCTTTCAACTTAGAAACTAAAGAACAAGTGATTTAGGAAATTTTGAAGCAACCGATACACAATGGATTTCTAATCAGGCCTCTCGAGCCAGTTCCCTGAACAATGACTGTGTAAATTCTGCTCAATGGGAAAAGCATCAGTGCACTTGTTGGTAAGAGTAATAGAGGCATTTTGCAGAATATGGAGAGAAGGGAGGACAATGGAAAGAAAAATGAGAACAGCTTTTGAGGAAACAGTCCACATAATATGGCATCATCACACATTCAAAACAATTTAATCGGTGACAGAGCCCACAAAACCCTTAGTGAACAGGCTACAGGAAGTGTCTTCTTGAGAATGCAATAGGAAAGCTGTAGTCCAGACCATGTATCTAGATAGCTTTGCCTATGGTAAGGAAAATGCTAGCTTACATACTTTCAAAGAAGCATGGAAAATCTCTAATATCAAGTTGTCAAGCCATTGAAATTTGTCAAGAGAGTTGGGTATTCATTTTGTCCTATTGATTCATTAATGGAATGTGAACAGTGTTGGAAAGATAACTGTCATTATTTGCCCTCATATATATGATGGTGGGCAATATTTTTGATCCATTGATGTCTACTTAGTGTAGGTTATGGTGGGATTTTAAGAAATATAATTATTTTGCATATATTATGCAATGCATCCACTGAGTGCAAGTGGTGGAGGAAGTGAATCTTGAAGCTAGTGGATGGAGTCAAGTAAGCTGCTTTGTCCTAAGTTAGTGTTCGAGTAGCATTCAATGAGGTAACTGGATAGTGTGTCGCACACGACACTTGTACTTTGTAGATGTGGACAGCATTGGGGAGTCAGAAGCCACAGAATTCTCAATCTCTGGCCCTCTGCAGTCTTAATAATTATATGGCTGGATCAGAAAAATTTCTGGTTAATTGTAACCCTGGATATCATTGGTAGATGACTCAGTGATGATAATACCGTTAAACACCGAGGGACCTGGGTGTCCTTGTAGATGAAACACAAAAATGGGGGTTTGTAGGTGCAGCAGGTAATGAAGGAGGCAATTGGAACACTGTCCTTCATTGCTAGAAGGATGGAGTTTAAAAATAAGGAGGCTATGTTAGCAGCTGCATAGGATGCTGGTCAAGCCACACCTGGAGTACTGTCCAGTTTTGATCTCCTTACTTGAGAAGGGATGTGCTGGCACTACAGGGTTGTGCAGAGGAGGTTCACTAGGTTGATTCTGGAATTGGGGGAATTGTTTTATGAGGAGAGATTGAGTAGACTGGGTCTACACTTACTGGAATTTAGAAGAATGAGGGGGGATCTTATGGAAACATAAAATTATGAAGGGAATAGATAAGATAGAAGCAGAACACAGAGTATTGTAGAGTTGCTTAACAAAAAGATTGTCATGCAGAGGACTCCTCAGCGGTACCTCCCAGAATAATTAAAATTTAGCTTATGAATGAAGCATTCTCATTTATATAAACTTTTACTTGTGCACATTATCCTCTGCCCATATATATCATAATCCCATCAAGTCTATAGACCATCATATCAAATGTCTTTCATGCTTTGTGACTGCAAAGCTAAAATATTGGCCTGCATAGAAAACATGAACTGAATGATACCCCCTCCTACTTCTACCAATTCAACAAAAGAGTGCATGTTTATCAATTCTTTTACCTTGGCTTTGTCTTGGCAAATGACCAGGATTCTGGTCGATCTCATTCTTTTATCGTGTGGTTTGGTGCTGCACTATGATGTGCGGTGAAGACAGATTGATCAAGGAGAAGGCAAAGTCAAGAACTCTCTTCAGGCTTCGTTTTCAAAATGACACTATTTATTATATTTTCATACTAAGTAGTGCCATATACAATTATCACACATATACCAGGCTTCGAGCTTATTATTAATGTAAGGTTTAGCTTTTTAGATTAGATTAGATTCCCTGCAGTGTGGAAACAAGCCCTTTGGCCTAACCAGTCCACACCAACCCTCCAAAGTGTAATCCACCCAGACCCATTTCTCGCTGACTAATGCACCTAACACTATGGGCAATTTAGCATGACCAATTCACCTGGCCTGAACATCTTGGATTGTGGGAGGAAACCGGAGCAAACCCACACAGACATGGGGAGAATGTGCAAACTCCAAACAGACAGTCACCCAAAGCTGGAATTGACCCTGGGACCCTAGTGCTATGAATGCGGTAGGGTATGTTTCATTCCTAAAGTCAGACCTCTCACAGCTATATATTATAAAGACCGAAAAGCAAAATAGTGTCTAAAATAGTTTGAGGGTTCTAATGACACAAGACATGATCAAAAGTTAGACAACAATATGAATATTTATTTTGTGATCTTGAATGATTTGGCAATCCAGGTACTGGCACCGAATTAAACTTTAGGAGGCTGGGCATATACTGGCCAACTTGACCCAACTATGTGTCATCAGATCTGATTGTTGTTTTGAACTCCTGAAAAATCAAAATGCACATTGTACCAAGGTATACAGGATTGATAAGACTGATATTCTCCTTTCTCCACCCAGAATAAATGTTGGCAGATGAACCTCAAACACACTATCTGGTTTACGGATATTAAAAAGTATAAACAATTTTCAACCTTTAGTGGGAGGATGCAGATTACATGAAATTATTTGATTCCACTGGGCATCAGCCACATTCACTGTGAGTTGAAATCTCAGAGTGACAGTGAAGCTGCATAGACTGATCTGTGCAACCACAGCTAACTGTCATGTTAAACTAAGAAATCCCAATTCTCCTTTCTCAACGCTGTCAAATATAAGTGCATATTTGTAGCCATTACTATTTTCAACTCTCTAAGTTGCCAAATATGTTTGTTCAAATTAATTTTTGGGCACTTAACAGAACCAACAATGCTTTTTTTTTGAATAAGTTGACCATGGTTTTTAGGTCTGAATAAATACCAATACATCAGTTTAAAGAATTTAGGAAAATCTACTGTTACAGAATAAGGATAATTTGGGCTGAAGGTATTGCCATTTAAAGACTTGACCTTAAGCAATTCAGAGTATTCTTGACCTTCATGACAAAGCACTTGAAAAAAGGAAGATAAGGAAGCTACATCTGATCAAATTAAAAGCACTTTTGTCACCAGAACTCAGCAGAGAGTAAAGAGGAGGATTCTTAAAAGTGTTTCAATGCTGGTTGGGGATTTTTAGGAATTCTTTAAGAAAAAGCAAAACACGGAGAAGAAAAAAGTAAGAAAGAGATGAGAAGCTGTTTGCACATATTAGCCTGCAGACTGACTTGGACTGGCCTTCACTCCTTGTCAAGAGTATATACTTTTGCTGTCTGCCTAATATGCTATATTCCAATTAAACTCAACATACCCACTTCTCTGATTACTGTTTCAAAGAGTTATAGCAATAAAAGTTCCTCATTCTTCATTACTGATATCTCCAATCAAACATTGAATCACCAGTCAGGATACTCACGCTGCAGTCTTACAGCATGATTTTAAGAAATGCCACAATGGAAAATATAAAGTTTTAAAGGACATTTCTAAATGAAACTTGAAGCCTGAACAGGACACTGCAAATGCATCATCCAAAAACAAAATACTCAGGGTAATGAATTTCAATCTAATTTCACAACTGAACACAATAATTTATCTTCAAAGTCTCTACATCAATCTCCCTCAGCTGCAGCCCTAAGTCATTAGTGCTTTCATTCCTTGAGCAGAAGTTACTGAATTTAGAATTGATTTCACCTAGCCTGTGCTTGTGTAGCTATAGCCATATTAATGCAAGACCATTGTCCTTTTGAAGAATTTACAGTAAGACTTAAGTTATTTACTAAAGCATTAAATTCAAATTCTGCCAGGCCCTCAATAAATGTACAGATCTATTTTTTAAAAATTCTGAGATTTACATATGAAAGAACATGTTCATTGGAAAAGATGAGAGACTTAACAAACAATCTTTTCTAATATATAGTTTCAGTTACATCACACTGTAAATTTTTGCTATAAATTCTGTGTATGCTGCACAGCCACCTGATGAAGGAGCAGCACTCCGAAAGCTAGTGATTCCAAATAAACCTGTTGGACTATAATCTGGTATTGTGTGATTTTTAACTTTGTACACTCCAGTCCAACACCGGTACCTCCAAATACAGATTTGTGTTAATGCAAAAATCTGAAAGAAACTCAAATGTTGTGTGAATTTCACAATTTCCACCCCAGAATACTCGGTAAATCACCTACAAGTCCTCAGCTGTAGGTAGAATGAATTACAAAGGAAAAGTTCTATTAAACTATTTTAAACATATCCTTCAGCATCAGTGCAGGAACGATTGGTTGTTAAGAGATTTATTTTGACAAGGCTACTCTCAATGTTTCTGTTTCCTGGGGGCAAGAGGCCTTATCCAATTTCTTTGGGAATTATGTTAAGCCTTACATCCAAGTTAGGAGGAAATAAAGGGATTGTCTGGAGTGGCAATGTTATTCTTTCTCGACTTCAGTTGAGAGTAAAATAGGTTGAGTTGTAAAACCAGCAGAGGTATAAAAGTAGCGCTATATCCTATTTCATTAATGTCCTGATGGGCATCTGAGTTAGGTTAAAATTGTCCATTTGAAGTTTGGTAACATTGGGAATGGATTATTCAATGCTTTTGTTCATTTGCAATCTGACTAGAACTGAATGGAGGTGACCGCATCTTCCTCCTGCTGCTGTTGTTAATAGAACTGACAAGGAGCAATTTAACTGCTTTGTCCCTGAGCGCATAACGACTCTGGTGAGTGAAGCAACATGTCTCTTCACCCAGTGTGAGATTAAGGCATCAAATTCCCTTCTGATATAAATTACCTCCTGGTGATTCTAATCAAAATCTCTCAGTTTCTGTTTCAGCTCTCGAAAAGATAACCTGTCTATTTGGATTTTTTTTGTATGTGTTACATAAAGCCTTTATCTCAGCTATTTCCAAAGATTGACGATGGGTCTTCTCAATACTTTGATCTTTGTGACAGAGGCTTTGAACTTCTCGCATTGCTTTTCAAAGTTCCAAACAAATTGCATTCTATCTTTAGAGACGACATCAATCTGAGTATCCAAAGGAGACACTATACGTTGAAACAACAGTGAAGGACGGTGAGATCACATACTTGACATAACTGTGTATATATCTTACGGATTCTACTCTCACACAGAACAGAAGGTGTTGACAGACACACATGTTTGTATTTTAGTCTATGGGATTAGAACTCTATAATGAGTCAATAGTGTACAAATATTGCTAACAGCTTCTGAATGCTTGGGATAAGCAAGCAATAGGTGAAAAATAAAGTGGAGACTACATTTTCACACTGGAGCAGCCAGGGGTTCCTTTCCCAGCTGCAATAGGGAACAAGCATTGAAGGAGCTGGTGAGGATTAGTGGTGAGGTGCAGATACAATGAAGTCACTGCCTGAAGGCATTCCATTTAGGGTCCAGCAGTATACCATGTTCTGGATTAGTGGCGCTGGAAGAGCACAGCAGTTCAGGCAGCATTCGAGGAGCAGCAAAATTGAAATTTCGGGCAAAAGCCCTTCATCAGGAATAAAGGCAGAGAGCCTGAAGCATGGAGAGATAAACTAGGAGAGGGTGGGGGTGGGGAGAAAGTATCATAGAGTAGGAAATGACCTGGGAGTTGCAGTGGGAGAGGGACCCCCTGAGATTCTTGTAGAGAGAGGAGGAAAACTTCTTCAAGGCCTAGTTGTGTCTTTAAGTGTTTGTAAGTGTTTAAAGGTAACTAAAAGGTAGTCATGTATTTAGAGCAGGTCCTTCATCCAGGTAATAAAAGCTAAATATTCCTCCTGCTGGAAATCTGAAATAAAAACAGTAAATGCCAGAGAAACGCAGCAGGTATTGCAACATCTGTGGAGAGAGAAACAGTTTCGAATCTAATATGACCTTTCTTTGTAACTGACAATTTTTGAAACTTGATTGTCAGTGGCAAGACACTGAATGAGGAGAGAAAAAATATAGTTAAGGTAGAAGAAAACAAGTTTAGACCAGCTAGAACAATGGATCTGTCAGGAGAGTCCTGTTTGTAGATTTTGTGAAGGAGATGGCAGTGGGCTTGTCAACACCAAAGGACCACTGACTGGATAGACAGGTTCTAACCGGATGAACTCTTGATTGGGAGGCACTGGATAGAGTGGGTGCCCAGGTCACCATGTCCCTGTCCAGTCCCAGTCTGGTCCCCATAATAACGGAAGTGGGTGACCACTTAAATTGGCAGACTGCCCATCATGTGTAAAAATATAAAGAAGGGTTAATTAATCCCAAGATTACCCTGCCCACACCATAGTATGTTTGCCATGGGCAGTCAAGTGGGAGTGGTCAGCCCATTTTATTAAAGCAAGTTCTTTCAAGTGGTGGGAAGGAAGAGGTGTCATTTCAATGGTTCACTCTGTAATTAGAGGAACCCCTCCTGAAGATAGCTCCTACCTTTCCCTCCTCTGGATACTGCTCCACCTCTTTTATACCCCTCACCTCTCCCATCTCTTCCAATGCCCCTTACCTCCCTGGTTCTGGCGATTTAGGCAGCCATCTTCATTGGACTGGTTGAAGCCCTGGCATTGCTCAGTGCTGAGCTCTTAGTCTGGGCTGGAGCTGTCAGCTATCAGACTGACAAGCTACTCCGGAGGGTGGGACTGAGTGGAAGTCCCATGTTGCACAAGTTTAGCCTATGCCTGAGTAACAGGCTCCTTCTGCCTAAGCTGCCCAAGGTAAATTTCAACCCTGAGAGATGAGAAAGAAGGATTCCGTCAGAGGACAAGTCAATGACAGTGGAATCTTCCAAGCCACTGAACACAAATGTCAATGATGAGGGAGTTGAGATCAGTAGGGAAGAGATTTCCAACGTCAAGAATAAAAAAGTCCCATCTTCCAAACAAGTGTTGAACAATGAGATGTGATTCTCACCAATAAGAGGCATATTTGCACTTACCAGCACCCTCAGCATAATATAATCATACGTCATTAACATGTAGCTTCTCATTCTCCCACTTGATGGATAGAAACCTGACAGTGACAATTCCTGACTTGGAAGTCATGGCAAGTAACTGGAGGCTCCAGCTCACTGTTTGATCCTCCAGACCTCCAGCACGGCAGCAGTCAGTAGGGTCTCAGGGTATGTTTCATGGGCAATAACCACGTACACCTTCTATTACCAGTACCTCTAGATCTATTTTGGCAATGGGTGGAATGCCAGTTTCACTCTGTTCATCATGTCTGGGGCAATTGGCAGGAATTATGCAGGACAGTAGAGGCAGCCAGCACTTGACCAGGTGCACGGCTGGCCCCCTTTCAAAGATGGCGCCAATGCCAGGAATTCTACAGTAAACATTACTTTCACCCACGTTAAGTGGGAGAATAAATGAGTGAGGCACCATAGGTGCATGATGCAGAGAGAATGAGGTGAGTTTGGGAAGGTATTATGAGATTATTCATTTAGGTTCATGAAAAGAAGCCCTCCATGAAGTTGGAAGAAATTGACAGTTCACCAATTTCCATCAGAATTCAGATCATTGACTCGATGTTCAGTGGTAGGTTCTTACTGAAAGAGTAGGTATTGAGTGGTATAAGGGAACTAGTGCTCAACACCTACAATTTAGATGTCACTGCACCATAAATGACAGCCCCACCTTGTCAGCAGGTTTGATGACAAAGTCAGAGTTAAACCTGAGGGAAGAAACTTCAGCAAATTCAGTGAGAAACTGTTTAGATCAGTCCAACCAGACCTGTTGAGTATTTGCACACTTTGTAATAACTTTTAATTCAAACCATTACTCCCCCGACCCTAGCTCTACTCACTCCATTCCAACTTTTCCAGCTCTGCCCCTCACCCATTTCTCCAGTGTCTCTCCCTCTCCACCCCAGCTACTTTAGTTATTGGAGAAGTAACCAATGAATTTTGGGGATGAGAGGCAAAACCAAGAGTGCCAGTGAGGGAATGAGGGAGAGGGGTGTGTTTGAACAGAGTCAAGGGTTCTGGCCAGGTCTGGGAAAGGTATGGGTAGCACAGACAGAAAAAGGAGCTGTGTAAAGTCGAAGGAAAATGGGAGGAAATGGGTGAAATGATGTAAGGGTGGGCTTTACCTGTCCTCCTGATTGAAACAGCTGTGCTGGTGGTCAGGTTTGAACTGTAAGGAATACCACAAAATCAATCAGCATAAATAACTGAGTAAAGGAGGGTCTTGTAGCTCAACAGTAGTGATGCCCTTGCCTCTGAGCTGGGAGATCTGGATTTGAGTCCCACCTGCTCCAGAGGTGTGTCATAACATCGCTGAACAGTTTTAATTGAAAATATCTAAATAACTGAGTAAATACTGGGCAATGAACCCACATTTATGTGCTGACAGGATGGCTCTTGTGGTGGTCCCAATCAGACTCAGGTTCAAGTTTCACCATCTCCAGATGTAAAATGTACAAATCTCCAGGATGTACATAACATGTAAAACTAGCTCCATGCTGACAGGTCCCTGTAAAACCATCAGTGTGGGTTCCCATTAAGTATTTCTGAGTTATCAGTTCAATCACAAGTCGGCTCCTTAGAATTGGCTGTGTCTTTGTGGTTCTCAACAGTCGTGGTAAGTCTCAACATCCCTGCTGTTTGCATCACAAGATCTGGGCTATTTCAGTCTGGTGCAGCTGCGAATCACAATCTGCTCAACATGCTGGAGTAATAAGAACAGGGATGCAAACTAAGGAAGTTCAAAACCATAGGAGACAGACCACCACGCAAAGTGGTGGAACTATTTCAACCAGAGGGAATGAATAAAAAAGCCAGCGATAGAGTCATAGAGATGTACAGCAGGGAAACAGACCCTTCGGTCCAACTTGTCCATGCTGACCAGATATCCCAACCCAATTTAGCCCCACCTACCAGAACCTGGCCCATACCCCTCCAAATCCTTTTTATCATATACCCATCCAAATGTTGCAATTGAACTAGCCTCCACCACTTCCTCTGGCAGCCCATTCCACACACTCACCACCCTCTGTGTGAAAAAGTTGCCCCTTAGATCTCTTTGATACCTTTCCCATCACACTCTAAACTTATGCCCTCTAGTTCTGGACTCCCCCACCCCATGGAAAAAACCTTGTCTATTTATCCTATCCATGGCCCTCATGATTTTATAAACCTCTATGAGGTCACCCCTCAGTCTCCAATACTCCAGGGAAAACAACTCCAGCCTGTTCAGCCTCTCCCTTTAGCTTAAATCCTCCAAACCTGGCAACATTCCTGTAAAATTTTTCTGAACCCTTTCAAGTTTCACAACATCCTTCCGATAGAACAGAGTCCAGAATTGCACACAATATTCCAAAAGTGGCCTAACCAATGTCCTGTACAGCTGCAATATGTACTCAATACTCTGACCAATAAAGGAAAGCATACCAAATGCATTCTTCACTATTTTATCTACCTGTGACTCTACATTCAAGGAGCTATGAACCTGTACCCCAAAGTCTCTTTGTTTAGCAACACTCCCTAGGACCTTAACATTAAGTGTATAAATCCTGCTAAGATTTGCTTTCCCAAAATGCAGCATCTTGCAATTATCTGAATTAAACTCCATCTGCCACTCCTCAGCCCGTTGGCTCATCTGATCAAGTTCCCATTGTAATCTGAGGTAACCTTCTTTGCTGTCCACTTCACCTCCAATTGAAAATCGTAGAAGAGGCAATTATCTTTCTGTTCACAGACTCCGTCTGTCAGAATGAAGAAACTTGACAAGGATCAGGAATCCTGCGATTTACCAATAAATTACCCAGAATATAGGTGACAAAATAAGCGTAATTCAGTACTCAGTACAACAGTATACAGAAACTTATCAGATATCCCTCCACTGTCTGTGTAACAGTCTATACTATTTGTAATCAGAAAATGATACAAGTCTACAAATGTCTAAAATGCCTCTGTCCAACACATACTGATCTTGCTTATTTGACAGTTTTAGATTATGCCACACATTCTAGAAAGGGAGATTCCTGTAAAGTCTATTGAGAGTCGTATGAGATCCCTATATCATTGGCATGTTGCAGAATCTGAAAGGTCTGCTTCTTTATTAGAAATAGCTGATGGTGTTCTGAGTATGGAGAACTTCTTATTTTCAGAGTCTGATCCTGTGCAGAGACAGTGCAGATATCAGGGTGTTAGTGACTTGGTTCCAGCTTTGCCTTATCTGAAATTCCTGGAGGTGAGTTATTTACTTCAGCATTAGCCACGCATTGTAATGATGTCTCTCGAATCCTTCTGTAAAGCTGTTAATGCTGCCTAATACTATACCTTAAACTTCGGACCTCAATAAACTCAAAAACATCAGTGAGAATTTTCCTGAGAGATGCAGCAATTTAATTTGCCACCCCCATGTTTCAGGTGTCACTT
The DNA here is from genome assembly GCF_020745735.1 of Hemiscyllium ocellatum. Taxonomy (NCBI): domain Eukaryota; kingdom Metazoa; phylum Chordata; class Chondrichthyes; order Orectolobiformes; family Hemiscylliidae; genus Hemiscyllium; species Hemiscyllium ocellatum. The sequence goes on from NC_083405.1 coordinate 52,555,521, forward strand.
GTAGATGCATGCTTATTAATGGCAGACAACACAGTAGAAAGCCCTGCTGCTCAACATCAGTCAAATGAATATAGTTTTCACCACACTGCAAGGAGGCAAGTAGTCCATGTACCTACTCAAAGTCCTGAATTATTCTTTGCTTTGTATCTGGCCTTTTAAGGATTAAATCACACAGGGAGCCTGATATTGGTAACTTTCCATCAACTTCTACCTTTGCCTTTCATATGCCATTGAGAGGCAACTCACATTCTCTTTCAAAGAAAGCAACAGATATGTCTCCAGGCTAGTGTCTGCTTCCTCTCAAAAGGACATTTTGTGCTGTAGTGAGAATTTTTACTATGAGATCTGTTCTGCTCCTCTGTTCATCTGTAAGCGAAAGGAAAGGGCACTTGATTAAGCACAGACAACACATGGGGAATGTTTATGGTGCACCATACTCACTGCTTTACATCTGCTGAAATACAGTAAATGGACATGGTGCACAATTCTCATTACATGAACCAGCAGTGCATTATTTTTCCTGATGTGTATCTAACCTAACCTAACCTAACCTACTTTGTGTTCTGTATTTCAGCTAACCACATTATTGCTTCTTTGAAGAGAGATTTGACCTGCTGAATTATGTCTCCTACCTAGACAGACCTGATGAAAACTATTCTTCTACAAAAATAATAATAAGCATTATACACATAGATACTTGAAGTTGTTAAGCAACAGTGTTCTTAAAAACTTATGTAACACTGACATGAGAATATTTGTGAGAAGACAATGTGAACTATTAGTACTCAGTGTATGAGAATAATTAGTCCTCAGTCCTTCTGAGGTTCATTTTTGCAGCTGAAGTTGTTTGAATCCTTTTCTCAACAATGTTCAGTGTGGCTTATGTTGTAATTGCCTTAAGGCTACTGGCTACTAACTGTGAATCACTGATTCTGGCCTGTTTAGGTTTGTTTTTTTCACTGAACCATTGTTGTCTGCAGCAGATTTTCTGAATGTGTGATAAGTATGGGATCATTGGAGTTGTTTAGAATATAGTGGGTGGGTTAATGAAAGCAGAGGGCATCTCATATCATAGAATTGGTTAAAGACTAGCTGTGATTACTGACCTCAGTTACAGTCCTCTCCTGGAGATTCTAGTTGAGGCCTATGAGGACTGGAGGAGAGTGCTTCCCAAAATTTGCCAAATGTACTTTTTCTCTTTTTTAAAAAATATATTTCTTAGGATATTCTGTTACCTATGCATGGCACATGAACAAAATCATGCCTGGATTAACTAATTCAGAGGTGGTCACATCTAACTTACTCGCTGTGGTCCCATTTTTTGTTTTCATATATGTTTTGTGAGTGCATCTACATGTTCAGTTCCATTCATTTCTCTGAATTTGCTTAAGTAGTTTTGTCTACCTGAAGAAAACATGAAGGAAGAAATCTGAAGGAATACCACCACATGCAAGTTCTCCTCCAAGTAACTCACCATCCAAATTTGGAAACATATCACCATACCTTTAGTGTTACTGGGTCAAACTTCTGGAATTCCAATTCCTAATGACACTGTAGGTTAACCAACAGCACACAAACTGCAAAGGTTCAAGAAGGCAGCTCACCACCATCTTCTCAAGGGCTATTAGGGATGGGCAATAAATGCTGGACCAGCATGAATCACCCACATCATCTGAGTTTTTTTTTTGTAAAATTAGATAATTCACTTTAGTAGAAAAGAATAGAAAAACACGATTTCTTCTTTTAATATTGAAAAGCTTTTAAATGGTTATGATCAGAGATTTGGGTGCACACATACAAAACTGAAATTAGGATGCAGGTATTCCTAGTACTTAAGAAGAAAAATGTCTTGCTGGTCTTTATTGCAAAGGGATTGATTAGAATGTAAGCTTAAGGAAGTATTGCTACCATTGTACAATATTTTGGTGAGACTAAACCTGGAGCACTATATGCAGTTTTGGTCACTTCATCTAAGAAAGGATATGCTTGCTTTACAGATGGTACAGTGAAGGTTCACTCAAGCAATTACTTGGGGCAAAGTGTTAAGTAGTGATGAGAGATTGAGTAATTGGATCTATAATCTGAGGAGTTTAGAAGAATAAGAAACGGTCACATTAAAGGTTCTGATAGGGTAGATTCAGGTAGCTTGCTTCATTATTATTCTTTCTATTTCTGATTTCTTATGTACTTTTTATCACTGTGTATTCTGTTTTTCAATCTGAAACTATCTGTGAATGAGACATTTTGACTTTCTTTATCCAGATGGAAACTGGAAATTTAAGCAGAAAATGGTATTTTCTTTTTTCTTCAAGGTAGTGTGGGCTGAGGTTAGAAACAGGAGAGGAGAGGTCACACTGGTTGAAGTATTTTATAGGCCTCCGCAGAGTTCCAGGAAGGTGGAAGAGAGGATTAGCAAAATTATTCTGGGTAGAAGTGAAAGGAACAGGTTGGTCATTATGGGGGATTTTAACTTCCCCAACATTGACTGAAATGCTATAACCCTAGTACGTCGGATGGATCAGTTTTTGTCCAATGTGTACAGGAGGATGTCCTGACACAGTATGTCAAAGGGCCGAGAAGAGGGGAGGCCACATTTGATCCGGTGCTTAGTAATGAACCAGGGCAGGTGTTTGATTTAGTTGTAGGTGAGCACTTTGGAGAGAGTGACCATAATTCAGTTACATTTAGTTTAGCGATGGAAAGGGATAGGTACATGCCACAGGTCAAGAGTTATCGATGGGGCAAGGGCAATTATCATGCGATTAGGCAAGAATTAGGATGCATAGAATGGGAAAGCAAAATGGAGGAGATGCAGACAATGGAAATGTGGAACTGGTTTAAGGAAAAGATATTGCGTGTCCCTGATAGGTATGTCCCTGTCAGGCAGGGATGAAGTGATGAGATAAGGGAATCATGGTTGACAACAGAAATTGCATCTCTTGTTATGAAGAAGAAGGAGGCTTATGTGTTGATGAGGCAAGATGGTACAGATGAGGCGATGGAGAATTATAGATCGGCTAGGAAGGATTTAAAGAGAGAGTTAAGAAGAGCAAAGAGAGGACATGAGCAGTCTTTAGCAAATAGAATAAAGGAGAACCCTAAAGCTTTATATAAGTATGTGAGGAATAAAAGGATGATTAGGGTAGGAATAGGGCCAATCCAAGACAGAAGTGGAAAGTTGAGTGTAGACTCTGTGGAAATCGGAGAGGTGCTAAACAAACATTTCTCATCGGTTTTCTCTCACGAAAAGGACAATATTGTAGAGGAGAAGAATGAGGGATGAGGTATTAGACTAGAAAGGATCGAGGTTAGTTACAAACAGGTGTAATCATTCTAGAAGGAGTGAAAGTAGATAAGTCCCATTGGCCAGATGGGATTTATCTGAGGATTCTCTGGGAAGCTAGGGAGGAGATAGCAGAGCCTTTGGCTTTGCTATTTCAGTCGTCATTGTCTATCGGTTTGGTACCAGAGGACTGGAGGATTGAAATGTTGTGCCCTTGTTCAAGAAGGGCAGTAGAGATGACCCAGGTAATTATAGACCTGTGAGCTTTACTTCTATTGTAGGAAAGGTTTTGGAAAGGATTATAAGAGATAAGATTTATAATCATCTATCAAACAACAATTTGATTTCAGATAATCAACATGGTTTTGTCAAGGGCAGATCATGTCTCACAAACCTCATTGAGTTTTTTGAGAAGGTGACCAAGCATGTAGATGAGGGTAGGGCAGTTGCCGTGGTATACATGGACTTCAGTAAGCTTTTGATAAGATTCCACATGGTAGGCTGTTGGAGAAAATGCAGAGGCATGGAATTGAGGGTGATTTAGCAGTTTGGATTAGAAACTGGCTTTCTGAAAAAAGGCAGTGAGTGGTGGTTGATGGAAAACATTCAGCCTGGAGTCCAGTTACTAATGGTGTGCCACAAAGATCTGTTGTGGGACCACTGCTGTTTGTCATTTTTATAAATGACTTAGACACAGGCATAGGTGGATGGATTAGTATATTTGCAGATGACACTAAAGTCGGTGGAGTAGTGGACAGTTTGGAAGAATGTTACAGGTTGCAGGGGGATTTGGATAAACTGCAGAATTGGGCTGAAAGGTAGCAAATGGAGTTCAATGCAGCTAAATGTGAGATGATGCACTTTGGGAAAAATAACAGGAAGGCAGAGTACTGAGTCAATGAAAAGATTCTTGGTAGTGTAGATGTGCAGAGGGATCTTGGAGTCCATGTACATAGATCCCTGAAAGTTGCCACACAGGTAGATAGTACTGTTAAGAAGGCATACGGTGTGTTAGGTTTCTTTCATAGAGGGATTGAGTTCCGGAGCCGCAATATCATGCTGCAAATATACAAAACGCTAGTGCGGCCACACTTGGAATATTGCGTACAGTTCTAGTCGCCATATTTCAGGAAGGATGTGGAAACATTGGAAAAGGTGCAGAGGAGATTTGCCAGGATGTTGCCTGATCTGGAGGGAAGGTCTTACGAGGAAAGGCTGAGGCTTGAACCTGTTCTCATTGGCAAGAAGAAGGTGAAGAGGGGATTTGATAGAGACATACAAGATGATCAGAGGATTAGATGCGGTAGACAGTGACAGTCTTTTTCCTAGGATGGTGACATCGGCGTGTACGAGGGGGCATAACTACAAATTGATGGGTGATAGATTTAAGACAGATGTCAGAGAGTGGTAAGGGTGTGGAAAACATTACCTACTAATGTAGTCAACTCAGCCACATTAGGGAGACTTAAACAATCCTTAGATAAGCACATGGATGATTTTGGGATAGTGTCAGGGGACGAGCTGAGAATAATTCACAAGTCGGCGCAACATCAAGGGCCGAAGGGCCTGTTCTGCGCTGTATTGTTCTATGTTCTATGTTCTATGCTCTAACATGTTAGTAGCCATTTTCTAACACAGTCAAAGCACTGGACTGACTCAAGCATTGCAAGTGGAGAGAGACGATCTAACAAATATTTCACCTTCTTTCTGAGTTTGAAGCTCTGAGCTTCAACCTTGGAATCCCACCCTCATTAATGTCCCTTGACTATTTAAACTCCAAAATAATTATTTGTTTTACAATTCAACCAGGTGTTAGGCAGTGCCCAGCTCCTGCTATAATTCCTGCTCCCAGCCTTTGGTCAGGTTGCAATTTTTGTTGGCATCAAGAGATAGTGTAGTAATATGAAGGCCCAAGGGTCATGCTGGCAATTTTGTGAAGACTTCTGTTCACCACAGCCTCCAGCTTGAACCTGCCCCTGGTTTCTGGTCTTTATTGGGGGATTGCAGATAGACTGTAAGATGTTACATTCTGAGTTTTAACCTTGATGTACTGAGGTGATTTAGGAAAACTTTAATAACCTGCTCTTATTTCTGATTATCACTGCAAATGGACTTTGTGCTCCCTTCTTATCACATTTATGCTGACGTAGAGATTCTTATCTGCAGAACTCACTTAGATCTTGGTTTATGAATGGATCTGGTATTCACTGCTGACCCTTCTGGAAGATGAATACACCAATACATGGATCTTGACTTAATTTGTTGTTCCAAATTTAGTCACTAAACTTATTTATCATTATTTTGCCAAGTAACAGTGCAAGCAGAACAACAATGATTAGTTACTAATGCCAGATCTTTAATGATGCATTCTGTTCCTTCAGCTGTAAAGGTACATAAGTAATTTTCCAACTTTGTGCTCACAATCCAGCCTGATCCACTTAAAGAGTATAATTGGGAAACGAGACGTGCACGCTATGCATTTCTCAACCATTTAACTTGAGGGAATACAAATCATGCAAAGTGTGTCTATATTTCTAGTGTTTGCCATCAGCAGGCAAGGTTAAATAATTAAAGTCATTTACACCAGCAATGTCTCTTTTACTTCAGTGCTAATATATCACAGTTGGAAATGCTGGGAGTACTCCGGGAGCTGGTTCTGACCTGGGAAAAGAATTGGAATGGCAATTTGCAGCCAAGGTTTCCAGTGCTGCAATGAAGAAATCATTGGAGAAGGTTGAAAGGCAGAGAGACATATTGTATCCATAAGAATGCAGGACACCCTCTTGGGCAGAGGAATAGATGGAGATCAGCAAATCATGAATCAAACCTTGAGGACCAGGTGCTGTAGAGCCAAAAGATTTAATGACCTTTTAAATTGGTCATAATCATTAAGTGCATGCCATATCCTAACAAGTGAACCATTCATTTTACGGGTTGTTCATTAACCCAGTCACCACATTTTCTCATACCTGACATCCATACTTTATCTCATCCATATACATATAGCAGTACTTGAAATGGCACAGTCAAATCACAGTTTGCAAATACAATTGACTTTTCTACCAGGAGAATCATATCTCATAAACATATTGCATGGCACTCAATGACGTCCTTCCCCCTTAGTCAAGGCACAACAGACGACAACAGAAATTAATTATAATGAAACAAATGCACAAGTTTCTTCTAAATCTGATGGAAAAGGTGCTGCTGATCATTATGGGAAAGCCCATCAGTGGAACCTTAACCAGAGGTCAGGTTGAAATTGTTGAAGGTGTTGATATGCTTGTGTGTAATACTCCTGTACACTTGTCATGTCCCCCTCTTCCCAAAATCTCATCTGAATTACAAACCACAGACAGCATGCACAGCTTCCTTTTCCATGATAGTTACACCACAATGCTAACTGTAGATGCTTTTTCTTTCAGCTACCTAAGCAGTACAAAGCTCTCCAGGCAATGATTAAAGAGAGAGAGAAGTGACTGATGACAAAAAAGCATCATCCTTAATTTCTGTTCAATCACTGACTCTACATATATTTTGGAGGATGGGTTTGAGGCAGAATATGCACAAAGTCAGACACCTGACAAAGAGGGTGAGGTATCAGGTCAGGCTGTGGTACAACTTTGAAATTGTCTCCTGCACACCAAGATCTTGATCATTTATAAATATATATATATATATATATATATATGGAAAAATAAGTGTCCCTGTATCAAAGCCTGGGGAACTTCACAACAAATCTTCTTCCAGCCAGAAACATTCCATTAACCATTATGTTTTGTTTCTTATTCCTCAGTCAACTTTAATATCCATATTGCCTCTGTCACATTTTTTTTCATAACCTATAACTTTACTCACAAACCTATTTTTAGGCACTGTATTGAACACCTTTTGGATGTCCAGATAGACCACATCAATAGCATTCTCTTAATTGACTCTCTGTTAGCTTTTCAAGAAATTCCAACAAGTTTGTTACATATGACATTTACTTAAGACATCTACACCGGCTCTTCCTAATCAAACCATGTGACTATTAATTATATCCCTAACTGATGTTTCTAGAAGCTTCACTACCACTCAATCACTGAAGTTAAACTTAATGGTCTAAATGCTGGGCTTATCCTTACAAATTGACTGTCTGCAATGGCTGGGCTTATCCTTACAGACTGACTGGTCTGTAAATACTGGGTTATCCTTACAGACTGACTGGTCTATAAAGGCTGGGCTTAGCTTTACAAACTGACTGGTCTGTAAAGGCTGGGTTATCCTTACAGACTGACTGGTCTGTGAATGCTGCGCTTATCCTTACAGACTGACTGGTCTGTAAATGCTGGGCTTATGATGTATTTTGAACAAAGCCATAATGTTTGTAATTCTCCAAACCAAAAGACCATAAGACATAGGAGTGGAAATAAGGCCATTCAGCCCATCGAGTCCACTCCGCCATTCAATCATGGCTGATGGGCATTTCAACTCCACTTACAGCATTCTCCCCATAGCACCAGACCCAAATTAGGAAATATTGAAAGATAATTACCAGTAACTTTCTAATGTCAACTTTCAATCCCTTCAGCATCCTCAGATGTTTCTTATCCAGTCATGGTGCCTTATTAACATTAAGCTTATGCAATGCTTCCTCCTTATTAGTTTAAATCATTCTAGTGACTGGGTATCCTATTGTGTCACCATGGCCCGGTCAGCATCAGTCTTGTGGATAAAGTCAGATGTGAAGTATTCATTTAACACCTCAGCCATGCGTCTTGCATGTATAGATTCCTTTTTTGATCTGTAACCGGCCTTATTTCTCCTTTTACCACCATATAAATAACACCTCATATGCGTTTGGCCAGTATGTGAACTTAGGACTTCTTTCATTCTCATGTGCTACATGACTAAAGGAAGAATCATAACTCTACACCAAAGAAGCAGCTCTTTTTAAAATTGCATGACAAATAACATTAGTAAATATCCTGTGAATCCTAACCAGAATCTTGCCATCCATCCTAAATTGCGATGTCCAGTATTGTGTGCAATGCACCAGCTGAGGCCTAACTAGGGATTTTTAGATATTTAATATGATTGCACTGATTATATATTTTGTGCATTTTTAACCGCCATCTCAACCTGCCTCCATTATAGACTGCACAAATCCCCATGCTCTTGTACCCCCCCCCACCCCCTTCAAAATACCACATGCAGGTTATATCGGCTCCATACGTTGTTCCTTCTAAAGTATGTCACTTCACACATTTCCCATGAAATTGTATCTGCCATATATGTCTACACATTTCACCAGTCTGTCTATGGTCCTCCTGAACTTGATACTCAAATAATGTGGAATGAATTATAACATGCAATGTGAAAGTAAGCGTGTTAAAACATCAACAACTTGAATAAATTTAATGTTTGTAATGTACTACTAGAAATGAAGGCATATTTAAATCAAATTTTAAAAAAGTTAACATTTCACCAAATTTCATTGCAGTGTAAAAACAATTGCATTACTGCTTAACAACAAAACTTGGACTTTATGTCAGACTGTTATCATAATAATATTTCCCTAAATTCCTCACAAAAGTATGAACCACATAAGGAGACATTAGTGCACGTCTCTAAAATGTTGAGCAGAAAGGTAAATTTGAAGAAGTATCTTCAAGGAGAGAACAGAGATACAAATACTTATGGAGAGGATTACAAAGTTATAGCACAGGTATCTGAAGGCACAAGCCCCAATATTATAGTAGGAGTGCTCAAGGATCCACAATTAAATTAGCACAAGCATCCTGGAGGATGATAGGTCTGAAGGAGGTTACAGTACCAGAAAGGGAAAAATGACATAGATGTTAATATGAAAGAATTGCTGGGATAGACGCTAGTGCAAGTTTATCAGCGCAGGCATGCTGTGTAAGGGAGTTGCTGTAAATTAGTAATGTTGTAATAAAGTCAAAATTTACAATAATTATCTTATCCACTTAAAGTATTTAAAACTGTAGAACTCACTCTTCAGTTATCTGATCATGAGGTGTTCAAGTTGAATGACCATCCCCATTGAGATCTACTCTTTGTTTCCTATTATTTAAGGAAGCAATCAACCTCAGACATAAGCGTCTATCAGGATTTTTATCAGTTCACTTTTTAAAGTGCAATCTGGACTCTTTAAGCATGAGAAAGCTAATGAAGTGGAAAGGCTATAAGTACATAAAAGCTTTTTGGTAATACTTTCACAAATACTTTCAGTCTAGAAGGATTTGAAGTAATTATAGAAACGTTGGAACTGGAGTAGACTATTCAACCGATCAGATCTCCTCTGCCATTCTATTTCATGCCTGAGCATCTATCTCAATGCAACTTTACTGCTCTGTTTCCATATCCCTTAATGTCATTGATATCCAGAAATCTATCAATTTCTGTTTTGAACAGACTCAATGACTGAGCCTCAACAGGCCTGGGGATATATAATTCCAAAGATTCACCTGAATGAAGAAACTCCCTCTCAGTTTAGTTTTATATGGCCTACCCCTTATCCTAAGGTTATAATCATTGATTTTAGACTCACCAATCAGAAAAAAAAACATTTCATCTACTTCCAGTCTGTCAGAACTATGAAGAATTTTATAAATTTCTGATTTGGGTTTTGGATCTAGCAGGGTATCTTTGCCTGATACAGCATTGCTTCTGTAATCCTTCACAAAGCAGGCAACTAGGATTTGGTGATGTGGTATTGAAAGATCCAACAGATACTACAAATCAGAATTATGTACGAATATTACTGTCATGAGCACATTTATGTCTGGGCTAAAATTAAGTTATTCAGAATCAAAGAAGTAGCATGTTACCATCATGTGCTTCCAGCAGCATGGGTAAAGGTGGAGACCTATAAACCTTTATGTCACAGGTAATATAAGCAAGACATGTCAAAAATATATTGACACATTAATTGGGAGATATAATACATTAGTTTCAAGCTGGTCACCATTATTCTTTGAAATTGTAGGGAATACAAACCCAGCCTCTTCAACCTCACTTTGTCAGTCAATCTCACCACTATGGAGATTAATTTGGTCAACTTCCATTGCACTCCCTCGATGGGACATATATCCCTCCTTAGATAAGGGACCAAAATTGATCCAAATACTCCAGGTGTGATCTCATTAAGGCTCTATACAACTACTGCAAAACATCTTTTTCCTGTACTCCCATCCCCTTGTGATGAAGACCAGCATACCACTTTCTTTCCTAATTGCTTGCTAGGGACCCATGACCAAGGACACACAAGCCTTCTTTTAACACAGGCATGGTCCAAACTCTCATAGTTTAAGAAATTTTCAGCCTTTCTATTGTTCTTACCAAAGTACTTCACTCTTATTCACATTATATTCTGTCTGCCATATTCTATCCCTATCAGTTGGCTTGTCCAAGTACGTGTGAAGCCTCCTTACAGATTTATCCTATTCCAACTCAATGTGGTGTCAATGGCAAGTTTGGAACTTTCATGCAGTGACTGTGGACATAGCACTGATGCTTGTAGTACAATATTAGGAACAGCCTGTTATTCTGAGAATGATCCATTTTCCCTACTGTCTGTTTACCAAATCTCAATTCAAATCTCGACTATATTTTCCTCAGTCTCATGCTCTCATTTTTTAATTCCTAAACTCCTGCATGGGACAAAGGCCTACAGAAAATTAAAAGCCTTCTTAAAATCCAAAAGCACTATATGTACTGGTTCTCCTTTATCAGTGTTACACATATCATTCTCAAAAAACCTCCAACATATTTCTCATTTATCACCTACTTTTCATAAATCTACATTGACCTTGTCCAATTTTGCAATTCTTCTCTAAATATTCAGTTGTCACATTCTTTGTAATAGACCTTAATAATTTCCTTACTAGAGATATCAAGCTAACAGGTCTGTAGTTCTCCATTCTCCCTTTTCCTACTTTCATAAATAGTGGGCTACATTTTCCACCATTTAGTCTGTGGGTAACTTTCCAGAATCCATACAATTTTGAAATATAATGATACATCAATGTCTCATCTCTCATCTCTCTAGCCACCTCCTTGAACACTCTGGGATGAAACTCACCTGGTATAAGGAATTTCTCAACATTTAATCCAGCTCATTTTTCAAGTATCACCTCTTTAGTAATGATTCTTCAGTTTCTCGAGTCTCTTGGTTACATAGTTTCTCTAGGCGATGTTCGAAGCCATTTTTGTTGAAGTTTAGTTCCTCCATTACTTTCCTGTTCTCTACTATAAATTAGATACATGGAAAAGCCCTGGGAACCAAATTTGCACCACAATATGCCAATATTTTCATGCACAAGTTCGAACAAGACGTCCTCTCTATGCAGGGCCTTCAACCAACATTATACACCGGGTACATTGACAACATTTTCTTCCTCTGGACCCATGGCGAGGACTGACTGATAAAACTACATAGTGATATCAGCAAGTTTCATCCCACCATCAAATTCACCATGGACTACTCGCTACTATCTGACTCATTAATGGACACATGCATCTCCATCAAGGATGGGCACTTCAGCACTACGTTCGACCACAAACCCACAGATAACCTCACAATGCTACACTTCTTCAACTTCCACCCAAAACATATTAAACAGCCATCCCAAGGATAAGCCCTATGCGTACACTGGTTCTGCTCAGATGAGGAGGAATGTGACAGGCTCTTGGAAGTACTCAGGGATGCCCTCAAAGGAATGGAGTTTGATGCTCAACTCGTGGACTGCCAGTTCCAATGTGCCACAGTGAGGAACTGTAATGACCTCCTCAGGAAACAGACACATGCTGCAACCGACAGGGTATCCTTTGTCGTCCAGTACTTCCCAGGAGCCGAAATGTTACGCCATGTTCTTCGCGACCTGCAACATATTATCAATGAGGATGAACACCTCACCAAAATCTTCCCCACACTTCCACTGCTCGCCTTTAAACAACCACCGAACCTTAAACAGATCATTGCTCGTAGCAAACTGCCTGACTTTCAGGACAACTCCATACAACCCTGTCACGGTAGAAGCTGCAAGACGTGTCAGAATGTTGACACGGATACCACCATTATGCGTGGGGACACCTCCCCTCCATGTATGTGGCAAGTACTCATGCGATTCAGGCAATGTTGTCTATCTCATACGCTGCAGGCAAGGGTGCCATGAGGCATGGTACATTGGTGAGACCAAGCAGAGGCTAGGGCAACAGATAAATGGATACTGCAAAACAGTCAACAGATAGGAATGTTCCCTCCCAGTCAGACATTCGACCTCAGACCTTCCGGTGACCGTCCTCCAAGGCTAACTTCAGGATTGGCAACAAGGAAACGTGGCTGAGCAGAGGCTGATAGCTAAGTTCGGTACCCATAGGGAGGGCCTCAACCGGGACCTTGGGTTCATGTCAAACTACAGGTGACCTCATTACACTACACACACACACACACACACACACACACACACACACACACACACACTCTCACAGACTTATACCCATTTACACTCACATGCACACACTGTCTCACAGAAACTCATAAGACAACCCCCCCACCCCCTCCCCCCACAACACCCACACACCCACATGCACACATACACATAAATTTGTGGGGTGAATTTGTACTTGCAGAATTACATTTTACTTTGCTCAAAAACTGCTGAATCCATGTAAGATTCTGTAAATCTGTTTTTTAGATTAGAATCAGTCTGAACATTGTGTCATAGACAGCCTCACAGAGAAGTCCTCATCTGCAATACATTGTCTGGGCTGACGTGACACAATTTGTTAGAATGTAACTTCTAAAAAGAAGTTTTGTGATCTACATATAAAAGAACTGAAACCAACATGGTCAGTCTAAAGACCAGAGACTTCACAAACAATCTAGGTCCTTTTCAATATATAATTTCAGTTACATCACATTGTAAACTTTTGCTATAAATTCCGTGATTTACAATCTTATTCTCCACAACCACCTTATGAAGGAGCAACTCTCCGAAAGCTAATGCTTCCGATTAAACCTGTGGGACTATAACCTGGTGTCGTGTGACTTTTAACAATGTGGTTCCCATTAGACTAGCTTTATTTGAGTCAAAAATAAAACGAAGGTAAGCCATTTGTAGATAAGAACATCTTTGGGTTGGTTCCTAAAGAATTAAATGTTTACTGAAGAGTGAGAGTAAAATATAAAGGAAGATTTTTAGTCACTTTAAATATTAAATGGTGAAGCAAAATGTGACTTTATGTATAAGTTGCCTCTGAAGTGCTGGTTTGTCAATATTGTTTTTAATTTGTTTATTTCAGTGAAACTCGTAAACCTTAAAATCTTCTAATATTATTCTTCATGTTAGTCACTAAAAATTCTAATTTCTCAACAAAATTTTTACAATAAAATCAATAAAGCTTACTCCAGCCTTGGTCAAGATAAATATCTTAAGTTTGATCATAATTATATTTTGATATAAGGAAGCAATTTCATCAAGGGACATACTCAGAAATGGACTAACAAATATATATCTGACACCTGAGAGGCCTTTTATACAAGGACAAAGATGTGTTTGGTCAGGAGAACAAATGCAAATATTTGAAACCATCAGTGGAAAAAAATGGGTGAACTGAAAAGCATATACAAAACAGATGTTCTTCATTGTTGTTGAATCAGTTCTTTGTTCACTGGATAAATTACACTTTAGATATTTATTAGGGCAGTTAACTGGCTCATTAGCTGCAGGAGCAGTGTTAAAGGATGATTATTTCAGGTGCAAAATGATTGACTGTGTTTTTGTTGCCGCAATCAAACTCACATTCTTTAGATTTGCATATTTCAAAACTATGTATTTCCATATTAGTGGATCATTAATTAGATTAGATTACTTACAGTGTGGAAACAGGCCCTTCGGCCCAACAGGCCACACCGACCCACCACCCACCCATTCCCCTACATTTACCCCTTTACCTAACACTATGGGTAATTTAGCATGGCCAATTCACCTGACCTGCACATCTTTGGACTGTGGGAGGAAACCGGAGCTCCCGGAGGAAACCCATGCAGACACAGGGAGAACATGCAAACTCCACACAGTCAGTCGCCTGAGTCGGGAATTGAACCCTGGTCTCTGGCGCTGTGAGGCAGCAGTGCTAACCGCAGTGCCGCCCACCGTGCCACCATGAAGACAAATGGGTGGATCACTCATTTTTTTGCAGGAAAAGCTTTTTTTAATATCCATCAGATTTTGCATAAATGCCATTAATCATTGTCCTCAGAACCACCCTCCTTGCCCCACTGCATGGGCAACTTCTCCCCAGATTTCTTTTTGTATATCTGAGACACATCCCTTTAACTGTGGTAGTATCAGTGTCTTCATGAAATATCTCTCTGTTCATTTAGTATTTCTTTCTAAACTTATAAAACTATTCCCTCAGTTTCATACTTCTCTCTTTTATAAAGAGATTGAAAAGCTGGATTCTCAACCAGTACGCTGAAGACTACTCCCAGTCTCACCTGCTACTGAGTACAGAAACAGCAAAGTTGAGATATCAACATATGGCTGGAAAACTGAAGTGGGGGAAGGACTTCTGAGGCAGGGAGATAATTAGCTGCACTTTAGCTGCACCAGAACTAACATCTTCAGAGGAACATTCACTAGTGCTTCTGGGGATGCTTTAAATTACATTGGTAAGGGAATGATTCAGGAATGATCCAAGGAGCAGGAGAGTCAACATTTTGGGCAGGAATCACAACCAAAGAAGGAGAAAAGATTCAAGGGAAGCAAAATTAGTAAAAGGAAGTAGAAAGGGAGAAAGTAAAAACACAATACAAACTTAGTATAGGCAGGCAGCAAATAGGATCAGAAGAGAGAATACTTTTAAGGAAACAGAGTAGCACTCTATCGAAATGCACACGGTATTTTCAAAATGGTTGATGATTTAAATCCACAAATTGGAATAAATAGTCCAATTTATTTGCAGTTATGGAGACGTGGCTATTGGGTGATCAAAACTGGGATGTTAGTATTCATGATATTTGGAATTTAGAAGGATTAAGTGAAAAAGAAAAGGACGTGGGGGTGGCACTCTTAATAAGAGACGAGCATATTAGTAAGAGGTGATATGAGGTCAAAGGATCTGTTTCAGTGGAGTTGACAGCTTGGGGCAGCAACACTAGCGGGAATTGTGAATAGGTCACCGAATAATAGTTGTATGGTTGGGCAAGATAAGTATCAGAAAGTTAGAGATGCATACAGTACAGATAATATAGTAAGAATGAAAACTAATTTAAAAAATTACTGTAAATGAATCATTAGAAAATAGTGATCATAACATGGTAGAATTTTGTATTAAGTTTGAATACAATGTAGTTCATTCTGAAACTTGAGTTTAAATCAGAAGAAAAGGAATTATAAATGTATAGGGGTGACAGTGTGTTAGGAAAATACACTATAATATTTGGTGGTAAACTGGCAGTGGTTAGTATTTTAAGAAATATTATGTGTTCTGAAACAGATATGCATTCTTTCAATGCATAAACACCCAAAGGAAAATATAGATCAAACACGATTAATGAAATAAATCAAAGAAAGTGTCTTGTAAGAATGCCAAATAAACTTGGGTATAGGCAAAAATTTATAAACTAACAAAGGAGGACAATGAAACTGATGAAGGGGAAAAGAGAATATGAATGAAAAGTAATCAGAAACATATAAATTGGATCATAGAAGCTTATTTATGTATGTTGAAAGGAAAAGTTTAGGTAGGATAAATGTAGGCCCATTATAGAGGTGAAAAGGAAAATTTATAGTAGAGAACAGGAAAATAATAGAGAAACTAAACTTCAACAAAAATGGCTTTGAACATCGCTCGGAGAAACTATGTAAGCAAGGGACTCGAGAAACTGAAGAACCTAAAAAACGTATTAATAAAGAGGTGATACTTGAAAAATGAACTGGATTAAATGTTGAGAAATCTCTGACACCAGGTGAGTTTCATCCCAGAGTGTTCAAGGAGGTGGCTAGAGAGATGAGAGATGAGACATTGGTATATCATTATATTTCAAAATTGTATAGATTCTGGAAAGTTACCCACAGACTAAATGGTGGAAAATGTAGACAACAAAAGTAGGAAAAGGGAGAATGGAGAAGTACATTCTTATTCCTGAAGAAGGGCTCATGCCCGAAACATCGATTCTCCTGCTCCTTGGATGCTGCCTAACCTGCTGCGCTTTTCCAGCAACACATTTTCAGCTCTGATCTCCAGCATCTGCAGTCCCCGCTTTCTCACCAATGGAGAACTACAGACCTGTTAGCTTGATATCTCTAGGAAGGAAAATGTTAAGGTCTGTTATAAAGAATGTGACAACTGAATATTTAGAGAAGAATTGCAAAATTGGACAAAGTCAACATAGATTTATGAAAAGTAGGTGATAAATGAGAAATATGTTGGAGGTTTTTAAAAATGATATGTGTAGCACTGATAAAGGAGAACCAGTACATATAGTGCTTTTGGATTTTAAGAAGGCTTTTAATTTTCTGCAGGCCACTGCCCCATGCAGGAGTTTAGGAATTAAAACAAAAGAGCATTAGACTGAGGAAAATATAGTCGAGATTTGAATTGAGATTTGGTAAACAGACAGTAGGGAAAATGGATCATTCTCAGAATAACAGGCTGTTTCTAATATTGTACTACAAGCATCAGTGCTATGTCCACAGTCACTGCATGAAAGTTCCACCTTGCCATTGACACCACATTGAGTTGGAATAGGATAAATCTGTAAGGAGGCTTCACACGTACTTGGACAAGCCAACTGATAGGGATAGAACGTGGCAGGCGGAATATAATGTGAATAAGAGTGAAGTACTTTGGTAAGAACATTAGAAAGGCTGAAAATTTCTTAAACTATGAGAGTTGGGACCATGCTGATGTTAAAAGAAGGCTTGTGTGTCCTTGGTCATGGGTCCCTAGCAAGTAATTAGGAAAGCAAGTGGTATGCTGGTCTTCATCACAAGGGGATGGGAGTACAGGAAAAAGATGTTTTGCAGTAGTTGTATAGAGCTTTAATGAGATCTCACCTGGTCAGGCAGCATCCAAGGAGCAGGAGAATCGATGTTTCGGGCATGAGTCCTTCTTCAGGAATGAGGAAAATGTGCCAAGCAGGCTAAGATAAAAGGTAGGAAGGAGGGACTTGGGGGAGGGGCGTTGGAAATGTGATAGGTGGAAGGAGATTAAGGTGAGGGTGATAGGTTGGAGTGGGGTGGGGGCGGAGAGGTCAGGAAGAAGATTGCAGGTTAGGAAGGTGGTGCTGAGTCGAGGGTTGGGACTGAGACAAGGTGGGGGGAGGGGAAATGAGGAAACTGGAGAAATCTGAGTTCATCCCTTGAGGTTGGAGGGTTCCTAGGCGGAAGATGAGGCGCTCTTCCTCCAGCTGTCATGTTGCTATGGTCTGGCGATGGAGGAGTCCAAGGACCTGCATGAGCTTGGTGGAGTGGGAGGGGGAGTTGAAGTGTTGAGCCACGGGGTGGTTGGGTTGGTTGGTCCAGGTGTCCCAGAGGTGTTCTCTGAAACGTTCCATAAGTAGACAGCCTGTCTACCCAATATTGAGGAAGCCACATCGGGTGCAGCGGATGCAGTAAGTGATGTGTGTGGAGGTGCAGATGAATTTGTGGTGGATATGGAAGAATCCCTTGGGGCCTTGGAGGGAAGTAAGGGGGGAGGTGTGGGCGCAAGTTTTGCATTTCTTGCGGTTGCAGGGGAAGGTGCCAGGAGTGGAGGTTGGGTTGGTGGGGGGTGTGGACCTGACGAGGGAGTCACGGAGGAGTGGCCTCTTTGGAACGCTGATAGGGGAGGGGAAGGAAATATATCCCTGGTGGTGGGGTCCGTTTGGAGGTGGCGGAAATGACGACGGATGATACGATGTATATGGAGGTTGGTGGTGGTAGGTGAGGATCAGTGGGGTTCTGTCCTGGTGGTGATTGGAGGGGCGGGGCTCAAGGGCGGAGAAGCGGGAAGTGAAGGAGATGCAGTGGAGAGCATCATCGATCACGTCTGGGGGGAAATTGCGGTCTTTGAAGAAGACTCTGCAATTTACATACTACCGAAACCAAAAGAGAAAATGCTGGAAAGTCTCAGCACGTCTGGCAGCATCTGTAAGGAGAGAAAAGAGCTTACGTTTTGAGTCTAACTGACCCTTTGTCAATGCTAAAAACAGGGGAGAAATAGGGAGGTATTTATACTAGGCTGAGAGAAGATGAGTCATTGCTCCAGAAGTAAAGGTAGCAATAAAGAGGTGACAATGACAGTGCGTAGAGAGATTATAGGGAGATTAGGATCTGTGAATGACCAAAACTGAAGCCAGTGCTATGTGACAAAATATGTGAGGAAGGTTGAAGCAGAGACAAAATGGAAAACAGTGGAGAAGGGTAGCATAGGGGGAAGAGGAGAGGAAAAAGGTGATGAGAGAGTGGGGAGCGAGAGAAAGAGAGATGATCAAGAAATAAGAGGTACAGAACAGTGAAAATAAATGAAATAAAATTACGGAGCAGAATGAAAACAGAGGGATGGCATACTACTGAGCCGGAACAGGCAGTATTCCTACAGCCAAGCCTTGGACATTCAATTTTCCTTTGAAACCAGACAGGGTTGGAAATGCCTGGCCAGGTATTAACAGCCACATTGTCTGAGAACAAACCATTGTTTCTAACTCCAGTGCAGCTGCTTTGTTAGAACAATGTAATGCAGACCTGATGGCATCCAGTTCTGTGGTAGACCAGAGGGATATTGTGACAAAGGCAGTAAATGACTTTGAAACGTTCAAAAGCATGTTCTGCGATCTCCAAAATGTGAAAATAATCACCTCACAAGAATTTCCTGCCCCTGACAAATATTAACATTATACACAGAATAGGAACATGATGGCCTAGTTCTATAATTGCTATGGTATTAATCCAGGAACTCAACTCTGGGGCCACAAGAGCCTTTCTTGCCATGGCAAATGCAGAATTTGAATTCAACATAACAAATTTTGGAATTAAGAATCTACTGATAACCATGAAACCATTGTTGATTATCAGAAAAATCCATCTGGCTCAGTAATGCCCTTTAGGGAAGGATTAGATTTGATTCCCTACAGTATGAAAACTGGCCAGTTGTCCCAACAAGTCCACACCAACCCTAGCCTGCACATCTTTGGATTGTGGGACAAAAGCGGAGCATCAAGAGGAAACCCAAGGAGAATGTGCAAACTCCACACAGACAATTGCCTGAGGTGGGAATCAAACCCAGGTCCTTGGTGCTGTGAGGCAGCAGTGCTAGCCACTGTGTCACCCATGATATCTGCCAACATCATTTGGTCTCACCTATATATGATTCCTGACCCACAGCAATGTTGTTCACTCTCAACTGCCCTCTGAAATAGCCTAGCAAGCCACTTAGTTGTTGACAGAATTGACTGCAGTAGCTTAAGAAGTTAAAAATCACACAACACCAGGTTATAGTCCAACAGGTTTAATTGGAAGCACACTAGCTTTCGGAGCGATGTTCCGAAAGCTAGTGTGCTTCCAATTAAACCTGTTGGACTATAACCTGGTGTTATGTGATTTTTAACTTTGTACACCCCAATCCAACACCAGCATCTCCAAATCATGGCAGCTCACCACCATCTTCTCAAGGAAAACTAGGGACAGGCAATAAATGCTGGTCAGCCAGGAACACTCATGTCCCACAAATGAATAAATAACAAAAAGAATTCTGCGGGAGAAGGGGGGGGGGGGAAGAGGGTTAAAGAAGTAAACTGAACATCTAGCTCTCTTCAATGCAACTTCTTCAACGATGTCCCAGAGAGAGACCACCTTGGTGAGACAATCCAAAAAACAAAGCCAGCCCTAGACAAGAGGGAAACCCAAATCAACAACTGCAGAGCCTGCTTTGAGTCCAGCAGTTGGGGCGTCATGTTGACGTTGTACAGGATATTGGTGAGGCCTCTTTTGGAGTATTGTGTCCAGTTATAAATGCCCTGTTATAGGAAGAATATTATCAAGCTAAAGACGGTTCGGAAAAGGTTTACCAGGAATGGAAGTTTGAGTTATAAGGAGAGACTGGATAGGCTGAGACTTTTTTCACTGGAGCATAGGAAGTTGAAGAGCTGAAAATGTGTTGCTGGAAAAACGCAGCAGGTAAGGCAGCATCCAAAGAGCAGGAGTATCGACATTTTGGGCATGAGCCCTTCTTCATTCCTGAAGAAGGACTCATGCCCAAAATGTTGATTCTCCTGCTCCTTGGATGCTGCCTGACCTGCTGCACTTTTCCAGCAACACATTTTCAGCTCTGATCTCCAGCATCTGCAGTCCTCACTTTCTCCTCCATAGGGAGTTGAAGGGTGACCTTATAGAGGTTTTTAAAATCTGAGGGGTATGGATAAGGTCAATGGCAGGAATGTTTTCCCGATGATGAGGCATTTCAATACTAGGGGGCATATTTTTAGGGTGAGAAGAGAAAGATTTAAAAAGGCCATGAGGGGCAACTTTTTTACACAGAGTGTGGTTTGTGTTTGGAATGAACTTCCAGAAGAAATAATGAATGCTGATGCAGTTGCAATGATGAAAAGACATTTGGATAAGTACATGAGTAGGAAAGGTTTGGAGGGATATGGGCCAAGCGCAGATGGGCGGAACAAGTTTTGTTTAGGATTATGGCTAGCATGGACTGGTTGGACTGAAGGGTCTGTTTCCATGTTGTATGACTCTATGACTTGATTAGCCAACCCTCAAAAACTGAGGAACAGCCTGTCCAAGCCTTATTGAAAAGGTATTACCAGCCTTTTCAGACAAACAGTCCAAATAAGGCGGTAGGGATTTGTGGGTAGGGTATAATGAATACTAAAAAGTGCATGTCAGAGGTAGATTGTTAAACAGCTTTGAGACTGTTTACTGAGGAGCCCTAAGAAAAGATTGATAGAGTTTGGCTAGAGGACAATGGTAGAGTCTGATTAATATTGCTTTTCCTTATTATAATTTTCAATAAAGTTGTGTTGGACCATCCTCTTACTTTTGTTCCTTTTGTCTATTGCACTGTGTAACACGCCTGAGTTAAAAAGGGTTACTGCAAACTGAGTCAGGGCACATTCATCCACATTTCACTTTACAACATACCTTTAGATTAGATTAGATTACTTACAGTATGGAAACAGGCCCTTCGGCCCAAGTCCACACCGACCCGCCGAAGCGCAACCCACCCATACCCCTTATCTAACACTACGGGCAATTTAGCATAGCCAATTCACCTGACCCGCACATCTTTGGACTGTGGAAGGAAACCAGAGCACCCGGAGGAAACCCACGCAGACATGGGGAGAATGTGCAAACTCCACATAGTCAGTCGCCTGAGGCGGGAATTGAACCAGGTCTCTGGCACTGTGAAGCAGCAGTGCTAACCACTGTGCCACCGTGCCACCCACTGTGCCTCTTCATAACACACCAGGCATTTAGTTAAACACAATCTCATCTTTTGAAGTCCATGCTTATTCTTCCTAATCAGTACACTATTTTCCATGTGACTACTAATTCTTTCCCAAATAATTGTTTCTAGAAGTTTCCCAACAACCAACGTTGAAGTAACTAGTCTGTAGTACAATGGCTTGTTGTGGATTCTGCTGCTCTTAATGTCCATCTCCATGGCAACATGAAACATATGGACCTTGAACCCAAAGTAGAAGTGTTAATTAGCAATCCTTATGGCTCTCAACTCCATTCTATCCTGAAATTAGATAGACTAGTTAAGGTCTATCTGTTTAAAAAGCTTGTCATTCTTAACACCATTGTGTGATATTTGGAGACTAACAGTTTGTCTAGTCATTGTGTGAATTTGTGATTATCTCCAAGTGGTAACATTTTGGATTTTTCTGCAGTAAGACAATCTGGGGTCTGAACTACATTTTTTAAAAAAAACTGTCACCCAGGGTTATTGTCAGACGGAGCATTTCAGATGATCTACTTTACTTTTCTACTTTGTGCTAAATCAAAGAAACAATCTAAAAACACTGTAATCTTATAAAATTTTATTTGTAAGCGGGGGACACAAGGGATATGGCCACGAAGAACGATAGACCTTTGGGGACGTAAGGGAAATATAATGGTGCAAAAGTCACAGGCACATAAAGATAAATAACAATGAGGGCAGGGATTTTGCTTTTGGAGAAATTCCAGGATTAAGGATAGGGACATGTATCCAAAACCACACGGGGAAGGGGTCTGGTCAATTCAAATCTGAGCATTTAGCCAAAATCTGAGTTTGATGGGATCTGACTGCAGGGCACTGGTTTCTGTGTGCCATAGGATGCTGCTCACTGTAACCACAATGACATATGAAGAGGACAAGCATAATATACTTGATTGTCAATAATGGTCATTTAGATCCATTACAGAACTTGGGAAACAACAACTGATTGCAGATTTCATGAAGAAGTGAAGCCAGAGAAAGGAAAGGGAAAATAAGCCTCTGAGTTTTGAAACAAAAAAACTGAAGCTGCATTTATGGGTTTAAATTGAGATAATAAAGCCCATTTTGAAATGTCCTAAGAACAGAAGGATGCCTCAAAATCTTCCAATTTGAAATTGGGTTGGGTCATTATCAAGTGTGAAAGTGAGGTCTGCAGATGCTGGAGATCAGAGCTGAAAATGTATTGCTGGAAAAGCGCAGCAGGTCAGGCAGCATCCAAGGAACAGGAAATTCGACGTTTCGGGCATAAGCTGCCCGACCTGCTGTGCTTTTCCAGCACCACTCTGACCTAAACTCATTATCAAATGACCCTGACTAGTTGCTTAAATCAAAAATAAGACATACATAATTGAGGAGGTCAACACTCTTCTCACAAAAAACGCCAAGGAATGAATAGATTCCTTCATAACTGCAGCAGCTAAAGAACAGCAAATAATTAAATGTAAGTAGGAATGGCATATGGATTTTGAGTAAAAGCTGAAAACAGCTACTGTTTGCTACTAGGAGGAGAAAGTGAGGACTGCAGATGCTGGAGATCAGAGCTGAAAATGTCTTGCTGGAAAAGCGCAGCAGGTCAGGCAGCATCCAAGGAACAGGAGATTCGACGTTTCAGGCATAAACCCTTCTTCAGGAATCACTAACACTGTTTGAAAATTTGGATTTGACACACAATTATTTTTCTAATTGTATATTACCATGATTTGAATTTGACTGAATGTAATAAACCACTTACCATAGATTCAGACTTAAAATCCTCATGAGACACAATTCTTGTGACATCCACATTCAGTGGAAAGTTGGGAATGTTTTGTTTGACAGACAGGAACATGATGCAGAATGTCTCATGAACCAAAGGGATGACATTCCCCACGTGACACTGCTGAAGGACATCCAGAGGAGGAAAGACAGAAGAAAACACCTCATCCTCTGGTCTTCCTTTCCCTCTGCAGCAACAGTTGACTGCTATGCTGGGTTTTATTTCCTCTGCCCATTCCTTCTCGTAATAACAGGCATCACCAAGTTAGAGGTACGTGATCAAGACTTCCTTTATTATAAATGATGACAAAGAAAATGCTGAAGAAACTCAACAGGTCTAGCAGCATCGGTGGTAAGAGAAACAAAGTTAATGGTTCAAGTTGAGTAGGACTCTTTTTTATGTTCCATTTTCATACTGACTCTTTGAATATACCCAATAAATTGGGGCCATGCAGCACCTACAGTTTTTGGTGAAGTTTCTAAAACAACTGTTTAGATTAGATTAGACTTACAGTGTGGAAACAGGCCCTTCGGCCCAACAAGTCCACACCGACCCGCCGAAGCGCAACCCACCCATACCCCTACATTTACCCCTTACCTAACACTACGGGCAATTTTAGCATGGCCAATTCACCTGACCCGCACATCTTTGGACTGTGGTTTGGATGTTGCTTGTGTATTAATGATGCCTTGACAAAGTATCTGAGTAAATGTTCTAATGCACTTTGAAGGTCCTGATGCTGGTTCCTACAGCAAGGAGAATGAAATGTTGAATGCCCTTTAAAGTAATACTTCATCAACTTGGCATCTTGCTGTAAATTTGGGATAAACCAGCATTTCAATTTATGGCTCCACCTTGATCTCCTTTTGTGCATAAGGTTTGTGCCAATTTTTTTCTAAATAACATTGTGAAAAATTAATTGTGGAGCTCCACTTAACACAATTGCACTTTTTCCGCGACCCCATTTGCCTTTCCAAACCATTTCCCCGAAATTACTGCTGGGGTACTACCACTGAGTTAATGGCCTGACATTTGTGCTTTCCCAGTGCATCAGATGCCTACCCCATTTTTATAGTTTTCCTCTTGGTATGAAAAAAAACATACAAAATTTAGTTCTGCCCTTATAAGGTAAATTAATTTTGATGCAAGGTGAGATTTATGGAAATACTGAGAAGCAATGTCTTAACTTTGATAAACACCAAGGAAGTAGATTGCTGGCCAACTGTGAGATTCCAATATCTTGACTTGTTCACAACAGTATTGATAATCAGTAGGATTAAAGCATTGTTCCAACCAATTGCTTTGGCAAACCTCATTGCTTAGCTCCTGTACACCTAATCTGTCTGTAGAGAATTAGTGCAATGGTACTAGAGCTTTCAGACGTGTATTTTGAGCTTTTGTTTATGAGGAAAGGTTGAGACAGAAGTAAAAGCAGTATTCTAAAAACCAACAAAGTAAACAGCATATGAGGCCTTGATATTTTTTAAGTTGAAACAATAGAAGCTGCCTGAATGGTTGGGGTCAAGTTCCCATGAACCAGGATTTAGCTTTTTGCAGTTGCTCGTGTCTTGAAACAGGATGTGGAAGCTCTATTTCTCTCTGTTACAGCTAAAAATTGAGTTCACTTCCTGCTGCTAGAATTGCCTACGAGACAATCTGTTTTACTAAATTTTCCTTTGCCAAGATGGGATGTTTGTGGGATGTTACTATATTAGAACAGTTAATTAAAAGTAATTAATTTAAATATTCTTATCCTGTTAAGCATTAATAAAGAGTTACAGTTAAGCCAATTCTTCTCTTTTATTTTTATTTAGTTCTGTGTTTTAATTGGAATGTAAAATTCAAATGTGTTTTGTTAATGTTGAGTAGTTTGACCAAGCGAATTGCATCTGGAATGTAATGCCTTACTCTTACCTTTAAAGTATGAAACATTTCGGTTTATACTGTCTTCTTAATATATTTTGAGGGGGTTTAGTTTGGTTTCTAACCGAGCAAACAGTTAAGCAGCATAAATTATTAACATCGGTTTCAATAATTTTTTTTATGTCTCGTGTAAATGATTTTGTTAGCCATCCTGTTTTCCTGCATGAGTTTTTGATTATAGATAAACTGGAATAATAAAATGAATAGTTAATCAAAATGGATTCATTTCAAATAACAAACCCAGATGCTTAGTAGTTGGAGCAAGCAACATGTAATTCAAACAAATGTTAGACGTAATCGCTTATGGCATTCAAATATGGCTAAATATTAAAATAATAGTCATTGTTGCTTCTGTTTCTCTCCATTTCCATATCTGCCTTCTTCAATCATACTCTATATCATTCATAATTCAACAGCAGTTTATGCCGGTAACTTCAGGAATTTGAAACATGGTTCAATTCGTTTGATGCAATGTATGGTAAATTTTCGAATGGATATCAATCACTGTTGATAACACAGTCAGAAACACCTTTAGACACAAATCCCATTTCCTTTAGGTGAATAAATGTTTAGCTTAAAATTAATTTAGATTAGATTACTTACAGTGTGGAAACAGGCCCTTCGGCCCAACAAGTCCACACTGACCCGCCAAAGCGTAACCCACCCATACCCCTACATTTACACCTTACCTAACACTACGGGCAATTTAGCATGGCCAATTCACCTGACCTACACATCTTTGGACTGTGGGAGGAAACCAGAGCACCTGGAGGAAACCCACGCAGACACGGGGAGAACGTGCAAACTCCACACAGTCGCCTGAGTCGGGAATTGAACCCGGGTCTCAGGCGCTGTGAGGCAGCAGTGCTAACCACTGTGCCACCGTGCCGCCCACAAATCTCCAATAAAACTTGTGTTTTTCAATTTGAAGTTGCTGACACCTTTGACAAGAGAATGACAGCACACATACATTTGTCACCTTCAATACAATTAGCCAATGAGGTAAATAATTGATCTGAGCATCAAAGATTGTGAGGAAAGATGGAAGAACTCACAATGACACCAGTTCTAAGTGGTTGGTGTGAAGGCTAATTTGTGGTGTCAAACCTTCAGGGTTCAAGGATCATAACATATTGAAATACTTGATTTGGAAGAATAATAGCGATAATAGTTGATCAGCAGCTAACCAATGCAAGGTGGAGTTCCAGCATTGTTTGTGCACCTGCTGAGTGCATCGATACACATTTTAGTTGGGCCAAAATGAAGTGGAATCTACAAGCATGAGTGCAGTAACCTTACTGAGCAGTCACTTGTCTATATGCACAATACTGCAAATTAGCCTGTCTTTTTTGGCTGAGTTTAGCACCTATACATCCGGTGCCAACTCCCACACCACTGATACTATGCAGCAGCAGTTACCTGCAATGCAGAGTACTATTAAGCATATGGCACAAACAGCAGCATCAGCAGTTGATACATCAATTAAGCTTGTCATGGGCACAGGAGGAGAATGCCTTATGTGCGTTGTTCCAAACAGGCGAGGAGGGGTAAATTAACTCGCCTCTTTTAACAGCCTTGGTTGGCCACAGCAAAGACTTTCAATCCTTACTTGAATTAAGCTGCATCATGCATCAATTAAAATCTTATGTAAATTCAAATTACTGGATTAGTCATATGGTAATCCCGTGTAAAAGAAGCAGCAATTATATTACTTGTTAAGTCAGTGAGAAATAATAAAATGTGACACCAAAAGCACACACAAACACAAGTATAATGTTTAAAATGGAAAAAGTATCAAGTTTTTAAAAAAATGATCAAGAATGGATGGACTCTCAGTCCTCAGAGTCAAGTTTAGAGTGGTGCTGGAAAAGCACAGCAGATCAGGCAGCACCCGAAGAGCAGGAAAATCAATGTTTCGGGCAAAAGCCCTCATTCCTGATGAAGGGCTTTTGCCCGAAACGTCAATTTTCCTGATACCTCAGATGCTGCCTGACCTGCTGTGCTTTTCCAGCACCACTCTAATCTTGACTCTGATCTCCAGCACTTGCAGTCCTCACTTTCGCCTATAAGTCCTCAGAGTCCTTGAGGAGACTAAAGTTTCAACCTAAGACCACAGTTGTTTAATTGATGGCTTGCATCATTAACACTGGCAAAATTTGTAGATAGCCTCAAGTAAATGGAAGTTTCTCAAGTTTGTTTAATCATCAGCTCTGTTTTTGAGAGTCTGAAAGAAACTTGAGGGAGAAATGCAAACCCTAATTCTACTGTATATCTACTTTATTCTCCTCAATCTGGCCCAAAAGCTATTGCCAAAATACTTGGAAATTCCCATGTCTGGTTTTGACATTATTCACTAACCGGATAATCTGTAGGCATCATTGATTGCAATATGTGAAACTTCCAGAAAGATATAAAATAAACAGGAGATAAGGTCTGAGTGACTAGTTTCAGTCATTTTGATGACATGACAAGTTCAGTTCGGACTTAGTCTTATTTACTAATGCCTTCATTAGCACGGATCAATGTACAGGGTCAAAAGGTTCTGGTGAAGGAAAAGCACAGCAGGTCAGGCAGCATCTGTGAACCAGGAGATTCGACGTTTCGGGCATAAGCCCTTCATCAAGAATGAGGTTGGGAGCCATAGGAGTGGAGAGACAAATGGGAGGGGGTGTGGCTGTGGGGAAGGTAGCTGAGAGTTCAATTGGTGGATGGAGGTGTGGGCTGAAAATGTGTTGCTGGAAAAGCGCAGCAGATCAGGCAGCATTCAAGGAGCAGGAGAATTGATGTTTCGGGCATGAGCCCTTCTTCAGAAATTCCTGAAGAAGGGCTCATGCCCGAAACATCGATTTTCCTGCTCCTTGGATGCTGCCTGACCTGCTGCGCTTTTCCAGCAATACATTTTCAGCTCTGATCTCCAGCATCTGCAGTCCTCACTTTCTCCCGGATGGAGGTGTGGGTAAAGGTGACAGGTCGGAGAGGAGAGTGAAGAGGATAGGTGGGAAGGAAGATTGACAGGTGGGGCAGGTCATGATGGCAGTGTTGAGCTGGAAGATTAGAACTGGGGTAAAACTTGTATGTCCTGGGCTGAGTGAGAGGGGGAGTTGAAGTGTTTGACCACGGGATGGTGGGTTTGACTGGTGCAGATGAAGAGTACGCGACTGAGGGTATGCGTCTGAGAGTAAGCGTCCTGACTGCCCATTATAGAGGAGACCGGATCGGGAGCAATGGTAACAGTAAATGACATGTGTGAAAGTGCAGGTGAAACTTTGATGGATGTGGAAGGCTCCTTTGGGGCCTTGGATGGAGGTGCGGGTGGAGGTGTGGGAACTGGTTTTGCAATTCCTGCGGTGGCAGGGGAAGGTGCTGGGAGGGGGGGATAGGTTGTTGGGGGCATGGACATGATAAAGCAGTCATGGAGTGAATGATCTTTACGGAAAATGGATAGGGTGGGGCAGGAAATATATCACTGTGCCATAGTCATAGAGTCATAGAATAGTACAGCATGGTATCAGACCCTTCAGTCCAACTCGTCCATGCTGACTGGATATTCGAAATTAACCTAGTCCCATTTTGCAGCATTTGGCCCATATCCCTGTAAACCCTTCCTATTCATATACCCAACCAGATGCCTTTTAAATAGTGTAATTGTACCAGCCTCCACCACTTCGACTAGCACCATTGTCTGCATGAAAAGTTGCCACTTAGGTCGCTTTTAAATCTTTCCCCTCTCATCTTAAACCTATGCCTTCTCATTTTGGACTTCCCTTCCCTGTGGAAAAGATCTTGGCTATTCACCCTCTCCATGACCATCATGATTTTATAAACGTCTATAAGGTCAATTCTCAGCCTCCGATGCTCCAAGGAAAATAGCCCCAACCTATTCAGCTTCTCCTTATGGCTCAATCCTTCCAACCTTGGCAACATCCCTGTAAATCTTTTCGAAATGCTTTCAAGTTTCAAAACATTTTTCCTTTTGGAGGGAGACAAGAATTGAACACAATATTCCAAAAGTGGCCGAACCAATGTCCTGTATTGTGCAACATGATGTTCCAAATCTTTTACCCAATGCAATGTCCAATAAAGGCAAGTGCACCAAATGCCCTCTTCACTACCTTGTCGACTTGTGACTCCACTTTCAAAGAAGAGAGGATTCTTGTTAATCCAAAATAGAGGACAGGGAAAAATTCTGTCTGTAACAGCTGTTCCTTTTTTGAAGCATTTTAGGAGTTGGAGGTGATTTCCTTGAATTCAAGGAGCAGCAATTACTGTTTTGTTTTGGAACTTTGGAGACAAAAAAAATGGCAAAACAACAGCACTTTTAAAAGGCAAAGGAAGCACATGGTGAGGTCAGTGCAGGAGAGAGAGTGAGAGAGAGAGAGAAAGAGACCCACACTGCTAACTGACAGAGTTAGCAGTTACTGCCTTTGCTATTGAATTCATGTATCGCTGGATATCGGAGTACAACAAGGAAAATTTAAAAAAACAGTGAGTTTCACAACTGATTTTGGAGGAATCTGTCTGGGAGCGGTCACAGCACAGAAGCAGTTAAGTGGATCTTGGCTATTCACCCTCTCCATGACCTTAAAATACGTCTGCAGTATTGAGTAGAGTGGGTTCTTTCTTGATTGCATGTTCTATTGAGCTTTGTCTCTTGATTAAACTTAAATTATAAACCATAAGTTTTAATTTAACCTGGAGCAGTGTTTTGTAGAAGAATAAGACAGTGCTATTTTCTCGCCTGTAGATTGAAAGTGGCCCTTAGTAGAGTGATATGCTCTTCTTATCGGATGCGTGAGTTTGAGGAGAGTTTACGGGTTACTGAGGATAATGCCTGCAATAAATGCTGTTGGTTCCAAATCCTATCAGATCAAATGGATCAATGGAGAGGCAATTAGAGGCAATGAGGAATTTACAAGAGCAAGGAGTTGTGATTGATGATAGTTATAGGAAGGGGGAAAGTCTCAGATATAGTCTCATAGATGGGTTAACTCCAGGAAAGGTAAGAGAGATAGGCAGGTAGTGCAGAAACCTTCTGTGGCTATCACCATTTCAAACAAGTACGCATTTTTGGAAAATATAGGGGGTGATGGATTCTCAGGAGAATGTAGCACAAACAGCCAAGTATCTGGTATTAAGACTGGCTCTAATGTAATGAGAGGTATGTCATATTCCAAGTGATCGATTGTCTTTGGGGAATCTCTAATCCGAGGCACAGACAGACGTTTCTGTGGCCAGCAGAGAAAAATCAGAATGGTATGTTGCTTCCCTGGTGCCAGGATCAAGGATGTCTCAGAGAGGGTGCAGAATGTTTTCCAAGGGGGAGAGGGAGCCAATGACATAGGAAGGGAAAGGTTTGGGATTCTGAAGAAAGATTACAGAGAATTAGGCAGGAATTTTAAAAAGAGGTCCTCGAGGTCAAAATATCTGGATTACTCCTGTCATTGGCGGAGTGGGAGGGGGATCTAAAGTGTTCAGCCATGGGGCGATTGGGTTGGTTGGTGCGGGTGTCCCAGAGATGTTCCCTGAAACATTCCGCAAGTAGGCGGCCTGTCTCCCCAATGTAGAGGAGACCACATTGGGTGGAGAGGGAAATATATCCTTGGTGATGGGGTCAGTTTGGAGGTGGCGGAAATGACGGAGGATGATACGATGTATCCGGAGGTTGGTGGGGTGGAAGGTGAGGACCAGTGGGGTTCTGTCCTGGTGGCGATTGGAGGGGCAGGGTTCAAGGGCAGAGGTGCCAGAATTGGAGGAGATGTGGTGGAGAGTGTCATCAACCACATCGGAGGGGAAATTGCAGTCTTTGAAGAAAGAGGGCATTTTAGTTGTTCGGTTGTGGAATTGGTCCTCCTGGGAGCAGCGGAGGCGGAGGAATTGGAAATATGGGATGGTGTTTTTACAGGGGGCAGGGTGGGAGGAAGTGTAATCTAGATAGCTGTGGGAGTCGGTTGGTTTGTAGTAAATGTCTGTGTTGAGTCGGTCGCCCGAGATAGAAATGGAGAGGTCTAGGAAGGGGAGGGAGGAGTGTGAGACGGTCCAGGTAAATTTGAGGTCGGGGTGGAAGGTGTTAATAAACCTCCGTCATTTCCGCCACCTCCAGACAGACCCCACCACCAGAGATATATTTCCCTCTCCACCGCTATCAGCATTCAGGAGAGACCACCCCCTCCGCGACTCCCTCGTCAGCTCTACACCCCCCACCAACCCAACCTCCACTCCCGGCATTTTCCCCTGCAACCACAAGAAATGCAAAACATGTACCCACACCTCCCCCCTCACCTCCCTCCAAGGCCTCAATGGATCCTTCTATATCCGTCGCAAATTCACCTGCACCTCCACAGACATCATTTACTGTATGCACTGCACCCGATGTGGTCTCCTCTACATTGGGGGGTCAGGCCGCCTACTTGCGGAACGTTTCAGGGAACACCTCTGGGACACCCACACCAACCAACCCGACCGACTCATGGCTGAACACTTTAGCTCTCCCTCCCACTCCGCCAATGACATGCAGGTCCTTGGCCTCCTCCATCGCCAGACCCTGGCCACACGACACCTGGAGGAAGAGCACCTCATCTTCCACCTAGCAACCCTCCAACCACACAGGATAAATGTAGATTTCTCCAGCTTCCTCATTTCCCCTCCCCCCACCTTATCTCAGTCCCAACCCTCGGATTCAGCACCACCCTCTTGACCTGCAACCTTCTTCCCTACCTCTCCGCCCCCCACCCCCTCTCTGGCCTATCACCCTCACCCTCACCTCCTTCCACCTATCGTATTCTCAGCGCCCCTCCCCCAAACTCCCTCCCCCCCCACCTTTTATCTCAGCCCACTTGGCACACCAGCCTCATTCCTGAAGAAGAGCTTATGCCCGAAACGTCAATTCTCCTGCTCCTCGGATGCTGCCTGGCCTGCTGTGTTTTTCCAGTACCACATTTTTCAACTCTGTACTCCAGCACCTGCAGTCCTCACTTTCTCCTTATACACTTAATGGTAAGGCTTCTACGGAGTCTTGCTGAACAAAGAGACCTTGGAGTGCAGGTTCATAGCTCCTTGAAAGTGGAGTCATAGGTAGATAGGATAGTGAAGAAGGCACTTGATATGCTTTCTTTTATTGGTCAGAGTACTGAGTACAGGAGTTGGGAGGTGATGTTGCGGCTGTGCAGGACACTGGTTAGGCCACTATTTGAATATTGCATGCAATTCCAGTCTCCTTCATATCGGAAAGATGTTGTAAAACGTAAAAGGGTTCAGAAAAGATTTATAAGGATTTTGCCAGGGTTGGAGGATTTGAGCTATAGGGAAAAGGTTGAATAGTCTAGGACTGTTTTCCCTGGAGCGTCGGAGGCAAAGACATGACTTACAAAGGTTTATAAAATCATGATAGGGTGAATAGACAAAGTCTTTTCCCTGGGGTGGGAACTAGAGGGCATAGGTTTAGGATGAGAGGGGAAAGATATAAAAGGGACCTAAGGGGCAACTTTTTCACTCAGAGGGTGGTACATGTATGGAATGAGCTGCCAGAGTATGTGTTGGAGGCTGGTACAATTGCAACATTTAAAAAGTATTTAGATGGGTTTATGAATAGGAAGGGTTTTGAGGGATATGGGGCAGGTGGTGGCAGGTGGGACTAGATTGGGTTGGGATATCTGGTCGGCATGGACAGGTTGGTCTGGTTCCATGTTATACATTTCTATGACTCTATGATTCTATAACTGTGAACCAGCACTCCAAGGTCTTTTTGCTTAGCAACAGTCCCCAGTTCCTTTACGTTAAGTGCTTTGCTTTCCCAAAATGTTGCAACTCACATTTATCTAAATTAATCTCCATCTGCTACTCCTCAGCCCTTCAGCCCATCTAAACAAGGTCTTGTACTCCGAGGTAACCTTCACCGCTGTCCCCTGCAGCACCAATTTTGGTGTCAGCTGTAAGCTTACTAATTATACCTCCCATATTCACATCCAAATCATTTATATAAATAACAAAATTCGGTAGACCCAGCACTGATCCTTGTGGCACATCACTGATCTAGTCCTCCAGTCTGAAAAGCAACCCTCCACCACCACCCTCTTGTCTCCTAACTTTGAGCCAAAGTTAGTAGTTCCCCATGTGATCTAACTTTGTTAACCAGTCTACCATATTTAACCTTGTCGAACGCTTTACTGAAGTCCATACAGACAACTTCCATCATTCTGCCTTCATCAATCATCATTGTCACTTCTTCAAAAACCTCAATTATTTAAGTAAGATATCATTTCCCATGCACAAAGCCATGTTGACTATTTCTAATCAGTCTTTGCTTTTCCAAAGACATGCAAATCCTGTCCCTCAGAACCCCCTTCAACAACCTGCTCACCACTGATATCAGACTCTCTGGTCTACAAATTACTGGTTTTTCCTTACCATCTATCTTAAGTTACAGCACCACATTAGTCAACCTCCAGTCTTACGGCACCTCCCCTGTGACTATGGGTGGTATAAATATCTCAGCAATGGGGCCCAGCAATCACTTCCCTAACTTCCCACAAAGTTCTGGGGTACACATGATCCAGTCCAATGATCTTATCCAGCTTTGTGCATTTTAAGATGTCCAGCACCGTCCCCTCTGTAATACGGACACTTTTCAAGGTATTGCTATTTATTTCCCCAAGATCTCTCATTTCCATATCCTTCTCCACTGTAAATACGGATCCAAAATTTTGTTTAGTATCTCACCCAACTTCTGTGGCTCCACACACTGGCAGCTTTGCTGATCTTTAAGGGGTCCTATTCTCTCCTTAGTTATCTTTTGTCCTTAATATATCTGTAGAAGCCTTAATCCTATTTGCTGAAGTTTTCTAATGTCCCCTTTTTGCCCTCCTGATTTTCCTCAAGTATACACATACTGCCCTTATATCCTTTGGTCATCTTATGACAATACTTTCCAGTTTTTTAAGAATCATTTCACCTATGAAAGTTCCCAGGTATTAAAAACAGTCAAAAATTGACACTCAATTTTGTCGGTGTTATAAAAATGCACACATTGTCATGCTGTAATGATGCTGAGGTCAAAACTCCAGAATGTAGTCAAGGCTGGATTCAGCACTCATAAAATACTTACAGGAAACCATTATAAAGCTCGTCGCTTGCACAGATCAGTGAAGAAAGGGAGAACATAACTGAATGCAGTATCCTACTTTGTGAAATAATTTACCAGCACCCATGTCTGATTCATTCATGTGAACATCATGTAAAAGAATTAAGCCATGACATTTATCAGACATTAATCCCTGTTTTCGACCCAGGTTTAGTGAGGTTCATTCCAGATAAAGGTAAGCAACGAATACTATTCACTATTGCTTGCCAGTTAGATATCCAGCTAATCATCCCTGTTACACTTTCAACAGGTCATGTAATGGTTTGGTAAATGTGCAACCATTTTAAGAAAAATATACATAGCACAAGCGAGCATAACAGCAGACCATGCTGAATAACTCAGCAACTATGAACAATTGCAACTTTTCATTCTACTTCCAATGATCGACTATATCAGTTATCCAAAACTAGCTATGACTGAACCCAGATATGTTGCTTCAGCTCTACCCAGAATATTCATGCTCTGGTGAATAGCAGCTGGTGTAGACCTCATAGCCTGAAGCAACAGGAATAGCCATCAGCTGCACTCCAGGAGTGCTTGTGTTATTAATCAGGCTGATAGCAACCTAACCTCAGAGCAAATAGGAAGATAAAGCAGCCGAATCCCTCCTACATTATTCTCATCGGCTCCTCCAATTTGTACAACAAACACAATAGCTCTACTGTTATCTGACAAAACAAGTCCTGAATACTTGACAATTGGAAAAGTTCGAATTAGATTCCCTAAAGTTTGGAAATGGGCTCTTTGGCTCAGCAAGTCCACACCAACTCTCCAAAGAGTAACCCACCCAGACCCATTTCCCTACAACTAATGCACTTAGTCTTCACATCCATGAACACTGTGAGCAAATTAGCATGGTCAATTCACCAAACTGCATATCTTTGGACCGTGGGAGGAAACTGGAGCACCCAGAGGAAACCTGCACAGACACAGGGACAACATGCAAACTGCACACAGACAGTCACCCAAGGCTGGAATTGAACCTGGGTCTCTGGCACTGTGAGGTAGCAGTGCTAACCGCTGAGCTACAGTGCTGCCCTAAAAGGACAGATGGAGGAAGCCAAGCCTTATGACACATGGTTGCTTTTCTGTGATTTGTGTCTGAGCAAGTTCAGGATGCTAAAGAAGTATAATGTTCCTAATATCCTTTAGGAAAAGAAATCAACCATCCTTACCTGATCTAGCCAACATGTGACTCTAGACCCACAAGTAGTTGACTCTTAGGGGCCCATGATAATTGCTTAGCAAGCCACTCATTTCTGGGCAGATATGAATGGGTAATAAATGCTGGCCTAGTCAATAGCATCTTGATCTCATGGGTAAATAAAAATAAACAGACCTATGCAATTCTCTGTAGAGCACAGTAAGCATTAGTTCATGGTCTGCAGTATATTAAACAGAAAGTCATATCAGCGATTGTTGTAAGGTTGAAAAGGAGTAGATGAGAGTGGTTCTAAGAAAATATATTCACTTTTTGCTTGCCTTTTTGAGAAAATAATCAATTAAATCTACCAAAAAATGAAATCTTAGAAGATAATAGAATTTGCATCGCCGCCATTTTCATTGAGATGTCTCTTAATATTTTACTCGATGAAATATTTGTGACAATAGGTGTGTCAGCAAAGTAGATTATGCGCATCCATTGTAGTGTTGCCTTTCAGAAATATCTGAGCCACTTTCAATATCACTCGCCAAAAGCTATTACAGCAAAAATGTTTCAAACTCACTTGAAAACTGACCGAGAACTTTCAATTGAATTGATCCTTCAAATGTTCACTGTTGCTCCATGTTGTGACCCAGAGGATATCTCAATGCACGGTGTGTAGCTGGGAATTTGAAATGTCTAATGGGCAGGGATATGATATGCTGCCCACACTATTCTGTAGATATCCTCAACACTGACAATGTCATTGTAAATTTGGGCTAGATGCCTGGGAATTTATTCCAGGATACTCACACTGTTAATCACAGCCATAGGACCAAGATATACTGCCAATGCTGTATCCAGATGACTTGCAAATTTATTTTCAACAAATTTGTTGAACAAATGGCAGTTGTTTACTCACTCACAAGCTCCCACCCAAAGCCCTTGCAAATTCTTCCTCTCCTTTACCCACCTTAACATCATCCGAACCTCTTTCTGCTGAAATCTTTATGCCTTTACTCCACCCACACCAATTTCACTCAAATCTTGCCACATTACTTACATTAAATTAAAATATACCTACACACATAAAAGAAATGGAAAGCATTTAAAAGGTCAAATTTTAAACATGTAAGAAATTTAACAACGGTAGTAAAACTGTTTGTTTTCAAGGAGGGTTGAATGCAAAGGTGGCATTAGCTCGTAGTTGCCTTCATTGGTGGATGAATCCTTCAGCCAATATCAGAAGAGTCTAAGCTCTCAGTAGAAATAGGGAAAGCCACAATTTTAATCAGTCACTGTGCTGCCACAGACAGGAACAGCTGAGCCATTACTTTTTGATATATAAATTCTATTTCTCAACTTGTCTCCCAAGATCTCTCACAGATGCTTACTTCTGATGAAAGAAGTGAATGAAGACTTCAGCATAAGGTGGCTCTGCAGAATTGTTCCTTTTATTATTTTTGCCAATTTCAGGTTTGACCTGAATAAAATAATCCTTTTGTCATTTAACTCTGTAGTTGTGCCTCATTGCACAAATTACTTAATTACATAAACAGCAAATAATAATCAGCTTTTGTCTAACTAATTTTCCTTAACTTCTGTCCTGTATTTTTGGATTAATCAGGACTGTTCTGATCACAGGTACATTGCATTGCATTTTATTCATCCACCTTTTCAGTAAATTGGCAATGCATCAAAATTTCACTTGCTTTCAATTTTCACTGACTGGTGTACTAGTTATTTCCTCTGTTCATTATTTGTCATAAATTTGTAAACATGAACATGATGTAAACATTTGTGGGCTTATTACAAATTGAAAAATGAGGTAGTTTTCCTCATGATTCCTCCCTTCTACAGTTTCTTCTTCAAATGTACCTGGTAATTGTGCCTATAATGCTATGCTGACATGTCTTAATTGGTTGTTTCAGATCA
Source organism: Hemiscyllium ocellatum (assembly GCF_020745735.1). NCBI lineage: Eukaryota > Metazoa > Chordata > Chondrichthyes > Orectolobiformes > Hemiscylliidae > Hemiscyllium > Hemiscyllium ocellatum. Next base: position 52,593,190 of record NC_083405.1, read on the forward strand.
GATCAAAATGAATACAAGATACATGTGCTTCACTATAATGCAAGTTAATTAGCTTAAATTACTCAAATATATAAATTTAAACTAATTATTAGCTTTTATTAATTTAAATGTATTGAAATTAACTATTAGCTTAAGCAACTTAGATATATTCATACAAGTGAGTTCCATGAACTTTCACCTGTTGGGGTCCCCTGAACAACAGTTTACACTCAAAGTTCAATCTCAATTTTCATGACACTTCTTGTGAATCCAGTCCAATGGTTAAGTCCAAGAAACTGTGAAAAGTCTTTGCTATTAATAGTATACTGGATTGAATGTTACTTGCTGAACTGCCCCTTCTGAGTACTTTTCCTGAGCACTCCTCTGTGTCTTATAAAAAACAAATCTAGGTATCACTCGAAAACAGCTTGTTCATGAGTACTTTTCCACTCTCCATCAATTGCCCATTGCTATGTCCAATTAATCTTTACTGATCTGGTCTGGAGATGTCATTTTTGGTATCATACACTATAGTGCCTCAAAGTTTTTAAATTAACATTAATTAGTGTTAGAGTAGTTAATACATTTTATATTAGTCAGTGCACTGGGTTGTATCTGTTATGTGACAGATAGTTATATTTTCATTCCCTCCAAATTTATTCTCCTTAGTATTTTCTATTAACAAGTTTTCTAACAGGTCATAATACACTCAATGTAGGTCCCACAAACCTTTTTACTTTACCGTCATCAGGACATCAGATTAAACAATAACATTTCTGTTAAATCTGCAACATTCAGTTCAGAACATTTTTAATCCAATGACTTTGGCATCTGTTGATGCTTCTTTAACAAAACCATGGTTACATTCACCTTTGAAGGCAATATATGGGGTAATTAGCTTTACGAGGTAATGGCAAAAGTACATTCAATAATAAATAGAAAGCAAATATGCAAAGACATTTTCTTTGTATGCAAGTAATTAATGTAAAGTAATTCACATTTATCATTTAATAGGAACAAAAGATTAATGTTTTAAGCTGTCATTATATTTTTGCCACCTATTACAGAAAAATGTTTTGCTAAGCATTTTTAATCAATTGTATTTCTTCCTAGCAAGCCAGATATTTTGTTATCAAAGTTCCTGCCTACCTATAACTGATTGCAGCTGTACTACTGGAAAAAATACACAGTAAGTCTAATAATCTATAAAATTCCTGTGTAAAGTCAATTTCATCTGTACATGGTTTGTGTGACACTTGCAGGTGTACAAGGGGCTTATTCTCCTGGGAGGCTGTTTCAACTTCAACAAATGTCTGGATGTCATTCAGCAGATTTCTGTGAAATAAGTAAGGCATGAAATTTCACTAAGCTGAGATCCAAGGAATCACTTTATCATGTCTGCTCTCTGCAGATCCTTTGACTCCAGGCCTCAGCATTTTCCGGAATTCAGTTCACAAAGTAATTTATCACTCATGTTTCTTTTGACCTTTCATGGGAAGAATCTTTAAAATACAAAACATAATTGACTAAGAAGCAAACACTTTAAAATTAAATTGGTTTCTGGTTTTGGAAGCTATAAGACATGCAAATTATGAATTACATATACAGCAATTTAAAAAAAAATCTTTCAGAATGGAACTCAAAAATCATTATCATAGAAAAGAATATGAGATACACACTATCAGAATTTTGTGCCAGTTTCATTTTGGATTTGTGATTATTAATCTTTCATAAACACAAGTTGTTAAAGGTTTTATCTGTTACACATTCAGACAGAGATGAATTCACCTTTATCATACAGCATTAACAGGATACTCTTTCCTCATAGCCCAGAGCCACATCATTGAAATTAATGTGTGTTGCCTTATAACTGCAGCAGTAGATAGCACTTTCAGCAAAGAATTCACAAGCAGAACAAGCATCTGTATTTGCATATACTTATACATCCTGTGGGTGCCTGTTCCTCACTTTGTTAAGTGTCCAGTGGAGCATTGTGCAAAAAAGATTATAAACAGCACACAAGGTATTCTTTCATGTCAGTTAGTCCCAAGTACGACAGGTTTTTAATCTGAATATATTTGAATATATACTGCATTACTTGCTTTTCTTCATTAAGTTAAACAATTCATATTTCCTGAGCTTCATGTAATGTGAATTAGCCTCTCCATAACTGGTTACTCCATCAGGCTTGCTTGACAGGAATATTCTGCATGTATTTAAAAAAGCCAACAATTTAATCTCAAAGTTTAAATAACTGCAGGGCTATAATTTGGCTTAAATGCAGCGTTGATCATCCAGGATTTTACTGTAATCCTTAACTGTTAAATATAAGGAAACATTATTGAAAGAACTTACAAGTTGCTAAGTATTTTTAAGTTAGGTACATTCCATTAACTTTATTGGCAAGACTGGAAGATTCCACTTCCACTTCCATGTTGGGTTCTGACATCCACAGCAGGATTCAGATGAAAATTTAAAGGGTATATAGAACATGTGCAAATACATGAACAAGATGGATCTTCATTGGAGGATCCCGCTAGCTGGCAAAAACTCAGCAAATCAGGATGGGCTAGAAAAGTGCCTCTTGGACAAGCGAGGCAGTGCTTCATCGAGGTTCTAACTTTCTCATCCATGTCCAGTTCTCAGAAGTCTTAGCCTCATCCCTCTCAGCCCTCCTCATCGCCCATCCACTTATTAATCTTTATTGTCCTAAGACTCCACCACAACCCCACCAATTTATCCTCATTTCTGTCACCTGCATACCACCCAAGCTCCTTCCATATCACTATGGAAACATCAGTGAGAAGTTCAGCCTGGCTTCCCTTACAGATTCTCACCCAGGCCTCAGGGAAGAAGAGCAGGAAGAGTTGTTCTCAAGGGATGGCAATGGGAGACTCTTCTGCCCGGCAATGGTGTCCTAGATAGTGATCACAGAGGAGTTTATTAACAATAGGATCCATTCAAGGTTGTGGCACTGTGTCAGAACAGGGTCAATGATCTCTTCTAATTCACCGAACAGGAGGCATGGTGGCACAAGGTGTCTCTCTTGTGGGCATCAGGATATGTTTTGGACAGCTAAGTGAGAAGTCTGAATATATAACTTCAATGTGCTCGTGAGCAAAGCATGAGGTAGATTGGCATGGCTGGAACCATGGATACAAACGAATAAATTGATGGGTCAGTGGGTATGATGTGGTTATATCACAAAGTTAGAACAGTGCTTTTACAAAACTCACTTTGTTACACATCAATATTGCACAAAGTAGTTTTCACTTCTTTTCATTATGCATCTTGATCCATTTTTTTCCAAAATTGATTAATCAGAGACCTACCAAGACTGGCATGTCCTATTGTTTGATTCATCTCCTTGATGGTGTAGGGGACTATGGTGTTCTTTGCAGTCTGACTTTATTTAATGAAATTGTCAGGGATTATGCTTCCCAGGGACAACTGAGCTGCTTTGTGTGGTCAAGGCCCTGAAAAAATGGAGCAGGTTCTGAGATCCCAGTCATGATGTGCAGTGCCATGTTTACTGCTGTCCCCAATCAGATCTCAGGTGTAACTTAGAGGAATAACCCAAAGCTAAAGTTCTGAAGAAAAGTCAGAAAAATGTTAACTCTGTTTCTCTCTCCACAGATGCTGCCAGACCTGTTCAGTTTCTCCAGCTTTCTCTGTACTTGGATCAGATTTCCAGCATCTGCAGTATTTTGCTTTAATTTGGATGTTTACAAAATAGTAGCTCTTGTGATTTACATACTGTTTCCAGGGAGATTGGATGGTAATGTGAATGCAGTTGATACCCCTCTGATAAAACAAGGGATGTAGTGAAATTCTTACCTTGGTTACCTGCCTGATGAACTCATTGGTGCTTGGAAGAGGATATTGGTAACCTCTTTGATGTACCTGTGTGTGGCAGCCTGCAAAATGCCACAATGGACCCCAAGAAGCAGCTAGTGGTGATAAACCTGAGAACTGCAATCACTTTGAAGGCTTTGGCACAGTGATGCCAACAAATCGCCAAAGTGCAGGGTTTGGGGAGAGTTGGTAATGTCATGGTAATATTTTTGCATGATGAACCCAAAGCTCCAGAGTTAATGCTCTGGGGACACAGGGTCAAATCTAACAGCAGCAGATTATGAAATCGTAATTCAATAAAAAGCTTGGGGTAAAACACTGCCCACTGGCAACCGTGTCACCACAGCGATCCAAAGTTGGAACCCAGAAGGTCCTGGTTGGCTTAAGAATTTGCTTTCCTTGAAAATGTCTTATGTGTATATGCTTACGGAATGAGCTGAGGAGAATGTATCTGTGCAGGAAAACCCAAGCGTGGAGGCTGTGCCCATTGATGCTGATTGAAAGTTACAACAGGCTTTGTTTAAGTTTCAAACCAGGCAGGTAATCTTTGTTTGTTCGGGACATCACTCTGAAAAATTAACCAGTGAATGGCTGTCAAATATTATGTTGATTTGCTACATGCTCAGTGTGTACACATGTTCTTTCTGCTGGTAAAGAATAGTGTCCTATGTGTCAGTATATGTGGCACCAATAAGCACAGTATAAATGCCAGTTTCCCCCTTGAATTTGCATTTTTGTAAAATGTCTTGATGCGTGCAAGACAAAAAAACTTTGATATATTGTATCTCTTTTCAACAATCCTAAAAAATGAAATGTTATACTTTCTGAAAGCCATTGCTTGAACATTTTAATTCACTGAAGTCCATGAGTATACTAATACAGAAGCCTCATGCCTATTTGAGAATCCCACAGGGAAAAGTGGATTGCTCTGGTGAAGCAGGCTTAGGCCCGCTCTGCTCAAGGTTTCCAGCTTTGGATGCAGCCAGGCAAGTAGCTGCCATCAACACAAAGGGAGCTATCAATAAACTGTGGGACCATCGGTGATCATGCCCCTGTCATTGATGTTGGTAGAAGTATTTCCTTCTCTTTACTGATTCTCTTGTGATGTGTAAAGACCTGTACTCAGTTATCAGTGGCACTGAGTGTTTGAGCATCACAGGAGCTGCCAAGATCATGGTTGCTCCTCTGCTGCCTTCTTGCAAGCTCTTGATGTTTAAGATGCACCCCTGGACTGCCTTCTGCCTTTCTGCTCCAAGCACTGCCCTATGCTGCAGACAATCCCCATATTAGCAGCTGCTTCAGCCTATGCACCCAACCATGTGACTGCCTTCCAGATTGCTCATGACCTTCTGTTCAGCAAGGTCACCTGGTTGACCGCAAACTGACAAGCTTGAGGCCACCTGTTCGTGATAAGGGTTAGAATCCTGACAGTATTCAGAGGCCAGTCAAAGAGAAGTGTGTCAATGTGAGCCTTTTAGATGAAAGAAGTGTTTACTTCATAGGGGTCAACAGACGCTATTGCTGTTTGGTAGAATCCATTGCTGGTTGGTAGAATCCTCCAAATCATGAGCTGAAACCAGGAGCTTCTCATCTCTCTGACACTGCCTGTTGCATTTCCTAATGTCATTCAATATGTTCCGCTGGACCCTGGGGTTCCTCTTTGGAGCCATCACTGAAGTTAACACCTGAGGATGCCTGGTGGTCAATAATGCCCTCGTCTGCTAGTTCTTCTACCCACTTTAATGGCAAGTTGTGAAGTCCACAGCAAATAATAAAAATTAAGGCGACATGAGCAATACATACTGGGCCAGTTCATCATTAATAATTTCATTATTAGCAGATCTTTGAGCCTCTCTATGGTTACCATGATACAAACACAACCAGTATTGTACCTGTCCTCTGCATCAGCGTGTGGGTACCTGATTAATGCTACCTCCTTAAAGCTAGCGCTTGTCTCATTAACCAGCCATCTCACCTCATCACACTGAGGATGGGATTAGCTCTGGCACATTAGGAATGCCTGATGATATAGGCATCATGGCTACTCCCAGGATACCCAGGTGTATGACTGCAGGATCTGCAATCTGTAGTCTCTGTACATTCAGGAAATGAAGTCCTTTCTAGTTCAGTAACACGCCTGCCTGCAACACTAGTACTTTAATGGCCGCATGATTACAATTAATGGCTTGTGTGCTTCTGGGACATGTCCGTAGAATTTTGCTTTTGAATGCCTCCCACTGACTTGCCATTGACTGTCCTTCAAGTAACTGTAATCAGCCCATTTTTATTACAGCAACACAGAGTTATAGAAGAGTTGTGATACAGAAGGAGGCCATTTGGCACATTAAGGCTGTGCTGGCTTGTTAAGTGAGATTATCAGACAATGTTTTCATTTTGCAAACTTTGTCTGCCTTGAGTTTAGGGCTTTTACTCCTGTTCTACCTTTGTTCTTTTCCATAATAATGCTCAGTCTAACTATCATGATCACTATCTCCAAAATGGTAACGCACTGCTACTTCATTCATCTGTTCAACTTTGTTTCCAAAGACTAAATCTTTTTAATAATCAATAACTTAGATAGACACAGGTAGATTGTAAAGGATCAGAGGAACAGACACAAGGATATCATTGCATTAACGGCTAACGACAGATAAAATACGACTTAAGTACATGTCCTTGATGCAAATAACTTTTAAAGTATTGAATTTACTGTTGAGTGAAATTATGAATCAGCAGAACTATTTCAAAAAGGAAAGCAACATTTATTCATGAGGGAATGGAACAGTACGGTTTGGGGTAGATGACAAATAGCAAATAGGATTCTCAAAGGGTTTAACTGAGAGGGGAAGCCAGCTGAGCTAAGCATCCTCAATTCATTTTACATCTTCTCATTAGAGATGATATGAATGAAATGTCAATTAATGAGACTACTGCACAATACGATCATATATTTTGTGAACATATCTCAGGTTTTAATCGTGGTATCTTATGTGACATTCCTCACCTTGCTAGTGAGAATTTAGAAATAACATCTTATTTACCCAACCAGAATCACCTGAATTTGAAAAAATATTGGAATTTTGTTACTTTATCAACAGAGTAGAACTCTGTGTTCCTGTGTCAACACTTTAATACAATATTTATTGATTAAATTATTATTTGCAATTGATAATTATTCCAAAACAATAAATTTACATACAATCATTTCATAAAGGAAAATAAACTTTGAATACAAAATGAAAACCAAAACAACTGCAGAAGCTGTAGGTCAAATAAAACCAGAAATTGCTGGAAAAACTCAGCAGGCCTTGCAGCATCTGTGGAGACAAACATCACTAAAGCTGAAACATTAGCTCTGATTTCTTTCCACGGATCCTGCTGAGCTTTGGCAGAAAATTCTGTTTTTTGTTTAAGCTTTGAATACAGTTTGGAGACATTCCTCAAAATATTCAAGAAAAAAGGGAAAGTGAAAACGGAACAATAAGCCAAATAGGCTGACATCAGGAAAATGCTGGAAACCATTGTTATCAGCTGGATTATCAATTTAGAAAATCATAGGTTTATAGCCCATGCCCTTTGGTGAGGGGTGGTCGGTGGGAGCAATGTAAAATGCTTGCCTTGGTAAAAGCCAGTTTAGGCCTTTAAGGGATGAATTGATAGTGATCTAAAGGCTCTGCTGCTGGTATTTAATGAGCAGTGAAAGGTGCCTAGATCAATTGACCAGGTCTGTGCCTACCTCACCAGCCTTGCCCTGGCAAACTCTGGCATTTAGCTCCACTTTGGAGCATACTGAAGCCTGTCTTGTTGCAATGCTGCTGCAAGGACAGGTATACAGCATAAGGCTTGGACTAGGCTGTGCACCTCAGGGATCTTTGCATGGCCTTTTATTATTCACTCATTTCACACCTATTTCAATGCTCTCAATATCCCTGCCTTGCCAGCCAGAGCTTGATTGCTCACAATACTTTTGTCTTGCCTTGTCTTTCAGCAGGGACACAGTTGACAGCAGGAAGGGGGTGGAAATGTTACTGCTAAATCAATGTTATACCTGTACCATGTGCCAGCATTGCTGATCTCAAAATCTCTGCATGTGCTTCCAGCGGACAGTCATGTCTTAGAGTCTAATAGGAGTTGTCCTCATGCAACTCAAGGGAGACATTCTTTAGGCTGGGAATCTCACTAGAGTAAGCAAAAGGCAGCTGTCGAAATCAGTCCAGGAGCATTAGTTCAGTCAGTTGCTCACTTGGGGTGGTCACGGTTAAGGGGCTCTGTAACTCTGCAGTCCACGGATGGACACTCAGTTTACAGGGTAGCTGTATCTTAGAGCTACTCGATCTCTTAGTGGTCACTCACTTTGTTCACAACATCCCTGCCTTGCCTTCTAGTGCTTTTCCCACTCAGTCACCATCTAATAGCTGGCAGTGTCTCTGGCTTACCTTCCTGCTTACAGCAGACACAAAACCAGGCTGCTTGTCATGTTAGTGAACTGTCATCAGTTGTCCCATACCAGACCGCTCCATCTTCTTTCCTCATGATGTGGTCAGTGGTGCAGCCCAAGCAGGAGGATTCAAAAGCACCCCCCAGGTACAGTGTGCCATTGACTCTGGACACATCACATTGAGAAGACCGCCTAATAATGCAACTGAATTCATAAATCAACAAGATTTCCATTCCACCAATGTACAAGTCAACTGTGAGCATCAGAACCTCATCTTAGAAGTCTGCACCAGAAACCTGGGAAGTAGCCCCAATGCCTTATATCCTCAAGAATGCTCACGTTCCTGCTGAATCTGAAGGTCCTTTTACAAATAGTTACTACGCAACAAGGGCTACTCTCTGGGACCATGGCTGATGATTCCACACACAATTCCATGACTGACACAAGGCATAGATATAATGTAGCGCATTGTGCATTGGGGTCATCATCAAGCAGACAATAGGCTGCTGAAGATGAGGTACCGCTGCTTGGACTGGTCTGGAGGAGTCTTACAATTGTTATGGACTAGGCCAGACCACTCAAAATTCTTAAGCAGACAGCCCAGACCATAACTTTGCAATTTGGTAAGTGTACAGTGAAAATTACCCGGCATAAGTTAGCTAGGTTTTAAAACTACTAGATTTTAAAACAGATAAAAATGGATTCATAAAATTACACAATGAAACACAAAGAACAGAATAAAGAACCCCTACAGAACTCAGTCGATCTAAACTAGATTTAAGTATGCTGTTCCAAATATACACAATAGTCCCAATAAGCAAACTCCTTTTAAATACCTGTTTAAATGGAACACATGCTTACGCAGAAAGAGAGAGAGTTTCCACACAGCTCACTGTTGAACTCCCAAATAGTTCAGGCCTTAACTAAACTGTTCAGCTAGAGAGCTGACCACTGCCTGTTCATTATACAGGTCCATTCTAAAACATGACCACTTTGGCCTGGAGTCACAGCTGTTTACATATAAACAAAATCCCTTTCATTTCTGTATCAACCAGACTGATTGGAGCCTGGCCCAGTTTATTACCCCTCTGAAAGTAATCAAGGACAGAGTCTCCTTGAGCCAAGGAACACCTTGTAGAATAAAAAGGACTAGCTTTGCGACATGCTATAATCTGGACACAGCATGCTCTCAAATTAAATCATATTGTGTTCCACATAACTGGAGCAGGCAACAAGGGAATGTTATAGAGGCAATGAGCTGGGAGAATAGGACCAGCACTCTGATGAGGACATTGGGCAAAAGGAATATCACCTCCTGCCGATAAAGAACAGCAGTATTTGGTGCTAGGAGGCAGGCTGGACCTAATTCTCATCCAGTTCCAGTAGATGAGCTGGGTGCAGTGATCACTCATTAATTGTAAATTTATTGGTACTGCAAACTATTTGATAGATGCAGCTTCAGTTCATTTGATTTCTGTTCATTTTGGTATTGCTGAATAAAAATGAAAGTTTTGAAATGATAAAAAGATTTCCCTTTATGAAATGATCGCACATTGAAAAATGATAAGGTACAGGGCTGCAGTGGGCATTGGAGAAAAGGTAGCAGTGGCTTTGAGGGTTGTAAAATGGGAAATGGCGAAGGATATGGGCACTATGTATTCCAGGGCTAAAACAACCATAGGTGTGGGAATCTGTAGCTGTATACAAAGTCAGTGTGAGTCATGGCACACGTCTGCTGTGAAAAGCATTGCTTTATGGCTGCTGGGCCACTCTGCCCACACTGAACATCAACTCCAAATTGCTAATGCTTGACTGGGTGCATGGTTAGGGTTCCTAGATGACACTAGTGCCAGACATCCACATTTATCCAGCAGTGTGCGGGAGAATTGGGCTAGCATTGGGTGAGAGGGACACTAAAGGATCAGAGTACATAGCGAATTAGGTGAGTTTAGGACAATCACAACAGGAAACCTGTTAGACCTCACAGAGACAAATCCTCTGTGAATCCTGATGAAAATCACACTTGGCTAATTTCTGGTAAGGTTTAGCCCTCGAGCTGTGAAGATGACTCAGGTGAATTATGTGAGTGGACAACAAGCTGATAGATGGAGAACTATATGGATAAATGTAAGGTTACTCGCTTAGTAGCAAGAGAAAAGCAGACTATTTTATAAAGGCATGAAGCTTCTAATTGTTGATGTACAGAGGTTTGAGTGTACTTGTACAAGAAACACAGAATGTTACCATAGGTTCAACAGGAAGATTATAGAACCGAAACCTTAACTGTGTTTCTCTATGTTGCATAAAATATTGAGTTGTTCCATCAATCTATTTCTTTATTAAATATTTCTATCATTCATTCTATGATTATGCTTTATGATTATAGATAGTTAGCAAGCAACAAATACATGTGGCATGTTTCACACAGATTTGGTGAGTCCAGACATTGAAAAACTGTTTCCTGCTTTGGTCTTCATATTTAAGAAAGGATATTCTTGCATTGGAAACAGTTTAGTGAACGTCCCCAGTTGGTTGTTGGAATGGGAGCACTGTCCTATAATGAGGGGTTGACTACATTGAGATGATATTCTCTAACGAAGAATGGGAAATGATCTCTGATTCAAACATTCGAAATGTTGAAGGATCTTGGCACATGAGTACTGAGAGGTTGGGGAGATTTTTGCCAGACTGCACCAAGATAGGCACAAGGGGAAGGGCCAGAAACATCACAAAGAGCACTAATTCATTTGCTCCCAAACACAGTCCCACTGTCAGGAAAAGTTACCAAAGCTGGGATAGGGTTTGGACAATCTTACTGCAACAAAGTGGCAAGAAGCCAATTTGAACATCGAACTGCCCTACTAAAGGCCATTTTACCAAGCTGCCACATTTTACCACATTTTACCCTCTCCCTCCTACCAACTGCTAAGACTCCACCTGCCAAATATAGGTGACACTACCAGCAGTGGTCAATGGATGTTGTTTTTAGATCCATTGACAAGGTCATGGACAAGAAGGAAAATCCACAGTTCCTGTGATTTCTTGAGGACACCAGACCGTTAGTTGAACATTTGTTTTTAACAAATTACTTCAGCGGAAATCCTCAATTCATTCTGGGTTTGTTTATCACAGTAATGGCCACCATTCCTGATGGATCTGCTGATCAATCGGCCATCTGAGGTGGCAACTTTCAGGGGTAAGAATGGTTAGAGGCAGCTACAATAAGCTGTTGGCAATCTCACTAATCAGCCATTTTGTAGCTTTCAGACATTCCTGGTGAACATTGTGACCTTAGCGGTATTGGTAAAATTCTGCTGATTGATTCCCTAAGCTGGGGATCTAGAATACAGGGGACACAGAATAAGGGATCGATCTTTCAAGACTAGAATAAGTACAAAACATGTACACTGGAAGGGATGTGAGTGTCTGGGATTTTTAACCCCATAGGGTTGTAGATAGTCTGCTGTTGAATATATGTAAGGCTGAGGTTGACAAATTGTTGTTCTGCTCGGGAATCAAGAGATAGCGAGACAGGCATGTCAGTAAAATTGAGGCAAAAGATCAGCCAAGGTCATTATTAAAATGGCAAAGCAGGCTCAAGGGACATCAAGTCTCATCCTGCTCCTCCTTGTTTTTTTGATGCTCCTGTGAGTCTGCTCAGCTTGCTGCCCAACCTTACACGTTAGATGTTGCCTTAATCATGGGAAAGACCTGTACTGTCAAATATTGAGACACAGGCATGCCAACTGAAAACTTTCAAACTGAGTGTCACGTGACCAGAGAAAATGTCACTTCTGGTTCTAGAGTATTACATGTGACCTGAGTTCTGAACCTGATCAGTGCTGTATAATTTACTTTCCTATATTGGCATACCTCTTGCATCAGAATTGTAACATTAGATAAATTGTTTCACTTTAAAAAAGTTGCAAGAAGCTATGAATCTTACAAGGTATTTATGGAAGAATATCCTGATTGTATGTATATATATTTAATATATGTATAAAACCATTTAAGATTAGACATACGATCCTATTCTACTACCCTCGTACTTCTGACTTTTATAGTCAAATGTGAATTGCTCACTGTAATTGTTCAGAGCTACCCCAGGAATATGTCTAATGTAATTGATTACCACGACTGACTTCATTTCTTTCTCCAGTCATCCTGTCTCTCTTGCTTGTACACTTGACCCCCTGCACTATAGAAGATAGACAAGGCATAAATATCTTTCTTATCTCACTATTATAAAGTCAAAAGTAATCCATCACTTAGGAAACTTTATTTCTCCTTCTTTCAGATGACCTTGGTGCAAGATATAAAAAAAACTTATCACCGTAACCAGGGTAAATCTTTTTTTTTTGCGGCTAGATCATAGAGCATATTAATGAAGTTGTAAATGTGGCAAAGACTAAAACACAGTTACAATTTTCCATTCTGCTTCTGATCAAATGCTGTGTGAATTTCTATGAAATTCTCTTTTAAAGCAAGAAAAACCCAATCAAATTGTTGCTTTGTATTTAAGGAAAAGAGAATATTCTGTTAGTTTCAGAGTAATTGAATTTTACATCTTCGAGGTCTAACTAATGCTTTGTAGAGAAACATTTTGTGCAGGACCAAGGATGATAATAAAGATGTTCTTTCAGGTATATTCTTTCGAGTGCAAAAAAATTGGTAACAAATATTTAATGGTTAACTAGTTACATCCTTAAATGAAAAATATTCAATACACAATGATTTGTCATTGTATCAAATCATAAAATTTGGCAAGCTGAAACTATTTTTCTTGTCGTATGGAAGGGGCAACATGTTTTTAGTTTGACAAGAGTTAGACATTCTTTAATTCCACATACCATGAGTGCCCACTGGGCTTATCTTCGTCTTTTTTTTAAACCTTGCCTTTTAAGTTAATTTAGGAGAAAGTGAGGACTGCAGATGCTGGAGATCAGAGCTGAAAATGTGTTGCTGGAAAGGCTCAGCAGGTCAGGCAGCATCCAAGGAACAGGAGAGTCGATGTTTCGGGCATGAGCCCTTCTTCAGAAATTTTAAGTTAATTTCCCAATTTTGGTCAATTTTCAATAAGAGATATCCCATAATTTATTGTCTTCCTTCTATTTTTCATACCATTTGCATTTTATGATGAAAATAATTATACATATTTATTATAGAATGAAGTGGAGTTGAACTGGTACCACCTGTATAGTAAATTATCTCTTGGGTTAATATAAACAGCATGCTAAATTGTTATTTTATTTTCCCTGGCTGTTCCTCCAATCATCTACCAATACATGATAACTCATGACAGTGCAATAGCACAGCATGTTCCAACTCAATGCTTTGCACAATTGTAGATCATGGATACAAACCCAGCTATGTTATCAGCAGGTAAATGTCAAGCTGATGCTGAGCATATTTCAAGAAAACTTGAATTTGCACAACAAGGACATTGTATGTATTACATATTAATATTGCTGAAATAAAAAGACATTTTGTTGAAGATTCTTGCAGATTGTCCTGATGAGTGCAAGATGAAAAGTTTCAACAAAATGTGCCTTTTCTCTCAGTACTCAAGTTGTTTAGCACCAAACACCAGTAAATATTAGTAAAATATTCATACAGAAACTGATTTGTGTCTTTTAACTCATGACTCTAATTTCTTTAATTGTGTTCGGTAGGTTTTTCAAGACCGACTTGACCAATAGAACCATACATGTAGCCGACATTTGTCGGAAGACAGCAAGTACATTGTTCTTGATTTTCCACACACACATCTAGCTTACCTTTAGGATTTCCAATACACACTTACCCTCCAGTGGTGCTGGATCTCACAAAATTATGAAATATTTGAACCACAGGAGGAATTTTAAAGATACTTCAAAGTGAAATGCTGATTTAGACTTTTTTCTTGCAGCCAGTTAAATAACACAATTTGTTGAGGCCTAAGAAATGTAAGTCACAAATAACTTGGATTTCATTTTTCTATAAATTATACCAACATGTGTATCAATGTCTATGAATCAAAAATGGTTTGGATTTATTCTGCCACCTTTGCTCTGGTGATATGATACTGTCATTAACTTGCCTAGATTTTCCGTAAGAGTTGAAAATGTGTTGCTGGTTAAAGCACAGCAGGTCAGGCAGCATCCAAGGAATAGGAAATTCGACATTTCAGGCATGATGAAGGGCTTATGCCCGAAACATCGAATTTCCTATTCCTTGGATGCTGCCTGACCTGCTGTGCTTTAACCAGCAACACATTTTCAACTGTAATCTCCAGCATCTGCAGACCTCATTTTTTTACCCGTAGATTTTCCGTAAGTCCAGAAGACATGGGAGCAAAACTTGGGCCATTGGGCTCATCCGAGTCTGCTCAACCATTCAATGGTGGATAAGTTTTTCAATCCCATTCTCCTATTTTCTCCCCATAACTCCTGATCTCCTTGATACTCATCTATCTCAGTCTTAAATACACTCAATAACCTGGCCTCCACTGCCCTTTATTGCAATGAATTCCATAGATTCGCTACTCTCTGACTGAAGCGGTTTCTCCTTATCTCTGTTCCAAAGGTCTTCCCTTTACTCTCAGGCTGTGCCCTTGGGTCCTAGTCTCTCCTACCAATGGAAACATCTTACAAACATCCACTGTGTCCAGGCCATTCAGTATTTTGTACATTTCAATTAGATCCCCCTTTATCCTTTTAAATTCTATCAAGAATAGACCCAGAGTCTTCAAACGTTCCTCATATGTTAAGCTATTCATTCCTGGGACCATTCTCGTGAACCTCCTCTGAACATGTCCTTCCTGAAATATGGGGCCCAAAACTGCACATGATACTCTAAACGTGGTCTGACCAGAGCCTTATAGAGACTCAGAAATACATCCCTGCTTTTATATTCAAGTCCTCCCAAAATAAATGCCATCATTGCATTTGCCTTCCTTACTACTGACTCAACCTGCAAGCTTACCTTGAGAGAATACACTTTCAAGTAATCAGAAATCACATCTTTCACGATGGATTCCAGGATCTTACCCACGATCGAGGTTAGGCTAATCAGTCTGTAATTTTCCATCTTTTGCCTTACTCCCTTCTTAAACAGGGGTGTCAAATTAGTGATTTTCCAGTCCTCTAAGACCCTTCGTGATTGTAGAAATATCTGAAAGATCATCACTAACGCCTCCACTATCTCCCTTAGAACACTGGCGTTTAGCCCATCTGGTCCAGGTGACCTGTCCACCTTCAGGCCATTCAGTTTTCCTAGCAGTTTCTCCTTTGGTGATAGACACCATTCTTGGCTCTGCCCCCTCATTCTCTTGATTTTTTGGGATATTAATTACGTCTTCCTTCGTGGAGACTGACGCAAAGTAATTATTCAGTTCCTCAGTCATTTCTTTATTTCTCACTACTATCTCTCCAGCATCATTTTCCAACAGCCCAATGTCCACTTTTGCTTCTCTTTTGCTCTTTATATATCGAAAAAAACTCTTACAGTCTTCTTTTATATTACTGGCTCACTTGCTCTCATATTTAATCTTCTCACTCCTTATTTCGTTATTTGTTGACCTCTTTGGTCTTTGTAAGCTTCCCATTTTCATGGTAAATATTCTTGTTCAACAATAACTTTCTCAGGAAATCCTACTGCAAATGGTGTGATTGAGTTGGGCTATCCAAACAGAGTTGAAAAATAGCCACAGAAGCTGTTGATGCACAGTTAATAGCGCTGCCTCAGTTGTCTGACTCATTGTCCTGGTTATTTTAGCGAAATATTAAACACCCGGACCTCACCTCCTAAACCTGATTTGCACCTCCTTAACTCCCTAATTCAGTTTATATACCCCTCAGTAATTCCCCTTTCGTAACTCTACCAACATACATTATCAAAAGCCATGCATAGGTGGAATATAATTGTAAATATCTATTAGAGACATCAACATGTGTTAAAAAAAGCACTCATTAGTGAAAGCCTATTCCATAAATATAACTTTCCTCAAGAATATATTTTCTTATAAAAGTATTAGTATTCATAACCAGACAAAGATAGCTAATTCTACCTCAAATTGCAACTGTAACAACTCCTAAATAGGTGTGGCTACCAGACAAGCAGTATTAATTCTATAATGAGAGAATTTAAGCCAATGTCAAACAAAGTGGTTTTTTTTCAATTCAGATACAGGCAGGCTGTGTTTTTTATTTTTGAAGGGCAATGATATTTAATAATGTGAGAGTTCGGCAGTTCCACAGACTCCATCGCCCATTTACAAGTATTTATGTCCATTCCAAAAATGCATAACTCACAAACTGCAGAATATGGGCCTGGTGAAAATAGCACCTCTTTGAACTGAGCAATGAGTTCAAATGGTCCTGCTCAGATGAGGTCTTTATTATTTTCTGGGTAATCCAAGATGGAGGACGGGAAAAGTTTCTGGCTGTAACAGCTGCTCCTTTTTTGAGATGTTTTAGGTGCTGGAGGTGATTTCCTCAAATTCCAGGAGCAGCAATTACTGTTTCATATGCTGTTGCATTGTTTTGGAACTTTGGAAAAAGAAGTCAAAACAATAGCAGTTTTAAAAGGAGAAGAACAGACAAAGGGAACACATGGTGAGGACAGTGCAAGAGAGAGAATCTGCATAGTTAGGCATTTGGATGGGTATATGAAAAGGAAGGGTTTGGAGGGATATGGGCTGGGTGCTAGCAGGTGGAGCTAGATTGGGTTGAGATATCTGGTCGGCATGGACGGGTTGGACCGAAGAGTCTATTTCCATGCTGCACATCTCTATGACTCTATGACTCTATCTGTGATAAACATCCTGCCCTTATTCCACTCCCTGCTGGGGAAAATAGGGTATTTGGAAAAAAGCATTGGAATACAGGATTAGGATTGGCAACACCATTTTAAATAAGCCATGGAGTCTCCATGACTCCACAAACATCTAAGCCTTTGTGTCCATTTTAGGAAAACAGCGAAGATTATCCATAAAAGTTTATAATTTTCCCCTGGTTTTCCCAAAGATATCCATGAAGAAGTACAGTTCCTTGGGAATTGCACTCATTTGTAAAAATTCCATAATCAAAACTTTGAGACCAGATGGTTTAAATTTAGGGTGGGGCATATGAAAAATGCTACAGCAAAGAGATCCAGTATTTTGTAAGTATTGTTTGTATTTTGAAATCTTAGCTTGTCAAAATTTATTTAAGGTCAGGTTTCTTCTCATAAAGTTAGATCCCACAGTTCATTCTTCATTCATCGATCACTTGAACCATGTTTCCCTACGACTTGATAGAAGGGGCAGGTTACCTATTCCATGGTTTATATCAGTGCAGGTATTACGATCAACTGCCAAAAGGGTTACAAGAAAGAAATGGCAGATAATTTCCATACATGCTTTGATCATATAACTAAAAAAAAATTTCATTATCAGTGAGCCTATATTTCATTAAAACACAGCAATGTGCATTAGTGTGCCAGTGCTCGACAACCGTTGCACCAATTCAAATTGTTTTGCTTAACAATTCCGTGCTAATGAACAGAAATAGGTTGACTCATTTTGCTATAAAATATCAATCCTTTAAGTTCATACATCATACAGGTTTGTTTTTAGCTTTTTTCCCCAGAGGAGATATATAGATTATATATGTATATATATACATATATAAATATTGCTATACAATCTCAAACAAATTGGAAAACCTTTGAACTCTGAAGTCATTTCAGAATAATTTCCAGATAGTGCATTTCACTGAACTGAGCTCAGTTCAGGTTCAAATTAGCAAAAATGTCCAGTAAACGTGAAGTCTTTACTAGATTGTTTGCCTCCTGTCATAATGGTGAGCAATGAGTGCGCAGTTACCATTTAAGTGTGAAATAAAAACCGATAAACTAACGTATTTTTTAAAAACAAAATGGTAACTTGGTCACAATGCTTACAAAATTGCATTCTATTCTGGATAATCCAGTAAAAAGGTTGGACCCTAGATTTCCTCTGGTTAGTAGATGATGGGCAAACTGGAACTAATATGTGTTTCCAGCAGGAAGCTATAGCCATATCCAGAAGGAAACCTCATTGGCTAGCGAAGGTAAATTTATAGTCCTCATGAATGGTTCATTGCTTCTTGGAGAAAGCTGCATCTGATTCAACTACAACCTTTAGAATGTTGGTCAGGTCCCCTCCCTCAATCCTTACCCCTCCTTCATCTCTGATGGTCTGCATTGTCCTTAATTGGTTTGTCATTAATTAGTCAATTGGGAAACATAGGTCATTCATTGGTGGTGGTTAATAGATGAAAAAATTCTATGGATGCTGATGGAAAAAAGATCCAGTTGTATGTAACAGGACATCTGGATTGAAAAGACAATAAAAAGAAAGTTGATCAGAACATGGTGGTTGTAACAGTGGTCATAGAGGAAGAAAGGAAAGTAAAGAGATGGATCATATCATCATAAAACATCAGACCAAAATTAGACAGAGTCTGATCTGCCATTTGATCATGGCTGATACGTTTTTCAACCCAATTCTCCTGCATACTCCCATAACTGTTGATCCCTTTACCAAACAAGAACCTGTCTATCCCTGTCTTAAATACACTCAATGACTTGGCCTCACATCCTTCTGTGTCAATTAGTGCCACAGATTCACCACCCTCTGGCTGAAGAAATTCCTCCTTATCTCAGTTCTAGTGTTGCCCCTTCACTCTGAGGCTGTGCCCTCTGATCTTTGTCTCTCCTACAGGTGGAAACATCTTCTCCACATACACTCTATCCTCCCCTCTCAGTATTCTGTAACTTTCAACAGATTGCCCTCTCATTCAACTAAACTCCATCCAGTATAAACCCAGAGACCACAACTGCTCTTCATGTGACAGGCTCTTCATCCATTCTTGTAAAGCCAGTGCATCCTTCTTATATGTTGAGCCCAAAACTGCTCACAATATTCCAAATGCTGTCTGACCAGAGCCTTATACAACCTCAGCAGTACTTCTCTGCTATTGGATTTTAGCCTCCTTGAAATGAACGTTTACATTGTACTTATCTTCCCAACTGCCAAGTGAGCCTACACATTAACCTTAAGAGAATCCCAAATCCTTCTGTGCCTCTGTGCTTCAGATTTCCAAAGCCTTTCCCCATTCTGAAAAGAATGTCTATACCTTTATTCTTCCTGACTAAACGGCATAACCTCACACTTTGCCACATTGTGTTCAATCTGTTATTTCTTTGCCCTTGCTCCTAGCCTGTCCAAGTCATTCTGCAGCCTCCCTGCTTCTTCAGCGCTACCTGTATCCCCACCAACCTTTGTGTCATCCGTAAACCTAAAAACAATGTCCTCAGTTTCTTCATCCAAATGGTTAATGCATAACGAGAATAGTTATGGTCCCAACACTGACCCCTGTAGAACTCCACTAGTCACCAGCTGCCATCCTGAAAAAGGTCTCTTTTTTCCTAATTTTTGTCTTCTGCCAGTCTCCTCTATTCATGCCTTAACACCCTTACCTTAATTAACAGATTCCTGTACAGCACCTTGTCAAAGGCCTTCTGGAAATCATGTCCACTGGCTCTACTTTGTCTATTTTGCTTGTTACCTCCTCAAAGAATTCTAACGGATTTGTTTGGCATGACCTCCCTTTGATGGAGTAATGTTGGCTCAGCCCAATTTTAACATACACTTCCAAACACTCATCCTCAATTACGGATCAGTAACCAAGGTCAGGCTAACCAACCTATAGTTTCCTGTCTTCTTCCTTCCTCCCTTCTTAAACAGGATGTTACATTAGCCATTTCACAGTCCTCTGAGATCTTTCTTGATTCCAGTGATTTCTGAAAGATCATCACCATTGCATCTACACTGTCCTCAACTATCTCCTTCAGAACTCTGGGTATAATCCGTCTGGTTGAGTGATTTACCAACCTATGGCCCTTTCAACTTCCCCAGAACCTTCTCCTTAATGATGACCATCACACTCATCTCTGCTCGATGCCTCTCATGAAGTTCTGGTATCATGCGGCTGGTGTCTTCCACTGTGAAAACTGATGCAAAATACCTATTCATTTCCCCTGCTTTTTCTTTGTTCCCAATTTTTACTTCATCAACCTCATTTTCCAGTAATCCAAAGTCCATTTTAGCCTATCTCTTATTTTTAGATATTTAAAAATACTCGTCATTTTTATTCATATTGCTAGCTAGCTTACTCTCATGTTTTATCTTCTCCAACCTTATTGCTTTGTTTTTAGTAATCATCTGCTCGTTTTTAAAGATTTCCTAATCCTCTGGCTTCTCAATAATCTTCATTATTCTGTGTGCTTTTACTCCTGCTTCTGTGCTGTCCCTGACTTCCTTTGTCAGCCAGTGGTGGCCTCATCCTCTCATTAGTGTGCTTCTTCTTCACTGGGCTGAAATTACTACTGTGCTTACCTAACGACCCCCAGAAACCCCTACCATTGTTGCTTTACCATCTTCCCTGCTGGGTTCCCCTTCCAATCAAGAGGATTTTCAGAAGTGAATTCAGATCATGGGACATAATCAACTCAAGGTAAGGCTACTAATGAAAGAATAAAATGGGCAGCTCAACCTATAGCCTATCTTTTGCTAATGCAAAAAAAACCTGACTTTATCTTGATTTTTTCTGTTGGTATCTTGGATTAGGTAACAAATCCACTGGACAGCAGTGTTTTGCACAGTAATTCATTGTTGTGTAATACATTGACAGAATGATTATTGCACGGAGAAATGTCAACACATAATCCTTGTAGTAATCAATTGCATCTACTTTATGTCTTGGTTATTCAAAAAGTTTTGTTTGCAAAACATTCAGGAATTTGTAACAATTCAAAAATGAAACCCATAAAGCTAAATTTTGCCATGAATTTACATGTATTTATACAGTAGCAGTAAGTTTTATGTAGACACCAATGTCATAACCTCATAAAATGTTTTCTATTTCTGCTTTATTTGCACAGTTAAATTAAAGGCAACTAATCAAATACATTTTTTAAAAAAATATGATAAATGCATTCAAGTGGTATAGATGTAAACTCCGATCATTATCTTTTATCTAACTGTGTGAAATTAGTTTGCTTACAATCTCTTAACTGCACTAACATTTGTGCTGTTCAGTGCAAGTTGTTTTGCAACATTTCTTATCCCATTACTCTTCATTAACTTTGTGCACTATCGGACATTTGTACAGGATGAGTTTACTTTCTGAAAAATAAATAAAATGCTTCATTCTAAAGCAATAAAATGATTTAAAGAACCTACAATTATGCAACACTTGGTCACCTTTAAAGTTAAACCTGCTTGTTTGGTTGCAGAGATTTCTAATTATGGGCAACAACAAAGAATCACAGACCTGAAACTTTAAACCCAACATCCTCTCTCGGCAGATGCTGCCTGAATTGGCAAGGAGATGCAATTTATTCTGTCTTTATTTCAGATTTAGAGCATCTGCAAGAGTTTATCTTTTCCTTAGGTTTCTAAACAAATCTTTTTTTAGCCGTGAGACTAGGTTTAATTCCATGTTGGAAAAATGGAAAGGAAGCTAGCTTTCACTGCTGCGATTGCAAGGAGGTTTGATTCAAATGTAGTTTTCAGGAAGCATCAAAAACACAAATTCAGAATCATGTCAACATACAGACATTGTCATTAATTTGCTCCAGTGCAGAGTAATAATTGATGATATGGAAACTACAAAAATCCCATTGGTACAGTAGGGGGTGCTGTTCCCCATTGTATGGTCAAATGCATTTCCAGCACTTCCAAGAGTAGTTTTACATTTCAGTGCAGATACTACATACACAGTTCAAATATTTGGTTGCAGCAATTAATAATCAATCATTCTGCAGGAGTATACAGTCTATAAAATAATTACAAAGGAAGTTCTGACAGTATTTAAAAATCATATGGGGTACCTGAGCTGAAGGTAATTGAACAATAGGTGAGGAAGATCAGTGACATTGGACAGCAGAAGAGTCTGCAAAAGGAAGCACAGTACATTATGTTGGGAATTGTGCAGGTAAAAATGGATGTGGGGGGGATGGGAGAAATACAGAGAGTTGCTGGGGAGGCAAGTGGGCAGTCAGAGGGCAGCAAGAGGTTACGTGCAAAGGAATAAGAAGAGATTAGGAGTGACAGGAAACATAACGATTGATGGCCAATAGAAGATTTGGGTGTGAAGCAGTGTTGAAGAAGAAGGTACAGCCTAGTGAGAAACCTGAATAGAATTAAGAGGGGAAAAGGAGGAGAGAGAAGGAGATAAGGGGTATCAAGGTCAGAATCAGCTGAACAGCAGAGTATAGAAGAAAAAGCAGGATCTTGGAAAATGCGGAGTATGGAAAACAATCAGTTAGTGGGAGAATTATTTGTTCTATGGTTGTACAGGTAGACAATCCTTTATCAGAAATCCAGAAATACAAAAAGCTCCAAAATCCGAAGGTTTTTTATGAAGTTTTTATCTCATAAACATGGTTATTTGATGTGCAAACAGTTAACCCAACTCCACACCCACTCGATGTGTGTCACTTAGATGCAATATGGGGGGTGGGGAGGATGTGGCCCAGCACTGACAGGCCTTAATTCTGTCTTAGGGCCTGTTACTCACACTGAGTCTGCTGTTCGGTAAGATTTTTTAAAAAAAAATCATCATTGAGTTGTCACTTATTCTGAAATTTGAAAAATTCAGAATTCCGAAAACCAGCTGTTTCCGAGTGTTTTCGGACAAAGGATTGTGCACCTGAATTTAGAAAATCTATTTCCATACTGATTTTATAGATCTCCACACTAATGCTTGTGATATGATTCTGTTGTCTGTACCTTTCAAGATATTTTGCTGAGTCTTCAATTGCACATTCAGAGATGGAGGGTGAAGTGCTATAATAGGTGAGGGTAATTTCTACTTTGGGTGATTTTGTGAAAAAGAATGAGAAAGATTCAGCCGCCTGTTATACCTGTGATGTATTGGATGTAGATTTGCTCGCAGAGCTGGGAGATTTGTTTTCAGGCATTTTGTCACCATGCTAGGTAACATAATCAGTGAGCCCCCGGATGAAGCACTGGTGGTATGGCCCCCTTTCCATTTATGTGATTAGGTTTCCTTGAGTCGGTGATGTCACTTTCCGTGGTGATGTCATTTCCTATGGTGACGTCATTTCTGGTTCTTTTTCTCAGGGGATGGTAAATGGGATCCAAGTCTATTTCTCCAACTGGAACTCTATCAAGAAACACATTGATTTGGATCTCATTTACCACCCCCTGAGAAAAAGAACAGGAAATGATGTCACCACAGGAAACGGCATCACTACAGAAAATGACATCACCACCCAAGGAAACCTAAACACATAAATAGAAAGTGGACCATACCATCAGTGTTTCATCCAGAGGCTCCGTCATGATGATACTTAGTATGGTGATGAAACATCTGAAAATGAACCTTCCAACTCAGCAAGAAAACCTACATCCAGAATCGCAACCTGAGCTACAAATCTTCACAAAACCCATTAACATTTGATGTATAGTGGGCAGTGAATGAGTATCCAGATTTTACTCAGCACTTCAAATCAAATTTCCTCCCTACCACTCCTGGCCGACTTCTTAGGTCAGCTTGGAGGTCCTTTAACATTTCAAAGTTTTATAATCATGAAATAATGGGCCATTGATGCTACAACTGATGGGGGAAAAAAATGAGTTTTGTGATGGATGCTGGTGGGAACAGATAACAATCTAATGGTTGACAAGACAGTTGTGGTATAACTTAAGCAACTTGCAGTAACAGCTAATGAAGTGAGTCATTCAATGTTCCTTTTACAAATAAGTGCCAGTGTCTGGATGAGAGAAAAAGACTAAAGAAGAATTCAGACTGATGTTGTTCGGAAAACAAACCTATATTTTAAGCAGATACTAAGGCAGAAAGCCATTTGTACTGTGACAGCTATTTTCAATGTTAACATTAAGAATATCGCCCTTTGTGACACATAATAGCTCATGTTTTACTACAGAAATATATTACGCAACAATTGTTTAATCTGGCTATCATAGTTCATCACTTTATAATAAAACTTCTTCCATTTGTTTCACAATAATGATCAGTTCTGATGTTCAACTGAATGATAAACCTTTTTATTTAAATTAATAAAGATCAATGTTTTGTTATAACATGGTTACTTTTATCCCCAGATATTCCTTTTGCGTTTTAATGCGTTCTTGAATGTTTTTACATAGAAGTGTCAGATTCCTCTAAAAACCCAGGTGTGGACTCAATATTTTTACCTTGTGCTATGATTCTGTGGGTTGAAATTAGATTATACAGACTAAACAAGTGCAATGAGCCTACTTGCAGCAGCATTGACTGGTGGTGCATCTTCTTCAGCTTTTAGCACATAATAGTTCAATTACCTACAGTGTGGAAACAGGCCCTTCGGCCCAACAAACCACACTGACCCTCTGAAGAGCAACCCACCCAGACCCATTCCCATAACACTACAGGCAATTTAGCATGGCCAATTAACCTAACCTGCACATCTTTGGACTGTGGGAGGAAACCCACGCATACACAGCGAGAATGTGCAAACTCCACACAAAACAGTTACATGAGGCAGGAATTGAACCCAGGTCTCTGGCGCTGTGAGGCAGCAGTGCTAACCACTGTGCCACCGTGCTGCCTCTAAATAATTGTTAAAATATTAATAGTTAAGAAGTCCATCATAACATTTATAAAAAGAGAATTTATAAAAGTTAATATATCCAAAAGAAAGAGATAGGTGCTCAGTCAGTCTCATAATTTGTTTTCTACAAATTTTAAACAAAGGTGTATTAACTTGAGAAAAACAATGTCAGTGAATAGCTTCATGCGCATTCCTGTTTCATTAAAAATCTGTTAATGTGTTGTTAATAATTAATGCGGGGGTAGAAAGCAAGGAGACAAAACAGAAGGAGACAGAGAGAGACAGCCACTGGATGATACAAGCATTGGTGAGAAAATTGGGAAAACTGGGTGAGATCGGCCGTAAGAAGATTCCTAACATCGAGAACAAAAGGTCCCATTTTCTAACCAAGTTTTAAGCAGCAAGATGAGAATCACGCTAGTGAGCAGTGAAGAGCCTATTTGCATGCGTCAGTATGCATTAACATTTCACTATTAATTAATTCAGCCTCATTTACCATTCTCCTGACCACTGGATAACAATGGGATGGTGACAATTCCCAACATGGATGTCAGGTGACTGCTACTTATCACTTGCTTGTCTGGCCCTACATCTTGGACATCAGTTACTGACATCTCAGGGAACTCTCCATGGGCAGTGACCACATGTAACTCACATCTACGGATGTTAGTGCTAGACAAGTGCAAGTTCCAACCCACCTTCAAGACACATCTCTGGTCCACGCTGGGTCTGGGAGGTTTGAGTTAGAAAGAAAGACTGAATAGGCTGGGTTCTTCTTTCATTGGAGGGTAGGAGGTTAAGAGGTGACCTGACAGAAATTTATAAAATAATGAGGGGTATAGATAAAGTTAATGGAAGTTGTCTTTCCTGAGAAGCAGGAAATTTCAATACTAGGGGGATATATTTTTGAGGTGAGAGGAGAGAGATAATAAAAGGACAAAGGGCCAAAGTTTTTACATCAAGTGTGGTTCGCATGTGAAATGAACTTCCTGAGGAAGTGGTGGATATGGGCACAACTGCAACAATTAAAAGATATTTGAGTAAGTACATGAATCAGAAAGGTTTGGATGGATATAGACCAGGAGCAGGCAGGTGGGACCAGATTGGTTTGGGATTATCTTCAGTATGGTCTGGTTGGACCAGAAAGTCGGTTTCCATGCTGTATGACTCTGTGCTGCTTCTGGCAGGACATTTTGCATACAGGGTTAAAGCACCAACTCATGGATTGGACCAAGGAGCAAACTGGGGCTCCTTGCTTGCCCTCTTAGTGCTCATTCATTTTGCATCCACTTGGATGATCACAGCGTCTCTGCCTTGCTCTGGCTTGCCATCCTTGCCTTTATAACTTTCCTCCTTAGACAGAGCTTAAAGGCTCACAGTACTTCAACCTTTTTGACCAGTTACAAAGTCAAGCAGCTTGTCATGGTTGTCAGTAACTGTTAGTCATAGTAAAGGATTTGCTGTTGTATGGCACTGCACTACATCAATCCCAAATGTGCAACATGTGCCAGTAGCTCATGTGGCAAATGTACTGCATGTGTTTCAATCATTGGCTGTGTTTCAAAGTCTAAGGGAAGTGGTCCTCTGCCAAGCCAAGAGCGATATGGCTTAATCATGGCCTCCTGGTGCAACACATCATGGACTGTATCTGATATCAGGCCAGTCAGTCAGTCAGCCAATCAGATAAAATCTTGTCATGGTGAAATGGACCCAGATGTCAGGCAGCCCTCTTATGGGCCATTTTATCCTGCAAAAAGACAAAGGGAGCGATGGAGTGAGATGGAAATTCAAGCATAGCTGTGGTGGAGAGATGCTGGGGTGCCCCTACAGTGAGTATGTAGCACAAAGGCCCTGCAAAGTTAGGTACAGAATTGACTGAGTGGGAGAGAGTGAGAGAAACTTTTGCTGACGATAGTGAGAATGGTACACCATTAACATTGGAGCCTCAACAAAACTGGAGCAAATGGGATTTGAGAAGAGAGACACAGTGGTGGGTGGGGGCATGGTGTATGTGCTTTCTGTTCCAGAAGAGCTTCACATTTTGAAGTCATGCCTGGTTTGAAGGAAGATAGTTGTAATTGTTGGAGGTCAGTAATCTCAGCTTCAGGACATCTCTGCAGGAGTTCCTCAGTGTAGCGTCTACGCACAACCATTCTTAGCTATTTTGTCAATGACCTTCCCTCCATCATAAAATCAGATGGGGATATTCATCGATAATGGCACAATGTTCAGCACCATCCACAACTCCTCAAATACACAAAAGACCTGGACAATATCCAGGCTTGGGCTAATCGGCAAATAACATCCATGTGACATAAATGCCAGCCAATAACGATCTCTGACAAGAGAAAATCAAAGCGTAATCCCTTTACATTCAATGCCACTAGGTTGGCCATCCACCATCTTCACCATTCACATCCTCTACCACTGAACCAGTGGCAGCAGTGTTTGGCAACTTCAAATTTCACCATAACAATTCACCGAGGGTCCTTTGAAAGCAACCTCCAAACCCATTGCCTCTACCATCTAGATGGACAAGTGCACAAAATGAAATCTGCAAGTTCCCTCCAAACTACAGCTATTTTGACCTGGAATTATGTCACTATTCCTTCAGTGTCACTGGTCAAAATCCTGGAACTGCCTTCTGAATAGCACGGTGGATGTTCTTATCGAATTTGGATAGCAGTGGTGCAAGAAAGCAGATCACCCCCACACCCTCCAGGGCAATTGGAGATTGACAACAAAAGCTAGCCCAGCCAGCAACACACACATCCTACAATGGAATTTAAAAAAAGGTCAAAGTCAACAAATGCATGTAGCCACATTAATGAGGATTAATTGATTTAAAATAAATGTACTGTAGACAACATTTTTAAAAGAAAAATCAGTACTCTGAACAATTAAGCAATGCAGAGGAAAGTCCACATGGTTGACAGTTTCCTTTTGTTTAAATCTAAAATACTACCACCTAACATTATTAAATAAAAGAGCTGGTTAGTTCAACAGGCTAGATGGCTAGCTTGTCGTTCAGAATGACATCAACAGTATGGAGGCTGAGGTAATCTTGGGAGTGGCTTTCTATGTCATCCTCTGAGAGTGAAAAACAAAGTGACATTTTCAATATGGCATTTATGAATTCTGCCCACAGTATATACTTCAGTCCGTGAGTTCATTTATAGTGAGATTTCCCAGCAAAAAGTGTTTTCAGTGGATCATTCTCAATCTTCTATTATAGATAATGCACCTCTACCTAATTTAACTCTCAGATAGTGGATATTACTGGTCAGATTTCATTCTGCAGGAGGGGATGCCTAAATTAGCCACATGGATTTAAAGGTAGCACATATCTTTTGCGTGCATCAGTGGTACTGCAGACAATTTCGTTAGATCAGGTCAGAACTGAACTGTTTTATAAGTCCCATTAGTAAATGAAGCATGAATACTAGAATTAACTACAGGATAGATAATTGAGTAAGATTTGAGTTGGCCAAGTTTAGTGATTGGAACCAGATGGATCTCATTGACTATGAGATCCTTGATTGGGAATTGTTAACCTGGGCC
Organism: Hemiscyllium ocellatum; assembly: GCF_020745735.1. NCBI lineage: Eukaryota > Metazoa > Chordata > Chondrichthyes > Orectolobiformes > Hemiscylliidae > Hemiscyllium > Hemiscyllium ocellatum. The sequence goes on from NC_083405.1 coordinate 52,621,667, forward strand.
AATCAGGGAGTCCTTGCTGACTGATATAATTGGGGGATTCAGAATCTCCTCAGTTTAAGGGACTGACTCCAAACTAGCTGGGTACAGCCAATGTAATATGCACATTTAAATAAAGGGTGACGTGATGATGGGACACTGGCCTCTGTGCAGTTTTTTTCACCAAAGGAAGTCCACATCTTGTGAAAGAATTGCTGTATACAGAATTAGTGTCAGGAGCAATCAAGAAATGAGTTGATCATTAGCTACAGTGACAGTTAAGGGGGAATAACTTTAAATAAACTGACTTCCTCTGATACTTCATTATGCATATTTTGAAGGTAGTTAACACATACTAAAGAGAATTAATGGTATACATGACTACACAATAGAAAATTAGATATGTGGATAGTGTTGAAAGGCATTGTGGATAATGGTGGAGGAGTAGAGACTTTTTAGGTCACTTTCTTTTAATGTTTGGCACATTTTAAATAACATCAAAGAAAAATCTGTGATTTGCTGAAATATTAATGACATTTAATGAAATAATGTGTTACTCTTGCAAATATATCCTGTGTAAATATTTGAAAAATATAGTTTCTTGTCCTTTTGAAGAACAGATATTAATCTTTATCTAGATTATTAATTCAAACTTCAGCTTTTTGTTGTTCTGCTACTTCCCATTAGACACATTTTATACAAATGGCTATGTCACATAGCTGACAGAAAATAAAATGTACACTTCTGCCCTTTGCTATTTTGTCATTTCTTCATATGAAATGGCACATAGCTTTTCACAGAGATACATTAGAAGGTTGGACTCATTATCACCTCTAACTCTATTCACATCTTTAACCAAGAGCTATACAAACAAGCAATTAATAGCGAAACAGAAGGTACGAGTCCCAGAATGATTTGACAGAAGACCTGGTTTACACAAGCAGCATTCCATTTAGACTGCCCAGATAACCCTACTTGTTGGCGAAACGTAAATATGAATCCATGGTTTTATGCAATCGACTCTTCAAAATGGTCTCTTATCTACACTTGAAGTTTGTACAATTTGCACAGCGCATATAATGCCGGAATCAAACATAAGAAGCAGTTCACATAGAGTTTTTAAAAATTCATTCATGGTGTCTGGGCACTACTGGCTCAGTCAGCACTTGTTGCCAATTCATAATTGCTGTGGAGTTGGGATGGTGTATTGTCTTCTTGAACTTCTGCAGTCCATATGGTGCAGGTACCCCATAGTGCTGTTAGGTAGGGATTTTAGGATGTTGACCCAGAGTCAGTGAACGAATGACAAATTAGTTATAAGCCAGGATGCTGTGTGACCTGAAGGGGAATGTGTAGGCGATGGTGTTCCCATGCCATCTGCTGCCCTTGTCTTTCTATCTGGTAGAGGTCACAGGCTTGCTGTCAAAGGAGTCTTATGACTAAGTGTACTGCATTATTAAACTACATACTCAATGAACAATAATCTGAGCTGTAGAGAATTTAGGACATCTTTGCCAAGTAAATTGATAGATTTATCAGAAAAGTTTTAAATGCAGCAATACAAAAGAGTTTAGAGAGAAGCAGATGGCATGGAGAGATCTGAGAATATCGTAGGAAATTTGAGAGAAGTTAGGCTTAGCATCGGGATTGCAAGGTCACATTTGGTAGATAATAGTCTAGGTAGAATCCTGGAAGAATTCTCCACTTAAGAATTCTTATCCACGCATTAACAGAACCATACCACTCCCAGTTTCTGCACCTTCTTCCATCCCTGCAGCACCTGGAGAATCTTACACTCCTCTATACCTGGCCACTTCTGAAACAAGAAACAATGAAAGAATGATGATGCCGTTCCAAGCCAGAATAGTGCATAGCTTGGAGGGCAACTTGCAGGTGGTTCATGTTCCCATGCATCTTCTGCCCTTGGTGTTCTTGGTAGTAGAGATTATGGATTGGAAAGTGCCATCCAAGGATTCTTGCTGAATGACTCTACTGTATCTTGTAGATGGTCCACACTGTTGCCGTTGTTTTTCTGTGGTAAAGCTAGTAAATATTGAAGCTGATGGCTGTGCACCAATCAAGCAGCTGCTCTGTCTTGGATGGTGGCAGGCTTTTCCAGTGTTTTTGGAATTACAATCATCCAGGCAAACAGCAAGTAGACAGCATTCCGTCACACTCCTGACTTGTGCCTTGTTGAGAGCGGGCAGCAAGTGTGGACACAGGAGGTGAGTTAGGGTTAGAATTCGGATTATTCATAAATAAAACTAACAAACTTGAATGCAACAAATTGTGAGATTTGGTAAGTTTTACTTTGCCCCCTCTGATGAAGAAGAGGAAAACCAGCAACATGAAAAGCAGCAGCAGCAGCAGAACCACCTGCAACATCAATTGCCTTCTCCTCATCTACATGCCACTTCCAATGAGTGGAACTGTGTGTTATGTTGCTCTAGGAGTACTGTGGAAAAGAATGCTGGGTGAATTCTGGAGTTGGCACCTGAAAGCTCACTTTTTCTGCTGTCTTGAAATCCTGATCTCCTCAATGCCCTGTCTCTGGGTTAGAGTGATTACATTTCTGCTACTAACTTCCTCTGCCGTTTGTATCCTGGTTAAAGACTTTGTTCATCTCTTCCTCTCACCCTTGGGAGATCTTACCTTAACACAGTCCTGCAGATTGGACAGCACAACCTGCAGGCAAGAGTGTGAAACTCACACAGCAGCCTTCTCATGTTTTCTTTCCACCCTAGTGAATGCTGCAATCTCAAAATTCCATGTGCAGTTAACCCATTTGAATAACTTTGAATTGAAAATCTTTGCTTTGGAAAATCCAATGTGTCATCATCCTGCTTATCCTCTCTGCTGGTTGGAAAAACTGTAGGCAAGTTGCAAATGCCATAGCTCAGTTAAAAAAAAACCTGGCCAAGCCTGTTGAAGAGTTCACCTGACCTTTGACCTGTTAATAATCCCATGATTCTTGCAAGGACTAAATTGAGAAAATCCACCAAAATGTCAGCTGCATTCAACAAAAATATGAGAGATTGGGGATCAATAGAGTGTTGGCAACAGTGCTTAAGACAACTGGACTTAATACTTCATGATAATTTGAGAAGTGAGTGAAAAAAATTATTTGGGAGGACAGCTTTGGAGCTACCAAAAATGTGCTAGAGGTGCTAGAGGAGCTGGACAGGGCGAAGATGTGCAAAGGAGCAGTTATTATTGGACTGACACTAACTTTGTAGAAAATGATTTGGAGATGCCGGTGTTGGACTGGGGTGTACAAAGTTAAAAATCACACAACACCAGGTTATAGTCCAACAGGTTTAATTGGAAACACACTAGCTTTCAGACCGATGCTCCTTCATCAGGTGGTAGTCATTTAATCAGCCAAAGATTTTCTGTTAATGGTGGACAACATATGAAAGATATGGGAGAAACATTGAATGCTTAACTGTGTGAAAGGAGGATAAAGTAGAATTCTGTGCTACAGACATAACGGATACCATCAGTCTACAGCTAAACTTGGCTTGATCCTATTAGCATAGCCCATGCTGGGTGCCTTTACATGCAATTACATTCCAGGACTTGTGTTATCAACAATTAACTCATTTGGTTTCCATAAACTACATGATGAAGCAGGTTCATTAAATTATTGATACAATACCCTCACAATCAGTATTACAGTTGCATGTAGGTAACCAGAAAATATCAAAGAGTGAAGTGACTCCACCAATGTAATTAACGAAAGAAGAATGAAAAAGATCGTTAAGCCTCCATGCAGAATAATGCACTTCTCCTTCGATGTGGGCTATGATTTTTCCCTGCAGCAGTATCCTGGTATGAGAGGTCTCTATATCAGGATCATTTCCTGTGCTCCTAATGTTGGCTGATAATCAAGTCTTAGTAATTTTTACCTCTTGTAAGAGGAGTTCTACACAGATGAGAGAAAGGATCTGGTACCAGCTAGTCTTTGGGCTTTTTTTTTGAAACACAATAAGAGCAATCATTTCTGGGATGTCCGAAATGTTGTTTTTAAATTTGTAGCTTGTACAATTAATGATGCAGTACCCTTTATGTTTAAGAATACCACTCACCACACAAGACTAGTAGTCATTAGATATCTCACATGTGGTCTGTAAGAAAACTTGCATGGTCTTTTCTGACTTCATGTTTTCTTCTGTTCTTGTGCAACTCACTTTATCACAGTTATAGAGTCATAGAGTCATAGAGACATATAGCACGGAAACAGACCCTTCAGTCCAACTTGTCCATGCTGACCAGAAATCCCAACCCAATCTATTCCATTGCTGCACATTCTGTAGAAATTTCCCTCAATTTATATTGGGATAATTCTGTTGCAGGCAAAAGCAAAATTAAACAAATAATCTGTTTAAAGTGTCGTTGTCTGATAAAAACAGTGCACAAATCAACTATAAATGCCGGAAGAAACATCAAAGAAGCGCTTCGCAGGAGGATCCAGAGCACTGATGATGTCTCCTAGCCAGGGGACGAAACATTTGCAACAAAAACTTCCAGCTCGGCGAACAGAACCACTACAACAAATCTACTGCTACTGGTGTGAAACGACGCTGCATATTCACATGTTTATGTTAGTGTTTATCAATTACTGTATTTAAGTTGAACAATAATTTCTTTTCAATTAGAAATGCATAGAATTTGCATGGTCATTTACATAATTATTTGTATGTACATGCTGGCAGCATTATGACTATCACCTGCTGGAATGGATACAAGGCATTGTGACTGTCTGGTGAACTTTTATTTAAATGGTTTATATTTAGTGTGTAGAAACAGTTCTCCATAAAGCAACAGAGCAATGCAGGTGAGTGAATACCCATCTTGTGTTGTTTGTCAATGTAACAAAGAAATATTCAACACAGTGAAATATCAGCACCCACTTCATATAATTTTAAGGTCTTTGAAAATATACAAAATACCAGTACCTTATAAGCCTTACATTTCAATGGAACACTTAATTGAGACGAAACATGTGTTAAAATAATCAAAAGTTTTTTTTATTTGTGATTCCACAAATGGCCATATCAGTTATCCTTCCAAAATCAAGCAAATTATGAATACAAAGCTATTATTATATTCTGCATTCCAGAATACAGAGAAGGATGTCAGCCCCATTGAGGCAATCAACACAGAGCAGTTTAAATCTGTGAAATCTCTTTATAAATTATAAGATTGGAAAGTAAATTAAATCTAAAAATTATGATAGTGACATGTGTGTTTTAACTGAATATGGCCCTGCATTTCTCTGCATTCTACTGACACTCTCTTTTATCCATGCAGTAATGGACTCACATTTTGCTGAAATCAGGATATTTCCTGTTGAATGGTTTATGTCTCCCTACATATCCAAATCTTAAAATGTTGTGAAATGGGCTTTCATTTAAAAGTGTCATTAAGTTTTCAGTTGAAAGAAGTGTCCCTTTTAGTTGTTTTTATGATAAAAAGAATGAAAAGTTTGTACATATCGCACCATTCATGATCCCAGGATGTCCTAAAGCCAATGAACTATTTTTGAAATATAATCACTGTTATAGTGATGGCATCCTTTGACCCCCAGAACCCGTGAGCCAGTTTGCCAGCATTTGACATGTTTAATCTGATTAAAATTATATTAAATGGATCAGCAGCAGACTTATAAAATTGGAACTGTTACTCTGCTGCACATATACATAAATAATAGGATAGAAATCTGGATTTAAATCAACAGATTTTTTTTGTCAACACTAGTCTTAGTTGTACTTGTGGACAAGGTAGTCTTATTGTTCATTTTTCTGCTCAAAAAATGGGTTGAATTCATAACTACTGATAAAGGCCCGCACAGCATCACCAGCAGAAAGCCAATTTGCTCAGACCTGACCCCAAAGCTGGAAGGAAGTTGGTGAAGTTGACATCAGAAGTTGTCACCATGAGTGCTGATACCACAGTTAAAGGACTTCCAGCCCATGGTAAGAAAAACCACAAGTTTCCCAATGTTCAGTGATGCCTTCTTGCCAGTTCTTCTCTCATCTGAAAGAGAGAATGAGTTCCTCTTCTTCGGACAGCAAGAAGAGATAACTCCCCTCCCCAGCCCCGACTAAAGTAGACAGTGGTTATAAGAAAAGATCATGCTCTGGATCTGGTTCCAATGCCAGATTCAGTGTCATTAATTTATTTAATCCATAGCTCAATCCCTTTGAGAGGGCTTAAAGTATCATCTAGCATGCCCAAAGTATACGTGCACTAGACACATCCAGCACAGCTGAGATGAGGAAATAGGAGTCCTTTAATCCCTTGAACACTGAGCAGGAGACACCAGGGATCAGCAGCAGCTACTGGGGAAGAAGAGAAGGGAAACACTTGGCAGATGAAATGTAATGTTGGAAAAGGTGAATTTATCCATAAAGCTATAGGTAGACCATTCAGCCTATTGAGTGTGCTCCACTCTCCAATGTGAGCATAGATGATCTGATAATGCTTGAATTTACATTTCTGTCTTATCCCCACAACCTCTGATTCCTTTACTGTTTAGAAACCTGTCTATTTCAGCCTTGAATTTACTTAATACCACAGTCTCAATAACACTCTGCAGTAAAGAATTCCAAAGTTCGCTACCTTCCAAGAGAAAATAATCCTCCTTATTTCTGTTTTACATGGGTTACTCCATTAGCTGAGATTAAGCCCTCTAGTCTTAAACTCTGTTCTAAGGGAAAACAATCTCTCTGAATCGAGTCTGTCAAGCCCCTTAATAATTGTATATGTTTAAATAAGGCATCTTCTCATTCTTTTAAACTCCAATAAGTATAAACCCAAATTACTCAATTTCTCCTCATAACAAAATTCCTGTTCACTTGGGATCAACCACGTAAACTTTTTGCTGGACTGCCTTCAATCCCTTTCCAAACTTCTTCCCTTAAATAAGGGGACAAGACTGTTTACAGTATTCTAGGTGTGGTCTAACTCATGCCTTAAATGTTTTCACCAGACGTTCCTATTTTGAAAATCCATTCCCTTAGAAATAAAGGGCAACCGTTCATTCGCCTTCCCTATTAACTGTTGAACCTTGATGCCAGCTTTTTCTGATCATGGAAAAGGATTCCCAAATCCTTCCATGCTGCAGCTTTCTGCTGTCCTTCCACACTGAAATCATATTCAGATGTCTATTCTTCCTTCCAAAGTGTATAACCTCTTAGGAGGCGATTCCATCTTATAGTCTATCTATCAAGTTTTTCTTCCCATTCATTTAACCTGTTCATGCCCCTCTGCAGACTCTTTGTCATCATCACCACCTACATTCCAATCTACTTTTATATAATCTGCAAAAATAGCTATAGTACATTTACCTTTCTCATCCAAGTCATTAAAAATCCATTATAAATAATTGTGGGTGCAGCACTCAGCCCTGGGGCACTTTAATACTTACAGGTTGTATTCCTGAAAATGCCATCTTTATCATAGCTCTCTGTCTGTCAGTTATCCAATCCTCTGTATATGCTAATGTGTCATTGGCAACACCATAGGCTTTTTTAAAAGTAGTAGACAGCAGACTTCCGCAGTGAATGCTGAAGGTCTGTATTGAATTGATTTGCACATGTGAGTCAATCCTTATAATACCAGTGGCCTGTTTGATGCTTGTTTAGTTGGACCTGTAGCATGCATTGTAGTTTTGGGTGGTGGGATGTGAGGATTCCTTTTAGGTATGAGTAACCATGTCTTTTTTGGGTAGCCCTTGGCCTTGAATCCATTTCAAGTCAGGCATGAGTGGTGGAAAGGTTTGGCACTGCTGCTTAAATATTTGTAGACTCATTCCTGGAGATAGCCCATTGTCACAATTGCTGATGTGCCTCTCTAGATAATTTCCCAATTTGTCCATCATAAGGCTAGCCCTCTTGTGGGTTCTAAGACCATAATCTCCCTCTTTCTGAACTGTCTCATTTCTTCAGTTGGAACCATGAGACGGGGATGAGGTTCAGGATGGATTTTCAATCTTATTCCTTGGTCTTCTATCCAGATGGTACTCTCCTGATCCTCAGATCCATCTCTCTCCGTCACCTATTAACTGAGGCTTGAAATTGATGGCAGTTACAAACCAGTTATATCTGATGAAGCACCCTTTCTCTAGCTGCAAGGGGGTTCAGTAACAGCCATTGGTGTGCAGCCAGTCTGGATCCAGGTGACTAAGCAACAAGTTCTGCAGCGCTCACTTGTGAAAGCTGTGTTACTTGCAGTCATGTTTTTTAAAAATTTTATTTTGCTTTAGAAGTTATTGAGTTTAATAATATTTCAACTCCTTTTTCTCTGATGAGAATCATCCAAACTAACTCTAGTTTGGACATTAATTATTAGAAGAAAATATGATTGTCTTAAAGTTGTTGCACTTAAAGTTATACTTTTCAATGACACACAAAGAACATTAAATGGAGAATTCTTATGATACCAACCTTCTTGTCACTCTATATATTTTTTAAAAAACTTTTACAGATGAAGGTAGTATTGATTTTTGAATGTGCTTATGGACACTGCTTCAAATGTAATTTATGAGTTGAGCTTGACATTGTAACTAAGCCCTGGTAATTTTTGTGATTGCATTAAATGCATGCTCCTTCTTTATCACTTCAGCAATGTAAACAATGAATTAGTATTTGCTTTTCATTAGCTACTCTACTAAGCATAGTGTGGTGTTGGTTGGTCAGCATTGACATCATGGGCCAAAGGGCATGCTTCTATGCTGTATGACCCTGTGACTCCATCATGTTCCGGAGATTGGTTTGGCATTTATTGGGAAGAATATGCTGCAGGCTGCCAATCAAACCTCATCAAAAAATGAATAACAGGGTTTCCATCTCTCTCTTTCTCTCTGCATAGCTTTTATACTGTCCTGATATCCTGCAGGCATCTATAATAGATCTTTAATTAGCTTATTCATCCCATTGTACATCGCAAAACTACAGGTTTTCTATGTATCCTCCTTAAAAGCTTCATTCCCTGGAATTCTTCCATCAGTGAATGGGCTAATCATGGCCTTATTGTCACCATTATTCTTCAAATAGCTCTCATTATTTGAAATGCTCTTATTTTATACAATCTGAACATTTGCTTCCATTGTATTTTGCAATATTGCCTTTCCTAAGTAGTTTGCATTTATAATCTGTCTGGATTATATTTCCTCTGGAAATTTAAGGTCATTTTCAAAAGATTGCTCAGAATGGATTACGAGTGATAGAATTTGATAACACAGGGATTCCAACAACAGCAAAAACTTTCATTTATGTGGCACCTTAAGCATCAGAACATTTGCAGATGTCCTTCATAGGAGTTTTATTAGACTCAAAAAAATGGCACTACATAACACAAGCAAGTAAGGATTACAAACAAAATGCGGAGTGATTCATTATTAAGCAATGGATTGAGAACTAAATAGGTTTTGCATTTGTAGTGCAATGATAGGATACACTTTGACACCAATGTTGTTGTAGCAATGTTTAGATTCTAAGTTTGAACTCCAGCTTCCTGTGAGGACTAATGTTATAAATTCTGTGCAGGTATCTCAACTAGGGATTAGTTTATTGTAGAAAATTGTGTTGTCTCTAAGTGATACCAGGGATTCCTATTCCACACACAGAACTAAATAGAAGAACGGTAAAGCCTGATCAACCAAAGACGTTGAGGTCTAATTAGAAATAAACAGAAAAAAATCTTATACTTTTATTATTATTATCATCACTATTACTCTGCATCAGAGTCCAGCCAACTGCAACAGTGCAGGTTCAATTCCTACTCTGGCTAAGATGATTGTGAATGTTCCGCTTTCTCAACTTTGCCCCCTGCCTGAGGCATGGTGAACCTCAGGTTAAACTCAACACCAGGTATCTCTCTCTCTCAAGAGAGTTGCCCTGTGGCCCTCTGAGACTAAGGCAACTTTATATTTTTGATGTGAAGGTCTTGGTGTTGGACTGAGGTGGACAAGGTCAGACATCACATGCCCAAAGAAGGAGCAGTGCTCCAAAAGCCTGTGGTTTCAAATAAACCCGTTGGACTATAACCTGGTGTCGTGTGGCTTCTAACTTTATATTAATGCAAGGACACATGAAACACACAAATCCCAGCATTACAACTATACACAATACTGAATTAAACCTATTCCAAAAGCTACATGGATCCAAATTGAACTAGTTTTCTAAACACAAACGAATCCATATAAATGAATTGATTCAAATGACTTTCTGAATATTCTAAACATTATTCAATGGATCAATAAACATTCACAAGCTTTCTATCAGCTATAGCATATGTACTTTCTCATATTCTGGTCAGTGTGTGCTTGTTCCTGCTGCCCCTTCCTTGTCAAGTTAATTCCTTCCCACTTCAGCACTGTTGAGATTTCAATCGTAAGCAAATTAATGACTTCAGCCACAGTATTTTCGAATCAAATCACAAACCCCAACGTTTCAATTGTGCCTGTCCCTCTATAATGCTGGTCTAGTTCCATTAAATGAGACACTTACATGGCTTGGACTGCATAAATGAAGAGATTTGATAAGTTTTATTGAAGAGGCAATAACTGGAATAGATTAATACATTTTTGAGCACTTATTACTCAAACTTCATTGCAAATCTTGAAATAATAAAATAAACATATTTAATTAAGGGATACATTGACAGCCTCTAACTATATTTTGTTCACATGTTTATTATGCCTGCTGTTTAATATTTCGTATTTCTAATAAAAATTAATATTACATTAAGAATTTTATTTTACAGTTCGCTCTGATATTTCTCCTTGACTTCGAATATGACACCTCTACTAATTACATTCAACCTATCTCCACCCGCCATTTATAATCAAAATGTTATCCTATTCAAATAACTTAGATTGAATTTCACTGTGCAAATAGCAGGAAGTGCTTGTGTTTTAGCTAAAAACGAATGATGAAAATTCATTCTTGTCTCAGCCTCAGCTGTTGATTCTGGAACCGTATTAAGATAATATAGCTCTTTCCAGCTTTTACTTATATTACAGGAAAGAAGACTATTATACAGCTTCCTAATCATGTCTCTGAAAACATTCCAAAGTCATAGAGTCATAGAGCCATAGAGATGTACAGCATGGAAACAGACCCTTCGGTCCAACCCGCCCATGCCAACCAGATATCCCAACCCAATCTAGTCCCACCTGCCAGCACCTAGCCCATATCCCTCCAAACCCTTCCTATTCATATACCCATCCAAATGCCTCTTAAATGTTGCAATTGTACCAGCCTCCACCACATTCTCTGGTAGTTCATTCCATACACGTACCACCCTCTGCGTGAAAACATTGCCCCTTAGGTCTCTTTTATATCTTTCCCCTCTCACCCTAAACCTATGCCCTCTAGTTCTGGACTCTGTGACTCCAGGGAAAAGACTTTGCCTATTTATCCTATCCATGCCCCTCATCATTTTGTAAACCTCTATAAGGTCACCCCTCAGCCTCTGACTCTCCAGGGAAAACAGCCCCAGCCTGTTCAGCCTCTCCCTGTAGCTCAGATACTCCAACCCTGGCAACATCCTTGTAAATCTTTTCTGAACCCTTTCAAGTTTCACAACATCTTTCCATTGTGAAGGAGACCAGAATTGCATGCAATATTCCAACAGTGGCCTAACCAATGTCCTGTACAGCCGCAGCATGACCTCCCAACTCCTGTACTCAATACTCTGACCAATAAAGGAAAGCATACCAAACGCCTTCTTCACTATCCTATCTACCTGTGACTCCACTTTCAAGGAGCTATGAACCTGCACTCCAAGATCTCCTTGTTCAGCAACACTCCCTAGGACCTTACCATTAAGTGTTTCATTCCTGCTAAGATTTGCTTTCCCAAAATGCAGCACCTCGCATTTATCTAAATTAAACTCCATCTGCCATGTCTCAGCCCATTGGCCCATCTGACCAAGACCCTGTTGTAATCTGAGGAAACCCTCTTCACTGTCCACTACACCTCCAATTTTGGTGTCATCTGCAAACTTACTAACTGTACCTCTTATGCTCGCATCCAAATCATTTATGTAAATAACAAAAAGTAGAGGACCCAACACTGATCCTTGTGGCTCTCCACTGGTCACAGGCCTCCAGTCTGAAAAACAACCCTCCACCACCACCCTCTGTCTTCTACCTTTGTGCCAGTCCTGTATCCAAATGGCGAGTTCTCCCTGTAGGCCATGAGATCTAACCTTGCTAATCAGTCTCCCATGTCGAACGCCTTACTGAAATCCATATAGATCACATCTAGTGCTCTGCCCTCATCAATCATCTTTGTTACTTCTTCAAAAAACTCAATCGAGTTTGTGAGACATGATTTCCCATGCACAAAGCCATGTTGACTCTCCCGAATCAGTCCTTGCCTTTCCAAATACATGTACACCCTGTCCCTCAGGATTCCCTCCAACAACTTGCCCACCACCGAGGTCAGGCTCACTGGTCTATAGTTCCTGGCTTGTCTTTATTGCCCTTCTTAAATAGTGGCACCATGTTTTCCAATCTCCAGTCTTCTGGCACCTCACCTATGACTATCGATGATAAAAATATCTCAGCAAGAGGCCCAGCAATCACTTCCCGAACTTCCCACAGAGTACTTGGGTAAACCTGATCAGTTCTTGGGGATTTATCCACCTTTAACCATTTCAAGACATCCAGCACTTCCTCCTTGTAACCTGGACATTTTATGAGATGTCACTATCTATTTCCCTACAGTCAATATCTTCCATATCCTTTTCTACAGTAAATACTGATGCAAAATATTCATTTCATATCTCCCCCATTTTCTGTGGCTCAACACAAAGGCCACCTTGCTGATCTTTGAGGGGCCCTATTCTCTCCCTAGTTATTCTTTTGTCCTTAATATATTTGTAAAAATTCTTTGAATTCTCCTTAATTATATTTACCAAAGCTATTTCATGTGCCTGTTTTGCCCTCCTAATTTCCTTCTTAAGTACACTCCTACTTTCTTTCTACTCTTCTAACGATTCATTCGATCTATCCTGTCTAAACCTGACATATGCTTCCTTCGTTTTCTTAACCAAACCCTCAATTTCTTTAGTCATCCAGCAATCCCTGTACTTGCCAGCCTTCCTTTTCACCCTGACAGGAATATACTTTCTCTGGATTCTTGTTGTCTCTTTTTGAAGCCTTCCTATTTTCCAGCTGTCCCTTTACCTGCGAACATCTGCCCCCAATCAGCTTTTGAAAGTTCTTGCTTAATATTGTGGAAATTGGCCTTTCTCCAATTTAGAACTTCAACTTTTAGGTCTGGTCTATCCTTTTCCATTACTGTTCGAAGTGCTGCACCAAACTGTTAAGGAAATGGTTAATAATTTTCAGCAAAGATTTATCCCAATGAGAAGGAAAGACTTTTTGCAAAGGATCTAACATAGATGGCTAAATAAGGAAATCAAAGATTGTATCAAATTAAACAAAGTACTCTACAAATTTGGAAAGATTAATGGCAGTTCAAAAAATAGAATAAATTTTAAGAATGACCAAAGAATGACTTCGAGAACGTAAGAGTGAGAAAGTACAGTATGAGAGAAAGCTACACAAAAAAAGTAAGAGATTCTGTAAGTATTTGAATAGGAAAAAGATGATCAAATGGGAAACAAGGAAATGTCGGATGTGTTGTATATGTATTTTGTCTCTGCCTTCACAGCAGACTCAGAAAACTTCCCAAACATACCAGAACATCAAGATTTGAATCATTCATCATCGTCATAAAGAATGGGGCTGGCAAATCTCAGGCCCAGATTGCCTGCATTCTGGAGTCTTAAAATAAGTGGCTGCAGAGAAAGCTAGAGACATCTGTGATTACCTTCTAAAATGCTTCAGGTTCTGGAAGCATCCTAGCTGAATCAAAATAGCCAATGTAGCACTTTTATTCTAGTTCGAGCAAAATTGCCAGAATCTATTACTAGGAAAGTTATAACAAATACCCTGAAAGAAATGTAATTAATTTCAAGGAGGCTTTTGAGGAATAAATGCATAACCTGTTAATACAGACCTTCAACTGCTTAATCAATGACCTTCCTTCTATCATTATGTTAGAAGTGGGATGATTGCACAATGTTCAACACTATTTCGAACTCCCCAGACACTGGAGCAGTCCGTGCCCAAACACAGCAAGTCCTGGACAATAGTAACAAGAACAATCTGCACTCCACAAGTGCCAGGCAGTGATCACCTCCAATAAGAGGGCATGTAAACATAGCCCTTGACATCAATAGCATCATCCTTACTGAACTCCCTACTAGGAGAAAGTGAGGACTGCAGATGCGGTAGACCAGAGTCGAAAAATGTGATGCTGGAAAAACACAGCAGGCCAGGCAGCATCCAAGGAGCAGGAGAATCGACGTTTCGGTCATAAGCCCTTCTTCAGGAATGAGGCTGGTGTGCCAGGCGGGCTGAAAAAAAAGGTAGGGGGGAGGGGATTTGGGGGAGGGGCGCTGGGAATACGATAGGTGGAAGGAGGTGGGGGTGAGGGTGATAGGCCGGAAAGGGGATGGGGGCAGAGAGGTTGGGAAGAAGATTGCAGGTCAAGAGGGCGGTGCTGAATCGGGGGGGGGGGGGGGGGGGGGGAGGTGGTTACTGAGATAAGGCGGGGGAGGGGAAATGAGGAAGCTGGAGAAATCTACATTCATCCCATGTGGTTGGAGGGTTCCTCGGCGGAAGATGAGGCGCTCTTCCTCCAGGCGTCATGTGGTCAGGGTCTGGTGATGGAGGAGGCCAAGGACCTGCATGTCCTTGGCGGAGTGGGAGGGGGAGTTAAAGTGTTCAGCTCCCTACTATCAACATCCTGGGGTTAACATTGACTGGAAACTGAATTGTACTAGTCATATAAACACAGTGTCTACAAGAGCAGATCAGAGGCTAGGAATGCTGTTGTGAGTAACCAGCCTTCTGACTCCTCATGGCTGTCCATCTCCTCATGGCTGTCCATCATCTGCAAGACGCTTAAGCTTGAAACGTTGACTCTCCTGCTCCTCAGATTCTGCCTGACCAGCTATACTTTTCCAGCACCACATTTTTCGACAAGTCAGGAGTGTGATGGAATACTCCCTAATTGCCTGGATAGGTGTAGCTCCATCGACACTCAAAAAGCTTAACACCATCCAGAACAACACAGCTCACTGAAATGTCATGACATCCACAAATATTCATTTTCTTCAGCACTGACAGTCAGTCAGTAATAGCAGTATGTACCATCTAAACAATGCACTGGAGAAATTCACCAAGACTTTTTAGACAGTACCTTCCATGACCACTACTATCTAGAGGGACAAAAGCAGCAAATACGTGGGATCACCACAAATTCCCTCTGCATCAGTCAGCATCCTGACTTGGAAATAAAACACTATTCCTTCAGTGTCACTCAGTCAAAATCCTGGAACTCCCTTCCAAATGGCATTGTGAGTTGACCTACACCGAATGATCTGAAGTGGTTCAAGAAGGCACTACCTTCTCAAGGGCAACTCGTGTTGTGCAAGAAATGCTGGCCTAACCAGTGAGGCCCACATCCTGTGAACGAATAAATACTTCGCAAAAGACATTTGCAAAGTGACAAGATACAAGGAAAGTGGTCAGTGTAAAGGTTAAGATATTAGATTGTTTGGCTAACAGGACCCGAGAGCAGGAATTACTTTCCTCGAATTAACAAGATGCAACTAGTGGAGTGCCACAGTACTCAGTGCTGTGGTCTCAAATATTTATTATCTATATCAGTGACTTGGATGAAGGAACCACAAGTACAGCAGCAAAATGTAACAATGGTATCAAGATAAGGGGGGAAAGTAAATTATCCAAATTGTCAAGGGCAGGTAGAGAGCCTGCAGAGGGATACAGACAGATTAAATGAACGTAAGTGAATATAACAGGAGGGAGATTTTACTGCCACTGCAGAGGGCTATGATGAAGTCACATTTGGAGAACCATGTAAAACTTTGCTTTCCATATTTTTCCACACATTCATGGTGATGGCAATGGACAATTAAACAACATGGAGTCTCCACAAGTATTCCCTCTCCCCAAGGATGGGTGAAATAATTCTGCAGCGGCCGGTGTTCCTTCTCTAATTTACCCTTTATTTACACGTGGAATGTCCTTGAGACTGATCCAGCTCCCTCAGAGGCAGCTCTCAGAATGAACAAGTTGTCTGACATTTCTGCTCTTATCTGTCAGCCAGGGTTCTCTGATTGGAACAGGTTAGCAGCCCCAATCAAGGAACTCATATTCTATGAGGTCCAACTAGCTGACCTCATTACAATTATTACGATAAGGAGCATAGGTCATCAGTACAAAAGAAAAAGCTGATGATTTTGCGTCTATCCTCAGCCAGAAGTGCAGAGTGGATGATCTAGTCATTCACAGATATTGTGAATAGCCCTGGTTCTAGTACTGACCCCTGTGGTAGACCACAATTCACTGCATGCCATTGCAAAAAGTACCCATCTATTCCTGCTCTTTGTTTCCTAAGTTATATGTGTTTTCCAGGAGAATTGTGGAATATGTGATAAATGAGATATGTGGAATCCTCTTCCTTGGAAAATAGTATAGGCTGAGTCACTGAATTTACTTGAGGGTCCCTCAGTTAGATTTTTGATAGAGAAGTGGGTCAAAAGTTATGAGGGTCAGACATGAAAGTGGAATTGCGATGTAACCACATCAGCTATGAACTTATCAAAATGATGGAGCAAGCTCATCTAAAGCACAACATCTCTGGTAATATGGTACTCCCATGGTACTATGTGGGAATGTAAACCTACATTATTCATGACATTCCAGAGTATCCTGTGCTTTATGCATTGGATGACATGTGAGAAATAATGGATTCATTTCCACAAGTTTCCATTCAAGATACCAATAAAAGGAAAATCATGGGCAATAAATCTGTGATTTTCCAATGAGCTAACTGTCACATCAATGCCACATTCATAGATAAAGGTGTCAGAAAATGTTGCCCTGTGCATTGAAGTTCTAATGTGCATATTTATCTAATACACTGAGCCATGAAAACAAACTGAAGTGAAGTCTAAACACACACTTTTACCTGAATTTTCTTTTCGTGAATGCCGTTGCGTATTACCAGAAACTTCAATGTTTGTTTTGTCAAAATCAAAGTAAATTAATGCAGAAAACCTGGCTTGTGTATGGAAGATAAAATACTGAGGATCCTGGAAATCTGAGATAGAGACAGAAAATGCTGGAGAAGTTTAAAAAGTGTGACAGCAGTGGAGAGCAAACAGAGTTAACATTTTGAGGCTGGTATGACTTCTTCAGAAGCTGTCTTCAGTGTTAGGCAGACATAATGTGTAATATTATGAAGTGGGGCTTTTGATTCATATTCTACTTGATCTGTATGTACAAATTGATTCTCATTATCCAACTTTAATAACATGCTTTCTTTTCTAACAATTAAGTTCTTTCAGTTTGGCCATAGTAAATTTATTTTCAAACAATCCACGTGATTGTAAATTATCATCTGAATCCAGCATATGAAATCAGACACAGTGTGAAGGATTGCATATCTGACTAGAACTGATCCAATTCTTCCTGGGTGCATTAAATTAGTGGAAAACAAGGTAGATTCTTATGTGTGTGTTTGCTCCTTCCTGTCCCACTTTTCTCTTCTGTTCCTGGCTGCACCTTAATACTCAAGTGCAGTGAGAGGGGAAACTGTCCCCAGAATGAGCTGGTTCATTAGGAGTTATGCTTTAATGTCAACGTGCTGCTCCAACAGAAAGTGAATTTGCACATAAGGGGTATCTTTAAGCCAATGTAAAGATCAGACTATTTTCATTGTAAGAGAGAGAAAGAAGCCTGTATCATGCATTCAAACATGCCAGTAGCATTTACATGTCAGAATTGCTAAGCAATAACATTCAATATTATCCTCAACACTGAATTTCCCCACCAGTGACATCTTCAGGGTTACCATTGTCCAAAATCTGAACTGGACCTGCCATTATAAACACTATGGAGTCAAATGTCAGTCAGAAGCCTGGAATCCTGCAGCAAGTAATTACCTCCTGCTTCACCAAAGTTTGTCTAGCATCTTCAGGCCACAGGTGTGACGGAATATACTCTCCACATGCCTGAATGAATGTGGTTTCAACAACACTGAAGAATTTTGGTGCCATCCAGAAAAAGCAGCCCTCTTGATCAGCACTCCATGCACTACACAAACAATCATGCCTCCCGTCCCTCTGCTCCCACAACCCACATAACAGCAGCAATAGTTTATATTATATATAAAAATCATTGCAAATTACCTAAGCTCCTTAAACATAACCTTCTAAAGCTCCTGACAGTTATGGCTTAGAAGGATAAGGGCAGCTGGTATATGAGAACATGACCACCTGCCAGTCCCTATCCAAGGCACAGTCTATCCTGACAAGGAATTCTAATGCTACCCTCACTGTTGTGAGACCAAAATCCTGGAATTCCCTTCCTTGCATCACTGATGGTGTACTTATACTGAATAAGTGAAATGGTTCAAGGAGGCAGCTCACCACCATCACGTCATCAATATCAATTAGAGATGGACAACAAATGCCAGCCTAGCAAGCCATGTCCACAAGCATAAGGCAAATGTAGATCACATTGCAGAGCTTTTGAGGCCATTCTAAAGTACATTCTCTATATCAGAAATATAGCAGTGTATAGAACTCAAATCTCACAATTTCAGTAAATATGCATTTCAGCCAAGAACTCTAAAGGGCAGGGTTAAACATTTTAAAGGTATTTGTGAAATGAAATATTGATACCAACACTGATGGTGTTTCCCTTCTTACAGTAACACTTCACACAACTTCATAGATTTAGACAGTAAAAGACAAGGGCATTATGCAGAAGAAAAGTTATAGACTTAGCTTGCTTTCACATTAATGTTTGTAGGCAACTTAAATATGATTCCCAACAATGCTTCTTGTAACATTATGCAGTAAATTCCAGCCTGGCTGGATAAGATGTACATAGCTGAGGATACCAAAAGTGAAATGGAATCAATCAAATTACACAGAATTCAAAGCTTTAATTGTTTCTCTGAGGGGATTTTGTAAAAGGGATGATTTTCCCATTTTTGCAGAAATTATAAGTATCTTTTAAATAGTCTGTTTGCTATTCATAAAGCAAATGTTGCTGACTGGATCAACTGAAATCCATTCCATCTCCATTCTCTGGTAAACAAGCTAGAAAATAATGATCAAAAAGACACTTACCATGATCAGAAACCATGTCATTTATTTCATAAAAGTATAAACATCTTTCAAAGATGGTTTAGTTAACGTTAATCAAAGCAAAATGGAACAAAAAATACATTGCGATTTACTTATTCTCTGTCATCATTGTTAAGTGATGAGATCAGCAATTATGTTTTTCTTTTAATAAGGTTGTTTTGCCTGAAGCTGAGGCTAATGAAAATTGCAAAGCATGGGCATAAGACTAAATATACAAGCATGTTTGGCAAGAAAGTTCAGAATTGTTCTTTAGTTTATAATTGTGATTACTTGTGCACAATTAATGAGTTATACCGATCAAATATTGCATACAAGAGAAGGCAGAATGTACCACAGACTTATGTAGCACTGTTAGCCCTCTTGTATTAATGTGCTGCAGCACTCACCACAGTTGACTATCAGTTTACCTAGCTTTATACTGGAATATGGCTACACCAAGTTAGTTTCAAATGATAACAAACTGATTCATTAATTTGCTCCTTTAGGTTGCTTGCTGTTACAGAACATAATTGCTTATTGAGGTAAATTGTTGAACTATAGTTATGTCTTGATTCCCGAACTCCTGTTTAATTAGATTGTTCAATATTATCCCTGATTAAGAAAAAAAATCTTTCTTTCACAATTTTTTAAAAAAAGAAATATGATTAGCATGAGCATCCTTTTGTTTTCCCTCCGTATGCATCATTTTGGGAATATTTTGGTTTAAACAGTCAGTACTGATTATATCAGCATAATTGGCTTGGAGGGATTAGCAAACCTGACAGAGTCATGAAACTGAATTAACATCAGTAGATAAGGTAGTTTACCCAGAGTCCTTCAGCCACTTGTCGTTTCGGCTGTGTATGTATTCATTTAAGCTCTTATTATCAGGCAGAGTAATCCCTTCAAGACAGTGCTTCTAATAATGTAATCAGTGACTATTGTTTAAACAATAATTTTTAAAATCTATAAATGGAAGAAAATAAAAGCTTGTTAGAATTGTATATAATTCCTTTCGGCTGGCTTTTAGTTGAAGATTTGCTCAAACAATATGTTATTATGCAATATAATGGCCAATTGTAAGTTTTGTTAGAGCCTAAATGAATATGAAAAGTGTTGGACCTTTCTCATAATAATTTAATATTGACATACAGAATTAAAACCTCCGAAACACACATCCACAATACAGCGTAACCCAAACAAAGTGCAGCTAAGAATCTGCACAGTGGCAGCGAGAGATTTTCAGAAATTACCCATGGACATAGTTGACTTCCTGCTTGGGAATGATTTGGCTGGAGTATAAGTCATTGCTTTGCTTATTATCACAGACGGTCTGAGTGAGGTTAAAGAGACAGAACAGCTTACAGGAACAATTCCCAGGTATTGAGTGTAGTGAATAGTGCAATGGTTAACAGAATCTATCACTAGAGGGCTAATGTGATTCCACAGATAGATTCTAGAGTTGTTAAAACTTTCTAAAAGGAAGGGAATAATTCAAAAAAAGTGTTTTCTAAGTTTTCTTGAATTGAGGGTCAGAAAGTGGATCCAGAGTTCAGCAAATTAATACAATCAGCTCGGATCGAAGCTGAAGCTGAAAGAATTTTTACAGATGTGAAAAAAAATTGAGTTCTGCTGAGGAAATAGTGAACTCCTAACTGTCCTCCCTACCAGGAGTGGGTGCCTATTCATCAGACAGTGGTACTGTCCAGATATCATAAAGAGATGAGAGGAACTGGCAGGTGGCGGTATTCCAATGCATTTGCTATCCTTGTCTTTCTAGATTGAAATGGTTGTGGATTTAGAAGGTGCTCTCTAAGGAACTTTGATGAGATATATTAATGGGATTGGACAAAGGGAACACTATGTTTTGAAGGGCAAATCATGCTGACCAAGTTGCTTGGAGTTTTTTGAGGGTATAACTAGAGGAATAGATAAGGATGTACCAGTGGATGCAATGTACTTTGATTTTCAAACGGCTTTTGATGATGTCCCTTGTAAAAGTTTGGTGAGCAAAGTTCAAGTAAATGAAATAACAGGTCATATGGTGGCATGGATTAAGAATTAGATGACAGACAAGAAGCAAAATTAGGGTCTTTTGCCAAGTGGCAGGCAGTGATTAGTGAGGTATTGCAATGACCAGTGCTTGGGCCAAGACTTGGATGAGGGAACCTAATGCAATATTGCCAGATTTGCTGACAGCACCAAACTGAGCAAGATTATCAGTTGTGAGAAGGATGCACGGTGATCTGGATAAGCTGACTAAGCAAGTAGACAATATGCCATGTGGCTAAGTGTGATGTTATACACTTCAGTATGAAAAACAGAAATATAGAGTATCATTAAATTGGTGATACATTGTGAAGTGTAGATGTAAAATGAGATCTGAACGTCCTTGTATATACACCAATGAAAGTAGACTGGCAATTGCAGAAAGCAATTAGTTTGCAAGAGGATTTGATTTACAAAGTAAGGGTGCCTTACTGCAGTTGTAGAGGGCCTCACTGAGACTAGAACTGCAGCTTTGTTCTCCCTACCATATTCGCAGAGAGGACATGCAGCTGTGGCTCACTAGGCTGTTACCAGAGATGGCAGGAGAGTGCTCCGAGGACAGACTGGCATTACCATGCCTGCATTCACTAGATTTTGGCAAGGTGCAAGGAGATCTGATTGAAACTATAAATTTTGAATATGGCTGGACAGACGAGATGCAAAGAGTATGTTTTCCCCGGTTAGGGAGCCTAGGACCAGGAGAAACAGGCTCAGGATATAGGCTCCACTCCAACCCCAAACTCACCATCAAACCGGCAGACAAGGGAGGCGCGGTAGTAGTTTGCGCACCGACCTTTATACCGTTGTGGCCAAACGCCAGTTCGCGGACACCTCCTCCTACTGCCCCCTTGACCATGACCCCACCTCCCAACACCAAACCATCATCTCCCAGACCATCCATAACCTCATCACCTCAGGGGATCTCCCATCCACCGCCTCCAACCTCATAGTCCCACAACCCCGCACCGCCCGTTTCTACCTCCTGCCCAAAATCCACAAACCTGACTGCCCCGGCCGACCCATTGTCTCAGCCTGCTCCTGCCCCACCGAACTCATCTCTGCATACCTCAACACAGTCCTGTTCCCCTTAGTCCAAGAACTCCCCACCTACGTTCGGGACACCACCCACGCCCTCCACCTCTTCCATGATTTTCGCTTCCCTGGTCCCCAACGCCTATTCTTCACGATGGATATCCAGTCCCTGTACACCTCCATCCCCCATCACGAAGGACTCAAAGCCCTCTGCTTCTTCCTTTCCCGCCGTACCAACCAGTACCCTTCCACTGACACCCTCCTTCGACTGACTGAACTGGTCCTCACCCTGAACAACTTCTCTTTCCAATCCTCCCACTTCCTCCAAACCAAAGGAGTTGCAATGGGCACCCACATGGGCCCCAGCTATGCCTGCCTCTTCGTAGGATATGTGGAACAGTCCATCTTCCGCAACTACACTGGCACCACCCCCCACCTTTTCCTCCACTACATCGATGACTGTATCGGCGCTGCCTCGTGCTCCCATGACGAGGTTGAACAGTTCATCCACTTTACCAACACCTTCCACCCCAACCTCAAATTCACCTGGACCATCTCAGACTCCTCCCTCCCCTTCCTAGACCTTTCCATTTCTATCTCGGGCGACCGAATCAACACGGACATCTACTATAAACCGACTGACTCCCACAGCTACCTAGACTACACCTCCTCCCACCCTGCCCCCTGTAAAAACGCCATCCCATATTCCCAATGCCTTCATCTCCGCTGCATCTGCTCCCAGGAGGACCAGTTCCAATACCGTACAGCCCAGATGGCCTCCTTCTTCAAAGACCGCAGATTCCCCCCAGACGTGATCGACGACGCCCTCCACCACATCTCCTCCACTTCCCGCTCCTCTGCCCTTGAGCCCCGCCCCTCCAATTGCCACCAGGACAGAACCCCACTGGTTCTCACCTACCACCCCATCAATCTCCATATACAGCGTATCATCCGCCATCATTTTCGCCACCTCCAAACGGACCCCACCACCAGGGATATATTTTCCTCCCCTCCCCTATCAGCGTTCCAAAAAGACCACTCCCTCCATGACTTCCTCGTCAGGTCCACACCCCCCACCAACCCAACCTCCACTCCCGGCACCTTCCCCTGCAACCGCAAGAAATGCAAAACTTGCGCCCACACCTCCTACCTTACTTCTCTCCAAGACCCCAAGGGATCCTTCCATATCCGCCACAAATTCACCTGCACCTCCACACACTCCATCTATTGCATCCGCTGCACCCGATGTGGCCTCCTCTATATTGGGGAGACAGGCCGCCTACTTGCGGAACGTTTCAGAGAATACCTCTGGGACACCCGGACCAACCAACCCAACCACCCCGTGGCTCAACACTTTAACTCCCCCTCCCACTCCACCAAGGACATGCAGGTCCTTGGACTCCTCCATCGCCAGACCATAACAACACGACGGTTGGAGGAAGAGCGCCTCATCTTCCGCCTGGGAACCCTCCAACCACAAGGGATGAACTCAGATTTCTCCAGTTTCCTTATTTCCCCTCCCCCCACCTTGTCTCAGTCGAATCCCTCGAACTCAGCACCGCCCTCCTAATCTGCAATCTTCTTCCTGACCTCTCCGCCCCCACCCCACTCCGGCCTATCACCCTCACCTTGACCTCCTTCCATCTATCACATCTCCATCACCCCTCCCCCAAGTCCCTCCTCCCTACCTTTTTTCTTAGCCTGCTGGACACACTTTCCTCATTCCTGATGAAGGGCTTATGCCCGAAACGTCGAATTTCCTGTTCCTTGAATGCTACCTGACCTGCTGCGCTTTTCCAGCAATACATTTTCAGCTCTGATACTCCAGCATCTGCAGACCTCACTTTCTCCTCGGAATATAGGCTAGACCATTTAGAATCTTAGAATCCCTACAGTGTGAAAACAGGACATTTGGCCCAACAAATCTACACTGGCCCTCGGAACAGAATCTCACCAAGACCCATCTCCCTACCATATCCCTGAAACCCTGCATTTCCCATGGCTAACACACCTAACCTACACATGGGTAATTTAGCATGGCCAATCCAACTAAACTACACAGCTTTGGATTGAGATGGATTTAGAATTGAGATGAAGAAAGATTTCTTCACTCAAAAGTTAAGAAACCTATGAAATCCTCCACCACAGAAAGCCTGGAGGCCAAATCACTGAACATTCACAAAAATGAGAGAGACTTTTTTTTAGATTTTAAAGGCATCAAGGAGTCTGATGAGAAAGTGGGAGCATGGCATTGAGATAAAGGATCAGCCGTGATCATATTGAATGGTGGAGCAGATTTGAAAGACTGAGTGGCTGACTCTCACTCCTATCTCCTGTGAATTTAAATTCCATCAATTGCCATTGTAGGGTTTGATCCCATTCACTCAGTGCAATAGCCAAGGCCTCTCAAGAGATCATAGACCCTTCCCAATCACATGCGCTTAGATCCCCCAACTCAATCTCTGAGACATTACATTATTCCTACCTTTGGGTGGACTTGCCCTTCTACTGCATTAATGTATCGCCCCCTCACACCATCAGCATCACAACTGTGACATTCCTGATATAAGACTTTAGCTTCACTTTAGCTTCCAGGACCTAATATAGAACATGTGTGATTGAACCCAACTTTTAGGCCCATCCTTTTGAATCTCCTGACTTGTTCTCCCACACTGAATTAACTTAAGATACTTTAAACGTGTTGCTGAGTATTTCTGTATTCGACCTGCTCCCATACCTGGTGGGTCAGTGCACCTAACTGAGCAGAGGGGGTTTCAGCAGTCCAGTTACACCAGTATTGGAAGTCTCTAACATTTCCTCTGTAACCACCTAATATGTGAAGTATATAACTCTTGAAGATGGAGATTTTCCAAAGGGCTCCATATTCTAGGTAATTGTCCATTAGAAGTTCAAGTTTCCTGGGCAATTGCCTTAAATTCAGCATGTCAGGAAATTTTAAATTTCACATTATACACTTTGTCAAGGTGTACCTGGATATCAGAAGATCTGGGCCAATGAGGATTTGTGAAATGCAAATATATTAAATACAGGAATTTTCCATCACTGCAACACTACTACCTGAATCTATACATTTCCACTCGCCTTAAAAAAACTAAGGCTGGGATTTTCAGCTCCTGCAGGAGAAAGACGAAAATAACAGGTGAATGAATTTTAGTGGGCAGGAGGCAGAAAATCAGTTTCTCACTGTCGAGATGAACTTTAGCAATTAAGTTCTCCCTCTTCAAAAGATAGATCAGCCTGCCTGACAGCAGGTCATCTGCAACGATTAGCATCTCGGTTAAAAACCCAGTTCATTGGGAATTAAGTGAATCTTCCCAATTAACTTCTGCCTAGTCAAGAAACTCGACACTTCAGATAACAGACTTATGACCTTCATGTCTTCCTAGACTTTGGGTAAGTACTTAGAGTCATTGAGTCATACTGCAAGTAAACAGATCCTTCAGTCTAACTTGTCCATGCTGAACAGACATTCCAATCTGACCTCATCCCATTTAGCAGCATTTGTCCCATATCCCTCTAAACTTTTCCTAGCCACCCAATCGGATGTCTTTAAATGCTGTATTTGAATCAGCCTCCACCACTTCCTTTGGCCGCTCATGCCATACACAAACCACCCTCTGCATGAAAAAGTTACCCCTCAGGTCCTTTTGAAATCTTTTCCCTCTCACTTGAAACCTATGCCCTCTA
The DNA here is from genome assembly GCF_020745735.1 of Hemiscyllium ocellatum. Classification (NCBI taxonomy): domain Eukaryota; kingdom Metazoa; phylum Chordata; class Chondrichthyes; order Orectolobiformes; family Hemiscylliidae; genus Hemiscyllium; species Hemiscyllium ocellatum. Next base: position 52,647,680 of record NC_083405.1, read on the forward strand.
ATTCTGGACTTGTCCACCCTTTAAAAATACCTTGGCTGTTCACCCTATCCAATTATTCTATTCTATATTCAATTATTCTATAAACCTCTATAAGGTCACCTCTCAGTGTCCAATACTTCAGAGAAAAAAGCCTTCTCAGATCTACTCAGCCTCTCTATATAACTCAAACTGTATAGTCCCTGCAACATCCCTGTAAATGTTTTCTGCGCCCCCTCAAGTTTAATAACATCTTTTGTACAGAAGGGTGGCCAGAATTGAATGCAGTATTCTAAAAGTGGCCTCACCAATGTCCTGTACAGCCACAACATGACATCCCAAATCCTATCCTGACCAATGAAGGCATACCAAACATCATCTTCACCACTCTCCTTGTGATTCCACTTGCAAGGAACTACACACCTGCTGCTTCATACTCAAAACAATATGCTTTAAAACATCTTTCAATCATGCTGCAGTGTTGACTCTCCAAGTACTGGGAAGAGTTCTGGGGGAAGAAGGCAGGCTGTACCCATGCACAGTCTTAACACAAATAAGCTAACTGGACAGTGCTGTCTATAGCTGAAGGCAAGGGTGAAGATCATACACGAGGCAGGTGTTTGTCACTGAAGGACATGATACAGTGCAACTGACTATGGTTGAATGCCATGTTTGTTCACACATAGCAAAGCAGAGGAAGGATTAGTGGACAAGAGTGGGGAACAGCCTGTCCAGGGATTGGGCCACAGTCTCTCCAGTGGAGGAGATACTAACTCTGCAGGGACTGGGCCAACATTTATCCAATGAATTCATCACGGTCTGTCTAGTGCTATCTGATGTATCCTTGCCTGTCTGCAGGATGATCATGTCTTTCATGACTGAGTGCAGAAACATGTCTTCCAACTGGGTTTGCGCAGGGGCCTTGTCTCTGCCAATCAGCCCTGCAGAATACAGGAGACTGTGTTTTTTCCCTGCAATGGATTTGAAGTTGCACAAAGGGTACTTACTTGCACTAATGGGGCGGCTTCCTGCTGCCACTCCTTTGGAAAAGGACTGCCCTTTATTTGTGGACAATCTGGAACTGCAGCTTGCGTGAGATGCTGCTGAACTGCCAGATATTTTTACTCAAGATGAGTCATCTCTGGGGAGAGTGAAGGTGACCAATAGTTGACATAATATACTTGGGTTTTCAAAATCATTCAGTGAGGGGTCACATAAATAGGTTTCTATTCAAGGTAAGAGCTGGAGCCAATACATTAACAGAAAATAAGGTTTAAATAATTAGTTCATTTTCAACTTGGTAAACTATAATTAGCAGAGTCCCACAGTGCTACCAGCTTAATTATTTGTCATCTATATTAATGACTTGGCTGAAGGGATTATATGTGTTATAACCAAATTTGCTGATGATACACAAATAAATAGGAAAAGCTAAGTTGCTAGGGATTACAAAGGGATTTAAATAAAGTGAATGGGCAAAAATGTGGCAAATGGTTTATAATATGGGAAAATATGAGGCTGTCCACATGGACAAGAGGAATAAAACAAAATATTGTTTAAATGGAGAAGGACTGCTGAATGCTGCAGTATAAAAGGATCTGAAAGCCCACATTATATGGGTTTCAAAAAGTCAGGATGCAGCTATGACAAACAATTAGGAAGGAAAACAGAAGATTGACCTTCAATTGTAATGGTGGGTGGAGCATAGGAATGAGGAAGTCTTGCTATAACCACCCAACCTGGTGTACCACATACAATTCTGGTGTCCTTACTTAAGGAGGAATAAACACATACTGGAAGCCATTTAGAAAAGGCTGACCTGTTTAGTCCCTGTAATGAATTAGGCTGAACTCTTTAGAATTTAGATGAATGAGAGGTGATCTTCTTGATAACATTCTGAGGATTCTACAAGGAGAAGGTGAGGACTGCAGATGCTGGAGATCAGAGTTGAGAGTGTGGTGCTGGAAAAACACAGCAGGTCAGGCAGGATCCAAGATTTTTATTTCCCTGGCCCCCTACACCTTATCTTCACCATAGACATCCAGTCCCTGAACACACCTATCCACCATGACACAGGCATCCAAGCACTCCATTTCTTCCTGTCATGCTGTCCTAAATAGCAACCTTCCACTGACACCCTCATCCGCCTGACTGAACTGGTCCTCATTCTTAACAACTTTTCCTTCCAAATGGAAGGGTTAGCCATTGGCACCCGCATGGACACTAGCTGTGCCTGCCTCTTTGTCGGGTACATGGAACAGTCCACCTTCCGCACCAAAATCGGCACCACCCTCTAACCTTTCCCCATTACACCGATGACTAGCTCGTGCTCCCATGAGTATCTTGAACAGGTCAGCAACTTCACAAGTACCTTTTACCCCGATTTTAAATTCACCTGAACCATCTCAAACAACACCCTCAGCTTTCTGGACTTCACTATCTCCATCTCTGGCGACTAACTAACCACGGACATCTTCTACTAACCCATTGACTCTCACAGCTACCTACACTTTACCTGCTCCCACCCTATCTCCTGTAAATACACCATGCTTTATCATTCCCAATTCCTCCACCTCTGCCGGATCTGTTTCCAGGATTACCAGTTCCATCTAAGAAAATCCCAGATGGCCTCCTTCTTCAAAGGTCACAATTTCCTTTCTCATGTGGTCAATGATACCCTCCAGCGTATCTCCTCCACTTCCCACACCTCTGCCTTTGAACTCCTCCACTCCCAAACAACAAGGACAGAACCATCCGGTCCTCACCTTCCACCCCACCAACCTCCGTACATATTGCATCATCCTCTGCCATTTCTGCCACCTACAGACCCCATCACTAGCAACATATTTCCCTCCCCACCCCGATCAGCATTCCAGAGAGACAATTCCCTCTGAGACTCCCTCATTGGATCCAAGTTCCCCCAACAGCCCACACCCCACTCTCGGAAACTTGCCCTGCCACCACAGGAAGTGTAAAACCTGTGCCCACACCTCCCTCTCTCCTCCATCAAGGCCACAAAGGATCTTTCCACATCCAACAGAATTTTACCTATACCTCCACCAACGTCATCTACAATATCCGTTGCACCCAATGTGGTCTCCTCTAGATCGGGGAGAGAGAACGCCAAATTGCGGGTCATTTCTGGGACACCTGCACCAACCAACCCCACCGCCTTGTGGTTGAATACTTCAACCCTCCCTCCCACTTCACCAAGGACATGCAGGTCCTGGGCCTCCTCCATCGCCAAACCCTTACCACCCAACGTCTGGAGAAAGAATGCCTCGTCTTCCATTTTGGGACTCTGCAACCACACAGGAGTAATGTGGATTTCACATTTCCTCATTTCCGCTTCCCCCACGTTATCCCAGTCCCAAGTCTCCAACTCGGCAGAGTCCTCTTTCCCATTTTTCCGCTCCACCTTCCTCTCCAACCTATCACCTTCTCCCCTACCTTCATTTACCTATCACATTCTCAGCCACCTTGTCACCAACAGCACCCCCTTCCCATTTATCTCTCAGCCCCCCGGCCCATAAGCCTCATTCTTGATGAGGGGCGTATGCCCGAAGCGTGGATTCTCTTACTCCTCGGATGCTGCCTGACCTGCTGTGTTTTTCCTGCATCACATTCTCGACACTGAGGATTCTGCAAGGTAGATGCTGAGAGAATATTTCCTCTTGTGTGAGGTTCAATGTTAAACTGCTCAGTTTAAAAATAACTTAGCTACCATTTAAGACTAAGGAATAGGTATAATTTTCTCTTAAAAGATATGTACTTTTTAGTATTCTATCCCTCTAGCAAACAGTGGAGGTTGGATCATTGGATATATTCAAGGCAGAGACTGATTTTTTTTTAATCAACAAAGGAATTAAGATTTAAGAAGGGTCAGGTAGGAAAGTGAAATTAAATTTCACAATCAGATCAAACATAATCTCATTGAATGGCAAAATGGGTTCAATGGGCTACTCTTGCTTTTAATTCCTGTGGTCTTTTGCCTTCCTAAAAACAGAGTCAAGCAAAGTAAAATGAATTACAAGGATATAAAAATCACATAAGTACTTGATTCAGAACAAAGGCTCAAGGGTTCAAAACAACAAATCACTTGAAACAGAATGTAAGCTTCATAGTTTTCTTACAAATTGTAAGGATAATTTAATATTATACAAGATATACTGCAGCTAAAGCATGAGTAAGTAGTTTTTTTGATTTGCGATGTGGTTGATATACTGAAACAACACCCGTGTTTCAAGTCTTTCTTAATTATTCAATGTCTTCAAGCATTGCATTTTTACAAATTCTGTCAGCTATTTGTATACTGCTTTTACATGATCAATGTATGCAGATTAGACACCAGGTTATATTTCATGTGTTTGTCCAGGGCAATGGAGGTGCTCTGAACAGAATCCATTTGGGAGTTCCATGCAAACATTTATTTTCTTCAACTGAGAGGTTTAAATGCCTTTAGATTGTCATGAATTTTATATGATGTTTGGCTTCCTACATAGTTTCCAATTTTTGTTGCATATCTTTAAAATGTTCGCTTAAGTCACATTCCTTTAATTATGACATTGAATTACCTCACAGTCCATGTCCAAAACTGCTTCAGGAGCAATTAGTAATGATAACAATGAACAAATCACAGAAAATTGAGTGCAATCATTATACTTTAACCCAAATTTTCCACTTTTGTTTCAACAGCCATGTTAGCTTATTAATTTCAAATGAGATACAACTGATTTTAAAAATTGAAGATTACAATTTAAGGTTCAGACTTCTGGTGAGCTTTACATTTTAGAGAAAACAGCTTGCATGCTGAATGAACAATCTTCCTTCACACGTTCACAATGAAAATACTGTACAGGATGGCAGAATTGAATCCACGATATAAAGTCCTAATTTAACAATGACAATAATAAAGGAATTAAGTAGACTAGTTAAACCAATCAAAAAAACTATACTGCATATTGACTTAATGACATTTAAGTCTCGAATTAGTACACGAGTAATTCACAATTGCTGCATACCTTTCTCACTTTTCAAAATGCACTCAGTTCAATAGCAAATAACCTGTCATTAGAAGGAGGGAAATAGGAATGTAGTCATTGCTTTCCTAATATCTCCTGCGGCTCACTTCAGCTGTTTAGGTTTACTTGTTTCCTGTCCCAGCAGATGGTCTTCTGCTGTTATGCTACCCCCTGTAGAACTGGTTCCTTTTTGAATGCTCTTTTTCTGCAGTGTGGCTATACATAGAAGTAGATTGCATATTGCTTTCCACTGAAAGCAACCTACCTGCAGTACATTGACAAAATAATAACATATGAGCTACAGCATTAAGAAATATAATAAAATACTCATGCATTTAAAATACATTTTGAATCATTTAAAGATAAAAGACTGAGTGTAGCAATTTTTCTTTCAGGGCATGTTGGCATCATTGCCCCAGCCAGTATTTACTGCCCATTCCCAATTTCCCTGACGAAGGTGCTGGTGAGTTGCTCTGTTGAACCGTAGTCATCTTATAGACTCCTGTTGTAGTTCTTGATGTGAAGGGACACCCATAGTGCTGTTAGCAATGGAGTTCCAGGATTGTGATCATGAGAGGCAGTGATATAGTTTCAAGTCAAGACAGATTATAGTTTGGAGTCATGATTTGGAGATGCCGGTGTTGGATGGGGCTTTACAAAGTTAAAAATCACACAATACCAAGTTATAATCCAACAGGTTTAATTGGAAACACACTAGCTTTCGGAGCGACGCTCCTTCATCAGCTGGCAGTGCACAGCCTGCAATTGGTGGTGTTGCCATTCATCAGCAGCCCTTGTCCTTTTAAGGAGGCGAGGTTGCAAGTTTTGAAGTGCCAAGTTAGGAACCTGTGTAAGTGGTTGCAGTGCATCATGCAGCTGGTACACACTGCTGCTATCAAGCATCAATCTGAAAGGGAGTGAATGTTAAGCTGATTGAACAAGCTAATTTGTCTGTAGTGCTGTTGAGTCTCTGGAGCATTGTTGCAGCTAATTTGATCCAGAACAGTGGAGCATATTCTAACATCTGGGCCTTGTAGATAGCAAACAGGCTTTGAGGAAACAGAAGGTGAGGTATTAGCCACAGGATTCATAGCTTCTGACCTACTTTTGTGGGCATGGTATTTATGTGGTCAGTCCAATTCAGATTCTTGTAAATGGCAACCCTTAGAATGTTGTGGGGGATTCACCATTGTTGATGAATGACTGTCAATGAGTAATGATTACATTTTTGTTTGTTGGATATGGTCATTGTCTGTCACCTATCTGGAACAAAAGTTGCCTACAATTTTGAGCGTAAGCCTGGATTATGCCCACATTTTGGTGTGTATAGACACAGGCTGCTACAGTATTTGAGGAGTCACGAATGGTGCTGAATATGTGCATTCATCAGTGTTTACCTCATTATTGACTTTATGGTGAAGGGAAGAATTGATGAAGTAGCTGAAAATGGTTGCTCTCAGGACACTACCATGATAAAATGCTGCAATGACATCCTGAGACAGAGACGAGTGACCCCAACAAACACAGCCATCTTAGATAAAAACAAATACGTGGATGCTGAAAATCTGAAGTTAAATAAAAAGTACAGAAAGCACTGCAGAAACTCAGTGGAGAGAAAAAAAGGCTAAGGTTATGAAGTTGATATGACTCATCTTCAGGATTCTTCTTCAGCTCTGAAGAAGAGCAATATCGGACTCAAAATAATGATAAGATTGGATTTGTTCAGCTTTTTGTAGAGAGGACATACCTGGGAACCTTTCCAAATTGTTGAATCAATGCCAGTGTTATAGCTCTGCTATGGCTCCACACCTTGGCTAGTTCTGCAACACATGTGTTCAGTATTGTTGTAGGAATGTCGTCAAGGTTCATAGCCTTCACAATGTCCACTGTTTTCTGCCATTTCTAGATATCATATGATGTGAGTTGAATTTGTTGAAGATTGGTATTTTGTGATGCTTCAGACCACTGGAGAGGCCGAGACCGACTATCCACATAGTATTTCTGGCTGAAAATTGTTGCAAATGCTTCAGTTTTGCTTTTTCCACTGATGAACTGGGCTATTCCAGTATTGAGCATGGGGATATTTGTGGTGTCTCCTCCTCCTCCTCCACTACATTGTTTAAGCATCCACCACCATTTATTATAGGATATGGATGGACTGCAGAGCTTAGATTTGATTGTGGGATCGCTTAGCTCTCTCTATGGCATGCTGCTTCCACTGTTTTCCAAGTAGTCTTGTGTTGTGCTACACCAGGTTCAAACCTAATTTTTATCCATTCTTGGTGCTGCTCCTGGCATTCCATCCTGCATTCTTCATTGAAGTTATATTGGTCACCCAGCTTGGTAATTGTGGTGGATTGTGTGATTTGCCAGGTCATGTGGTTACAGATTGTGATTTGAATATAATTCGGCAGTCACTGATAACTCAAAGTGCTTCACAAATGCCCAGTTTTGAGATGCTAGATAAGATGAAATCCACCATTTTTTAGTATGGAGGGTATCCTCAGTTTGAAGTTGGGACCATTCCCAGGCTAATTCCCTTCCAACTGAATAACCATGTGATCACCATCTTTGGTGGATTTGCACTGCCAGCCTGGTTTGGTGACTGCAGTAATTGGGACAGTATCTATCAGATGTAATTCTCTGAGTATGACTGTATCAAACTGTTGCTTTTAGTAGTCTGTGCTACAGCTCTCCCAATTTTGGCATCAGCTGTTAATACAGAGGACTTTGTGGGCGGCACAGTGGCACAGTGGTTAGCACTGCTGCCTCACAGCACCGGAGACCCGGGTTCAATTCCCGACTCAGGCGACCGACTGTGTGGAGTTTGCACATTCTCCCCGTGTCTGCGTGGGTTTCCTCCGGGTGCTCCGGTTTCCTCCCACAGTCCAAAGATGTGCAGGTCAGGTGAATTGGCCATTCTAAATTGCTCATAGTGTTAGGTAAAAGGGGTAAATGTAGGGGTATGGGTGGGTTGCGCTTCAGGGGGTGGGTGTGGACTTGTTGGGCCGAAGGGCCTGTTTCCACACTGTAAGTAATCTAATTTCATCAACAGAGCTGGGTTTGCCTTTCTCACTTCCAGTGCTTAAATTGATCCTCATTGTAGAGAGTGCGTTGCTGGAAAAGCACAGGCAGCAACCGAGCAGCAGGAGAATCAACGTTTCGGGCATAAGCCCTTCATTAGAATCCTCAATGTTTGATCAGTTTCATTCCCTTTTTTAGATTTTAGGAGCAGTCGGATACAACTGAATAGCTTACATTTCAAATTACATTTATAAGGTAAAACATTGATGTTGATCTGGAGTCACATGTCAGCCAAGCCATGTAAGAACGGCAGTTCTTCTTCCTTTAAGGGCATTGGTAGCAATGACAATGGTTTAATGGTTGTTGTTCGACTGATTTTTAATTCCAAATTTTTATTAATTGAATGCAAATTGCACCATCTGCCGCAGTGGGATTCACACTCATGCCACCAGACCATTAGCCTGTGTCTCTGGATTACAGGTCCAGTCACCTTCCCACTACACCTTCACCTTGCCCATAAAATAATCCAAAATATGAAGCATAAGAATTTATTAGACATGCAAGCTGTTGTTTACAACATTCAGCCATTCAATTAATCACAGCCTCACTCTTTCTGGTGGACCTAGCAAAGCATAGCTAATTGATTTTGTGAGGAAATTCAGGTGGAAGCTGTTTATGTCTAATTTTTACTGATAAAAAGTCCTCCCAAAGTGTTGCATTTTTATGATCTCCCAGGTTACCATTGGCCCTGTTTGCATGTATTAAATTGACAGCTAGTAACTTTGGAGATGGTAGTTGCTGTCATCACTTTCCCACAGTCATACACAGAGAAGGGCACAGCAATGCTGGATTGATGGTTAAGTTTGCTCTGATAGAAACAGTGCTAAAAATCTTGTGATCCAATAACACAGCTGTACCAGAGAAGATAAGAAACCTGCAAAATGGTGAGCATGTAGTGGCAGAAATGTTCCACATTTGTGTTTTCCAAACAGTTTCTAAAAGTAAGTGAGCCAACCTAAAATTCTGTCAGTAGTGAGGCTAGCTCTATAATTTATAACCATGACAGGGAATAAGGTGGAAATAGAGATATGATTACCTTAAGTCTCTTATCCTGCTTCTTAATCCAAAAAGTTAAAAGGCTCAATCGTTCTATTTTCATCGCTAACAGGAAATACAACTGTAAAACCAGAAAAGGAAGCAACTGCAAGTGCTTTTGTAGAAGCACACCATGAAACCATTGCATTTATGGCTTAAGGAGCCTTTGTAGGAAATTTGTAATTCATTTAAAGGTTTGCAATGCACTGTAGGTTCATCACTGTCACGTATTACATATTGCCATATTGTGACCAAGAAACTGGATGTTAAAGTAAGAGCGTTTTAGTGTAAATTTGCGATTATAGTCACAATCAATGCAGAATGTTTCTTTATGTACCTAGTTAGGAGTTGAGACAGCATCTACATGCACACTGTAATTACAACTTTGGTATCTAGCAATTTACAGAAGAAAGACATTTTCAAAAGCTTTTGTAGAAATTGTTTTATAAGTAAATGTAATGCTTCTTGACTGTCAAATGGGTTTAAACTAACTCAAGTTGTATCCTTCAATTTGAGGCTTTCATAGCAATGTAAACATGCAAGTAGAGATATAACCGCATAGCTGGTGTTGCCTAAACAGCATTGAACTACTGAATCCAATAGAACCAAGATTTTTACATACGTTTTAAAATTCAGTCAACTTCTGCAATTCTGCTGGTTGGAAACAAACTGTTACTGGCATGAAATATAATGAATGTGTGCCATTTCTTAGTGAAATAATTTAATTTGTTATGTAACAAATCAAACCTATGGAAAATTAAAAGAACATCCATTGATTCACTGCCTGACCTGGTTTTTCAGCACATTTGTGCTTTTCAGATAGAAGGTCTTCTTTACTTTGTTGATAATATGCCAGAGGTAAGGATTTTCTGGTCTACCTTCAAATCTGCTCTGATGAAACATAGAAACAAAGAAACTAGTAGCGGAAGTAGGCCATTCGACCGTTATGAAGATGTGGGTGTACTGTACCTTTAAAAAAGTTAAAAGCTAGTAGAACTACCTGACAGCAGCAAATTTTCTATATAAGATATAGTGTAACCTTTTAGTCCAGCAGCTAGACTAACTGATTTCCTGGAGACAAAAACAATTTGAATTAGGCCAATCAGTTTAAATTATACCCAAGAAAAAACAAACTCCAATCAAGATTGAATTTAGTATATTGACAATTTTAAAGGCAATGACCTAATCCAATGCTTTGAGGGTATAAGACCAGGAAAAATTGAACAGTTGGGGGACAACAGCCCAAGGACCAACAGATGTAAGTTGCTAGTCAGAACTCTCTGAGAGGTACCTATCCAGAGAAGGAGTTTGCACAGAGAAAAACATCAACACTAACCTAGAGAGCAAATCTACAGAGGAAGATATAAAGAGAAGATTCGACAGTTGGCTGGTTTTGAAATTTAAATTTTTCAGTAAATCTTAATTGGGGGTTTTATCAGATGTGTGTTGTAGAAAGGAAACTAAAAGATAGGTTAGAGGAAGGAGTTGTAAATAATTGTTAGTTAATTATTCTCTGTTATTCTTTAAGAAATAAAGTTATTAATTTTGACTTTAAATAGTCCTTGTCCTCTCGAATTTTCACAGATAAACCTTTTCAGTGTTGCTGGTTTAAGTTAAGCAGGAGGGTTTACCCCATATCGTAACACGACCCTTCCAGCCTGCTCTACCATTCATTATGATCATGGTTGATCCTCCATCTCAATGCTCTCTTCCCATGCTGGCTTTGTCTAATCCATTCCAAATGTTCTGTTATCATATCTTATATAATAGATTCTACCACTGCTGATAATTCCCTAATTTTCTCTCCCTCTCTTATATTTATTACCATATATATATTACCCTTATATATTTATTACCCTTCAATTTGCAGAAACCGCTCCAGAGTCTGAAGAATTTTAGACAATGGTCACCAATGCAGCTATTATTTCCAGGGTCATATCCTCTAATGCTCTGAAATGTGGGTTATCAGGCCCTATTATTTTGTCAGTCTTCAACACCATTAATTACCCCATCACTATTCTCTTACTCATACTGAATTCCTTCATTTCTGCCCTCGCCCGAGACCCTTGGTTCGCTAATCTTGCTGGAAGGTCTTTTTTTTTGCCCTCTTTTATGAAGGCAGAATCAAAGTATGTTTAATTCTTCTACCATTTCTTTGTTTCGTGCTATAAGTTCACGGGCTTCTGACTATTAGGAATCCATATTTGTCCTTGCCAAATTTTCTTTCTTGATATAATTATAGAAGCTTGTGTGGTCTTTTTTCTAATGCAATTTTACTCTCATATCATCCTTTTTCCGACTTGATCAAAATTTTGGCCTTCTTTTGCTGAATTCTAAAATGCCTTTTGCCAGCCTTTTCTGGCAATTTTATATGCCTCCTCTTTGGATCTAGAATTGTCCTTAATTCCTTTTGTAAGCCAGGGTTGAAACAGCTTTCCTCTTTTGTTTTTGTGCCACAGAGGAATAAATAATTATCGAGATTCATGCACACTTTAATAAACATAAGCAAATGACTATCCACTGTCAATTTCTTTTCATGATATGGGACACAAGCAATCACCTGGGGGGCTGTCCAATTAGGGAGGGGGCTATCCAATTACAGAGTGCAAGGTCTGGAGCCTGTGCATTCACTGACCTGCAGCAGTGATGTAGGTGGTGCCAGCTTCTGGTGCCACGTTTCAAAGCCTGAATTTGTTTCTTTCTGCACAAAGAACTTTGCCCTGCTGTCCATGCTCACTGGCAGCTTGTAACAACTCTGGAAGGCTATAACAGCAATGTCAGAATAAATATGCTGGGTGGTCCCACAGTTCAGCAATAATCGCAGGTTCACCTCCAGGCGAGAGGGGAAGGGCAGTAGCTCTTCTTCTTCAGGGATGTGAGAACCCATGATGTGTTTCAGATGTCTTGTAGATGTCATCAAAGAGCCTGCACAGGGAGTACAGAGGACTCCAGCAGCCCTGGAGTTACTTTCTGAACCTGGATCCAGTTCTACCACGATCTCATTTGGTCTGCCAAAGTGAGTAATCTATACTTTTTCCCCTTCTGGATTTGTATGTATTTATAAAGAGTATGCATTTGAGGCCACAATGTGCTCAGCCAGAGGTTTGGCTGCGTATGATGAGAAATACCTATCTGACTTTGAAGACAACCCCCTTCCCACATACACATGAGGTCCTTCAAGAGTGGCTGCATGTTGATGCCAGTTATGTACTACCATTAGGGTTTACTGGGCTCTCCCAGGATAAGCTTTGTGCCTATCTTCATGGGAAACTAACAATCTTTCATCTTCTGAATGTAGGGCAAATGGCACATACCAACAAACAGAGGCCAGGACAAAAAGAGAAATGTCCCATCTCCACATCCTCAGCCCAATGGAGGAGGAGACGTTAGAAATGCAGAGTACCGATGTGGCAGTTGTATCACTAACGGCAAGAACAGAAGGTCCTCCCAATAGGGAAAATAAAAGGATAGAGGTGCGCAAGGGTGCATCGTGCAGACACATTGGAACTGTGTTTATGTGGTCAACATTGCAGAAACAGAGTTCCATTTCAGACACTGCTGGCTTGAGGAAATGGGAAGCCATTAATCAGTTTTCTCAGGCTGGTCAAAATAATGCAAATGGACATAGAGCGTGAGAGACTAGGGATCAGTAGGTCACCTCTGAGGATGAGGGGGAAGGATTCCCAAAGAATGCCTAGTCAGATTATTTCTCTGCAGAAACCTTGAGTGCAGATACTCTCAACTTTGCAATCCTGAGTAGATCCAGTCACAAGCTGGTATGCATATCATGTACTAATCTGAGCAATTATGAGAGACTGTGAGAGCCATGGTCATTTATAGACTGAGGCAGATACTGAGCCATGACTGTTGATGTGACTTTGGAGTTGACCATTACATGATAACTGCGCTGACTGCAGCAAACAGTGAGGGATTATCTATTGGAATTGCTTGAAGTTTGTGTACGCTTATTCACAGATAATGGAGGAGTCCATCCAGGCCATGAGTTCTTCTATATCAATGATGGAACCACTCTTGACTTCCTGCATCAAGAAATTGGTATCCCTCATGGACAGTGGATGCTGGGCATGCATACAGAGCTGCAAGCCACCAATGTGCCCAGGAGCTCTGTGCAGCTGTGGCAAGATGATAGGCCAACTGGGTACATGGAATCTCTGCCAGTTTACTGTGGTTCTCAGATCAGCAGCTTTTCACAAGCATCATGAGGGAGGAAAAGCGACTGCCTTCTGTTTCTGTCAGCTTCTGTCACAGTACTCCTGCTGTGACCGGTAACTCTCTACCACTGAGCACAGCCCCTGCAATAGTAGAGTCAGAGGAAGCTCTTACATCTGTACAAGGAGTCCCCATTTTGTCTTCTAGCCCAGGCCATCATATGCCATTGGACAGTGAGACCAGCAATCAGCATCCACTTCAGCTGCAAACACAGGAATAGCTCCCCCCCTCCGCCCCCACCACCACCACCACCACTGCATTCAGTACTAGGGCTTCATGGACAATTACAACATTTCAATGTTATGTCTCTTCCCTGCTGTACAAGTCAACTAGTGTTTTTATTCACCATTGCGGCTTCTCAATTGACTTCTTGTTTCTCTTTGGGATCTTATCTACAACAGTGCTCCCTCAATGGGCTGGAAGTGATTGAGGTATGTCTGTTCTCTCCTGAGCATTGCCAGTTTGAGGGCTGGCTGATAGGGTGCAAAATGAAGCCAGTGACAGCTTGCCAGATTACAAATAAGATTTAATTGGGATCATTTTTCTGCAAACTATACAGTAAATGGAAAAGCCCTGGGGAAAATTGATGTCCAGAGAGATCTGGATGTTCAGATCCACTGTTCCCTGAAGGTGGCAACGCAGCTCAGTAGAGTGGTCAAGGAGGCATAAGGCATGGTTTGCTTCATCGGATGGTGTATTGAGTATAAGAGTTGGCAGGTCATGTTACAGTTGTATAAGACTTTAGTTCGGCCACATTTGGAATACCGTGTACGGTTCTGGTCACCGCATCACCAGAAGGATGTGGATGCTTTGGAGAGGGTGCAGAAGAGGTTCACCAGGATGTTCCCTGGTATGCAGGGTGCTATCTATGAGGAGAGGTTGAATAGATTAGGATTATTTTCATTTGAAAAAGGTGGTTGAGGAGTGGGGGGGGGGGTGGGTGTGGGGATGTTGGGGGAGGTTAATTGAGGCCTACATAATCATGAGAGGTGTAGACAGGTTGGATATCAAGAAACTCTTTTTTTTCCCTAGAGTGCAGGACTCAATTGGAAAACATTAAGATTGATAAGTCCTCAGGGCCAGACCAGATTTATCCTAGGCTGCTCCGGGAAGCGCGAAAGGAGGTTTTTTTTTTAGATTAGATTAGATTTACAGTGTGGAAACAGGCCCTTCGGCCCAACAAGTCCACACCGACCCGCCGAAGCGCAACCCACCCATACCCCTTACCTAACACTACGGGCAATTTAGCATGGCCAATTCACCTAACCCGCACATCTTTATGACGGTGAGAGGAAACCGGAGCACCCGGAGGAAACCCACGCAGACACGGGGAGAATGTGCAAACTCCACACAGTCAGTCGCCTGAGGTGGGAATTGAACCCAGGTCCCTGGCGCTGTGAAGCAGCAGTGCTAACCACTGTGCCACCGTGCCGCCCCGAAGCCGCTGGCAAGGATATTTGCCTCCTCACTCTCCACAGGAGTCGTACCGGAGGATTGGAAGGAGGCGAATGTTGTTCCTCTTTTCAAGAAGGGTAATAGGGAAATCCCTGACAATTACAGACCAATTAGTCTTATGTCTGTGGTCAGCAAAGTTTTGGAAAGAATTCTGAGGGATAGGATTTATGACTATTTGGCAAAGCATAGTGTGATTAAAGGCAGTCAGCATGACTTTGTGAGGGGCAGGTCATGCCTCACAAATCTTATTGAGTTCTTTGAGGAGATGTCAAGACAGATCAACGATGGTCAAGCAGTGGATGTAGTGTATATGGACTTTAGCAAGGCATTTGATAGGGTACCCCATAGTCGGCTCATTCATAAAGTCAGGAAGTATGGGATACAGGGAGATTTGGGTATTTGGATTCAGAATTAGCTGATCGATATAAAGCAGAGGGTAAAAACAATGACTGCAGATGCTGGAAACCAGATTCTGGATTAGATTGGTGCTGGAAAAGCGTAGCAGTTCAGACAGCATCCGAGGAGCAGGGAAATCGACGTTTCAGGCAAAAGCCATCGATTTCCCTGCTCCTTGGATGCTGCCTGAACTGCTGTGCTTTTCCTGACATAAAGCAGAGAGTGGTTGTAGATGGAAAGTATTCTTCTTGGAGGTCAGCGTCGAGTGGGGTCCTGCAGGGCTCTGTTCTTGGGCCTCTGCTCTTTGTAGTTTTTATAAATGACTTGGATGAGGAGGTTGAGGGTTGAGTTAGTAAATTTGAAGATGACACAAAGGTTGGAGGTGTTGTCGATTAGTATAGAGGGATACAGCAGGCTGCAGTGCGACATAGACAGGATGCAGAGCTGGGCTGAGAAATGGCAGATGGCAGAGAAGGAAGAAGAGAGGAGACCTGATCGAGGTGTACAAAATAATGAGAGAAATAGATAGAGTCAATAGCCAGAGATGTTTCCCCAGGGCAGAATTGACTGGTATGAGAAGACCTAGTTGGAAGATATTAGGAGGAAGGTATAAAAGAGATGTCAGAGGTAGGTTCTTTACGTAGAGAGTTGTTAATGCATGGAATGCATTGCCAGTGATGATGGTGGAAGCAGAATCATTGGAGATATTTAAGTGACTGCTGGATATGCACATGGATAGCAGTGAGTTAAGGGGTGCAGAGATAAAGTTCTACATTTTACGTTAGGATTAGATCTCGGCACAACATCGTGGGCCAAAGGGCCTGTTCTGTGTCATACTTTTCTATGTTCTATGTTCTACTAGGGATCACGAGTTCAAAGTGAGAGGGGAAAAATTTAGGGGAGATATGCGTAGAAAGTTCTTTCCGCACAGGGTGGTAGGTGCATGGAATGTGTTGCCAGGGGAGATGAGAGGGGCAGGAACAGTAGCATCATTTAAGATATATAAAGACATCTTGATGGACAGGGAGGAAAGGGATATAGATCCTTAGAAAATCGGCAGCAGATTTAGACAGGATCTGGATCCACGCAGACTCGAAAGGTCAAAGGGCCTGTTCCTGCATTTTAATGTTCTTTGTTCTTTGTTTTTGACAAACCACAAGGATCACAGAAAATGGCCCTTTATCAGAATGAGTGTGTGGCTGTGTGTGGGAGCGTGACAGAGATTCCTAAGTCTTCTGTCATGATGGCTACGTCATCTCTCAAACCTGAATCCTTTCCTTGGAGTAATGTCACTTTTCCTCTGTGAGCTTTTTCCTTTCCATCCTGGAACCTTCTGCCCTCTTCCACAAACCATTCGCTGGTATCTTTCTACCTCATCCTTTATTCCACTGCATGTTGGCTTTGCTGCTGGCTTCCTAAGAGCACAGCACTTACCCACCATGTCCTCACCACCTCTAAACCCTCATGGGCCCAGACTGTAGTGATAAAATCGGAAATGCAAAGTAAATGCAGTCTTTTAAGAAATTAATTTGTTGTCTCAGCAAGCCGATGTCTGTACTCCATGGTTCCCAACATTGGTAAAATCCAGATGGAATGTCAGAAAATCAGACTTCTAACTAAATGCACCACATTTTATTGCTTCCCTTCCTTCTCCTAAACTCATTTTGAAAGATACTGTAAAATTCTGACCAAATTGCCAGTGATACCCACATTCTTTTAAAAAAATCATTTGTATTATTATCTACAAATTCATAATTTTGTTCTCACTTAATACTCCTCCTTTCTAATTTACTCGAGAAATACTTCCCTCTTTCTTCTGATTGTTTTCTATGATATTCTGTTGGCTCTGTCTCTGTTCTTTTTCCCACGTTGTGCTCTCGGCTTTTTGTTATTATTATTGTAGTCGTGAGACCTCTTTAATTAGATTGATCCCTAACTTCTATTTACCCATGGCATCTAAAAATTGCTGGCAATTTCCGACTTTAACAGAATGCATTTATCCTATAAATTTTTATAATCTATTCTTCAAAAAATATTATTTTCACCTCAGCTAGCATCTGAAATCAACTATCATTCTATCTGAAGTCGTTCTAATCACATTTTCCTTTCTAGTTGGGCCTTAATCACATTACAGCCATGACTCCCTCGGTGCATATTCACATTTAGCTGATCTACCTGAGCTATTTTATTAGTTACAGCAATTTTGCATTGTCCACTTTGCAGTTAATCTTCTATTACTACTATTAGACTAGAAAAGTGTTGGTGTGGTTTTGTGGCACAAACTAGAAGCGGAGAATAATTTTGGTCCCTGAATGTGGGAGCCTATGATATTGAACTTTGTGCCACATTTAAACAGGAGGGTTAAGAATGGCAAGCATGAAAACAAGATTGGAAATTAGATAGCTCCTATGGGCTGAATGGTCTGTCTCCTTGCTATCACTGATTGTGACTTTTTCTGTGTGCTGAATTCTGACATTTCTGGTAGATTCAGCAGTTTTCCCATAGTGTCTATGAATTCAATATGTATACATATGATCACAACAAAATTATTTAATATTTAGGCCAGAAAAATTGTAATCTTGATAATAGGAACTTGTAAGGTGTTGGAATAAACAAAATTCAAAAATCAGGTGGTAATCCCTTATTTGCTTTAAGCATAAGAGTAAACATTATGAAGCTGTATTCTTTTTTAAAATTAATTCACAAGATGAGGGTGTTGTTAGCTATGCCATCAGTTATTGTCTGTCCCTAGTTGCTTCGGTGGGCATTGAGAGTCAACCACATTGCTGTGGGTTTGGAGTTACATGTT
The DNA here is from genome assembly GCF_020745735.1 of Hemiscyllium ocellatum. Classification (NCBI taxonomy): domain Eukaryota; kingdom Metazoa; phylum Chordata; class Chondrichthyes; order Orectolobiformes; family Hemiscylliidae; genus Hemiscyllium; species Hemiscyllium ocellatum. Next base: position 52,665,686 of record NC_083405.1, read on the forward strand.
CCATAGAATCCCTACAGTGTGGAAACCGGTTCTTCAGTCCAACAAGTCCACAACACCCCTCTGAAGAGTAACCCATCCCCCCCAGATCCTATATTTACCCCTGTCTAATGCACCTAACTTACACATCCCTGAACACTATCGGTAATTTAGCACAGCCAATTCACCTAACCTGCACATCTTTTGGATTGAGAGGAAACCAGAGCACCAGGAGGAAATCCACGCAGACACAGGGAGAATGTACAAGCTCCACCCAGACAGTTGCCCAAGGCTGAAATTCTGATGCTGTGAGGCAGAAGTGCTAACCACTGAGCCACCGTGCTGCCCCTAATACAGACCAGAACAAGTAAGGACAGCAATTTCCTTACCTAACTGGCATTAGTGAACCAGATGGGTTTATCTAACAATTGATAATGGATTCATGGTCATTCTCAACCTCTTAATTCCAGTTATATATTGTACTCAAATTCCACCACCTGCCATGGTGGGATTCAAACCTAGGTCCCAGAACATTGCACAGGCCATTGGATTAACACTCCAGTGATAATACCACTAGGCCATCAACTCCTCGCAAACAAATTCAGAACGTAATTTCTACTTACAATTGCATCAATTCCACGACTAATGTTTGCATGCCTTTGGTAGCAGAGAACTGAAACTCTTGACCTTATAAACCAAAAAACAATTATTAGTTATTTACAGTCTGTACTGTTGCAGGAATTCATCAGAACATCTTTCTATCAGGTTGTAGCTACATGTATTTGATATCATCTGACATTATTGTATTTTAACAATTAATATGATAACTATTACTCCCTCATGCTACAATAATTAGCAATAACAGTTATTCAGTAAAATCAAACTACACACGTAATATTTATGCCAGCAGACTGACACTGGATTCTTTATTACTTGATTTCTTAGGCAATGTCAATTAATACTCAGACATTGACACTGTATTGAAACATCTAGACTTGATTATTGCCTTTTGTTTAAACATACATTCATGATTCTTTTAGTTTGAGACAGTAACTACTGAAACTTTGGATAATGTTTGTGGTTTGGGGTGACGATGCTGAAATTGAGTTCAAAAGCAGATTGTCGCCCCACACTTAGTCAGGAGCAGTAACCCAATATTATTTCTTGCAGAGTTGACCAGTTAGTGGGCATTGGTTGTGTCAGATTCCCAAGGCTGGGGTCCAATAAGAGACCAATGGCATTTCAGCAGTCCCACTGTCCAAGGTGGGAGCTACCAATATCTGTATAGAGAAGTGTACTGCCGAATGGGAAATCCTGCACTACTCCCCTGAATCCAATGTGGTTGAGAATATGGCAATCGGCCTCGGCACTGTATCCCGTGGCTGACGTGATGGCTGTTGGTCAGGCCTGATACAGCCCCACAGGCTGGTAGCAGCCATGGTGGAGGTGGTCTTGGCAAGTTCATGAGGGAATGGGGCTACTGCCACATTTGCAGTCAAAGTGTTAGCCATATCAATTTTTTCAAATCATAGTATAAGCTCTTAGTTGTTTGATCTTTTCTGTATTCTCAAAATAACTACATTTTTCTTTAATATGCTTGGTATCAATTGGAATGATTGTCACTGAACTGACATCCTCATGTAGGCAAAACTTGAGTACTATTGTCGCAAGTATGGTGCTGGAAGAGCACAGCAGGTCAAGCAGCATCCGAGGAGCAGGAGAATCAACATTTTGTGAAGGGCTTTTGCCAAAACGTCAATTTTCCTGCTTCTCGCATGTTGCCAGACCTGCTGTGCTCATCCAGCACTACGCTGTTGACTGATATCCTCATGTTATATGTTTTTACAGCATTGCATTTCACCATCGCTATGTTTGGCTATTCCAAAAGCTGATCGATAACCATTTGTTGCTGATGCTCCAACAGCTTTATATTATTCAAATATTATGGCATACATTGTGTCCTTGTTCAAGCATCACTTCCGTCCTTGGGGAACTATTTTAGCCATCTTCGAATCATCGACACTTCAAGCTTAAATTGCGAGCCCTCAACTTTAACTCTCTTGATCACCTGCTCACACTCTACTTCTCAGCTCCCCACACTCCTACAACTGGGACCCCTTATGAGCAGTAGTCTAACGCTGACCCCCTGTCCATTCAACCTCCCTGCAATCCAACTCCTCCAGCAGGGCCTTACCTGCCTGGCAATCCTGCTGACGGTTATCTTGAGGTGGCTGGAACCGAGGTTGCACAATAGGACACAATAATACAGCATTTCAGAACAACATTCAGAGATAACCTTACAGCATACTAGTAGTTTTTTATCTTACCAAATGCAAAGAAAGCTGGTATCGGTTTTAGAGCTTTTTTTTATGTTAACAGGAATTATTTAAAGAGTATTGAAGGGAAGACTGGCAAAAAAAAAGCTTGCTTTAATCTAATTCCACTCATGTATAATTTGCCTGCTGCCTGTCTGATCATGAAGCCCCAGTGATGACAGCTGTCTGTTAACCAGATCTCCTCATCATCAGAGCAGAGTGCAGCATGGGGCGTGATGAATGGCCTACAGGGATAGAACATAGTGAGAAAAAATACACAAGCAACTAATGAAAGCTTTAAAATGAAAGTAATAAACGTAATGAAATCTTAATGGCCTCAGCAGTAAAGTGGTTAATGGGACATAATAATATATCATGGGAAATGTCAGGGGTAATATGGCAAACACGAAGATTAGGTTTCAGCAAAATTATACAACTGTCAAAACACAAAAATGGAAAATCAATTCACACCACTATCCACAGGGCACCATCTGACGAGGTTGGGGATGCACAGGCTCCAGGATGATTAATGTCAATATTCAGTTAATCAGCAAAGACATCATTCAGTTTTAGAAAGGGAAATGCCAACAAGACACCAGCTTTTCAACATAACAGCCCTGATGTACCACAACTTCCAAAGTATGTCAGAAATTATTATGGACACCATGTAAAATTGTATCTTCCTCCAAAACCTCCAATATAAAATTTATTTTCTGTCATTCCTGACACCATTTTAAAAATAATGCAGGGTTAGTGAACTGGCTTCAAGGATTCTGGTTAAGGACCACATCAGTAAAGTGAATGATGTTCCAGCATGTGCTGATGTGACTTCCTGCAATATTGTAACAATAACGATTTTTGAGGTTTGTAGCTCAGGTTGACAGTATGGCATTTCATCACCACAAAACATCTGAAAACAAACCTTTTAGCTCAGCAAGCTAGCTTACATCCATTATAACAGTAGTTCTGATGCATATCAATTCTGAAGGAAATGTTATTCTGCTGTACTGCATACTGCAGAATTTCCCCAAATGACCACCACTATTACCTTATGGGATTTGCCAGTCTCCAATCAGAGGGTACTGGTTAAGGATTGTTCAAGGTAGTTCACTGGCACTAATCTTCCTTTGCCTTTGCTTCATTTTAGACTTTCCAGTGATAAAGTGCTAGAGAATACATCGATGTACCGTATCTACAGAAGTGACACTGTTTTTAGATAACAGAAAGGTTTATTGCGTAATAGCAATAAATAAAATTTATTAAGAAAGAGAATACTGAGGTTTCTAGCTTCAAACAGCAACCTTGTAAAAGCAATTTAGCCAGAATTTTATGTGGAGAGAGTTAGTCACATAGACAGAACATCCATTCATGCCCCGCTCTGGATACCCACATCATTAAAGGTAGAATCTCATGGCTGATTCACACTTCTATCTTTCAAACATTGTACTAAACTGAAGTATTCTGAATCACTAAAGCTGTGCCTCCCTCGTTCTTGCATGCCTTTAAACTTTTTTGACTCCCGTCCTGATCATCTTGCAGCCATTTCTCAGCAAGACTGCCGTGTTAAACTTCTGAGATGAATAGTTCCTTTCACAATATGATTTTATGAAGTACACTTGTTTGGGGCAGCTCTCATGTTTAACTCCCACCTCCTTTATTTCTCCCAGTTGTTTCAATTTCTTGAATTAGTACCTGAGTTACTTAAAGGACAACTTCTGATTATTTGTCAATGCTCAGCCTTGTTATGTATTTTTGCACAAACAAACTAAGAGCAGAAGTGGGCCACTCAAATCCTTGAGCCTCCTCTGCCATTCAATAAGATCATGGTTGATCTGATTACTCTACACTTCCACATATCCCTGACAATTCCTTGTTTATCAAGAATTTAAATACCTTTGCCTTAAAAATAGCTAAGGACTCTGTTTCCACTGCCTTTTGATGAAGAGAGTTTCAACGAAAGCATTTTTCCTTTAGTGCTATAGATCACCTTTGTTTGAAGTGTGGGCCATGGCAGGTTGTGAGATCCAATGTCACTGGGTTGCTCTTAGTGCAATGGAGTGAATGACATTGGTTAGATATCAGACATGTGCTAGAGATGTCTGTCATCCGTGGATGTGTGTGCCAATACTGCACAATGGCAAACTTCCATTGGTAGGACACAGTCATGGGATCATGAAAGGTTTAATCTATAGAGGCACTCACTGTGACAAACCACATCAGAGCATTCATCCTCTTGTTGCATTGCATCCAGTCACACTTCCAGATTGATTGATTGTTTTCTCCACCCACGCTGTCTTTGTCATACAAGAAAGTAGGAGAGGCCTCTTGTTGCTACCTCTGAGGAGCAAGATGTCCCTGTACTCACGTACACCCTGCAAGAGTTGTTTAGGGGAGTAGTCACTGAATTTCAGGCTGCCCACTGGCTCTTTTATTGCAAAGAATGAAGAGCTGTTCGGATGTCTTTTAAATATGGCTTCCAGAAAGGGAAGTGCAGACTGACCCAGTTCCTGCCTATCCACCCGACGAAATTGGCTCTTCTCCATGTAGGCATATATAATAAGCTGAGAAGAGCGGAATTGTGTAAAAAAACCCTCCATGCCCCCAAGTGGAAAGGACTCTCATCCTGTGTGCCCACCATGGCATTTAGCCTCAAAGAAGAAGGTTCTGCTGATGTAGCTGTTAAACAGTTCCACTATCTGTAGGATCACTTTCCCATTTTTTTTTGAGAAAGTGACCAAGCTTTCTTTCAGTTGGACACTCCCTTTCATTTCTGCTGGTCTGTAACTGAAGTCTAAATTATCCAGATTTTCTTCTTGTTTATTCATTCACAAGAAGTGGGCATTATTAACTGGGTCAGCATTTACTGCCCATCTCTAATCGAAAAGGTTGTGGTAAACTGTTATAATCCATATGGTGCAGGTTTACCCAATGCTGTTGGGAAATGAATTACAGGATTTTGACATAGTAGCAATAAAACAGCAACCAGATATTTCGAAGTCAGGATGGTGTGCGTCTGTGAATTGGTAATGTTTCCATATATCTGCTGCCCTTGTCCTTCTCGTAGTAGAGGGCAAGAGGTAGCTATTGAAGGATGCATGGTGAGTTGCGGGAGCACCCCTTACATAATATTAGCACAGTGTATTGATGCTGGAGGGAGTGAATTTTAAAGTTGTGGATGGGCCATCAATCAAGCAGGCTGCTTTGTCTTGGATAGTATTGAAATTTTTTGAATGTTGATGGAGCTACACGCATCCTGGCAAATGGAGAATATACCATTCTGCTCCTGACTTGTGCCTTCTGGATGGTGGACAGGCTTTCAAAAGACAGGAGGTGAGTTACAGAATTTCCAGCCTCAAATCTACTCTTGCAGACACGCGATTTGTATAACCACAGTTCAGTTAATGGTAATTGATGATTCATCTTCTGTTTGGTGTGTTGGAGTCTGCTTGTCTGTTTGTATACATTTCACCTATAATCTTTTATTTAAAGATGATTAACACAGCTATGGACCTACATAAGCTCAATGCATCTCCTCCATTAAATCTCTGTCCAGACTCTCTCTAGTCATGTGAATTTGCTTTATCATTGCATATGATCCCTTAGACTCATGTTGTTAACCCACACACCACCCATGGTAACCTCCAGCATGATGGTAGTGGTGGATTCAGCAATGGTAATGCCATTAAATGTTGAGAGGAACTGATTAGATTCTCGCTTGTTGGAGATGAGTATTGGGTGGAACTTAAGTAGCATAAAAGTTGCTTGCCATTTGTTGACCCAAACCTGGATATTTTCCAGGTCTTGCTGCATTTGAACGTGGACTGCATCAGTGTCTGAGATTTTGCAAATGGTCCTGTAGTTTCCTGCTTTCTGTCTACCTCCCTTTTTGAAAACAGGAATTGTATTCGCCAATTTCCCTGAATCTAGTGACTTTTTGAAAATTAAAACTGACACAATGCAGCAACTATCTCTTGAGCCATGTTGTTTAGTACCTGAGGATGAAGTCCAGTGGCACCCAGGGATTTGTCAGTCCGTAGCTTCAACAATTCACTCAGTATCATGTCCGTAATTTCTTGTGGTCTTGGCTCCCTTTCATTTCCTGATTTACAACTATTTCTCAGGGGTAACTCACAGTAGTAAAAAATAACACTTTCAAAGCCATTGAATGTTCAACAAGAGACAAGGGTGAGAACATTGTATTGAAACCAATAAACAGCCCTACCTCAAAGCTATGATTTGCGCTTGCTGGTTTCAACCTTTGCATAACGATTCTTAATTGGAACAACCAAGGCATATTTTAGACTTGGTTGCCAGCGGGTTTGAAGGTAGGGAGCTTATAAAGATCTATGTCCCTGAATTATCTTAAATTTTATGGAGGGGGTTGGGGGCATGGAATGTATTGGGATGGCCAGCCTATCATTGAGCTAAATGAGGCTTTTAGGTGGCCAATTGTCCTCATTCCTCTGCGGCCAGGGTTAAGGGAAAAGAAAATCCATATCTGAACAATCTTTAAAACTATTAAATCAACTGGCTTAAATTAGACACAGATTATTTTGAAATCTATAGAAACTCACACAAACACATGTTGATTGATACTATCAGAACCGCCTTCTTCTGACTTGCAAAGAGATTCAGTTATGTGTCTTTTTCTGTACCTCTCAGTATCACATAAACTGATTTTTAGCTCACCAAGCAAGTATAACATTGACCAAGTCATATTGCATTGCTATAAAACTTTAGTTAGGCCACATTTGGAGTATTGTGTGCAGTTCTTGTTGCTGCGCTATTGGTAGAATGTGGAGACTGTGGAGAATGTGCAAAAGAGGTTTATCAGGATGTTGCCTCGATTGGAGTTTATTAGCTAGAAAAAGAAATTGGATAAACTTGACAAAAATTGAAAGAAATGGCAAATACTAAGAATCAGAAACAAAAACAGGAATTTCTGGGATAGCTCAGAGGGTCTGGCAGCACCTGTGCAGAGAAATCAGAGTTAACCTTTCAGGTTGAGTGACTCCTCCTCAGAACTTGTGTTGGACAAGCTTGATTTTTTTTCACTCAAATGTCAGAGGCTGAAGAGCAACCTGAGAGAATGATATGAAATTACGAGAGACATGGGATAGGGTGGATAGTCAGAGTCTTTTTCCCAGAACGGAATTATTAGGGGCATAGGTTTAAAATGAGAGGGAGAAAGTTTAAAGGAGATATGCAAGGCAAGTTTTTTTAACACAGAATATGGTAGGTGCCTGGAATGCGCTGTCGGGGAGGTGACAGAAGCAGATGTGGTAGCAACATTTAGGAGACATTTAGACAGCTACATGAACAGGCAGGGAATAGATGGTTATGGAACATGTGCAGGCAGATGGGATTAGTTTAGAATGGTATAATGGTCGGCACAGACATGGTTGAAAGAAAGGGGCTGTTCCTGTGTTGTACTGTTCTATGATCTTAAGCAAAATCTTATAAACTTGTGCAATTCTACCTGTTTAATTGTCTAAGAATCTGTTATCGGCTATGTTGATAATGACTTAAAGACATTTCCAAAACTAATGAAAAACCATTGATGGAAGTTTTAAAAAATGTACATTTGGATACATTGGGTTATTGTTTGAATGAAGAATCAAATGCTGTACTGGGCAGCTGAAGCAGAAGGTTGATTTTGAAAGGAAAGTATGAAGTCATCAATAAACCTCCTGCCACATTGGAAAGGACATTAAAATCATCGTAAATGTGACCTGCTGTTGCAGCTAAGTAACTTGTTCTGTTGGCAAAAATATGTTTGACAACAGGTTGACCATTAGGTGGATAGTCATATCGTCAACTCCCAGTAAATATTGGTTTTCTGTTAAATGAATTGCTAGTGTTGTATTTTTAACAGGCATTCCTACCAAACTAAATAAAGACATCAGTGTTTAATTTGGGCTTTGAGTGTTGTTTCATTATTTTTCATGACACTCATACTAAACAATCAAGTAAGTTGTTAGGGTGGCAGTTTACACCTTCGAGCAGAAACCTGATGTTTATCCATATATGGGGCATGATTGTTCCTTTACAGTAGCCACTTGTATCCTTTGAGGTAAGGTTAACATATGCTGTGAACTCTGCAGTTTACCAACACAACAGCCAACAACTTGTAGCTATTTACAACATGAAGATTATCATTAGCTTGCATCCCTGGATGGCTATTCATCAGATTCAATAGAGTATTGAAAGCATTTGAAATCTGGCAAAGAAAAGAAAAATATTACGCTTGAGAGATGAAAAGAATGCCAGTGGTTTCTGAATTTTATTTTACAAAAACAGATTTACAGTACAATACCACCAAGAGAAAGTGTGTTTGTGTAGGAAACAAAACAAATTGCTGGAGAAACTCAGCAGATTTAGCAGCAGCTGTGGAGGGAAAACACAGTTAATGTTTTAAGTCAAGTAAAGGTCGCTGACTTGAAAGGTTAACCTTGCTTTCTCTGCACAGATGATACCAGACCTGCTGAGTTTCTCCCACAATTTCTGTTCTCTTTCTGTTTTTCTTCCAGATTTCCAGTATCTATAGTTCTTTGTTTTATTTGTATGATGAGTACGTTTGCCTTGGAAACTTTATTTTGTCTTGTTCATTGGATAATCTCCCAACTAGGATGAATCTTCCTCATCTTCAATAAACGTTCTTTTCTTCTCTGAAACCACTTCAGTAACTATATGAAAGTTTGTAGTTGGCAGGTTACCTAGTATCTGCCAGTGCTAAATGCCTTGTCAGGATATTTACTGGTAACTTTGAATGCAAGCTTTATTAGGTACAAATTTATACTTGTCTATTTGAGATTTGTATTATGTAGTATTTGTAAAAAGTGGATATTATATTCTAAATTGGAAGAAAAGCAATCGACTGCAGATGTGGGACTTCTAAAATAAAAACAAACAGAGCTAGAAATATTCAATATGCTCATAGAAACTATAATGCATTTATGTAGACATTGAATGAGATTTTTAACAAGAGTATTATGAAATATAGTGCGGTAACAAGCGATATTTGGTGATATTTCAGAAGATGACCAAAAGCTTGTTCATGGAGGTTGGTTTAAGGAGTATCTAAAAAAGAGAAAATGTCAAGAAAAGGGAGACACTTAGAGAATTCTAGGTTAGATTAGATTAGATTAGATTACTTAGTGTGGAAACAGGCCCTTCGACCCAACAAGTCCACACCGACCTGCCGAAGCACAACCCACCCATACCTCTATATTTATACCCTTACCCCAAACTACGGGCAATTTAGCATGACCAATTCACCTGACTTGCACATCTTTGGACTGTGGGAGGAAACCGGAGCACCTGGAGGAAACCCATGCTGGCACGGGGAGAACGTGCAAACTCCACACAGTCAGTCACCTGAGTCGGCAATTGAACCCGGGTCTCTGGCGCTGTGACGTAGCAGTGCTAACCACTGTGCCAGCGTGCGGCCCCCACCGTGCCGCCCCACGGTCTTAGGATGCAGGCAGTGAAAGACATGTCTATCAAATGTGCAGCAGTTACAATTGAGGATCTTCAAAGAAGTGAAACTTAAAGGAAGGCAGATAACTTAAAGGGCTGTGGGGCCTCAGGAGATTGCAGGAATAGCGAGGATGAAAGGACGTCATGAAATTTGTAAACAAGGATGAGAATTTCAAAACCAAAATTCTCATGAAAGGTAATCAAGTTAAATTTCTGTTTCCTCACAGCAGGCTAAAAGTTTACCATTAAGTTCTCATAACTTTCAGGGGTGCCAGATTTCCTTAGCACTCAGGGGAATATTGCAGAAATCCGGCATTCTGCAATGAGATGAGAGCAGGAGGATGTTGTTGAGGTAGACAATCAGCCTTAATCTTATTAAATGCCCGATGGTTGAATGGCCAACTCTTGTTCCTATTTTCCATGAACCTATGAAAGCTCAATTACATTCACTGGTGCAAACTTGTTCACTAAATGTAGGGAACACGCCTGTTCACTAACCCAACTACATGTTCAAAGCAGGCTGCTGGCTGGGTCAAAAGCTTCTTTCAAGTTCTGGTGAGTTCAAAATTTTCTACTAACTTGGCTCCCTCAGAAAATAGCCATTTCTCAGTCCTCTTATCTAAGGAAAGATACACAGGTATTGAGGCGGTCCATCAGGGCTTTGCTCAGTTGATCCCAGGCATGGATTGACTTTCTTATGAGGAGGGCTAAGTAGGGTGTGCCTGTTCTTAATGGAAGTTAAACAAAAATAAGAAGCAACTCTATCGAAACATAAAAGATCTTTAGGGGGCTCAGCTAGCTAGATATGGAGAGGTTATTGCTCCTCTTGGGCAAACCTAGGACTAGATGGCAAAATCTCAGAATAAGGGGTTGTCCATTTAAAACCGAGATGAGGATGTTGAAGATTAAGAGGTGACCTTACAGAGGGTTATAAAATCATGAGGGACCTAGATATCATGAATAGCAAAAGTCTTTTCCCAAAAGTAAGGGAGTTCAAAACTAGAGGTCAAAATTTTCAAGTCAGAGAAGAAAGATGTAAAAGGACCTTGGGGGTCAACGTTTTCACTCAGTGTGTTTTGTATGTGGAATTAACTGCCATAGGAAATGGTCGCTGCAGTTACAACATTTGAAGCATTAGGAAAGGCATAAGAATAGGAAAAGTTTAAAGGGATAAGGGTCAAATGCAGACAAGTGGGACTAGCTTTTTTTGGGAAGACTGGTTGGCATGAAGGACCGAAGAGTCTGTTTCTGTCCTGTATAACTCTATGACTGTCAGAGAGTGGTGAATCTGTGGCATTCTTGACAGGAGAGGGCTGTTGAGACTGGGTCATTAACTATATCCACTGTCTGGGATAGACAGATTTTTAATCAGTAAGGAAATCGCTGTGATTGGTAAAAGCTGGGAAGTGGAGTTGAGTTCAGTATAATCTCATTGAATGTCAGAGCAGACTCGATGGACTAAATGACCTGTTTCAGCTCCTATATCCCATTATATTATGGTTCCTTCATGCAATTCCTACAGTGTGGGATCATGGAGATATACCGTAATGATATGGTGAGGCGGGGAGTGTGGGATTCCAAAGCACAAGGATCAGCAGTGCATGTGCTCGCTGGCCATGGAGGGTGTCCGAGATGCTGGTACCAGGTTTCCAAGATGCTTGCCTAGAGGAAGCTGGAGTCATCAGGGGCTTGCTCTGACTTCCATGTGTGCATTCTTGGCATTTAGAATCTAACTGGCATGTGGCAGTGTGGGAAACTGCAAAGCAGTGAGGTGACATTATGCAATAATGAGGGCGTTAACGTGTGCTAATCAGCCCCTAGCTGCTCATTAGTGAGAATCTCATCTTCATGTACAACACTTGCTTGGAAAATGGGACTTTTTGCTCTCAACTTCAAGACGCTCTTCACTGGACTTCTCGCACAACATTTCCAATGCTTACACCATTAGCCCATATTGTTTGGTGGCTGGGAAGTTTCCATCCATGCTTCAAGGCCTTTCCAGAATGCATCAAGTTGGTAAACCTAGAGAGAGATCATAACATCGTTGGACACACTTGCTGGACGATAGAACATTTTTGAGAGATTGAAAACATGCTGATGATCTGTCTGTCATATGTATGGTGTGTTTATGTGGAGAAGATCGTGAAGATGAGATATGTTGAGTACAAAGTTCAAAGCCTAAAAAATTAAAGTAATTGAGACACCTTTGTAAATCACCTTTATCTTATGGGGTAGGCATGTTCTGCATGTCTACTAATTTGGCCAATTAGCTCTTGTACCAGTTGATGAGAATATTGAACTGAAGTAATTAATTGGTTGAATTGACAATTTTTACTTCTCAAAATAAGACAACAGGCAGAATCTGACTGCAGTCTGAATAACATTGGCTATGGTGAGATTAGTAGTAGAGTTGACCAAGAAGACTGGCAAGATTTATTTCAATGTTGGGAGCATCTCACTCCACCTTTCCAGCTTTTGCTGAGCAGTGAAGCAAGTGTCTCGCTTGGCAGTGGTGAGGTCCCAAATAAAGAAGATGATTGCGTGTTAAATGTCTTGCTAATTGTATAACATACTACATTAGTAATCTACTTCCAATATTGCCAAATGTGTCAGACAAACCAAGCACTCAGAAATCTTGACTTTGAATCCAGTACCTGGTGACTTCAGCCTGTCACTTGCTCCAAAGGACCACCAGAGACCAGTATCTCAGGGCACACTTCATAAGCACCAACCACAGACACTCCATATCAACAGACATTGGCATCCAGCATATACCAGCCTTTAAGAGCTCACTTAGCATATTTCTGACCCACTGACAGGATATTTCTGCACTTTAGCATTGCAAGTTGGACTGTACAATCATTGCTATGACAAGGATATTGTGCACTCAGGGACACACTCACAGCTAATGGTCTGGGCCCCTGGACTGTTCTCTCACTGTCAAAGTGCTCAGTCACTCTAGGCCCACCTGGGTACTCACAGAATTCTGGTCTTGCATTGGTCTGGCTTGTCATTTTGTACTTTTCTGCCTAGGCCACAAACACCAGGCACATATCAATGCTGTGTTGTCATACTGTTTAGGGCAGACACAAAGCCAGGAAGCTTGTCACAGTTAATAAGCAGACCTTAGTCAAGTCAAAGGGGATAGCTTTCACTCTGGGTCCTAACACAATCAGTCAAAAAAGGCCTCAGATAACAATTCCAGGGGTTTCTACATGGTTAGTAAGCGCTGAGAATGGTCAGAGTCAGTATCCTCTTCTCATACGGGTGAGGAACCAAATGTGGTTCAGCAGACATCCTTTCTGCCGTATGGACTTCTGCTTTCTACCTGGAATGAGAGAGAGAGGGAGTCGGGTATTAAGGGCAATGGAAGTGTGTGACATAGTTGTTACTTTCAATGCAGCTGTAAAAGACTGTCAAGAGAGAAAACCATGAAAAGGACAGGCAGCTAGTTGTGTCGGGGGTTGGGCTGACCGAGAGCAAGCTGGGAAGAAATTGCTGCCATTATTGAGAGTGGTACAGCACGAACCTTAGTGGGAAGTGGGTACAATAGTAAAAATAGACTGAGTGTGGGCTATCAGAGAGAAGGTGGTTGCTCTTACATTGATGGAGTGGAGAAGGACATCGACCTTTCTTTCCTATGGTGCTGGGCATTCCTCCAGATTACTCCACTCACCCGAATGGCCACCTTAACTAGGCTGGCATGGTCTGGTGTCATAGCCTCTATTGTTAGTTCTGGAGAAAGAGGAATTCCCATATCTGTACCATCCCATCCAACAGGACCTACTTGCTATGTCCAGGGAAAATGTCAGGAGTGAAGAAGGCCAGGTCTGACTGGCAGTACTCGCCTGGATGCACAATGGACGCAAGGGATGTTGGCCTTTCGGCAGATATCCACAAGAAAACAAGTTGGTCTGGAAATGGTGTGTGGTAGGAGGGATATAGAATGGGGTGAGATGGATGCCCTATGGCAGGGTAGGTAATGGTGTGCACTTGGTAAGAAATCTCATTGGATTTAGCTGTAAGAATTCCACCACAAAAAATCGACACAATTCATAGTTAGCCAAAATAACATAAGATTCAGCCTTCTGTTGTCGTGCTACTGATGAAGCATTATGTCATTTTCCTGTCTGTTTATTCCAGAAAGTGTAAGTTTATCCACAATACAGAGACAACCTAGTAGATTCCTGATGTTATGACTGATATATTATTTGAATGCATCCTATCTGACAGGTAGTCTAAATGATAAGTTGATGAAACAATATCTCCCTAAAGGTGTTCTGCAAGTTGAAGTTCCTGTAACTCTGAGGTAAGATGTACAGACATATATCCATTGAGTTTTGTAAAATGCATGGTACTTGCGAATTTGGGATTAAGCTTTTTTTCATCTGTTTAATGCATTGTTCAGTTGCCTTGTACTAAATATAAGTAGCACCATTTTTTCTTCTCATTGAATTCAATTTTAAGCTTTGGTTGATACTGTATCACCTTGAAAGTTGCAACTTGCATCATTCTAGATAACAGTTAGTTAGACATAATGATGTGATCTAGAATTTTTAGTGTTGCAAGCAATAGATTTGTCACCTTATGGATTGGGATAGTCTGTGCATGCTGATAAACCCACAACGGAAGTCCAGATGTTCATTCCAAGAATCTATATTGACATTTAAGATCATTCCAGTGCATGGAAGGTCAGACCCATAGTAAGCAATTAGTATTTCTTGTGTGGATTGTAGTTCATTTTACCAGTTTCCTGAGTATGTTCACATAAAATGCAAGAAGGGATCATATTTACACTGGTATCAGGTTCAATATTGGTGTCTAGGGCATGTTTTCCATTCCTTTTGGAATATACAACATGATTGAAATAATGGTTTCAGCTTTTTGGATGATGATTTGCAGTATGCCAATTTGTCAATATATAGTACTGTTTGACTGAAGTCTGTAAGCTGTGTTAGAGCCATTGCCTGTTGGAATTCATTGACATATTTGCGAGCTGTTGGTATATTCTTTGGCATTGTTCCTTGGTTGGCTTTTCTTCATATGCTGCTGTGGAACATTGGGTTGCACTTTGCATTTCTCTGCATATTTGGATTTCTTTCACCGTTCAGCCCATTTCATACTGTAGAACATAGCTCGCAACTGTTATAAATTGCTGTGCCCTGTCTTAATGGGAAAGGCAAACCACACCCTGTACATTATTCAGATGTTCTATTGAACCTGTGGAATGGTGCAATAGTAGTTCCAGACTCAAGAACTTGCTGATGCTATGAACTTGCTGTAGTTGCTTCGAACCTGTGCTCTCCTTCTCGCAAAGAGTCAATAACCTGTGCTTTGGGTTTATCCAGAGGTGCTTGCCTGAAGGATTTGATGCAGAGGGAAATGACTATACTCAGAGTCCTTCTAGAACATCCATACTCCTTTCAATGAAGGCAGCTTCAATGAAATCATGTTTCATACCCCTTTGTTGACATCTGTTTCATCTGGCCAAAGGCTCAGTGACATGAACTCAAGCCTTTAAAACCTAAGATTGACACTGACCTTAATTTTACTTTCTATAGTATGACCATAAGATCCAAATACACAGAAGCAGAAGTAGGCCTTTCAGTCCATTGAGTCTGCTCCACCATTCAAAGAAATCATGGCTGATCTGAATGTCCTCAACTCCACTCTCCAGCTTCTGCCCCATTACCCTCAATTCTTTTACTGATTAAATGTCTGTCTACTCAATGATCCAGCTTCAATAGCCCTCTGTAGTAATGATTTCTAAAGATCTACTACCCTCTGAGAAAAGAAATTCCTCATCTCTGCCTTAAATGTGTTCCCCCTCATTCTGAGATCATGGCCTCTGGTCCTAGACTCTCCCACAAGATAAAGCAACTCTTTTGCATCCAACTCGCCAAGTCCTCTAAATTTGAAAAAAAAAACACTTTTGTTAACATATTTGTGGTCATCATGAAGTCTGGAGGATTTTATTCTTCCTAATCTTTCAGTGCCTAAATAGTGAATACATTTCACTGTCTTTCATTCTTTGTCTGTCAATACATTCTTTCTTTAAATAATTAAACTCTGATAACACATTAATGGATTGCCACTCAACAACAAGATGTTTGCATTTCATCTTTCCTGTACTATGGTTATGCATTCAAAAATGCCATTGTGGAAATCCTTAGTACTTTTTCCTGTGTTGAATCTACTCTTAGCTTCTCTTACTTGTTTCTCCATTATTAAATGCTGTTGCTATTTTTATTGCTGTAAGCTTTTGTATGTACGTGTTGCTTTTTCCGATAGAAGAAATGCTGAGGATATTGTGTACCTTTCCTTTTATTTGCTGACTTCACTAACATCTCAAACAAGTTATGTGTTTTTATCACTGAGACTTGTTTATATTTATTTTCTGTACTTTGTTCCAGGATAATTTTCTTAGGTTGGAGGTGTCCTTTCAGTACCTTTTGTGCTGCCTTTTGTTAAAGAGAAAGAAACATAGAGTATTTATTAAATTCTTCTTCTGTTGGATTTAACAAGCTTCAGTATAGCTAGTAGCACATTACAGTTGTAACTTTACTCATGTTCTCAAAGACATTGATGGATGACTGTTAGGGAAAAGGCTTTTTCACAATGGTCACACAACTGTCAACTTTATAGCCTTTAGCATCCAGTTACACCACTAAATAGTGATCATAAATAGAACTCAGTGCCTATTTCTGTCATTCGGTTTGTCATGCACATTTGCAGTGTGATGCACTTGTATGATCTGGTAGTTACATATATGGATAACTATTTCTTGTAGACAGTAGGAACATGGATGTGTACTATGTCTGAAGTTGCCAGGAAAGGGCCTTAACAAATCATAGTCAACCTACCTAGTTTAAAAATGAAACACAGCCTAACAGTTAACTGTTCATCACTGCTAATTGGTGTATTCTCCATCACAATGTCTTTACCAATAAGAAGCCACTTATTAAGCTATTTAACTTGGCCAACTTATTTACACCCATATTTTTGGACAGATTATCGATTAAAAAAGGGATTAGATCAGCATAGATTCCCTAACATTTGGAAGTAGGCCCTTTGGGCCAATGAGTCCACGCGATCCTCTGGAGAGTAACCCACGCAGACCCATTTCCCCTACTCCCTATATTTACCCTTGACTAATGCACCTATCACTATGGGCAATTTAATCTGGCCAATTCACCTGATCTGCACTTCTTGGATGTTCTAGAAGGACAGCCAAAGGTGCCATCAGCTCCTACTAACCTTTTGCGGCCTAATTTTCTTACTTTCAGATGATTCAGCAGGCTCTCACCATAGACATTTATCAATAGAATATTATGTGTCACCATGAAGTTATGTATCTTGCTGGAACAATGACATTCAGAACTACAACAGTGACAAACAACCAGACATAAGGTGATCTCAGTAGTATTTATTTTTTGAAAATTCTCAGTCGTATACCGTGTTTTATCACCTGTGACATCAAAATGCCCTGTGTCCTGTAAACTCTTGGTTCCGTAGATAAGGTAGAGGGAGCCTGCTCAATAGTGGATCCAGTTGGCCCTGAGGTTTGGTCAGGTGTTTGTGTCTGGACAGTCAGACAGATTTGAGGGGATTCTTGCCATAGGCGTGTTGACCCACCTCAGTTGGAATTATCTGAGTAAGTGTGGTGTTGGAGGACCTGGCAACTATTGGAGTGTTCTGACAGCAGGATGTTTGTTTGCAGCTGAAACTTACAGAATACTAAGAAACCTGGTACCTGTTCTGACTTTCACATTGAAAATTGCCACTGCCAAGTTTCCTCCTGGCACATTGGAGAATAGAAAACTGTATATAAATCTGGTACTAACGGCATGTAAATACATGCAAGTAGGCCTCTCATCACTCACTTGTGCGACTCTCAACTCACCATTCAAAAACTGGTTGTAAAATCTGATGTTTTCTCAACATTGTGAATAACTTTTTTTCCAAGCATATTTTCCTAATTGAACCATGATTGCCCATGTCACTCACTGGAAAGTTCAGCCCAATATATCTGTATGCATTCTTGCACATGTTAACTAATAAAAGGATTTCCATTCTTTGAAGGGAAAAGATGGATGTTGTATTATAGCATAGATTTCAGGGAAGACAGGATGTACATTTTAGACAGTAACGTGACTTCATGTTTTTCGACCTTCTCGTGTAAAAATATCCTCCTCGCCTTCAATCACACCGTCTGAGTGTTAATGTCAGTGTAATTGATCACCTATGGAATTTAATCTACAGTAATATCAGTAAGCGCAGATCCCACATTATTGTATGTAGCTGTGTAAATAGTTAGTGCTGTCAGTAACCTTCAAGATATCTCTCAGCTCATAGTGGTAAATGTTACATGGGTTAATGTACAGAAAAGGACAAAGCACATCAGTTATCATCAATTTAAATGTCTCTGTGCACGTATTCTGTTTATACCACACAGCATTCAAGTAACTGAAGTTTAAAATTGTATCAGTCTCTCATAAAAATAACTTAGGCTAGAAGTAACTATTGGGCTGAAAGTTTTGCACTTCTGTAAGTGATTCCTATAACCCATATTTTAACAGCAATATTTCAGATTATTTGATCCTTCCACAACAAGCTAGGAATATTAGAATAGGAATGCTCAGGGTGCAGTGTAGACATGCATACCAAGCAAAATCTGAAGCATTATAAGAGTAATTTCCAGCATTATATTTCAGATGATCTTAAAGAACAAGATTGTTTTACTGATGGTGGCATCTGTTTTGTAATGTGAGGTAATTTATGAAATCTCAGCCATACTACGGAGGCCTCTACAGAAGGTGAAAAAAAACATTGAATATGTTATCATCTCATGCAGTATACTGATCAGTTTTTGATAGTTTATATTTGAACCTTTCCATTTTACTCTCTTTCCTCATCACTCAAGAATACAAATATAAAATGTGGGAGGAGGCTTTGGTAACCAGCCTATTCCTATTGGCTTCAATAGTATTTGCTATTTCAGAAATCAATATTGATCGCAGCCTGGCAATGGTGATGCATACTTTCCAGTATATTGCCCTACCTCAGTTGTACTTCTATTGTTCCTGCAGCAAACCATTTTTAATGGCCTTGTGCTATGAGGTTGAACAGCTGGTTAAGCTCTTTATTGCAGCACGCTCGTTATTAGCATACTTTAAAATCTAATTTAAGCAAATTTACATGTCACACATGGTTGTTCAATACTCGTTGAACTAGCCAGTGCTGATCCCAAAATGTATTAATGTTCACATTCAAAACCTGCCACTGAAAAAATCAATAGAAGGCAACCAAACCTAGAGGAAGGAAATGATTTATTCTGCAAGTTACCACTCCACAAAAGCAGCTGTTTGCTAATTTGCACAGAATTTTGTACTCATTTTAATAATAGAAGGCGAATTCCCCCAAAGTGCAAGGCTCTGGTTGGAAAGCCAGTGTGCTCTAAAAATGAAAGCCCAGTGTGAGAGGAAAAGCAAATATGAAATGAGATTACAATTCTGCCCAATTAGGTGTTGAACAGGAATGTCCTCAGCTCTTGTTAATGGTTTTCAGACTGTTTGTCTCAGCAACTATCAAACCACCAAGTTCTGATTCAGCAGCAGAATTCATTTGAGAATCCTTTGGATCAGTATTGTAATAAAAGTAAAGACAGGTCTAAATGCCTAAGTGAAGCTTAAGGGTATTGTACACAAGTCACTGCTTTTACTTAAGGATCACTCTTATACTTGCTGCTTATTTCATTCAACAGCAGTGTCAGCTTTCAAACTATACCGAGACGTTGTAACAAATGTGTCACTGAGGGATCATTGATAATCATGGTATTAGAGTCTGAAGATCATTTTGTAATGATAGTATTAGGAGGTCAATTTAATAATTGTTTTTCACCGTACATATTATTGTTCCCTACATGTTCTGTCATTTTTAAAAATACTGTTTTCAGCACAGTAAAAGTACATATCAAAACATTTTAGTATGACCTCAATATTATTCCTAACATAAGAGTGACTTCCATTTAAAGTTTTAATTACAAAAGATACCAGTGAGTATGGCCAAACAAAGCAAATTTCCAAATCAATTCACCTTTATTAACAACAGTAATATAAATATTTTACTGCAATAAGCTTTATTTTTGAGGTTTTGTTACATTAGTTACTAAAATTTTAAAACACTTCTTTCAGCCACATTTGTTGCTTTTGCATACTTGTTTTGTTTTCTACAATTGTAGAATTTGTTTCTCTGCACTCTTTAGGCTCCAGCAACCATCAGATACCTTACCAAATGAGCCTTCTTCAATTTATGAGTCTAAACAGTGATTGTTTGAGTCTTGTGGGGGCGTAGGAGTGATCCTATTTTGGACCTTTTGACTGACTTATCAGTGTGTACACCTAATGGGAACTTACCCTGAACTGAGACAAAGAGGAATTTGTGGGTGTATTTCGCCTGATAGTCCATCCATTAATCTTAATACTCAAAATACTGATTAGTCCTTGCAACTCATTGTTTCCATGCAAATTTTAAAAAGTGGCCAACATGTCCACATCAACATGCCTTTCATCAGCTGTTAGTTGAAGGAAATAAGGACCAGGAACTATAACTGATCTCTTCCACCTTAACCTGACTCACTCCAGCGACTGGCCTGCTGACATTTTTAAATCCAGTTTGAAAATCTCAGGAATGAAATCTGAAGTGACTGAAGGTTTATTGCTCTTTGTTCTCAGTGCAACTGTTGGCATTAAGCAGGACAATGCATCTGTTATGACCAATCCCAAAGGATTTAATAAATCCCTCTCCTTTCATTCCTAAGGTCAGTATGATTTCGAATTTTTGGAAAGATATGTTTTTAAATTTTAAATTTAACATGCATCTGACAATGTATAAAACTATAACAAAACAAACCAGGCAGATGTCTTGAATTACTCAAAATGAAGGATTTTATTATAAACTCACTCAGTAAAAAAAAATGTAAATGTTAATCGAAAGGTTAAAACTCTGTCCTGAATCCTGCACCATGATAAGATGCAAGCAAACAGAATGAGGTATAGGCTGAGGTAAGATGGAATTGGAAAATACTTTCACCTCTGAAGTGAAAGCATTATATATTTCAGTATTGATTATGAGGTTCTGATGAGGATTATGGTCAAGCTTATTGTTCACCTTGAGAAAGTCACTTTAAACTTCCATCAGTCACTTTCTTCAGAACAAGTGCTATGGCATTTCAAGTTAATTTAATTTCAAATTCTCTACCTTTATTCCAATTTGTAATGTGACTTGAGAATTGCAGATTGAGAAAGATGACATTATATTCTGCAAGGAGTTGATGTTTGTTGTTTACTATAAATCAACCTCCACCTTACAGCCATGACTTCTCAAAGGAGATAAGTTCTGAAATATGAATATTAGCTGTTGGCCTCGAATGAGGATGATCCATTGCTAATGAAGAGCTTTAATAATCCATGGTCAGAACACCCCAGTGATCTTTTAATATATATAGAGGATTCCAAGCCTTTTCTTTGCATAATGAGATTCAGAGGGTATTTCTTTGTTCTAGCAATGTATGTCCTCAATAGGTTCCATCTCCACAGAGATTTAATTGGAAGATACGCATTCCAAATAATGAATTTTATTTGTCTTTGGTTTTCATTCTGTGGTTGTCTGATCAGGTGTTATAGAGGTCAGCTGGTATTTACATTGTAAACTTTGACTAAAACAAAAATGCATCAGAAAGCTACATTTCACACACGACATTATGAGAAGAACAGAGTCCTGGCATTTGCTTGTAAAGGATTTGGAGCTAGAATCGAAACGATCCCTGACACTAATATTGGTAATAAAAATCACTGTGGTGCTGAAATTCTGCTCAGCTACATTATTCAGGTACCAACAAACAATAGAATCATCTTGGTTAATTTGCATTCCTGTTATATTTTTAAAAAACTAATTTGTTTCAGAGAATTATCTAGTTTGCTTTTTCCCCAATGGTCATTACATATTGGCAGAAAAGGCTAATAAAAGTTAACAGTGGTTGGATTACCATGAAGCCCCTTTCCATTATTTAGTAATGTAGAATGCAATGCATTAAGATTTTTCTTCTCTGTCCCTACAAGTGTAGATCATATGCAATGTTAAGCACATGCTGATTTATTTGAAAGTCTGATATTTGATGTGTTACCACTATTTCTTCATCTTGAAATAGTCAGGAATTCAAATACCTTCCGCAATCCAAGCCAAAAGTTTGCTTGGCTGCTCAGAGAAGAGACAATTTTTTGATTTGTGGTTCATGACCACAATGTGGAACATCGGAACTCAGGATGCTGTAAATACAGCCTCAGAAACATAATGCAGGCCATTGGAATTTTGATGACTTTTCAAAGAAGCTATTCAAGCTTATAAAGGGACTGCCACAGCATATTCAAAACTAAACTAAAAGTTTGAAATTTTTTTTGTTATTTCTGAAGTCAAGATGGAGCTATTTTCTCATGGCTCTCCAAACTCCGTGCAGGCACCACACCGGGGAGGCAATGGTCTAATTGTCTAATCGCTGGACTGTTAATCTAGAGACACAGGTCTTGATCTGCAAACTGGGATTCAAATCCTGCCATGGCAGACGGCAAAAATTGAATTCAATAGATATCTGAAATTAAGAATCTAATCATGACCATTGTCAATTGTCAGGAAAAAAAACATTTGGGGCGGCACGGTGGCACAGTGGTTAACACTGCTGCCTCACAGCGCCAGGGACCTGGGTTCGATTCCCGCCTCAGGCGACTGTGTGGAGTTTGCACGTTCTCCCCGTGTCTGCGTGGGTTTCCTCCGGGTGCTCTGGTTTCCTCCCACAGTCCAAAGATGTGTGGGTCAGGTGAATTGGCCATGCTAAATTGCCCGTAGTGTTAGGTAAGGGGTATATGTAGGGGTATGGGTGGGTTGCGCTTCGGCGGGTCGGTGTGGACTTGTTGGGCCGAAGGGCCTGTTTCCACACTGTAAGTAATCTAATCTAATCTGGCTTACTCATGTCCTTCAGGGAAAGAAATTTCCTGGTCTTGCCTACAGGTGACTCTTCAACTAAAAACTGGAAATAATGGAACATAAGTGCTGACCTAGGCAGTGACATGCTCATCCCATGAGTGAAAAAAAACTTGTGAAAAAGGTATCAGCCGATGGCATTTGGAACAATTTGGTTAGAGGATTGGCTGACTGGTAGAGAGTGGGATAAAGGGGTCTTTTTCAGGATGGCAACTGATGAGTAGTGGAGTTCCACATGGGGCTACAACTAGTCACAATCTGGACAAAGGTACTGAGGTCGTTGTTGCTAAGTTTTCAGATGACACAAAGATAGGGGAATGAACAGCTAGTGTTGAAGAAGTGGTTAGGTTGCAGAAGGATTTGGATAAGCTAGGAGAGTGGACAAAGAAGTGGCAGATGGAATACAATGTAGCACAGTGTAAGTTATGAACTTTAGTAGGAGGAATAGAGGCGTAGACTGCCTTCTAAATCAGGAGTGGCTTCAGAACTCTGAAGCACAAAGGGATATAGGAGTCCAAGTTCAGGATTCTCTGAAGATTGTCATGCAGGTTCAGTTGACAGTTAGGAAGGCAAACACAATGTTAGCATTCATTTCAAGAGGGCTAGAATATAAGAGCAGAGGTGTACTGCTAAGGCTGTATAAATATCTGATCAGACCACTCCTGGAATATTGCGACTCGATTTAGGGAAGGATATGCTGGCATTGGAAGGGGTTGAGAGGAAGTTTATAATAACGATCTCAGAATGAAGGGCGTGTCATATAAGAAGCAATTGAGGGCTCTGAGTTGTACTCGATAGACTTTAGAAGGATGGGGTGTATCTCATTGAAGCTTACAGATTACTGAGAGGCCTGGATAGAGCGGACATGGGGAAGATGCTTCCATTGGTAGGAGAGATTAGGACACAAGGGCATAGCCTCAAAGTAAGGCATGACCCTTTAGAACTGATGAGGTGAAATTTCTTCTGTTGGAGGGTGTTGAATCTGTGGAACTCGTTGCCACCAGAAGGCTGTGGAGGTCAAGTCATTAAGTGTATTTAAGACAGAGACAGATAGGTTCTCGACTAGTAAGAGGTCGAAGATTTATGGAGAGAAGGCAGAAGAGTTGGGTTGAGAAACATATTAGCCATGATTGAATGGTGGAACTGACTCAATGGAGCCAATGACCTAATTCTGCTTCTATATCTTATGGGTTAATGATCGTATGATCTAAATGTTTGCCAAAACCCACCCTTGGGCACCACTGAGGTTACCTTCAGGGTTTACTAAATACAGCTTATCATAATTGGTAGTAAGACTAATGCCTTTAAAGATGCTTAAGGGAACCTCATTACTTTTTGTATTACTAAAAGGCAGTGGCACCAGTGCTGTTTAGGTCAAGGAAAGTCAGTGACTAATTATAGGACAATGAAGGAGGAATCCACCTTGTAGCACACTTGCCATTTCAACTTTGCTTCACCTATGGAAACCACAGAATTCCTGATCATTTAAATAATCTTATACTAATTTTTCATAAGAACCTTAAAGATATTGCAAATCAGGGTGACAGACTATAGGAAAGTGCACCTCATGTGAAATCTCATTGAGTTACAAATGTATTGTGTCTAGTTGAATTTCTTAACACGAAAGATCGCTGCTGTGGAATACTTTTGTTGAAAATGTTATGAACCTGTCTCATGAGCACAAGTGGCCTCTTGTCATTTATTTAAGCAGAGACATGTTTTAAAGGAGATTTAATTGAAATTCAGTCCAAGCCCAATGCAATTTACTGCTGTTTGAATATATGGGATCATTTGGCCTCAGCTGGGCTCATGTGATTATGCTTAATATGAAATTTCATGAAATGTTGATTAGCCTGCACAAGCACTATATTTATGAAGCATCAAGTCCAGTTCAGGGCTTCATTTAGTTCTAACCCTAAGGTGAATGATTCTGAATGAAATAATCATCTAAAAATGTATGCACATTAATAATATGTTTGTTATGATAATAGACTGCTTGAATCTTTCTTGCAGATAAAGACTGAAGTAAATTTAAGTAAATGATAGACATTAGTTCTCTTGGCATGTCATTGGAGCAGGAAAACTGTTTTAAATGAATTTGTTTATGCACATCCAGGAATAAGGACAAGTCTCAGTTATAATACCTGTGTTTTTTTTAATAGATAGGTTCAGTTTCCTTTCATTGCTGATTTTTATAATTTCAAAGCACGCTGGTGATTGTACCCAATATCATGAAATTTCTTGTAATACACTTCCATTAATAGAAATAAGAGAAAACCAAACTAATCAAGTGACATCTCACCTTTGCCCCTTCAAAAACTTGCAAGCAGCTAAGGATCTAGATGCAAACCCATACACAGTAGCCAGTGCTATTTGGATTTGAGATACCAAGTGTGGGAAACATAGCATGGAGTTGCAATGGGGCTGGGAAACAGTCATGGCTTTCCTGGAAATAAGGGCATCACAGGCAGCAGTGAGGGCTTTGAGCAAATAAAAAGCTACAAAGGCATCATAGCAAGTGGAGGGCCATGGACTAGGTTGCTGTGAGTTTATAAATGTAGTTCCAGAAAACTTAGGGAGGCAATTATTTTTCAAGAGAAAATGTAGAAAAAATGGGATTGGGCAGCCATCGACAAATCTGGGTGTCATGGGTGACCATGAGTCATCTGGAAATGACTTTGTTCTTCATCGTGGCCACAGCAAAATTGCATTTCTCTTGCACCATTCATGGCCACAGCACTTTAGAACATGGAACATAGAATCCTACTTTAACATCAAACTAACCTGCATACCCTTCATTTTACTATCATCCATGTGCCTATCCAAGAGAGACAAGTACATCGCATATTGAAATGTAGGGAAAGAGAGGCTACAGGTTATAGCATTGCCTTTAGAGTGACAGGTAATGAAATGAAGAGTTTATATGGAGCTGAATGCAAAAAAGAGTGTCTTCTGAGGAAACAGAACCATGCAGAACTGGCTTCAAGATCGAAATCACCAAGAAGCGAGGAGTTATTCAACACAGAGGTCGTGGGAGGAAAATGAGAAAGGATGCCTCAGGGAGATACTGATGGACTAGGGCTCAGAGGTGAGTAAATAATAATTATTTTAACAGAGCAATGTTTTAAGACATACAGATGAAGGTTTTACTTCTGGCTTGTAAGCAGACTTTAATTGTATATGAACAGAATAATTACCTGTCCCAGAGGACCGGAACAGATGAAAATATTTTTACAATTGTCAACCTT
Source organism: Hemiscyllium ocellatum (assembly GCF_020745735.1). NCBI lineage: Eukaryota > Metazoa > Chordata > Chondrichthyes > Orectolobiformes > Hemiscylliidae > Hemiscyllium > Hemiscyllium ocellatum. The sequence goes on from NC_083405.1 coordinate 52,691,739, forward strand.
TGTGAAATATTACTGCTGTCTAAATGTGTTGTTTAACTTAATGCTGTATTCTGTAAAATCACTGGTGATAATTCATCCACATCACAACAGAAATTGACCTATCGTTTAAGTTTTCATTTCTTTCGGGTGCCTTGCAACACTTATTTATTTTCTCAATAATTATTCATTCATAGGATGTGGTCATTGCTCACAAGGCCAGCAGTTATTGTTCATCTTTAATTTTCCCTTAGAAGACGATAGTCAACTGCCTTCTTGAATGTGGCGCTATTACGTAAAGAGTGTTAAGATATCGATACTGTGACAACGAAGGAATAGTGATACATTTCAAAGTCAGAATGGTGTTTGCCTTGAAGAGTAAATTGAGGTGATGTGTTCCCATGCATCTGTTGTTCTTGTTTTTCTACATTGTGGGTGTTGTGAGCTTGAGGGCTGTTGAAATAGTCCCAAATGTTAATGGTTGGAAATTAGACAATGATAAATCCATTGCATGTCAAATGGATGTAGTTGGATGCATTTTTCCAGGAGATAATTCCCTGTATCATGAATGTTACATGCCATATATCAGCCCAAGTCTGGATGGTTTTGAGGTCTTGCTGCCTGTGTGTCACTTCAATCTTTGAGAAATTACAAGTTGAACTAATCTGGCATATTACAATTACAAACATGGACAGAATGCGAGATTTCCAGAGTTGAGATGAGAGCCTTTGACATCAAGGTAGCATTTGACCAAATACAGCACTAAGAGCCGGATTAAAATTGAAGTTAATAGAAATCAAGGGGCCAGACTAAACAGACTATAGTCAAACTTAATGAAGCATTCATGCATATTTATGGGACATTGTGTTTGGCAAAGTGATTAGTGCTATAATGGGACCGTCCTTAGTGCAAAGATGGGATTATATCTTCAAAAGGATTGATTGGTGTTAAGGATATATATAGATACACATGTATAGGAGGCAGATTAGTGAGGATAAAAGATAAATTACTTCCACTTCGTTTAATTATGTCATGTTGAGATATATACAACCAAGAACTATTAAAAGTAGACAAATCCCCAGGTCCAGACAAGTTAGATCCAAGCTACTGTAGGAGGCGAAAGGTCTTACCAATTTTTAAATTCTTCTCTGGTCACAGCTGAGGGGTGAGAGAATTAGAGGACAGCTAATGTGATTCCACTTTTCAAGAAGGATAGTAGGGATAAAGCAGGGAATTACAAATCAGTGAGTCTCACATCTTTGATAGCGAAACATTTGAGGAACATTCTGAGAAAGAGAATTAATCTCTATTGATAGAGGTTCAAAGTTTATGAGAAGATTTGTTGCTCGGGTGCTCGTTGTTGTGGTTCTGTTCGCCGAGCTGGGAGTTTTTGTTGCAAACGTTTCGTCCCCTTTCTAGGTGACATCCTCAGTGCTTGGGAGCCTCCTGTGAAGCGCTTTGATGCTGATTCCTCCGGCATTTATAGTAGTTTGAATCTGCCGCTTCCGGTTGTCAGTTGCTGTCTGCTGCAGTCAACAGACACATCGACCTAGACCCTATATACCGGCCACTGCAGCGGACAGCAACTGACAACCGGAAGCGGCAGATTCAAACCACTATAAATGCTGGAGAAATCAGCACAGAAGTGCTTCACAGGAGGCTCCCAAGCACTGAGGATGTCACCTAGAAAGGGGACGAAATGTTTGCAACAAAAACTCCCAGCTCGGCGAACAGAACCACAACATTGATAGAGGTGATGGATGTAAGTTTGCTAGCTTAGGTTTCCTTGGGTTGGTGCTGTCATTTCCTGTGATTTTACTTCCTGTTCTTTTTCTCAGTGGATGGTAAATGGCATCTAAGACACTGTTTGTTGATAGAGTTCTGATTGGAATGCCATGATTCTAGGAATTTCATGCATCTCACTGTATGGCTTGTCCTAGGATGGATGTGTTGTCCCAGTCAAAATGGTATCCTTCCTCATCTGTATGTAAGGATACTAGTAATAGTGGGTCATGTCTTTTTGTGACTAGTTGATGTTCGTGTATCCTGGTGGCTAATTTTCTGCCTGTTTGTCCAATGTAGTGTTTGTCATAGTTCTTGCAAGGTATTTTGTAAATGACCTTCATTTTGCTTGTCTGTGTAACTGCTGTTTTAGCGTGTTGGTGTGATACCATGATGCCAAGAGGTCTGAATAGTCTGGTAGTCATTTCTGAGACAAAAAGACATGACCCACTATTACTCACATAAGATGAGGAAGGACACCAATTCAACTGGGACACATATCTATCCGAGGTCAAGCCAAACAGAGACACACATGAGAATTCCTAGAAAAATAAGAGACACACATGAGAATTCCAACTAGAACTCTATCAACAACTCATCGACTTGGATGCCATTTACCACCCTCTGTGAAAAAGAACAGGAAATGACATCACTGCAGGAAATTACATCACCAACCCAAGGAAACCTAAACACATAAATAGAAAGCAGGTCATAACACTAGTGCTTCACTGGAGGCTTGCTGATGATGTTACCTAGTATGGTGATGAAACGTCTGAAAATGAACTTTCCAGTTCACCTAGCAAACTTACATCCAGAACCTGAGCTACAAATATTCTCAAAACTCATTAGAGCAGTGAGGTTTCAATAGGGATAGCCAGCATAGCTTGACAGAGGGAGGTCGTGCCTAACAAACTAAAATCAAAAGAACCGTGGATGCTGTAAATCAGAAACGAAAACAGAAATTGCTGGAAAAGTTCAGTAGATTTGTCAGCGCCTGTGGAGAGAAATTAGAGTTAGTGTTTTGATATTCAGAACTGTTTAGCCAACCCATCTATATTTTCCTGTAGGCTCTGACTTGAGTTCTCTCTATAAGCCACCTGACCAATGTGTTATCTGCAAACTTACTAATCATTCACCCCCACATTCTCATCTATATCATTTATATGTATCATGAGCAGTTCCTCAGAACTGTTTTTATGACATGCCTAGCAAACTTGATTGAATTTTTCAAGGAAGTGATCACACATGTTGATGGTAGTTGATGTAGTTTATACAGATTTCAACAATGTCTTTGACAAGGACCCACATAAGATATTGATAAATAGAATAAAATCACATGGGATCCTGGGTGAATTAGCAAAATGGATGCAAAATTGGTTTAGTGAGATGGAGAACGGTGGTGTAAGGCTGTTTGTGTGAATGGAGTGGAGTGTACAATGATGCACCACAGGGATCACTATTGTGTCCCTTATTGTTCATGATTCTTCTAAATGATAAACAGTAGATGGTAATGTGGGGGTGAGTGATAAGCAAGTTTGCTAATAACACATTGGTCAGGTGGCTTATAGTGATAAATCAGGTCTGAGCTTACAGGAAAAAACAGATAGGTTGGTCAAATGGATTGTGGCAGGTGGAATTTAATTCTAAAAATTATAAGGTGATACGCTTTGGAAGAAGTAACAAGATAAAGGATTACACAATGAATGGCAGGACACCAGGAAGCTCAGAGGGACAGAGAGATCGTGAGGTGGTTGTCCACAGATCCCTGAAGGCAGCAAGAAAATTGATAGGGCAGGTAAGAGGCATTTGCTCTTATTCGTTATGACCAAGATTTTAAGAGCAGGGAGGAAATGTTGGAGCTGTACAAAACTTTGGTTCGGTCACAGCTGGAGTACTGTGCGCAGGTCTGATTGCTATACTATAGGAAGGATGTGATTGCACTGGAGGGGTGCAAAGGATATTCACCAGAATGTTGCCTGGGATGGAGATTTCAGCTATGAAGGGATGTCGGATAAGGCTTTCTTCAGAGCAGAGAAGGCTGAAGTGTATTGTGTTATGAGTGGCATATACAGATGGATGGGAAGCAACTGTTCCCCTTAGTTGAAGGGTCAGTGTTGAGAGGGCATGATTTTAAGATATAGATCAGGAGGTTTGGCTGGGATTTGAGAAAAGATTTTTTTTCGCCCAGAGTGATGGGAATCTGGAATGGACTCCCTGAGAGGGCAGGAGAGGCAGAAAACCTCACAACCTTTAAAAGGAATGTGGATGACAAGTTGAAATGCCATAACATTCAAGACAATGGGCCAAATGCAGGAAAGTAGAATTACTATAAATAGCTCAGTGCAGACTTGATAGCCAAAGGACATCCTCTGTGCTGTCTGACTGTGTATATTGTACTTAGCCCATTAATCCGTTTGAGAAGAAATGAAAGTTATTTGCGGAAGTACAAAGGGTGAGGAGTCAATTGGCCAAAGGCCCTCTTCTATACTGCATGATTCTATGGAAGGGTTAAAGCTCTTGACTGTCTTTTATCGATTTGTAATGTTAAATTGTAACGTTTGCCTCAATAGAAAAAGCTTTATTAAGTTTCTGTGAATAAACTAAAACATCTTTCATGTTGATGAATCAGCTGAAATGTTCATTTACAATAACAGGTATGTGGCACTACTCTCAGTTAGGCGCAGTGACTGTGCAGACTGTTGTGTGGAGGCTACAGTTGCTGTTCTTTGCAATCAGGGATTGTTCCTGTCAGTACTCCACTTGTTCATTTTGCCCCAGATGTTTCATTACCTACTTTAGCCCGTGTGAAAAGTGATGCCTGATTTCTGTTACAAAACATTTAAGTATGTAGTTATATTTAATTGTTATCAACCCTTTTTAAAACAGTGTTTTTGAATATTCAGTTTTTTTATACTTCTACTAATTTTTAAATTTGGAAATAATTTTGTTATTTACCTTCTGTGGAATCCTGGAGCAGTAGATTGTTTTTTAATAATTCATTCCAAATAATAAAGTTTCACAGGCACCATTTATTTGGTTTAATACTTTCAAAGGACAGCACATGATGCATATTGTCATGAAGTCTCTCAAACTAGTTAATTGCCCAAGAAAGGCAAATAATGTAGAAGCTCAGAAAATTGTCTGAATTCTTGAATGTAATTGAGGATATTGATTGAAACTTATACTGTTCAACCTTGACCAGTTGTGTTCCTTAAATGTCACTTCCATGGACCCATCAGTGCAGGAACCAATAACCCACTGAGCCTTTGATTATCTCTGTCCACCTTTATCAATAAAAACTTCAATCTTGATCTTAATCAAATATTTATGCAGTGCTATTCTAAGGGATTTAATTAGTGCAGTATTAGCAGCTTCTGAAGGAAGTCTATTCCACACATGTACAACTATGTAAGGAAACAGATTTCTTCTGATCTCCACTCTCATTGCAAATCACTGATGATGTGTTCAGTAGGGCCAGCTTGGTTATTGATTCTCACATTGAGCAGGGACAACAGCAGAAATGAACAATCTAATAGAACATTGCTGAATTGGTGACTCTCTGGGATTTTTGACTGCAGAGATGCACTGAACATGATAAAATGTAAGTTCTTTGAACCTCATCAGGAAAGCTAGTAGGGCGGGATCTTCAATCACTCAGGAGGACAAAAGTGAATATTGAAAATAATACTCTTGGAATGAGAATGATTGAGATGGGGAAGAAGAGGAGAATGGAAGAGGCACTCCAGTGGAATAAAGGAAGATGCTGAGACTTGAGTGTCTTTGAGTCCTAAGACAGATGATTCTGTAACATACCTTCCAACATAGACAGAATGCGTTCAGCAAGTACATATATATGCCCTTGACCTCAAGGCAAAATTTGACTCAGTTCATAATCAAGGAGCCATAGCAAAACCAGGATCATTGGGAATTGGAATGGGGAAACTCTTCACTGTTGGAGTCATACAACCATCTTCCTTTCTATGGGGTATTTATTGGAGGTCATTCATCTCAACCACAGGATACCATGACAGAGTTCCTCAGGGGAATGTCCTCAGTCCAGCCATCTTCAGATTCTTGATTAATGACCTTCCTTCCATCATAAAGTCAAAAGTGGGGAGGTTTGCTGATGTTTGCACAATGTTCAGCATAAATCCAACTCCTCAGATACTGATGTAGCCTACCTCCAAATGCAGCAAGACCTGCAGAATAGCCAGATTGGACCGATCAGTGGTAAGTCATCTTTGTACCTCACCATTGTTAGCCAATCAACATCTCTCCAATAAGAGAGAATCTAAAACTCATCCCTTGATATTCAATGGTACTACTATTACTAAATATCCTACTATCAACATTCTTTAGTTTGCCATTAACTAAAAACTGAACTGGACCAGTCATATAAGTACTTTGCCCCCAAGAGCAGGTCAGAGATTTGTAATTCTGTGGTAGGTAACTCAACCCCAACTCTTCAAACCCTTTGTACCATCTGTAAGAGATAGGTCAGGAATGCAAGGAATACTCTACTTGTCTGATTGAGCACAGCTCCAACAACTCAAGAAACTTGACATATTCCAGGAGTAAGGAGTCCACTTGATTGACACTTCATCAAAGCTTTCATCATTCATTCTCTTTACAATTGACACAGAGTGGCAGCATTGTGTGCCCTCTTCAAAATACAAAGCCGCAACTCAACAAGCCTTCTTGGACAACACCTCTCCATTCTGAAATCTCTACCACCTGGAAACACAAAGGCAGCAGGTGCAACTTTCACCATCTGAAGTTTCCCCTCTAAGTCATACACTCTCTTGACTTGGAAATATATTGTCATTTCCAGTGACATTGGATGAAAATCATGAAACTCCTTCCTAACAGGGTTTTGTATGTCCCTTTACCCCAAGGCCCACAGCAGTTCAAGAAGACAGCTCAACGCCACCTTCTCAAGTGCAATTCGAGATGGGCAATAAATGTTGGTCCAGCCAGGAATGACCACACGCTGTGAATGAATAAATATCAGAAGAATCCCCTTGGGGTCTCTACCACTAACATTTCCCCCACAACATGAGGGGGTCAGGTACTAGATCCCAGGAGGCTGAAGGATAGTTGTCGGATCCCAGTGAGCAGAGGTGTTGTCAGGTCCAGGGGTGGGGTGGGATTATCAGCTACTGAGTGGACAGGTAGCTGTCACCCAGTGGTGGTCTGTTTCTCGTTCTGGGGGACGGAGGAGTTGTTAGGTTAGTTACCGGGTTCTGGAGGAGGCAGGATCTCAGGTCAGGGTTTGGGATTTATACTGTGTCTGAGGGAGGTGGAGATGGGGGATTGTCAGCTAAGTTGGAGCCAGTTGAATACCTACTCAGGACTAGACTTGGCTTTTAATCATGTAACTTTTTTTGAATAACTATTTCCTTAACTACGGTAGAACCATCCAAAGTCTCTGATTTAAATGGATACTTCAATAACCAACACAATTCTTTCAGAGATTGCTGTCAGCAATTCTGCAGGGTCTTGATGCAGAATACTCATCTACGCTGCTGAAGTGATGTGCAGTGGATCAGAAGAACTTCAATCCCAGCTTGGTTCAGGTGCAGACTGTCCTAACAGTGCAGATCCCATATTCTCCAGTATTGATGTCAGTGCCAAAAAAGCAGAAACATCCTTCTCCAACAGCACTCATTGAGTCATGCATTCAGTTCTCTAAATTTATTTGTCCTCTGCCAATTTGAATGTGACAATGATACCATGACCACTGGATCTTCCCTTCCTTCTGAAAGTTCTCTCTTTCCCACAGCAGAAATCCTAAACCCTGGCAATGGACAAAGTGGCTGTAGCAGTTCAGATCCTTAACTTCAGAGAATGTATTAAACCCCTCACTATGCTATCCATATGTGGCATCTCCATGTGCCAGTAGGCTTGCATCATTGTAGGCACATCCTGTCCATAAGACCATAAGACATAGGAGTGGAAGTAAGGCCATTTGGCCCATTGAGTCCACTCCGCCATTCAATCATGGCTGATGGGCATTTCAACTCCACTTACCAGCATTCTCCCCATAGCCCTTAATTCCTTGTGACATCAAGAATTTATCAATCTCTGCCTTGAAGACATTTAGCGTCCCGGCCTCCACTGCACTCTGCGGCAATGAATTCCACAGGCCCACCACTCTCTGGCTGAAGAAATGTCTCCGCATTTCTGTCACAGGACCTTTGTTTGCTGCGTTGGAGGGGCTGAAGCAACTGGGATGATTCTGTTGCCTCCTGAGAGATATCATCCTCATCAGCATCTTTGATTTCCTCAAAACTGCCCTGTTGCCTTTTAACTCTGAACAAGACATCAGCTGGGATACAGTTGACATTGCAGTGTTGGTAGCACCACAAGTGGTCAGAGTGTGTCCTTCTTCCTGTACTTGACAGTGTGCCTCTCCTGCAACCTCATAAGTGATGCTGTACAGAGCTCCCCAAGAGGATGGCCACTCTCTTCATCATGAAGTTCATGAGTTCAAAGCCCTGAGTCACTTGGAAACACACACACTGCACTGAATACTCCATTGTCTGCCCATCGCCCTGTAATGCCTACAGGATATCTGACATTTGAGAACTCATCCACTTTCTGGATGCTCCAGAAAAACCCTCTTTGTCTGTGACACTCAAGGCCCAGCATTGTGCCCAACAGATCATAGCTGTGGCAGTGCTCCTCTCTCTACTGGGGACTACCATAGGTGAATTCCAGCTCAGTCTCCAACTCCTAACCACTGTGATGTGTTGCTCATCTCACACTCCCCATTGTACACTGGCCTGAGGCACAATTGAGATGAGTGTGGCTGGGCTGGTGGAAGGTGCAGGGGAAGGTGAAGGCATAGATTCTGAAGTTTCCCTCTCCAAAGAAACAAGGGTCTACTGACATGTCATATTCTGGTACCTCACTGTAACTGGGCCTATGGGAATACACAGAGTTGCAATAAAAGCTCAGGTAACTCAACAGATACTACAGCGTAATCAACTCAATAGAAGGCAGAGATTGTATAGCCTATTTTGAGTAGTGGTGTCCTCCATACTCTTCAGCTGAAGATTAAATGGATCTACAATTGCTCAGAATGTCCTTCAACGAAATTTCCCTTCAGTTCTTTCATGTAACGTTCATCATTACATCATCATTTCATGGATTCATGCTGTTTAACTATTACTCCACATGTTCTCTTAAATCTTTGTTCCCATTATTCACTATACAATCCAACTATCCCCCAAAATCTCAAATGTCACAGGAACCTCATGACGGTTTAACAACAATCGACAATTCCATTCTGATTTGCTTATCAAGTTGAAGCCTGGTTCACTCTCCCTTTGTTCTGGTTGACTGTGAAATACTTGGGTCTGTGCAGAGCTTTCAGTGGTCCCCCTGTCTCCCTGTCAGAATTGAATAGTGTAGCTCTGTTTTCACTGGTTTCCTCTTTAAAAACATTAAGATTCTTTAAATTATGCTTTGGTCTTTTGGGTTCTTAACTGTTCTGCTTCCTGACCAACCATTCCTTCTTGATGTTGGTCTTGGAGCTGTGCACCTCCTGGCTGGAGAAATTACAGTTTTCTACTTTGATGATTATCATGATTGAAGTTCCTATATTATTTCAGCTTCTTCACATAGTCTTCAATAATAATCTGATGGATTAGTTTCTTAAATGGTGGATATAAACTGCTTTTGCAATCTTTTCCCCTTTAATAATTCTGCTGACAATATCCCACATTGCAAGGAAGATGATCTATAACTCAATACACCAAATCCATATCACTATTCTTCTTCAAGAATCCTTTTATGGTTCTGGCTCCTCATTCTGCTTTGGCATTTGCATAAAGAAAATGAGATGAACTCGGGTGAATGAATCTGCAATCCTGGCTAACTCTGTAAATTGCTCACTTGTGAACTGTGGTCATTACCCAGTACTACCATACCAGGAATACTGTGCATTGAAATGATTCATTTCAATGTTTTTATTACCATGTCTGCTATAAAACTGTATAACTATGTATTCCAATTCATCTTGAGTAATAGTCAATAATAAAAAAAAACTTTTTATTTAAATTTATACAAAGCGATTCCAGTCTTTCAAGGTCTTAATGAAAATATTGATGGCATGGAAAGTTCTATCCATTCCTGACTGTTGATCACATAAGTGCTGCAGTTTGATATGATCTTTTTAACTGATCAAGTAATTCCGAGCAACCAGGCTTACTAACTCCAAATTTTCAGTCTCTGCCTCTTTAACCAGTACTCTGTAAAAGGTATCAGGACCTTTCTGATACTTCCCTTGGACTTTTTCTGCTCAAAAGAATGTAGTCAGCATTAACTAGATCAGCATTTATTACCCACCCCTAGCTGCCCCGAAATAAATGGTGGTGGGAAGTTGCCTCTTGAACCATGTCATTTGCGAGGATGCACTCACAATGCTCTTAGGAAGGGAATTCCAGGATTTTGACCAAGTGACACTAATAAAACAGACTTATCATTCAAATTCAATGTGTTATTTAGAGAGAAATTTGCAAACAGTGCTGTTCTCATGTATCTGCTGCCCTTGACCTTCAAGGTGCTGGGGGTCATGGGTTTAGAAGTATTCAGTGATTGAGTCATATCGTGACAAGCAATGACTACAGTGCTGAGTATGAGGTGATACCATTTAAATACCAATACAAATTTATTTTGTATTGAGAGAAGAAAGTAGTGTGATCTGTTTCAATCTTAAATCCCAAGCCCATGATATAATATAAAAAATTCTTGCATACCCATTTTGTTTAGACTTTTTTACTAATTGTAGTGAACATTTTCTTGGTTTCTGGTAGAAATCTAAATATAGTACACTGGTCTTCTTTTATAATAGAGTCACAGAGTCGTAGAGATGTACAGCATGGAAACAGACTCTTTGGTCCAACTCATCCATTCCAACCAGATATCCTAAAGTAATCTAGTCCCATTTGACTGCACTTGACCCAAATCCCTCTAAATCCTTCATATTCATATATCCATACTTTTCAAATGTTGTAATTGTACCAGCCTCCAGCATTTCCTCCGGCAGCTCATTCCATACACATCACTCTCTGCGTGAAAAGGTTGTCCCTTAGGTCCCTCTTAAATCTTTCTCCTTTTATCCTAAACCTGTGCCCTTTGGTTCTGGACTTCCCCACCCCAGGGAATAGACCTTTGTCTATTTACCCTATTCTTCCTGGACTTGCAGCGACATTGCACCCGTACCTGTGGGCAATGCATCCACTGCTGTTAATGGTGGAAACTGTGAGTGGTATTGTCCTAGGACCTCTCAGGAAGTTAAGATATTTGTTTTTCAAATAAATTTCTCTGACCATTGCATCAGCATTACTGCTGGCCTTGTTTCAGTAGCTCTCATAATGGCTCATTGATTGCTGACAGGTTAGGAATGAATTTTGTTACACTGGCTGAGGAAGGTTGAAACAGCGCCCTACTTTCCAACCCCCCAGATTTACTGCAATAAAAATGTAATGATCGATTTGGTACACAGCATATCTCACTTCAATAAAAAATGCAACAAACTAATTCATCAGAAATATATGAAGAAACCAATTGCGAGATTTTCTTGAGTGAAAGGAATAGCAATTTTATTACTTAATAACACCAAAAGTAATGAAAACATGACATAAAATAAAAGTGCAGCTGCAACGTTTAAAAGGGAATGAAGTCCAGTATAAAAAGAAAAATAAAAGGCCATATAGTCAAAAGTCTATCGAATATTCTTTAAGGATTGGGCTTTAATGTGAGACCATGTGGGTTAGAGGATCTCTTTGATCAAAGACAGCCATGAATACTGTAATCTGAGTTTTCAGTGATCAGATATTTCTTTCCAGTTTATGTCATCAATTTTTTTTTATATTTTCGAGAGGCTCGGAGAAAGCAGAGAGTGAAAGTCAGAGACTTCTCCAGCTCCAGTTAGAAATCCATCTGACTAACCTGCTGGAAAAAACTAGCTCCCTGAAATACAGCTGGTTCATATATTCCATTAGATGAGTCCCTCTATTTCAAAAACAAAAACAGAAATTGCTGGAAAATCTCAGCAGGTCTGGCAGCATCTGTGGAGAGAAAGCAGAGTTAATCGTTCAGGTCAAGTGACCTTTCCTTGGTACTTCAGAACAGATTTTCTGGCAATTTCTGTTTTTATTTCTGATTTCCAGCATCCACGGTTCTTTTGATCATTTCCTTTGTTTCAAGCTGGTTAATCACAGGAAATGTTTTTTAATCTGCAAAGTGCAAACTTTCAATCAATCAAACAGGAGCATGAAATCTGGTTTTAATCTTTTTGATAACATGTAATTTCAGTTTAGTCTTGTTCTTGTTTATTGATGATTTCATGAAGTTTGGCTCAACCTGAAATTAGGTCATCACTGTGGCCATTTTAAAGCCTCTTTTGATTTTTGTTTTTGCTTGTTCATGAAATGTCTAGGCCAACATTTATCACCTGTCCTAATTGTCTAGAGGGCAGTTAAGAGTCAACCACATTGCTGTGGGTCTGGAGTTATACGTAGGCCAGACTAGGAAACGCAGATTTCCTTCTGTAGAGGACATTATTGAGCCAGATGGACTTGATGACAATTGACAATGGTTACATAGTCACCATTGGCTAGCATTCCAGTTGTTTATTGAATTCAAACTTCACCATCTGCCATGCTGGTGAAATTTGAATTCAATCAACAACCCATGTTTCCACAACATCAACCAGATGCTCTTGAATGGAAAACCAGTGCCTTTAACACAGTGTCATCATTTACTCTGTCATTCCATGAAAGCTGCAGGTATTAAAACCAGACAATTAAAGTTGAAAATTGATTGTCTGTAATTTACCACTATCAAGACAATTTCCCTGACAATTGATCATTCTTAGAAATCTTTGCAACACTGTTAAATTCTTGAATTCATGAAATTCTCTGACACCTTTGTTATCTGAAGAAATGAAGCATATGGACACATTCTAATACCTGAGAACATGACCATAAGACTTGCAAATTTGCATGTGTTGTTGAGGGTTGGGCCTGCTCCCTCAATGTTTTCAGCACATTCCTAATCCTCCTGTTTGAACCATGTATGAGTGTTACATCCATGTGCCATAATGCCCTTTCTTGACAGTATTCCAAATTGTAGCTGATTTGAGCAGTGTTAACCAACTGATGTTATAAAAATAACTGAAAGGCTTGATTACTTGTATCAGGGTACTTTTCAGAATCCATGGTTTACATCCATCGAGTTTAGTAAACACTGTTTTTCACCTATTTTGCTAAGCTATTGAAAACTAATGAAAATGAATGCATTTCCTTTTGAATGGCCTTGTGAATTCTATCAAGTCTTCACAGATTCTGATATTCCCACTTGGTTTAGGAATAGTGACCATACCTGAGAACCATGTAATAGATACTGTGATCAGTGAAATTACCCATTATTGCCACATTCTTTCAATTCTGTCTTCAATTAATCCGATAATGGGTGTGATTACTTTCTTGGAGTATAAAGACAAATTAGTGTTGCATTTAGCTGCAATGTTATGTGTTACTCATTTCTTTCAGCTTACTCAGGCCTGAAAATAATTTAGGAAGTTTTGTTTTTCTCTGGATACTGTATTGCTGTCTATCTTAGCAGCTTCATTTACTTTAATGATCAGCTTTAATTTAGAGCAAGCTGTCCTGCTGAGAAATGAAGCTTTCTGATTCTGTGATATCAAGTGTTTCAGTAACTTCTCTACCTTTCTATTCAATCTGACCTTTGAATTTCATTTAATCTGCCACCATCTAATCTTTGACATTCAAACTTGTGCCTGCTGTGCCTTGTAGCTTGAGGAAGCTTTTAACCTGATCTGCTTTAACCATTATCAGAGAATATTCTAACTTCTGTGCTTGTGTCTAGTTTAAACTCAGTGGTCTGTGCCTCCATATTGATATTTATGGACCAGCTTTTATTGTTAGGGTCGTTGCCTTCTCCAAGGATTTCTCATTTCTGTCATTTGGACTCTCCTATTTATTGAATCTGATTGCATTTTAACTTCAGTTGCAGTTTACTTTCATTTTTTTGCATGTTTAGGACAACAACATTACTTAAAATGACCTTATTTATCACTGCTTTGGCACTTGCATACTGAGCAATCATCTCACTCATGCAGCTTGATTCTAAAGCAATTGAAAATGATGATAGGTATATTCTTAATATTTTGGATGACATATTCACTGCACCAACTCCTTTGTTTTTTTTCTCCGCAGAACATTAGCCTCACCTTACGCTAGTTCCCAGTTTAGCTTCCAAACTTTGATTGTTGCATGAGCTGTACTGACTTCCTAATGTTATGCCTCCTTGGAAAGTAAAAACATTAGACAGTGCCTCATCCACTACACCAATGACAACGTAGTCAGATAATAGTTCATCTCTTAAATCACTATATACACAATTACTTATGAATCAACATTTATATTAACTCACTTGTGGGACCAAGGCATCACTTGCTGGCCAGCATTTATTGCCTGTCCCTAGCTGCCCTCGAACTGAATGGTTTGCCCAGCCATTTCAGAGGCAGTTGAGAGTCAACCACATTGCTGTGGGTCAGCTGTCACATGTAGGCCAGAGCAGGTAAGGTTGGCAGATTTCCTTCCCTGCAGATGAGTCTTTCACCAACAATTGGCAATGGCTTCATGGTCATGAGTAAATTCATAATTTCCTTGTTACTGATTTCCAATTCCACCATCTGCCATGGTGGGATTCAAACCCAAATCTCCAGAACATTACCTGAGCTCCTAAATTAATGATCCAGTGATAAAACCATGAGGCCATCCATCACTGCCCAATGATATAGATCATTGAAGAATGAATCTATGGACTGCCTTAGTCTCTGCCTCAATTGTTAAATTTAGTACATTTGATAAAACATCTTTTGGGGGGGCAAGGCTTTCAGGACTCTGTCATGTTAAAAAATGAAGTTTCATTCATCCTTTATCTGGACAAAATATCGTCTGCAATAATCCCAATTGCAGAGTCTTTGAATATTTTTAAGGCAAAAAAATGTGTTGCTGGAAAAGCGCAGCAGGTCAGGCAGCATCCAAGGAGCAGGAGAATTGACATTTCGGGCATTATGGCCGAAACGTCAACTCTCCTGCTCCTTGGATGCTGCCTGACCTGCTGCGCTTTCCCAGCAACACATTTTTCAGCTCTGATCTCCAGCATCTGCAGTCCTCACTTTCTCATATTTTTAAGGCAGACTGGATAGTTTTGAATGGTCACCGGACCCGAAATGTGAACTCTGATTTCTCTTCATGGATACTGCCAGACCTGCTGAACTTTTCCAGCAACTGTCTGTAGTTCTCAGTTTTTATGTGGGTAGTTTCTTGGTAAGCAAGAGTGCAGAAGGTTGACAGGCTGAGACAAATGTGTTAAAACAAAACAACACAAGTGGATCCGTATGTGAGCATTTAAATTAGGATCAGGAGTAGGCCATTCAGGTCATGGTTGATGTACGAGTATAAGGCTAGAGGGGCCATATTGTCTACTTCTGCTCCTAATATGTATACTCATTTACTAATCTGCTCATGCTGGTCTTTTTTTAATGTAACAATGAAGCTGTTTAATATCTGGCAAATCATTTTTGTCTGGCTTCCCTACCAAGTGCAGCTGTTATCGACGTTGTACTTGTGGAAGCAACTCCAGAAAGGGTGGTTGTACTTCTATCCTCCAGATCCATGCCTTCCTGAAGGTTTGTTGTTGATTTGGGATTTTTACCCTGTTCCCAGCTGACAGTTACTACTCACCGATAGGTGAAAGACTTTTTCTGTTTCTGTCCAGTGTATAGCAAAAGGTTTGCTGTGGTTTTCCACTGTACTATCTTGTCCTATTGTTCTGGCTGCATTTAGGTTCTTTTTTGTAACAATTCAATCATGTTGCTGCCACCAAGTTTGGCCTTCTGTTTGGCACGGTGAGCGCTCTTTTGTCTCTTAAATGACTCAGTAATATCTAAATATATTTTAATATCCTCTTTCATTTACATATTAACAATACATTCAGTCAGTGATCTGCACTAGCTGAGTGTGCGTTGTAATGAGAATTCTCTCCAGGTCTCAATCTTCATCATACAGTGATACACCAACAAACATCATGATCCCATAGGCTAACGCTTTTAAAGCATTACTTCAAAGGCAGAAGAAGGTGCACTGTAATTATAGGGAGCAAGTCTCACCGAGTGGTGTACGATGTTAAACACAAGAAAACTATATAACAAAAGAAGCTTGAAACTTTGGATTGAGCTCTGTTTTAAACATCTGGGAGCCAGACTTTTACATTTGTTCCTATTCTGTCATTTCCAGCCTGGAGGAACAGCTTAACAGCGCTGCCAGGGGCACAGAGTGAAGCAACATCACAAAGCATTCTCTGTCCCTATCAATAAGGCCTGCAAACAGCACATGGCTGCATGTATCCCACAGGATGTAATTAGTGAGCTAGAAATGGCAGCACAAGGACAAGCAACTGAACAGATGAGGAGAAGCAAATGGGGGTGGCAGAGTGATAGTTGAAACTTAGTCACTAAATGCCCAAATGAATGCCAGCTACAGGGCTGTGCACTCTGGAGATCTGTGCCGTGAAGCTTTGTTTCCACTGGGATGGCAATGGACTTGTTTCCTTTTGAACTCCAGTCTTCCATCACTTCCTTGCTGCAACTATGGACAACCAGCAGCTGATGCAGCTTATGGCCTTATTTGAGAATCAGGTAACTTAATGTTCAGTGTTTGTAAGCTTCTTGCCATGGGGCCGATGTCTACAGGCCTTGTTTCATGAGACAGCACAGTCATGTGTCCATCTCCTATGTAAAGTAAATACTTCAACAGCTTCCTCACATGCCAAGATAGAACTGTCTCAGCCAGTAAACATTGGTGCTGGGATAAGAATGCAAATATGTAATGTTTGAGGAATTGCTGTACCTGCTGTCTTGTCTCCTCAAATCTACATGCACCAGTGGAACCCCCATTGCTTACACTGTGTAGGTCAGAAGTGAAATGTAGTCTGAAGGAGAGTTATAAGAAATAATATTGGAATTTAGAAACTTAGAATGTAATTGAATGCACTAATGACCATGCAGATAAAGCAATACATTAACTAAACAAAAATATTCCAATCCTCCTAAAAAAACACATTTAAAACATTAACTCCTGCATAGCAACACATCCAAACCGCGCAGTCTACATTTCATATATGCAAGTCACATAATTACCATCATATCCATTCCCGTCACTGGCCAATGTGTCTGGCTAAATTTGACACTGAGCAGACTTGTCTTTCTATTTGACCCTGAGTTGCATTTCTGACTCCATAGGCTAGTTTTTCACACACCAGTGGGGACAAGCGCAAATGCAATCATGTTTTGAAAATCACTTAATTGGATCTCAGCTGCTTGAAAATGCATTGCAATGATCAAAGGTAGATTAGGTGGAGTGATCCAACAGGCCTCTGAGTAACTATCTATTCCTCTTACCAATGAGCTAACAAGGTGGAGACCTGCATCCCTTTTCACATCGATGGAGTGACTCAACCCTCTCCGATTATTGCCATGTCCATCAGAATTGCTAGTTTAATACTCTGTATCTTTTATACCTCCTTGTCCTTCATTGATCCCCTTCTCAAAACTTAGTCTAGCCTTCTAATATCTCCTAATTTTGCTCGGCTATTATTACAGTTCAATGAAGTACTGTGAACTTTGTTTGCTAAAAGCACAATGTTGTTTGCTTTTTAAAAATCTGTTCATGAGATATGGGCATCGCTGGCATTTATAACCTACCTCTGATTGTGCAAAGGGTTGTTAAGAGATAACCACTTTCTGTGAATCTGGAATTACATATAGGTCAGATGTCCTTCCCTGAAGGGCATTAATGAAACAGATGGGATTTAAACTATAATTGATAGTGGATGCATGATAACCATTAGACTAGCTTTTAATTTTGGATCTTTTTTCTTGTATTTAAATGTTGCCATCTGCCACAATGGTTCAATACATGCCTCCTAGATATTAGCCTGGGTTTCTGGGTTTGTAGTCTAGTGACATTACCACCATTATGCCAGCACCACCATTTATTGATGAGGAGATAGCAAAAAAAAAAGCTAAATCTATTAAAATCTATTAAATACCTTAAAATATATGTACTTAAGCTGTTATTTTGCCTTGCTTGTATGTAGGTTGTTTTGATTCTACCATCACATATGAACATGGAGCAACATGTATCCACTTGGCCCTCAAGCCTGCTCCCCCATTCAATAAGATCATGGTGGATCTGATTTTAACTTCAACTCAACATTCCTGCATATCCCTCATAATCTTTCAGCCCCTTAGCAATAATCTATCTATCTTTGCCCTAATGATATTTAATGATGTGGAGGTGCCAGTGTTGGACTGGGTGGACAAAGTTAAAAATCACACAACACCAATAATTTTTAAAGATTCTATATCCATTGCCTTTAAAGGGATGAAGTGCCAAACTATGAATGACTTAAAGGAAGGAAACAAATGTACTGTTGCCAGATTTGCAGATGACACAAATAAAGGATGGAAAGGCAGTTTGTATGAGGAATACAAACAGTTTACAAAGAATATTGATAGGTTAAGTCAGTGGGCAATAAGTGAAAAAATGGAGTAAATTGTGGGAAAAAGTAAAGTTGTTCATTTCGGAAGGGAGAACAAAAGAACAAAATGTTACTTAAATTGAGAAAAAACTGCAGAAAGCTACAACACAAAAGGACTTGGGGGTACTTGTGCATGAAACACTCACAGCACACAGATGCAGAAGGGAATCAGAAAGGCTAATGGAATATGGCCTTTATTTCAAGAGGATTGGAGTAAGAATAAGGAAGTCTTACTGCAATTGTACAAGATGCTGGTAAGATCACTTCTGGAGTACAGTGAGAGTTTTGCTCCCCTTATTTCAGAAAATATATAATTTTCATTGGAGGCAGTTCAGAGAAGGTTCATGAGAATGATCCCTGGTATAGAGGGATTGTCTTATGAGCAAAAGTTAAACAAGTTGTATCTCTACTATTTAGAATTTAGAAGAATGAGAGGTGATCTCATGAAGCAGATAGGATTCTTAAGGGGGTTGACAGGATAAGTGCTTGAAGGGTGAAGAAAGTTTCTCCTTATTGGACAGACTAGTATGAGAGAGCAGAGTCTCACAATTAAAGGGTGCCAATTTAGGACTGTGATGAAGAAAATTTCTTCTCTTGGGGGTTATGAGTCTTTAGACATCGAGAGTTCTGGGGGCAGAATCCTTGTGTATATTTAAGAGATGTGAGGTAGTTTCTTCATCAGTAGGGGAATTAAAGGATGTGGCAAAAAAGCAGGAATGTGGCCAAGAGGAATGTCAGATCAGCTATGATCCCATTAAATGGCAGAGCAGGCTCAAGGATACAATGTTGTACTCCCATTCTTATTTCTTACGGTCATATGGTCAAAAACTCACAATCCTCTGAGAGAAACAATGTTTCCTCATTTCTGTTTTTAATTAGTGATCCCTTATTTTTAAACAATGAACCCAAGTTCCAGATTGTCCCACAAGTGAAACATTCTTTCAACATCCACCTGGTTAAGTCCCCGCAATATCTTACAGGCTCAAATCAGTCACCTCTGATACTTCCAAACTCCAGAGGATACAAGTCCTTCCTGTCTAGCCTTTCCTCATAATGCAATCCATTAATTTCAGATATTAGCTTAACAAGTCTTCTCTGAACTGCTTCCAGTGGATGAACACCCTTACATATGGATAGTTAAGGGTACTGCACACAGTACTTCAGGTGTGGACTCACCAATGCCCTGTATAAATGATGCATAACCTCCTTACTCTTTCATTCAATCCCCCTCACAATAAAGCATAACATTCTTTTAGCTTTCCTGATTTCTTGCTGTACCTGTACACTAATCTTCTGTGATTTTTGTATGAAGACACCCAGATCTCTCTGCATCTCAGAGCTCTGCAACTTCTCACCGTTTAGAGAATATGCTTTGTTTTTATTATTTCTGCCAAAATGGATAATTTCATAATTTCTCACATTTATTCCACTTGCCAAACCTGTCTATACCTCTTTGTAGGCTCCTTATATTCTCTTCACAACTCAATTTCCTAATTATCTTTATGTCATCAGCGTATATAGCTGCTATAACTTCATTGCTTGCATCCAAATTGTTTATAAGTATTGTAAAGAGTTGAGGGTCCAACACTGACCCCTGTGGTTCACCACTTGTGACATTCTGCCAACCTGTAAACAAAGTAGACAGGCAGGAGGTTGGAAGAACACAGCAAGGCAGGCAGCATCAGGAGGGAGAGGGACACAGCAAGGCAGGCAGCATCAGGAGGGAGAGGGACACAGCAAGGCAGGCAGCATCAGGAGAGAGAGGGAACACAGCAAGGCAGGCAGCATCAAGAGGGAGAGGGAACACAGCAAGCCAGGCAGCATCAGGAGGGAGAGGGACACAGCAAGCCAGGCAGCATCAGGAGGGAGAGGGACACAGCAAGGCAGGCAGTATCAGGAGAGAGGGGGAACACAGCAAGGCAGGCAGCATCAAGAGGGAGAGGGAACACAGCAAGCCAGGCAGCATCAGGAGGGAGAGGGACACAGCAAGGCAGGCAGCATCAGGAGGGAGAGGGACACAGCAAGGCAGGCAGTATCAGGAGGGAGAGGGACACAGCAAGGCAGGCAGCATCAGAAGGGAGAGGGACACAGCAAGGCAGGCAGCATCAGGAAGGAGAGGGGACACAGCAAGGTAGGCAGCATCAGGAAGGAGAGGGACACAGCAAGCCAGGCAGCATCAGGAGGGAGAGGGACACAGCAAGGCAGGCAGCATCAGGAGGGAGAGGGACACAGCAAGACAGGCAGCATCAGGAAGGAGAGGGGACACAGCAAGGTAGGCAGCATCAGGAGGGAGAGGGACACAGCAAGGTAGGCAGCATCAGGAGGGAGAGGGACACAGCAAGCCAGGCAGCATCAGGAGGGAGAGGGACACAGCAAGGCAGGCAGCATCAGGAGGTGAAGAAGTCAATATTTTGAGTATAACCCTGTGTCCTGAAGAATGCTTGCTGTGTTCTCCCAGCCTATAAACAAATCCACTTATTCCTACTCTCTGCTTCCTGTTAGCCAGCCAGTTTCTATCCATGCTGATATATTACTCCCTACACCAAAAACTTTTATTTTACACAATAACCTTTGTTGGGGGACATTATTAAATGCCTTCTTTAAATCTAATTACAATACAACCACTGTTTCTTCTTTATCTACAACACAAGTTAATTCTTCAAAGAACAGCAATACATTAGCTAAGCATGATTTCCCTTTGACAAAACCATGTTGACTTTGCCTGATTCCCTTGAACTTATCCAAGTGTCTAGTTATAACATATTTAATAACGGCTTCTAACATTTTCACCATGGCAGATGTGAAGTCATCTCATCTGTAGGTTCCTGCTTTCTGCTTCCTTTTTTGAATAAATTTACATCAGTTAATTTCCGATCTAAAGGAACCTTCCCCAGACCTGATGATTTTAGGAAATTTAAAACCAACTCATCTATTATCACATTAGTTGCTACTTGTAAGACTTAGGATGAATCCATTAGGATTAGGGACTTGTCAACTCATAATTCCAACAATTTGCTCGGTACTACTTTCTGATAATTGTAAATTTCTGGTATTCCTCACTTCCTTTCAGTTCTTGATTTACAGGTAATTCTAGGGTATGGCTTGTATCCTCTCGAATGAAGATCAATGCAAAATATCTGTTGAATTTGTTTACCATCACTTTATCCTCTATTTCTAATTCCCCAAACTCCCAGTCTTATTTTCTATCAGATCAGCATTTACTTTGTTAACTCTTTTCTATTTTAAATATCTGAAGAAACTTTTCCTCTTTGTTTGTATATTTTTGGCTACGTTTCTCTCATACTGTAACTTTTCTCTTTGTGTTAATCTTTTACTAATTCTTTGCTGTTTTTATATTCTGTCCAATCTGCTGACAGGCCATCTATCTTTACAGAGCTAAATGTCTTTTCTTTGAGTTTAATGCTGTCTTTGTTTTTTTTTGATTAAGGTGTGGTCTGTGGGAAAGTGAGTTCAGCTGAAATATGTTAATGTACTAAACTCAGCTGCAGCAATACCCAACAACATTGAACACACTCCAATTACATCTCCCTTTGCTGTAAAGAAAGATTAAAGGCCTTCCGTTAGCCTTCTGCTGATCAATATCAGTGTACCACTGAAAAACAACTTGGTCGCACTTGAGCTAAAGATAGTCACAACATAAAGATTCAGCTGGGGGAGCAAAAGCAGAAATGATGGGAAAAAATATTAGTTTTATTTTAAAATTCTTTTGATCTTTATCATTAAACTTATTGAAAATGGTGTTGATAATCGCTGTAGCATCAAGTCACATTAGCAACATGGAATATGTATCTGTCTCAACTCTGATTTTCTTCCCTCTTCAAGCCAATGGTACATGTTGGGCTGTAGTTTCAGAGAATTACAGACAGAAAAGTAACAATCCATCCGCCGCAAATCGTCTCTGTTGATCTTAATATGCTCCATAGATTTCCTCTATTTCACCTCCACCTTCAGCATATCTTTTTTTCCTGTACTGCTTCAGTTTTCTTTTCAAATCTTTTATGGTCTCAATATGAAAGCAGCAACACACAGGGTTAAAGGAGGGGAAATAGCAAAAGATAAAATTTAATAACTCTTTACTGGAATATATTTAACATCCGACCAATATAAATGAAATATCGGTACAAGTAGAACTTAATGAATATGATCTTATAGCCATTAGGAAGGCAGTGTTAGTAGGAGATCAAAGCTAGGAACTAAATATTCAAGATGGGATCTAAATATTCAGAGTTTGTGACTAATCAAAAGGAGAGGCAGGAATGAAAGCACGGTAAGGTGGCAGGATAGAGTAAGTATGATAGCCACATATGATCCCAGATTGGGAGATGTAGAATCAATATAATTGAAGGTAAGAAAGAACGAGGGGAAGAAGATATTGGTGGTAATAGTTTATAGGGCCTCTAACAGCAGCTACATGGTAGGACTGAAAATAAATTATGAGGTACTGAGAGCATGTAAAGAGGACAGTATATGGCTTTAATCTTTATATGGATTCAGAAAGTCAAATTGACAGAGATAGCCATGAGGAAGAATTCATAGAGTGCATTTACGACAGTTTCTTGGAGATCAAGCAAGTAAACAGGCTACTTTAGAGTTGGTACTGTGTAATGTACAATTAATGAGTGATCTCAGAATAAAAGGCATCCTGAAAACGTTTGCCATAAGATGGTAAAATTTAACATTCAGTCTGAGAGGAAAAAAAAACTTGGATTGGAAACAACTGTGGTAAGCTTAAATAAGGTTAATTACAAGTAATAAGAGCAGAACTAACTGGACTATTCTGCAAAAGGTGTTTCGCAGGAAAGATAGTTGAGTAATAATGGCAGATGAAGATGAAAATAGCTTGTGACTCAGAGAAGAGACACATCCCAGTGAAGAAGAAGGATTCCAAGTAGGGAATAAGTCAACCATGATTAACCAGGCAAGGTAAAAATAGCATCAAATTTAAAGAAAAAAATCATGCAATATATCAACAATTAGTAGGCCAAAGGTTTGGGAGAGGATTAAAAAACAATAAAAGAAAACCAAAAAAAGGGAGAAAATAAACCTTGTGAGTAAACTTGTAAGTGATGAGGAGACAGACAATGAAAGCTTCTTCAAATATATTAAAAGAAAGAGAGAAACCACTGAACATTGCCTCTTTAGAGAATGAAGTTTGGGAAATAATGGGGAATGAGGAATTGCCTGTTTTCATAACCAAAGACACCAAGTGAAATCCAAAATTACTAAATATTCAGAAGACAAATGGAGGAGAGTAAATAAATCCAACAACTATTACTAGAGAAAAGGTGCCAGGGAACTAATGGGGCTAAAGACCATGATGTCCCTTGGATCTGCTGGAATGCATCGTAGGATATTAACAAAAGCAGACACAGTGCTGGTGGATGCACTGCTAGTAAGCTTCCAAAAATAGTTAATTCTAGAAAAGTCACTGCAGAAAACTGCAAATTTATAACTTTTATTCCAAAAATGAAGGAGTCAGAAAGCAGACAACTATAGGCCAGTTCACTTAACATCTGTTGTTGGGAAAGTATTAGGGAATCTTATGAAAGATGTAATAGCAGAACATTTTGAAATACATAATGCAAACAAGCAGAATCTGTATAAAGTTCAAGAAGGGTGCATCATTCTTGCCAAATTTATTGAAATTCTTTGAAGACATAACAAGCACAATAAATAAAGGGAAAGCTGCGGATGTAGCATATTTAGATTTTCAGAAGCTATTTAACAAAGTACTACACATTAGGCTTCTCTCTAATATAACAGCCCATTATGTTGGGTGTCATATATTAGCATGAATCAAGGATTGGCTAACTAATATACAACAGAGAGTTAGATAAATGGACATATAATAATAAGAAAGTCCTGACAAAACTACACAAGACTATTAGTTATACCACACCTAAAATGCTATGAGTAGTTTTGGTTTCCTCATTTAAGGAAAGCTATACCAGCATTGGTGGCAGTCCAGAAAAAGTCCATTAGGTTAACTCTTGGTGTGGAAGGATTATCTTAATAAGGTGAGGTTGAATAGTTTGGGTCGGGAATTATTGAGGGACAGGAGAATGAGACAGGGTATATGCAAAGTGCTTGTTTAACTGTCATGGGAGAATTTAGAATTTCAGAGTAAAGTGCCAGCCAGTTATGAAAAGATCAGGAAGGAATGTCCTTTCTCAGAGAGAAAGTGCGACTGTGGAATATCATTAAGTATAATCAAGGCTGAAATGGACAGATTTTTAAACAAGAATGGAATTCATGGTTAGAGGAAAAGGCAGGAATCTGGAGTTGAAGATTAAAATTTCAGCTGTGATCTCATTGTTTGGTGGAGCAGACTTGATAAGCTGACTCAATAAGCATTGCTGTTCCTATATCTTTTGGTCTGATTAAACATATTTGTGACTTGCTTTTACAGTCTGTAGTTTGGGGTTCTCCTACAAGTGGAAACATTGTTTCCTAATCTACCTAATCCCACACTTTTCATAATTTAAAACAAAAATGATCAGGCTTCCTATGTGTTTGTTTTCTGAAGAAAAATGTTCCAACCTTCTCAATCTTTCCCAGCTTCTTTAATCGCTCAGTCTGATACTATCAGAGTGAATCTTTGTTGAATTTTCTTTAGTGCTTCATCTGCTTTTTGTACTATGGAGATGAGAAATTGTGCACGGAATGATCAGGATTCTCTCGAAGTTCAAGCATAACTTCACTACCTATTTTTTATCCTGTACCATTCGTGCAATTCCATGTTTTGTTCACATGTTTAATTGTTTAGCTGACCTGTCTTACCCTTTTTCAATGATTTGTCCACCTATATCCCTAAATATCTTTTCAGTTGCACCCCAATCAAATCCTGAATTTTAAAGTGTTGGTGAAGTTTTTGCTTTCCTATCAATAGCACCTCCTCCATGTGTGATATTTCCCAGGCGACCACTGTTGCCACCTTCTGACATTCATCACCTTGAGCAATATGTGGTACAGGGGTAAGGGCTGTTTGAGGCAGTTTGTTGTCACCTGTCCTCCTTTATTTTTGTTTTCTCTTTGGCTTACAAGATAGCAATTAACACAGCTGCACTTGTTCAAGCAGAATGATCAGGACCTTCAGGAGCTGGTACAGATACATCTGCTTGGTCCAGCAGAATTCCTTGGCTTCACTCCCAAATAGTGCGTGACATGTAGAATGGATAGAGCCAATGTAAAATGAGCATTAACTCCTTCAGAACCCTTATCTTCACCAAACACATGGTAAGGTTCATTTGCTATTTAACTGACCAGCATGTAAATTTTCTGATGATTTCTTCAATGACGATGCATTCTTTTTCAGTTTGGGCAAAGGAGTTTACAACCGCAAATTGTTATAGTCTGAAAATTTTGATATTTATTCACATATCCTTCTGTTCAAATTATAAATAATAGTAGTCCTAGCACATAAGTCTTGCCCTGTGCTTCTAGAGCATTGAAACAGGACCTTCCGCCCATTATGTCTCACAAACATCAAACTACATTAATTCTATTTTTCTGCACTTGGTCTATATCCCACTATATCCTGGCATTTTAAGTGTATGACCAGATGGTTTGTTAAATGTTATGAGATTATCTGCTCCCACCACTTTCCCTGGCAGTACGTTCCAAATTTCTACCACACTCCTGGTGAGAAAAAGCATTTACTCCTCACCTTAAACTCATGCTCTCTGGTCTTAGATATGTCTGCCAATAAGAAAGGATTCTCACAATCTACCCTATCTATCCCTCTCATAATTTTGCAAACCTCACTCAGATTCCCTCCTCAGCCTCCTCTGCTCCAGATGAAACAAACCCTATCCAGTCTCTCCTGAATCGAGAGTTTTCATTCCAGGCAACATCCTGGTGAATCTCCTCTGCACTTCTTCAGTGCAATCGCTTTCTTCCAATTGTGCAATGACCGGAACAACACACAGTATTCCACCTGAGGCCTAACCAATACTTTACAATGTTACAACAAAGCTTCCCTGCTTCTATATTTAAAGCCCTAGCTATTGAAAGTAAGCATCCTGTATGCCGACTCTACCACCTATTTCCTGGTGCTGACCTTCAGGGATCTATGGAATTATACACGAAGGTCCCTTTGTTCCTTTATAGTCCTTAGGAACCTATCATTCACTGTGTAAATACTCCCCTTATAAGACCTCACAAATTGCATCACTACACATTTATCTAGGCTAAATTGCATTTGCCATTGCTCTCCACAATTTACCATTTGATTGATATCAGACTGTAGCCTGGGACCATTCTCCTCACTATCAACAACACCACCAATCTTCATGTTATTTGTGAAGTTTTCTAATTACACGTTCTCCATTTACAACCAAGTCATTAACATAACAAACAGCAAAGGTCCCAGTACTGGTCGCAGAATTCCAATCAGAAAAACATCCAGCACCATTTGCCTTCTTTTTGCAAGCCAATTTTGGATCCAGATTGCCAACTTACCTTGGATCGCATAGGCTGTTATCATTTGGATCAGACTTCCATGTGGGACCTTGTCAAAGGCCTTCCTGAAGTCCATGTAAACCATATTAACCGCACTATCCTCATCAAGATATTTAGTCACATTTTCACAAAAACTCAACAAAACATGACCTCCCCCTTACAAATCCAAGCTGCCTATCCATGATCAATCCTTCCATACTGTGGTTGTGTTTTTACAGCACAGACAAAGGCTGTTCAGTTCATCATGGTTGTGCAGGTCATCAGCATCAATATACTCTTATATAGATTTATACTCAATAGTTTTCAAGTAGTCTTTTAAAAGCTCCTTTTTAAACAGGAAATTTGAGATACCCTCCATCATCCGCTGAATAAAAAAAATTCCTAAAGTCTCCTCTAAACCTGCTGCTCCTAATCTTTAAATTGTGCCTACCGTTATCAACTCCTTTACTAAAATGATACATTGCTCATTATCTATCTCAGCTATGCCCCTCAAAGCTTTGCCCCACAAGTCAATCCCTTTAGCTTTCTGTGCTTGAAGGAAAATAATCCCAGCCTAACTAGTCTTTCTCCAGACCAGGAAAAAGTGAGAACTGCAAATGCTGGAGATCAGAGTAAAAAGTGTGGTGCTGGGAAAGCACAGCAGGTCACGCAGCATCCAAGGAGTGAGAGAATCAACGTTTCGGCCATAAGCCCTTCATAAGCTTATAGTTGAAATGTCGATTCTCCTACTCCTTGGATGCTGCCTGACCTGCTGTGCTTTTCCAGCACCTCACACTCGATTCCCTCCAGAACAGGCAACATCCTGGTTATTCTTCTGTTTATCCTCTCAGTGCAACCACATCCTTCCTATAATGTGGCAACCAGAACAGCACACAGTACTCCAGTTGTGACCTAACTAATGTGATATATAACTCAAGCACAACTTCCTTGTTCTTGTATTCAATGTTTGAATGTCTTATGAGATAATACAGGGTCCTCTCCATCTTCCTCCAATCTAAATAACTACCCTTTACCCCAACTCTCAGCTTTCGATTTTTTGAGCCGTGTGGTATCTCGTCAGCGTTTTTTTCCCTGGATCCACCAACCCTATTTGAGTCTGACATATGGTACTTATCAAAGGGCTTTTGAAAATCCAAAAGTGGGACATTTACTTCATCATTTTTGTCTAATTTTTCTCTTTTGTCAGGTTTCTTGAACATTATCTTTTATTCTATTATCTGTGTCTAGATGCTGTTATCAGCATTGTATCTAATATTTCACCTTTCACTGCTCAATAGTTCCAAGGTTTTGTTTTATCTTGTTTTTAGAATATAGGAACAACCTTGGCTGTCCTTTAGTCCTCTGGAATTACTGTCTCTTTTTTCTACAGAACCTCATATATATTTTAATGGATTATACTGTCTATATTTTTTCTTGAATTTCCCTGGATTGGGATTAGATTTATCCTCATTTGATTTCTTAGTTTGTTAATGATTTTCTGCTTTTATCTCCTTGCCATTTTAGTTTTATCCTATGCTGAAATGAATTACTTATTATTGTGTTTAGTAAAAACAAAGGAAGCAAGTTATTTAGTTTTAATTATAATGCTATTGGACATGATATTCAGATGCCTGGACCACTGATCCAAAGATGTGCATTCACATCCCATTATGATTGTTGGAGAATTTAAATTCCATTTCTTTAATAAATCAGTAGCCTTAAAATTGTCAAGTATGTCAAAAAACTTTAACTGTTTCATGGATCACATTCAGTCAACAAAATCTTTATTCCTTACGAAGTATAGCTAATCTGTGACTCCAGACCCAAAGCAATGTGGTTAATTCTTAACTGACTTCTAAATTAACATAGCAAATCACTTCATCATATCAAATGTCCATGAAAATATCTCATAAAAATATAACAGGCAGACTACCTGACACTGAACTTTTGGTTAAAAACATGGTGAAGGTAGACATTTCATCAGATTTGAAGATTTACATCAACATTGGGAGAGGGAGTATCCCATAAACCTGTTAATCAAGAGCCTAATAGAGCCATACTTATAGAATAGGACTTTAAGCCAACGTTCCAGACTTCTTAATAACCACCTCTGAACATCTCTTGACCTCACAGTAGGACAGAGCCACTAGAGGTATTGGCACTGTGGTATGTGTTGTATGAGCAACTGATATGAAGAAGTTTGCTGACTCTGTCTTCTCTAAATGGAGTAAACTACAGGGCCTGTCTGATCTACCGTGTTATTGCAAAAACACTTTCTGGCCTAACTGAAAGAGTTTCTTGCAGTTAAGAAGGTATAGTTTATTGCATGATAGTGACTAGTTACAGATTACAGATTAATATGACAGACTTTATTACAGAGGCTGAGACAAGAACCAGATGTTAGTTATCAGTCAGTTCTCCTCTGAAGTCTGTACAATATCCTCACAATGGGTGGTATTTATGGAACTCTTCAGTTTTAACCCTTTTAGATCCATATACATCTCCCCCAAACCTTTACTCATTATTAACATTTTACATTTATATAGTGCTGTACATCTCTATGAGTAAAAAATGAGGTCTGCAGATACTGGAGATCACAGCTGAAAATGTGTTGCTGGTCAAAGCACAGCAGGCCAGGCAGCATCTCAGGAATAGGGAATTCGACGTTTCGAGCATAAGCCCTTCATCAGGAATGAGAGAGAGTAGCCAAGCAGGCTAAGCTACTCTCTCTCATTCCTGATGAAGGGCTTATGCTCGAAACATCGAATTCCCTATTCCTGAGATGCTGCCTGGCCTGCTGTGCTTTGACCAGCAACACATTTTCAGCTGTACATCTCTATGACTCTAAGTACATTTGCCAGTTGCCCTTCTCCACCAAACTCTTTGAATTTATAAATTTAGGAGACATGAAGACTTCATGATTCTCCCAAAATGCATTTCTTTCAGATTTGGGAGATTGGTAGTTGGCTGAGTGGAAGTTGATTGTCTTTGATTCTCTTTCTGACACCTGAGGTCTGTACATCTGTTGAAACTGGAGGGCCTCTCATTTCTTGAATTTCCTTCACAGAAGGTACCTTCCCTCTGAAATTGGCAATTTCATCTTCACAGTATCTTGAACAATTAGATTTTGGGTGTTCCTTCTCAGTGGTGGCTTTTAAGGAGTTGTATGCATCACAAGTTCAACCTGTGTCAGCAGGCTTTTCTTCTCAATCCTTTTGTAGATATGTGCTGAAGTACACAATCATTTCACTTCATCATATTGATTTGCTTGGACTCTTTGTTCGTCCTCAGCAGTTGAATTATTGGTGAAACCAACACATTCACTTGCTCAGTTCTGCTATCAGATTTCTTCGATCTTGGCAGCATCTCTGTTGCAGTTACTGAGAATTCTTACTGGGAAGATAATGGAGTTAAATATTCTGCATGAGCCTGTCTCCTTCAAGTCACCTCAGTAGCTAACATCAGACATGAAGCAGCTATTGCTATTTGTTCACTAAAATGCGCTACAGTCTTGAGTTACATCAGATTCATTAATTGGTTCAAGTGGAGTATGCTGTTCATTGGCTTAATCCAAAGCATTGTTCGCTCTTACAGTCTGAGTACTCTTCAATGCTGATTGCAGTGCAAGACATTTGTCTCAATCCAGCACAGTTACGAATTCCTATCTGGGTGATATTATGAAACAAATTTCTTAAATTAACATAACTAATTTCATTGGATTATTTCTTTTTGTTTAAGTTATGCCTTGAGTCTAGAGAGCCTTATGAAATCTTCCAGCTGTTACTTAACATTACACAGTTTAACTCTTTACGCCATTTAAAGATTGAGGTCACAACATGCCTTTCTACTTAAAAGTAAGGATTCTTGACCACGTAGTGCATGGAGCTTTTTGGGTGGCATGAGATTAGAGAGCTATTTGTGGCACACATTTAATCTTAAGCCCTTTGATAAGTACCATATGTCAGACTCAAATAGGTATGGTGGATCGAGGGGAAAAATGCTGATGAGATACACATGGCTCAAAAAAAAGAAAGCTGAGAGTTGGGGTAAAAAGTAGTTACTTATTCAGATTGGAGTAAGATGGAAAGGACTCTGCATTATCTCAAGAGGCATTTCAACATTGAATACAAGAACAAGGAAGTTGTGCTTGAGTTATATATCACATTAGTTAGGCCACAACTGGAGTACTGTGTGCTGTTCTGGTTGCCACATTATAGGAAGGATGTGGTTGCACTGAGAGGATAAACAGAAGAATAACCAGGATGTTGTTTGGTCCTGGACCATGTCGCTGCACTGCTGTGAGCTGTAGGCACTGTGTTCTTAACTATGGCTCTCTACAATCACCGAGTAAGTAGGAATCGTGGTTCGCCTCATTTTAATCCCTCTCTGTCAGTCACAATATGTTTTGAAATTTTTCTTCATTAACATTTAGTTATCACACACAATTAAACTTAGTTAACCAGATCAAAAATGAAGGATAATCAATTCCAAGGTTTTCTTGAATGAAAGGAATTGGAATCAATTACTTACTACTGTGAAAATTATAATAAAATGTGACATCAAATGTACACAAATGTAGGAAATGACCTTCCAAAAAATGGGAATGTAGGATGTCTAATACATTCAGGGAGAGATCAGCAAATTCAGTTGAGATTTTAAGAATCCCCTAGGTTGTGTGAGCGAAAAGTCTTGAGCCCATCTGTTTAGTTGTTGCCCTGGTTACGGAACTGAGACTGAGGGAGAAGAGTTTCCTGTAACTTTGCTATAATCAGTCCAGGTTGTTTCTGCTCTTTTTTTGTTATGATCTGAAGGAGCCGGTGTTGGACTGGAGTGGACAAAGCTAAAAATCACATAACACCAGGTTATAATCCAACAGGTTTATTTGGAAGTACTAGCTTTCAGAGCACTGCTTCTTCATCAAGTAACTAGTGGAGCAGGATCATAGGACACAGATCACAGTGTACTGCAATTAAAATAATATATTGACCAAACCTAGATTGCTGTTAAGTCTTTAATCTTTTAGAATGGGTTGCAGATTTTGGTTCATTAATTTGTAAATCCCAGAACTTCTTTTCAGTCACATTCTTGAGATAATTTTAAGGTTTTATTTAAAAAAAAGGTGACATTTCAGCTCAGACAATGTATTAAAGGTGTGAGGTTAGAGACTGTCTATATCCCAATTTTAAGTCAGACTGGTTCTATTTCCAAATCAGTCTGACTCAGGATTGGAATACAGACAGTCTCTAACCTCACACCTTTAACACACTATCTGAGCTGAGATGTCACCTTTTTTTAAATAAAACCTTAAATTATCTCAAGAATGTGACTGAAAAGAAGTTCTGGGATTTACAAATTAATGAACCAAAATCTGCAACCCATTCTAAAAGATTAAAGACTTAACAGCAATCTAGGTTTGGTCAATATATTATTTTAATTGCATGACACTGTGATCTGTGCCCTATGATCCTGCTCCACTAGTTACTCGATGAAGAAGCAGTGCTCTGAAAGCTAGGACTTCCAAATAAACCTGTTGGACTATAATCTGATGTTGTGTGATTTTTATCTTTTTTTTGTTCAAAGGCAGCTGTTGATATACTGTTCCTTTGCAAATTCAGATTTTTGGTGTCATTATTTCATTTCAAACTGGATATTTGTCAGCAATCTTTCATCTCACAATATGTGCAGTTATCAAGTAAGTTTGAGTAAAGCACTAAGTGTGAATTTCTTGGCACCTCACTGTGTTTCAGTCTCTCCTGAGAGGTAATCTTTTTTTAAAATTCCATAAAGGTTGCCTGATCTTGTCAGGTAACCATGTCATCCATTTTAGGTCAGCAGTGTCCTTCATAAAATATTTTTAATTCTTAAATATCGCAAGTAATAAGATTAAAACATAAAATTTGGAGATTGATGGTCCATTTTCATTATAATGGTAAAAATAGTGACATACCACTAAGTGTTTAACTTGAAATGTCTGAGATGACTGGATATAAATATCAATTGTCAAAATCTAAGGTCTGGATTATTTATTTCCCCTAGGAACATCTG
The DNA here is from genome assembly GCF_020745735.1 of Hemiscyllium ocellatum. Classification (NCBI taxonomy): domain Eukaryota; kingdom Metazoa; phylum Chordata; class Chondrichthyes; order Orectolobiformes; family Hemiscylliidae; genus Hemiscyllium; species Hemiscyllium ocellatum. Next base: position 52,724,643 of record NC_083405.1, read on the forward strand.
GGTTTTATGTCTGACATTGACTATTCCATCTCATTCACCTTTTTGAGAGTATATCTATTCAGTTTCATATTTTATTGAAAATATGATCATCTTTGCACATTTTCTGGAAGTGATCTATTGTAAGAGACAGATAATTCAATTTTAGAATTTGAACACTGTCTATACCTGTGAGGTTTCTTTACTCTGTAGCACCGATGAGGGTTTTTACCTGACTTAATTGCTGTATTAGTTTTTACCATGAATTGTTTGTGGTTTTATATCTTAGGAATTGAATGGATTCTGCTTATCTCTGTTATTTGCACAATTAAACTGAGCCTGCATCTTACCAGACAGCAGTTGTGTGACATCATTCTCTGTGAGTAAAGGGATCTATTAAGTTTAGTCTGGTATGGTAAAAAAAAAGAAAAAATGTACTTGCCTAGTTTTAAGAGATACTTCTATTAAAGAAGAAGCACTTTTTTACATGTTAGCAACATTCTTCAGAGCCAACCCTTTTAGAACTTTGCACCCTTATCCATTTGAAAATGTGTTGCTGGAAAAGCACAGCAGGTCAGGCAGCATCCGAGGAGCAGGAGAATCGATGTTTCGGGCATGAGCCTTTCTTCAGGAACCCTTATCCATCTCTCTTACAAGATTTAATTCCATTATTAATATTATACTATTTTGGATATAATTACATCTACCACTACACAATCTCCCTCAAAGTGTCTGACTTTACAAATTCAGACAGCCTGGAGGTTGCATTGTTTTCACAAAATACATTCTTTATCAAGTTGGGCGACTGGTATAACAAACAAAATGGGGAATCAAACCTCCTCCACTGGACTGGGGCGATTACACTCTGCATTTAGGCCAGAGATCTTTCTGTTTCTTTTTTATGGATCTTTATTTGAATGTGGCCTCATCTTGCCATCCGCCATTACCTCTCTAAAGTAGCCATTCTTCACATATGAACTGAATTAGTGAGCATGACAGAGTATTCCCCATGGGAATTAGTACAGTCTTCACACATTACCAACAGGATTTACTAGATAACAATTAGGAGTGTGAGTCTTATCTGATTTTTACTTGTTTAACCCATAGACACTGAAGCCAATTGCAGCACTTCATTTATATCCTGCTAAGATTAATTAACTCAACGCAAATTGGAGATCAAACTTGAGGTCTTTCTAGTCTGTATCGGTCAGCTGCACAAGAGGCATGTACAATATAAATGAATTAAGTTCAATCTTCCCAGGGAAGTGCTATTGATTTATGCAAACAGAAAGAGAGTGCTGTTGGCCGGCTGTGCAAACAAGATGACATCTCATCAAAAACTTTGTCCCTCTGAAAATTCTGTCAGATAATTGGCAAGAGCATAATTGGATTGTAGATAATGAAGATCTCTGTGTACACAAAAATGAAGAGCAGACTCATTCCACTTTGTGGGAAGGATTCAGTTTAACAGTATCAGTGGAAATCTGCAGAAAATGTGGAGTTTAGTCTGGACAAACATCTACAAGATATTACATTTAAATAACTTTTTCCACATACTTTCATCAATATTAAGGATAGCATCATATTGTTTTATAATAAAATCACAATGTTGATATATTTTATTTTATATTACCATTAAAGCATCTCATTTTCATTAAACCTTTTGAGTATATATTTTTCATTATGTTTCAATATCATTATATCTTTATGACAAAGGATGCTTTATATGGAAAGCAATGAATACCAATAATGCTAACTCGAGAACACCACAGTCTTTTATTGGATTGGACAAACACTCTAAAGGTCACGGTAACAAGGAATGATAGACAACTCTTTAGCAAAAATAATTATATTTTCAACTACCTACAATCAGAAATTTGTCAAGATTGATCTTTCCTGGTTGTCAAGGGGACTGCCAGTTTTGTGGATATAACTACTTTCTGAGGGTTTCTGTATGGTAAATTTCTATTGACTGTGCTCTTAACTCACTGACAACTTTATCACTTCTGAATTATGACATCCTATTCATTTGTGGAATACACTTTGTATTCCATATTTATGAATCAGATTTTTGATGTTCTAATCTACACCTTGCTCACCCTTGACTTAGACACCAGTAAAGAACCTAATTTTCACATACGTGTTCAGGTTAAAAACAAGATGCATTCACCTGCACATCCACCAATGTCATTTATTGTATCCGTTGGTCCCGATGCGGTCTCCTTTACACAGGGGGGACTGGACGCCTCCGGGACACCCACACCAATCAACCCCACCGCCCCGTGGCCCAACATTTCAACTCCCCCTTCCAGTCTGCTGAGGATATGCAGGTCCTGGGCCTCCTCTACCAACACTCCCTCATCACCCAATGCCTGGAGGAAGAACGTCTCATCTTCCACCTTGGAACACTTCAACCCCAGGGCATCAATGTGGACTTCACCAGTTTCCTCATTTCCCCTCCTCCACCTTTTCTCAGTTCCAACCTGCCAGCTCAGCACCATCCTCATGACCTTCCTACCTGCTAATCTTCACTCGCACCTATCTGCTCCACCTTCCTCTCCAACTATCACCTTCAACCCCACCTCCTTCTACCCTATTGCACTCTTGGCTACCTTCTCCCAAGCCCCAAACCCCTCCCATTTATCTTTTCCTGCTTCATTCCTGATGAAGGGCTTTTGACCAAAAGGTTGATTTCCTGTTCCTCTGAAGCTGCCTGACCTGCTGTGCTTTCCCAGCACCACTCTAATCCAGACTCTGATCTCCAGCACCTGGAGTCCTCACTTTTGCCTAGTTCATTTTTCAAATTAGCATAGTTAAAAGAAATATTAACTATGGAGTGGACGTCACCAGCATTTATTGCTTTATGAAGTTTTATACATCTTACAAGAAATAACATTTCAATGTATTACCTTCATGCAGTAGTGAATTAATGTTTAAATGATACTGATTATATAGGTACTGTAAATGGAATAATGGAATATGTCTTCAGTTCATACATAATAAAATCAATAGTACCATTTAATCCATCATTCAGAGTTGTTGACATGTTCAAAAGACAGCACAAAATCACAAATTCAAACAATTACAACAATAGGAAAAAACAATGACTGCAGATGCTGGAAATCAGATTCTGGACTAGAGTGGTGCTGGAAAAGCACAGCAGTTCAGGCAGCATCCGAGGAGCAGGAAAATCAACATTTCGGGCAAAAGCCCTTCATCAGGAATACAGGCAGAGTGCCTGAAGGGTGGAGAGATAAATGAGAGCAGGGTGGGGGTGGGGAGAAAGTAGCATAGAGTACAATAGGTGAGTGGGGGTAGGGATGAAGGTGATAGGTCAGAGAGGAGGGTGGAGTGGATAGGTGGAAAGGAAGATAGGTAGGTAGGACAGGTCATGGGGACAGCGCTGAAATGGAAGTTTGGAACTGGGGTGAGGTGGGAGAAGGGGAAATGAGGAAACTGGTGAAGTCCATATTAATGCCCTGGGTTTGAAGTGTTCTGATACGGAATGTGAGTCACTCTTCCTCCAGGCGTCTGGTGGTGAGGGAGCAGCGGTGAAGGAGGCCCAGGACTTCCATGTCCTCAGCTGAGTGGGAGGGGGAGTTGAAATGCTGGGCCACAGGGTGGTGGGGTTGATTAGTGCGGGTGTCCCAGAGATGTTCCCTAAAATGCTCTGCCAGGAGGTGTCCAGTCTCTCCAGTGTAGAGGAGACCACATCGGGAACAATGGATACAGTAAATGATATTGGTGGATGTGCAGGTAAGACTTTGGATGTGGAAGGCTCCTTTAGGGCCTTGGATGGAAGTGAGGGAGGAGGTGTGGGCGCCGGTTTTGAAATTCCTGCGGTGGTAGGGGAAGGTGCCAGGACGGGAGGGTGGGTTGTTGAGGGGTGTGGACCTAACCAGAGGTCCACGGAGGGAACGGTCTCTGCGGAAGGCGGAAAGCGGTGTGGAGGGAAATATATCCCTGGTCGTGGGATCCATTTGGAGGTGGCAGAAATGTCGGTGGATGATTTGGTTTATGCGAAGGTTGGTAGGGTAGAAGGTGAGCATCAGGGGAGATATGTCTTTGTTATGGTTGGAGCGGTGGGGTCTGAGGGCGGAGGTGCAGGATGTGGACGAAATGTGTTGGAGGGCATCTTTAACCAGGTGGGAAGGGAAATTGCGGTCTCTAAAGAAGGAGGCCATCTGGTGTGTTCTGTGATGGAACTGGTCCTCCTGGAAACAGATACAGCAGAAGTGGAGGAATTGGGAATATGGGATGGCATTTTTGAAGGAGGTAGGGTGGGAAGAGGTATAATCCAGGTAGCTGTGGGAGTCGGTGGGTTTGTAAAAAATGTCAGTGTCAAGTTGGTCATCATTAGTGGAGTTGGAGAGGTCCAGGAAGGGGAGGGAGGTGTCAGAGATGGTCCAGGTAAATTTAAGGTCAGGGTGGAATGTGTTGGTGAAGTTGATGAATTGCTCAACTTCCTCGCGGGAGCACTAGGTGGTGCCGATGCAGTCATCAATGTAGCGGAGGAAGAGGTGGGGAGTGGTGCAGGTGTAATTACAGAAGATGGACTGTTCTACGTAGCCAACAAAGAGACAGGCATAGCTGGGGTCCATGTGGGAGCTCCTCGGATGCTGCCTGAACTGCTGTGCTTTTCAAAAACCACTCTAATCCCAAATTACAACAATAGTCAGAAATAATGCTCTTAGAGACAATAAATGAGTGGAGGTATGGTTTAAAATAAACTTAGCACAGACAGCCAAATTTAACAGTCAGAAACCACAAAAGATTTGCCATCATAATTTAAGACATCAGAATTCCTTGTCTGAATCCTATCCTCTAACTGAATTTAGCCAAAAACCTAAAGGGGTAATCTTGAGACTTGGTGGCACTGACAAGAAAGGTCTCTTGTTGGGAAAGTACACATGAAAAATTGCATCATGCAATGCAAGCAAATACTTTAAAATGTTCATACAAAACAATCCAGAATCTTAGCTTGAGGTTCAAAGTTGAAAATTGTTTGTAAATTATGTGAGAGTTAGTATATAAATGTTCAACATATATAACTCTTTCTCTGTTGTGAGGTCATATTTGGGTTGAAAAAGAGAAGTGAGACAGATTTCATACTGGTGAACAGAACACTTCCTTTAACTATGTACATGATACACAGAATCAGATGGGAGAGACCATTCTAGTATCTTGATGCCTCGGTCTTAGCTCTACGTGTGTCAGGACATCCACAGGTAACACTGATGATGATCATATATTATCATTATGGTGCTTAACCATATCCTACACTTCCCTATTTGAGTAAAAGGTAATCTGTTCAATTTAATGAGTTGACTCCTTCCATTAAAAATCGGACAAAGAATTTCAAATGAATGCACAGTAATAGGCAACTGTTTTGTAACCTTTATATGGTATAATTTAAATAAATTTAAACATGCCTTATTCTTTACACCAAGGATGTCTACCTAACAGGAGATGGAAGTGGATGGACTAGAATAACGAATGAGTTGGATCCATGTGATTGAACCAACATGTGATCTGCTTTACACAAAGTGCAAACTCCCCAAAGCAAGATTCTATGCCCATTTAAAGTGAGACAATTATGAATAACATCCAAATGCACATAAAAAGAGAGAACCTCAAAACGGAAAACAAGAAGTTTAATTATTTAGAAACCATTGAGGCTTCCATTTCTTTTCCATTCCTTCATTCTCCCTGCTCTAAATCATGAAAATGGAGAAGCTTCAATTCTTTACAGCTCCCTGTCTGATGGAGGATTTGACAATTCAGGAAGCTGTTTACTTTCCACTAGAGTGAAATCCTTGAACTTTAATGAACTCTTGAACATACTGAAGTTTGGGTTATGCATGTATGTAAAAACAAGTCACTATTTTCTACTCTGCAATTATGAAAGCAAGGACCCTATGCAGGTTTGTGAGCAGGAAGAAAGGAGAGTTTGAGCTGAACAGACTCGGTTTGAGAGCCAAAGTATACTCTCATGCATAGTTGCAGACTTAGGAGATGAATTTGTGCTGAATGCTATTGTGGCAGAAAACAAGCAAGAGGATTATTTTTACTCTTTTCTGAAGCAAGTCTTATTCTAGTAGTTCATGCAAATAAAGGACCTAATACATGCTTCTAATCCCTTTTACAATTTTGGTTTGGCCTTAGGGAGCATTATGAATACTTGCAGGAAAGCCATTGCACAACATTGTTTATGTTAAAAGTAGGTAAGTACTTCCCATAATCCCTACCACTCACAGTCACCACCTGCATTCTCAACTCCCTCCCCCAGCTTCTTCCTAATGATTCTGCTGGCTTCAGCCTATTCGCCCAAACACAAAACACCCCAGACAAAATCAGTCTTAAGCCGTATTCTGGGTAGTTGTAGCCTTCCTATCATTCACAACCATAATCATGAGGTCTCTAATCTTTCTATCCAGTCTCCGACAGCACTCACCAGCTCCCACAATACTCTCAATGAGTGCAACCCAAACCCTCACCAATCCTCCATCACAAACTTTCAGACTGCCTTGTTCCCGCTTGAGGATCTTACAATTAATGCAAGTGGGAGGACTAGCCTGTACAGGCTCCTACCACATCGTGATGAGGTACAAAACCTAAAATCTGATGCACTTCGGATCTAGTCATCTGAGCAGTTAATACTGTGGTTTTGGTCCCTTAAAGCATATATGCACTAATTTCTCAACCCACTACTATGGACATCATGCATGAATCGATAATGTATAGGAACATAAACAAGCTTTATGATAAAAATGTTTACCTTTTAGTATTTTCAGTTTTTTGAATTTGTCTTTTAAGTACTTTTTTTGTATCATATTACTTATTTTATTAATTTGCTCTCAATGTAAAACTGTTATGTCAAGTCCCAGTGGCTCTTGAAGCTTGGTGATTGATAGGATTTTTTAGATTAACATATTGCAGCCTTTGTATAATCTTGCAACATTTCAAGTCTCACCAGGTATTCACAGCTCATCCTCTAATTCATTCAATATACATAGTAAAATAATTGAAATGCATTTTGTTTTAAACTCATTTTCCTTCTCAACCTGTCAAATGTTTATGTCAAAATTATTGTTAGAAATGTCTCTTTTTTGTTTGCCTTAAATGCCATCTCTGATAACTAAATGGAAGAAAGCAAGCAGGTTGGGAGTCTGTTCTCTTGTAATGATGTAATTTGTTTTTTGGTCATTAAATGAGAATGCTGAATTTTTTAATTCCACACATTGGTTTCCCGCATCCCTCCTAATTACTTTTCTAGTATTTTCTGCCATAGAGTCAGGAGGAAACTAATGGTGTGGAACTCGTTGTCTTCATGAAGATGATGAGATTCATCTACATGAGGGAAAGATTCCTAATCTCAACAAAATGGCAGATGACTTGCTGGCAGCTGCTGACAAAGTGGGGTCTCTGCCCGGTAATTATGTTTTGTCTGAATAATTTATCAGATTACCTGGGGTGTAGATACTGATAAAAACTATTTACTTCAATTTGACACTCTGCTTCCAAAATTCAGACTGAATTATGTGTTCTGCTGCTTTAAAGGCAAACCACAGAGATATATTTCAACAAGTGAATTATTTTTTACCATTTCTATTCTTTTACTATGCAGTACCATCTGCAATATCTAATGTGAAAAGTAGCATTGGTTTTATTTAACTGTAAAACTATCTGCAACAAAACAAATTTTAATCTTCTATTAATGACTGAATAGTGCCACAGATGACAATAGTCTTAAAATTCCTATAGGTCTGTTCTACAATAGATATCCTGACCTATTCAACATTAACTAGTTACTTTTGAGGTACCTATAACAAGCTAAACATAACCTTAGGGACTGGAAAGATGTCAAAACTGATGAAAGGTTATCATCCTGAATCCTCATTTCCACTACTCTCTCCACCAATGCTGCCAGATTTGCTCAATGCTTGCAGTAATTTTCCAGTAATCATTGTACCGATATTTTTCTGATGGCAATGACAGATGTAAACATATCATGAGTCAAGATTAGGGATGGTAGTCTCTCTATCTTTTCGCCTGCCTTTTCACTTCTGACAACTTTTTGAAACTAAATTGGGCTGTATAGCACTCCTGGTGCCTACACTGTGCAAATTAAAAATTTGCACTAGCTGCACTCCTGTTTACTTATGGTGTGGCTTCTGTGATGTCCCATGATGGAAGAGCACTACCATGTGCATGCCATGCATAAGCCACAAACATCAGAATTGTTCCCATCATTAGTGTTAAACTGCTGGTTTAGCTAAATTGATACATGTTTCACTAATTTGCTCAGTGCATGTGCCCTGAACACACATAGAAATAATTCACTGCTGAACATGCACTGAGCAACATGGGAGAGCCACCACTGACATTTTCTACACGGCCATCAACCATCTCGAAGGCAAATTGCTATTGATTTACTTCTGCAAAGACAAAGTTTGTGGAAGTTCTCTTGTTAGGTTTGGAAGCATTCTGGTGACCTGCAGCACTGTGATGACCTCACAAGATGCAGAATTTCTGGTTGCAATGCCTCTGCATCTCAACATGACCAGAGAATGGGGCAAAGGCTAGAGAGAGGAAAAGTGAAGGAAGAGGAATGTTTTCCACAAAAAGCTACAATGATGAAAGGTTTCTCAAGAGAATTTGTGCTTCTTCCATCTCACTCTGAAGCAATAGGAAGATTCAATAGGAAGATTGTGACACAACTGTTCCAACTTCTTCTACTCAATTTGGAGCTCATGCTGAGATGCTGCCAGTGGTCATAAAGGCTTCAATAGCATTGAGTTTTCACATGCTCTTAGCTTGTCTGATGGAGTAGTCAATATTTCTAGCATCTCTCAGTACACAGTTCATTGATGAATCAACAAAGTGAAGAATGTCATCTTTGTTGTGCATACCAATTACATTGTTTTCTCTTTCACTATTTCCTGATTGTCCTTTCTCAGAGAACCAAAGGCTGCTTGTCAGAGACAAAGAATACTTCCCTGTTTATGCAACATGACAAAGTGGGAGTAGGGGTTTGTAGGGCTTATACCCAAAAGGTGACATTGAACTGGGATCACCACATCATCTTGTTGAGTTTCAACAGGACAGATTTGCAACTGTATGGAGAACTCCCACATAGCTGTCAGTCACATCTTTTCAACACTTAAAAACAAAACTTGATGGAAAAACTGAGCAAGTCTGGCAGCGTCTCTGGAGAGAAAGCACAGTCAACATTTTGGGTTCAGTGACCCTTTATCAGAAGCCAGTTACTGCAGGAACCGCTGAGTTTCTCCAGCAATTTCTTTTTATTTCAAATTTCCAGCATCCACAGTTCTTGGTATTATGTAATTGTATAAAGTAAATTGTGAAATGTTGTTTTAACCAGCTTTTTTTGGCTTTAACAAAGAGCAGATTCATTTCCTGAGCTGGGAACTCTAACCATTCAGATAACTTACTAGCTGTCTCTGTTTGAGTGGAACTACAATATCTTGTTCTGAGGAAGAGAAAGCATTGGGAAATTCAGGCTAAAAGGTTACTTTCACCTTTCTCATCCTGCTGAGATTTTGGATGTTTTTGGCACACTCTGTCTAAGTTGGAGGGACACATTATGAATGCTGATTTCCTGATTCTTCCATCTGCACTTGCTTGGTCCAGGATTCTGGTCTTTTTCCCCTATCCTTAAGAAAGAGCACCCAGCTGGTCCTTCACTCAAAAGTGACCAACACAAGGAACTGCCTTCCATTGTCTCTTCCCTATTCCTGTGTTTGCTGCAACGTTAAGAATTAATGCACAGCTGAGACTTCCTGATGCATACCTGGATCATTTTGGTGACAGATTTGGCACAGCATCCCATCCTCTGCGATTGATTGGGAAATCTGGAAGTGGGATGCTAATGCCAGAGTTCAGTTAAAGAGACACTGTGAAGCCTATTCCCTTGCAATTCCATTTTATCAGTGGCTATTTATAGAAAATTCTTCCCTTTATAATCCACCTTTGGCATACCTTGCTGTCATCTTTCCTCTGATGTTGTTGGCAGACTTCTTCTTTCCCTCACTTTGAACCAATTAAGATCCATAGCACTATTTCAAAGCAGAACAGTCAAATTTCCTGAGTGGCCAAACCAATGTTTATCTTTCAATCAACAGGTGAATATGTAGAGTTGTCTTTTGCTGTTTGTGGAAGTTTTGCTGAAGGCAAATTGTATTCGTGTTTCCTGCTTAATAAAGGGTTAATGATAAATATGTAAATAATCTACATCATCAGTGATGTAAGAGATCATATGATGACAGATTCAAGAGAGAGGTAATTCGATGTTAAGCTTTGTGCTCAGTTTTACCGTGTGAATGGTTGGAAGAAATAAATCACTTTCCAGCAGTATCTATTAATCTTGATCCAGGATGCAATTTTTCCTGAATGCATACTTAATGATGCCATTAGCTGGTAGCTAATGACCAACCCATGACCAACCCATAAGAAACCAGAAAAAAACAGAGAGAAAATCCCAGTAAGAAGGAATTCATTGGGAAAAGCCTAGAGTGGGGAAGAAATGTAGAGACTGGAGGAACAATAAATATAAAATCTTCACTAGTTTCCTTATCTCCCCTCTCCCCACCTCATCCCAGATCCAACCCTCCAACTCTGCACCATCCTCTTGAACTGTCCTAACTGTCCATCTTCCTTCCCACCTATCCACTCCACCCTCCCCTCCAACTTATCACTATCACTCCTCACCTGCATCTACCTATTGCCTTCCCAGCTACCTTCCCCTCACCCTCTATTTATCTCTCAGCCTCCTTTCCCACCCCAAACCCCGACATTCCTGATGAAGGGCTCATACCCAAAACATTGGCTCCCCTGCTGCTCGGATGCTGCCTGACCTGCTGTGCTTTTTCAGTGCCATACTTTTTAACTCAGATGTCCAGCATCTGCAGTCCTCACTTTCCACATGAAATCTATAAGCCAAGGACAGGACAGGTAATGGCTAAGATAGGCCTTATTATAGTGCTTTAAACATGTGGAAGGTCCAAATCAATTTTAGGAGTGGCAGAACTGATTTTCAAGGTTTATCAGGCACAGAACTACTTTGGGATTAGCAGAGAAAACTAGTAATGACCAGGTCAGTATACTACCAGCAGTCATGCACTTGATGTATTAGTGAAATAAAGCATTATCAAAGAGACAGTGATATATAAAAACATTTTGGCACTTATTTCATGAAAGAAATAAACAATAAAGAGGGCAAAATTCAAAGACACACTTATTGCAAGTATAGAAGTATTTTTAATTGTCTAGTCTAGACTTATGGGAGTGGAGCCTTAAATAAAGAATTCAGGATCATAATGTTGTCAAAGTCTTGGTAGGAACTTTATCAGATTCTTTCAGCTTTGATGCTATCAAAGGTGGTGGAGTTAGCAGAACAGGCAGAGGTGAGAAAATAAAACTGTGTTTTAATTTAAAATGACAGCAGGGCTTCATGAAGAAAAACGACTGTGCAGTGCAGTCTGTAGGACACTAACGTGAATGTTCACAGAATCAGTGATTAGGAAAACGTGAAAAGAGTGCAGTTACTACTCTCTTATAACTTGATGGGCTAATGTTGAATTGGCATGAAGATTGTACCACTAAAAATCTAGAAATTCATTCCTGATGAAGGGTTTATGCCTGAAACATCGATTCTCCTTCTCCTCGGATGCTGCCTGACATGCTGTGCTTTTCCAGCAACACACTCTCAACCTAGAAGTCCAGAGAGCCATTCCTGAAATATTATAGGATATTTTAAAACTGCTTGCCACTGTAAAAAGTGTTAAACTCAAAAATGAAAAGAGGAAAATCTTTCAAAACAATTTGCAATTCTAAACCATTCAAGAAATTGAAGATGCTAAAACACAATGAATTCCTGGGAGAAATTAAAAGAGTTAGTGGATATTTTTGGAGTGCTGAAGATATGGGCATGAAACAAACCCCAAGTTACACATTGGAGTGCGAGTGACAGTCACTTCCTCCAGCTATCCACCATTTGACTCCATTGACTGAAAAATGTTCAACTTAAAGTCAAGAGACAATCGACTGCAAACACTTCAGTTCAAGGGAAGATAGATCATTAAAAACGCCATATATGATTTAAAACTAAGTGTTTACTGTTTTGTTGACAAGTTTTGACAGATTAGAGACTGATTAATAAAGTAAATGATTTGGACAGTCATTTCTGGAACACCAGAAGCATTCTGATGAGAATTCCCAAAATTATTTAATATCCTTGGAAAGTTGTAAAAAAAAAGGCTTCCCACACCAGCTTAAAATCAGTTCTCTGTTAATTCACCCCAAAGATATTCATTTCTCCACCTTGAAAAAAGGTGCAGTGAACAGTTACATCGATCCACGATCAAGATGTAACATTACCAGTGACAAAGCCAACAAGGTGGTGTTGCTGTTTCAGTTTGAGTCTCTGTGAATCTGCATTGAGCTCTCACCATTAAACAAAGCAGTGGAAATGGAGATTCACCCCGTGATATATGAAGTTTGTGCATGGACAACCTGGCAAAAACACATTTCTTAACAACTTAAATGAAAACAGTGATGTCAGACAATAAACTCTGCATGAAGAATCCAACTACTGACAACATTCAGCACAGTATTTATTTTGAAGTTACTGTTGCTATTAACTACCTTTTGGCCTTACATCAGCACCAGAAATGCTTCAAAGAATGATAGCAGATATGTTAAAACCTTACAAGGAGTTATTTGCACATGGATGACATCCTAGTTCATTATTCCACTACATCCTGAACATGATGACAGAATGGGAACAGTGTTGTAATGCTTGTAACAAATAGCATGTATGCTTGATGACAAATGTAAGTTTTCACAATCAATTGTAAAGGTTTTGGGACAAATTGTTCACATTGCCGGAAACCAATCTGGTTCTCACATATACTCAAGCAATTAAAACTTTCTCACCAACTTACAACGTCACTGAATTTTAAAGATTCATATAGTTGGTGAATTAAGTCAGAAAGTTCCTCTCTAATTTGGCAATAATAACGAACTGCTATGACAACTGGTTAGAGAAGAGCAAGCATGAGCAAGGCACTCTAAAAAAATATTTTCAGAGAATAATACAATTCACCAGGTACATTAGCTCACTATGACCTCGAACTAATAGCAGCAGAAACATCATGAACTGAACTAGGAGATGCGCGTTTCCCAAATCCAGAGAAATGGAGAAGCTAGGCTTTTATCCAGGCTTTTAACATGGAACTAAGACATATTGTATTTCAAATGAATAGCAACATAGGCTTCTGAGAGGTTTCCACACCATATCCCAGGCCTAAAGTTTCCCATCGCAGCAGACTACCAATTATTGATTATATTGTCAAATGCGAAAGAACTAACAAAGCTGCCATGAGGAGTATGCAGAGTTTTTTAAAAGATGATTAAGATTCCTTTCTTACAACCAAGTATGGCCAAGGAAAGCAATAAACAACGCCAAACCCATTGCCGTGCATTCCTGATGCAAAGGTTTTACAAGAGGATAACACACTTACCAAAGAAGTCGAGTCCGATTCTTCATTGACTACAAAATACTTACCTTCAACAGAAAGATTAAATGAAATTCAAAAAATGAGAAACAGATGAAAGAATGTTCTCAAATTTATGAGCACTGTATCAAAGGATGGTCAAACTCACACCAAGTAATTCCATTCCCAGATAATACTTCAAACAGCAAATGCATTTCTATAACATGAATGATTTGCTGATCCATGATGAGAAATTTATCATTTCAACAGCCCTCAGATGCACATTCTTCAGAGGCTACACCAGTGTCGCTTGTGTGTTATAAAGAGTTATGTGACAGCGCAAAATTTGCTGGCTTGAGATTTCAATACGGTTGAAGAAAATGGCAACAAACTGCATCACCTCAGCAACCTTTTGGGAACAAGAAGGGAGAAAGTGGTAGACCATGTTTGAGAACAATACCACAGAACTATACTGGGCTTAATCATAGATATGGAGACCAGAAATCCTCTAACTCATGTGAGAGAGCTGAGATGGAGATCAGGAAGAATGGTAGAGCCAGCATAATAATTACATCTGAGAGTCAGGGCTGAAGACAGAGACATGCGGGTGATGTGGGATAATATAAATAGCAAATAGAATAATAGACACTTGGGGAAAGTAATTTGCAAAGGGATAGTGTAAATTACTTGGATATGAAAATAGTGAAGTTATGTCATGACGTAGAGAGACGTAGTTCTGTGGGAGCCAGTCTAATGCCTTGGGAAGTGCAACTCCATCTCTAGTAGCACTGTGGGTATATTTGCATCACCCTGACTGCAGCAATTCAGAGAAGCAATTTATCACTACATTCTCAAGGGTAACTAGGGATGGGCAATAAATGCTGGCCCAGCAACTAATGCTTATCTCTCATGAATGAATCAAAGAAAAACAAAATGTAAGGTGTTCTTACTTTCTAACTGACATAGATGCTTCAGTGAACATTTCAGAGTAAAATTATCTCACAGAAAATGCCTAATCAGCGTATGGGACCATAACAATATGATGACACAAAGATAGGTAGGATAATCAGTTGTGAATAAGAATGAGGAGATTACAAAGGGATATTCAGAAGTGGGCAAAGATCTATGCGGAAATGTAAAATTGTCCATTTTAGCTGGAAGATCAAAAAGAAACATATTATCTAGGCAGTGAGAGATTGCAGAACTGAGTCACTGGGAGATTTAATTGCTAGGAAAGCTGTGTGATTGAATGGGGTTTATTGAGAGCAGAATTGAAGTTAAAAAATGAAAGCAATTATACTTCATTTATATAGGGCATTGGTGAGATCACATTTGAAATACTATGTTTTTTCAAAATGTTAGTCCACAAAGAATCAGGTTGGTTTCAAATCAGATATCTAGAACTTTATTGTTAACTATACTGTCACAACATCTCAGACATTCCGCGTGCTCTGCTTTCTTAGATTATCATTATGTTATATGTGCAGCTGACTGGCTGATAAATCATCAGACTGACCAATAGGCTGACTGTTATCTGAAAATATGGAGAGTAAGATGTAGACATTTTAGATTAGAGTGGTGCTGGAAAAGCATAGCAGGTCAGACAGCATCTGAGGAGCAGAAAAATTGACGTTTCGGGCAAAAGTACTTTATCAGGGAGCCTCCAGGTTGGAGAGACAAGTGGTGGGGGGGGGGAGTGGGGGTGGAATGGGGCTGGGGAGAAGGTAGCAAAGAGTACAATAGGTGAATGGGGGTGGGGTTGGAGGTGATAGGTCAGAGAGGAGGGTGGAGCGGATGGGTAGGAAGGGAGAGGAAATGAAAAAACTAGTGAAGTCCACATTGATGCCCTGGGTTGAAGTGGCCCAAGGTGGAAAATGAGGCGTTCTTCCTCCAGGCATCGAGTGGTGAGGGACTGGCGGTGGAGGAGGCCCAGGACCTCCATGTCCTCGGTTGAGTGGGAGGGGGAGTTGAAATGTTGGGCCACAGGGTAGTGTGGTTGATTGGTGTGGGTATCACAGAGATGTCCCCTAACGTGCTCTGCGAGGAGGCGTCCAGTCTCCCCAATGTAAAGGAGACCGCATCGGGAGCAACAGATACAATAAATGATATTGGTAGATGTTCAGGTGAAACTTTGATGGATGTGGAAGGCTCCTTTGGGGCCTTGAGGGAGGAGGTGTGGGTGCCCCATTTTGCAATTCCGGCAGTGGTAGGGGAGGGTGCCAGGACTGGAGGGTGGGTTGTTGGGGGGGGGGGCGTGGACCTGCCCAGGTAGTCACAGTGGGGACGGTCTTTGCAGAAAGCGGAAAGGGGTGGGGAGGGAAATATATCCCTGGTGGTGGGATCCGTTTGGAGGTGACAGAAATGTCTGTGGATGATGTGGTTTATGTGAACATTGGTAGGGTAGAAGGTGAGCACCAGGGGGGTTCTGTCCTTGTTACGGATGGAGGGGTGGGATTTGAGGGCGGAGGTGTGGGATGTGGACGAGATGCATTGGAGGACATCTTTAACCATGTGGGAAGGGAAATTGTGGTCTCTAAAGAAGGAGACCATCTGGTGTGTTTTGTGGTGGAACTGGTCCTCCTGGGAGCAGATATGGTGGAGGAAGAGGAATTGGGAATACGGGATGGCATTTTTGTGGGAGGTAGAGTGGGAAGAGGTGTAATCCAGGTAGCTGTGGGAGTGTCAAGTTGGTCATCATTAATGGAAATGGAGAGGTCCAGGAAGGGGAGGGAGGTGTCAGAGATGGCCCAGGTGAATTTAAGGTCGGGGTGGAATGTGTTGGTGAAGTTGCTGAACTGCTCAACTTCCTCCCCAGAGCACGAGGCGGTGCCGACGTAGTCATCAATAAAGTGGAGGAAGAGGTGGGGAGTGGTGCTGATGTAACTACGGAAGATGGACTGTTCTGTATAGCCAGTAAAAAGACAGGCATAGCTGGCACCCATACGGGTGCCCATGGCTACCCTTTTGGTCTGGAGGAATTGTGAGGATTCAAAGGAGAAATTGTTAAGGGTGAAGACCAGTTCAGCCAAACGAATGAGAGTGTCAGTGGAAGGGTACTGTTGGGGATGTTGGGAGAGGAAGAAATGGAGGGCTTGGAGGCCCTGGTCATGGCGGATGGAGGTATAGAGGGACTGGATGTCCATTGTGAAGATGGCTTTGAGGGCCAGGGAAATGGAAATCTTGGAGGAGGTGGAGGGCATGGTGTGACGCGAACATATGTGTGGAGTTCCTGGATTAGAGGGGATAGGATAGTGTCGAGATCGTTGGAGATGGGTTCGGTGGGGCAGGCACAGGCTGAGACAATGGGTTAGCTGGGGTGGTCAGGCCTGTGGATCTTGGGAAGGAGATAGAACCGGGTGGTGCAGGGTTCCCGGACTACGAGGTTGGAAGCTGTGGGTGGGAGATCTCCTGAGATGATGAGGTTCTGTATGGTCTGGGAGATGATTGTTTAGTGATGGGGGGATGGGGTCATGGTCAAGGGGGCAATAGGAAGAGGTGTCATACAGCCTTATATGTGATGTCATTTAGTTGTTTTAATGGTATAATACCTTTCTGAGATTTGTGCAATAATACAATATTCCCCCTTTTCCCTTCGAAAATTGGCAATCTATGTTGATAGATATGTACCTGGGTGACAATCAGTATATTATATTCATGCATTCAGATTATGTTTTGGCAGATGTACAGCATGACTGAATCTAGTCATTGTATAATGATCACCATTTGGTCGTGTAGCTTCAATCTGTGATATCCAGTCTTTAACTGTGGCTGGATATGTATCATTCATCATGGATATATGGTTGTTGTTTGGTATAAAAAGTGAGGTCTGCAGATGCTGGAAATCAGAGCTGAAAATGTGTTGCTGGTTAAAGCACAGCAGGTTAGGCAGCATCCAAGGAACAGGAAATTCGACGTTTCGGGCCAGAGCCCTTTATCAGGAGTTGTTTGGTATTACTCATTCAGCATCAAAGGTCATCATTTTTTATGATAGATGGTTGCACATGTCAATCTTTAATGTGTCATCTATTTCATCATTGGTTTTGACTATGGTACAATGTAAAAACTGCATCGGTGGACGGGGTTGGTGGTGGGTGGGGATGGGTGGGGTGGGAGCAGAGTGGGGATGGATGGGGTTAAGGCGGGCAGGGGGTGTAGGGTGGCAGTGGACAGGGTTGGGGTAGGGTGGGGCGGGTGTGTTTGGAAGGCAGGTGGGGGCAGGGTGGGAGTGGGGTGGGGGCAGACGGTGTTGGGGTGGGTGGCAGTTGCGTGGTGGAGAAGACAGGGTGGACGGGTGGTGCGGAGTGGGGGTGGATGGTGGTGGGGGCGGGCGGGGGGGTAGGCAGGGTGGGGGCGGATGGTGTTGGGGGTGGGCGGGCGATGCAGGTCGGGGACGGACAGGTTTGGAAGCGGGCGGGGTTGCAGGGTGGGGACAGGCAG
The DNA here is from genome assembly GCF_020745735.1 of Hemiscyllium ocellatum. Lineage (NCBI taxonomy): Eukaryota > Metazoa > Chordata > Chondrichthyes > Orectolobiformes > Hemiscylliidae > Hemiscyllium > Hemiscyllium ocellatum. Next base: position 52,742,573 of record NC_083405.1, read on the forward strand.
GGGTTGTGGGGTAGGGGTGGGGGGAAGGATGGAGGTGGGGGCGGCCAGGGCTCACGCACAATGTGCTGCTGCCCCATCTCCTGAACGGGGAGCAGACTTCACAGAAAACTCTGAGCCCCAGAGGAAATCAATTAACCGAATAATCAATTATCCGAACGAAATAGTGTCTGCCCATCTCGTTCAGATAATCAAGGTTCCTCTGTATTCCCTGTCTGTTCATGTGTTTGTTTAAATGTCTCTGAAGCAATGCTATCATATCTGCTTCTACCACCTCCTGTGGCACCTCCTGTCCAAGCACCTATCATTGTCTGTATTAGAAAAATTTCCTCTCCAATCTTGTTTCAACTTTTCCTCTCTCACCTTAAACCTATGACTCTTAGTACCCAACATGTCCACCTTGGAGAAAAAAAACTCAAGTTCTCCACACTCTCCATGCGTCTCTTTCTTTTATATACTTCTTATAGCCTTGGCCTCAGCCTTTGATGCTCGAGCAAAAGCAATCCAAGTTTGTCCAACTTCTTATAGCTAATACTCTCCAATCCAGTCTACATCCTGGTAAACCTCTTTTACACCCTTTCCAAAGTCTCCACATCCTGCCCACAGTATGGTGAACAGAACTGCACACAATATTGCCTTGAATTGTTTGTAGATTTAACATAGCTGAGGATAGTCAAGGGAAAAGGCATTACAATATTGAACACATTCAATGTTGCAGTCTGAACTTCCTGGCATGGGATTGATGTGTTGCTTATGGCCTGAATCATGATGAGATGTTGATCTGTGCGGGCAGGTAGATGAATGGTAGGAAGTCCCACTGTAACAATGATGTGAAAGATTTTAGATGTCCACCTGTGTAACTGCATTGACTGTATTAAAGCTAGGTAATCCCAATGCATGGAATATCAGAGTGTAATCAGTTAACTTATCATGTGTGGGCTGTGCCACATTGTGTCAATTTTCAGAATATATATCTGCTGTAATATGCATAAAAGGATGACATTTGTACTAGCACCAGTGTCAATCTTGGCATATAGGGCATGTTGTGCTCTTCTTTTGGAGTAAATCGCTTCAGTTTTTCTGATAGATCCATATAGTGTGTCAAATTGATAATAAGTACTGAAGAAACTCACACTTTGCTGATTTGCTTGTATGCCATGGCGGGGATACTTAGGAACATTTTTGACATTGTTCTTTCATTGACTTTTCTTCGCACGCATGAGTGGAGCATTCTGTTGCACTTTAAGTTGCTCTGAGTTCTTGAATTTTTTTTGTATCTTTTTGTCCAATGTTCTCTGTAGAACACAGCTATCATGTGTCACTAAAATGCTGAACAACATATTGGTGGTTGAGACAATCTACATCTCATACAAGATGTGGATATTTTACTGTTTTAGGTTAGATTAGATTACTTACAGCGTGGAAACAGGCCCTTCGGCCCAACAAGTCCACACTGACCCACCAAAGCGCAACCCACCCATACCCCTACATTTACGGGCAATTTAGCATGGCCAATTCACCTGACCCGCACATCTTTGGACTGTGGGAATAAACTAGAGCACCTGGAGGAAACCCACGTAGGCACAGGGAGAACGTGCAAACTCCACACAGTCAGTCGCCTGAGGTGAGAACTGAACCCAGGTCTACTGGCGCTATGAGGCAGCAGCGCTAACCATTGTGCCACCGTGCCACCCACTTGTTCTTGTGCTTGTTGAAGACAGCAATAGTCATTGCACCTGAAAATGCTGCTGTGCTTTCACAACTGCTTGGATGTGAAGCTTTATTCAAATAGAGTGTCATTAGTTTAGTCTTCAGGTTTGTCTTCGAGTATCTTTTGGGAAGGTTTCGTAGTTGTACAATGTCAGTTCCATCAACTTTTCAACTAAATAGCTTTTGTGACATCATATTCCATACCTTTGCATCAATATCTGCCTCCAGGTATTTTAACATTTGGGATGACACAAACTCAAGTCTGTGACTCCTCAAGTTGATGTTGATCTTAGAGAAATGTGGAATGTCTGGATCTTTGTAGTCATCAAGATGCTGGAGAATATAGTTTTTCTCAATTCTTCAGATCCAAAGCAATGAAGTGAACAGCTGGTCTCTCTTTGTCCATGATCTGTTGGTCTATAATGTGAAGATTCTTTTTCTTCCCAAATAATTGGGGTTCTGGCAGAAATGCAATGGACTGATAGTCAAATTTTAGATGTTTGTTTTCGATTCTTGGTGCAATCATTTGCGCTCTTTCAAATTTCCAGAAGGAAAATAATCCATTTGACAGCATAAAGCTTCCCTTAGTTTTGCTTCTGTTGGATTTGTCCCTTTTACTTGATCTAACCGCTTAAAAGGTAGTTGACTTGTGCTTATCAGTGGCATTCACATCAAAAAAACCTTTTGTGATGTCACATATGCCACATTTTTCTATTGTGCCATTTCAGAGAAACTAAATGGTGGAATGACCAACCTCTGCGTACAGCTTAGACCATTACTAATGTTAAAAACATTAGTAATTCAGCGTTTGTTTTCAGTACAATGACATATTTCATTGAAGGGGTATTCCCTAAAATTGAAGTTATCCTTTAAGCCACTTTCAAAGCATACTTTTTTTCAAAATTTGGATCAGTTGTGCACCTTTCTTTAAAAAAGAGAGCAAGTGAACATGTAAATGCTTCTTGCTTCAATACTATTGAAGGCTTCTGACTTGGTTGTCAAAGTGAACTTCAGTTCTGAAAGAAGTTATGATGGTCATTGTTATGCAAAGGACTTTTCACAATCGTCACTTTTGAAATCTTCTTTAGTTCTGAACATGCCTTCAGTTGTAACTTGGTTGTTGTCATGGCTTTCTGTGCAGGCTTGCTTATATTCATTTTCTGTTACTGCTACCACCAAGAAGTGTAATATGATTTCCTATATATTAGTCCACATAACATGCAAAAGTAAAGTCACCACTGTCCCATTATCTCATTAGAGATAGATGATTGGTGGTCAGTCACTTGAGGGTCACCATGCCTCAGGCTTGTTTGAGAAGGTGGGATGTTCATGGTATCCTCAGTCAGTGTAAGAATAGAATCCACACTGTTAGCTTCACTCTGCTGTTGTAAGCCAGCCATCCAGCAATCTGAGCTTACTGACCCCTAGCAAAGAGTTGGTTCGTATGGTCAGATATCTGGAATTTTATTGACTGTGCACTTAACTACGTACTCTAATACAACATCTCAATTTTATACGTACTGTCTGGATGATATGTTTACTTAGATTATTCTCATATTAAGTATATAGTTGATGAGCTGACAAATAGAATGACGAGCAGGCTGCTATCAACTGAAAGCACAGGGAAGTATTTGGGGCGGCACGGTGGCTCAGTGGTTAGCACTATTGCCACACAGCATCAGGGTCCCAGGCTCGATTCCAGCCTTGGGTGACTGTCTGTGTGGAGTTTGCATTCTCCCCGTGTCTGCATGGGTTTCCTCAGGGTGCTCCTGTTTCCTCCCAGAGTCCAAAGATGTGCAAATCAGGTGAATTGGCCATGCTAAATTGCCCATTGTGTTAGGTGTATTAGTCAGAGGGAAGTGGGTCTGGATAGATTACTCTTTGGAGGGTCGGTGTGGACTTGTTGGGCTGAAGGGCCAGTTTCTACGCTGTAGGGAATTAAAAAAAAGAAGTACCTTTTATATGAATGCATCATTTGTCATGATGTCATCTTGTTGTCTTAAAGGTATACTGCCTTTTAGAGATCTGTGTATAAATACAACACTGTACAATATTGGATTTCCTATTTAGGAAAGATGTAAATGGACTGAAACACTTCAAATAAACACTAGTCTAATGCCTGGAATGGGCAGATTATTGAATGAGGAATGACTGGACCAGTTAGGTTTATATCTGCAGCTGTTTAGAAGAGTAAGGGCAACTTAGAGTCTTAGAATCATAAGGATGTACAGCATGGAAACAGACCCTTCGATCCAACTCGTCCATGCCGACCATATATCCTAAATTAATCTAGTCCCATTTGCCAGCATTTGGCCCATATCCCTCTAAACACTTTCTATTCATATACCCATCCAAGTGCCTTTTAAATGTTGTAATTGTACCAGCCTTCACCACTTCCTCTGGCAACTCATTCCATACATGCACCATCCTCTTGATGAAAAAGTTGCCCCTTATGTTCCTTTTAAATCTGTTCTTCTCACCTTAAAACTATGTCTTCTCAGTTTGGACTCCCCTACTCTAGGGAAAAGACCTTGTTTATTTACCCTATCCATGCCCCTCATGATTTTATAAAATGGAAAAGATCACCCTTCAGCCTCCAATGCTCCAGGGAAAATAACTCCAGTCTATTCAGCCTCACCCTATAGCTCAAACCCTCCAACCCTGGCGACAACTTCGTAAATCATTTCTGAACCCTTTCACGTTTCACAACATCCTTCCAATAGCAGGGAGACCAGAAGTGCACGCAATATTCCAAAAGTGACCTAACCTATGTCCTATTGTCTCAACATGACCTCCCAACTGTTATATTCAATGCTGTGACCAATAAAGGCAAACATACCAAGCACCTTCGTCATTATCCTATCTACCTGTGACTCCACTTTCTAGGAACAATGATCCTGCACTCCAAGCAATACTTTTGATTAAAGCATATGAGTCTGAGGGATCATGGCAGGTTGCATGTGGAAATAAGGTCTCCTTTTCTATAAACAGCTTCAGCTAACAGTCACTATTTAAAACAAATGGATTGCCCAGATAAGCAGAAGTCAGATGAATTGATCATGAATCTTTGGAACTCCCCATTCACACATCGCAGTCACAGCAGGATCTTTGAATATTGTTAAGGCAAATTTGGACAAATTGTTGATAAACAAAGGGGTGAAATGTTAGCTGGGAATGTGGATCACACTGAACGGTGGACCAGGCAAGAGGAACCAACTGGCTTCTTGACCCTGTTGTGTCATTTAAACATACCTCACTATCATCTTTCTGCCTTGACTTCATATTCCTTGAAGCCCTTACCTAATAAGAATACCAAAGGAAAGGTGATTATGATTTTCCAATAAAGTGCTGGTTTCTTGCAGAACTGGTCTAGTACCATTGAGTCTCAGACAATTTTTCCCTCAATGCTGCACAATATTTGTTTCTCATTTCTGACTGATTAAATGATGGATTGTATTCTATATTAAGCACTTGCAATATACTTCTAATTGCACACATTTCTGTGCGTTTCAAAAACATTTAGAACATTCTAAAACTAGGCACTACATTCTCCAGAAGTCTCTACACTTTTATTCCTCTGCTCCTGTATTTACTTTGCCAACTTAAACTTGAGAGAAAACACAGGAAAGCTAAAATCATGTTTCCTCATTAAAATCAAAGTGTCATGTGATTAGGAGCTGAACGAAAACAAGGTTAGAATGTTGATTAAAACTCTACAACCTAATCCATAATTAATTAAAAGTTAATAACACAGTAATGTTATTCTAAAGACTCCTGATGGACGTGAAATAAACAGTAAAAAGTGAGTCTGCCTAAGAGATCTAACAATAAGTGTTTCCAATCAGATAGCAAAGAGCTTGGTTCTAATGAAAGGAGCACATTGTTCATTCATTAATGCTGCAGGTGGTTTATATCTACATTTAATGAACAGTTACTCAGGTTCATGTTATTATTGATTAACTATCCTGTTATGCTGATGAAGAAAGATAAAATCTTGGGGTATTTTTATCTACAGCTTGGGTTAAAATGAATCTCAAGCATAAGCTTCCCTTTGCCACAAACATGGAGCAAACAATTAGAGTATTTCACTTCATGAACACAATTTAATGTCAGTGGCACAATCCTAGTGTCAGAAGTGGGCAGCATTGTCACTGGGAATGGAAGCAGTTGGCTGAATGTGATAAAGCAGTGGCCAGTTTCCCAGCTGGTACAGGATTTAGGTACAGGACCTGGTGAATTGTGTTCAGGGGCAGGCAGTTAAGTCTCCAATCCTCACCTCAGGCATACATGGTAGGCACACCTCTCTGTAAAAGTAAGTGCAGGATCACCATGTTATTCACTCAGAGTTCTATCCTTCTCCTCCCTGAAGACATTTTATTTTTCCTATTGTTAAAATAAGTCTAAACATGAGCAACCAGTGAAGAATCAATGGATCCTCCCTACAAGTAGAGCACAAACATTGTTTCGCAAATTGTGGTGAGAAGGAGGATGCTGCAGGTTAGACCAAGGTGAATCCATGTTTGAGTGATGCCCCCCATGGGTTCTCTTGCATGTTGAATGTGAATGTCAGGCAATGTTGTCCACTAACAAACAAGCAGAAGAGATCCACTTGCCTGACCCAGGGCCTAGAAAGAGAAACAGTTTAAGAGAATGGTAAATGAGTGCAGAGATTTCCTCCAGGCTAAATATAACTGAATGCTGGGTGTACTGTTACTTTATTGTCAGGAACTTTTGTTGGTTTTCAAATTGCGATGGGGTCAACCAGATGGATGAAATTGTCACACTAGGTTTGGGAAGTTGATGCCTAGATCATTTTCAAATCCTACCCATCCCCCACCCAATATAACTGGTGTAATGCAAGCTTTAAATGAAAAGGCCCTTTTACATCCCAAAGACAATTGCAGTGCCCAACAATGATGTCAAGAGTGACTTGAAAGCAACATAAACAAAGTTAACATTTTGAATTCAATATGACTTCTTCTGAACTTGTCTGCCAAAATACTGAAATAAGACTGATTTTGATGTATGCTAGGACTATGATGGGTCATTGTGACATCATCAAGTTAACTACTTACCATATTGAAAAAATCCTGCCTTCCACAATAATAACATTATAATGGCCACGCCTGAAAGTACAGTGTATAGCCAACAGATCAGAGCAGCATGTTACTGAAATACTGGCTGAGAACAGCCTCAGACTGAGGAAAGCCTAAAGAATGTGGACTAAATGATATCATCTATACACAAATGATAATTTTATCTAACGATATTTAAACTGAATCAGGGTCACAAACTTTATATCTTCTGTTTTAATTCACACTTTATGATAAATGCACATATTAGACATGAAAGGTTACCTGCAATTGTTCAGCTTAGAGAAACAACAGGACCACACTTTTGAATATATAAATGAATGATACTTCAGTAATTGTTTTTGAGCAATACAGATAAGCAATAAAAAATAACTTGTAACAAGAGATGGAAGTTTCTCACTTACCCCTTGTTCTTCTCAGCTTCTCAGAAAGAAAAGAAAATTGTGGAAACTAGTCTTCATCACCATCTCTCAGGTACCTACAAACTTCACCCCTGCTTAGGATGCTAGTCAACAGTTATACAATTATATCTCAAGTCAAAATTCCAGCACTTCAAGGACACTAAATACATTTATTTTGTTTAACTTTTATCTTCCTTTCCAGTGGGTGTTGCATGTCAGATTTTTATTATTGTTTTCTTGTTACTGGTAGGTAATAAAATTATTTTTACTTTCATTTTAAAAAGTCCTTGTATTAGACTCCTTCATTCTGATCCAGCTAATTAGATATTTAATTGATGTGTGATGTAGTTGTATGGTAAAACTGAAATTAAAAAAATTGCTGTGACTGATCAAGTCATAGAGTCCTCAAGGTCTACAACACAAAAGTCCATCAAGTCTTCTCCAGTCAAAGAAAAATTCTAATCTCATTTTCCAGCACTTGGCCCATAGCCTTGTGTACCTTGATATCACCAATACACAACCACATACTTTTTAAATGTTATGAAGGTTTCTAATTTGATCGCCCACAGTGTGACCACTAACTGGGTGAAAAAGATTCTTCACATACTTTCTAAACTTTCTTCCCCTTACTTTAAGACAAAAACTTATAACAAGTGCCAAAGATTCAGATATTTTCAGGAGTCGCAGAAAGTAGGGGCAGCACAATTAACAGTCAGGTGTCCTCAGGTCTTACAAGAATATTCCACAAGAATGCATCTTTTCTGAAGCTAGATCCCACATAGCACTGAATCATTTGGTAACCTATTAATCTCACATTTGTAGATTAATATTCTGTACAAAATTCAAAATTGATGCTTGACACAGGAGTTACCAGCATTGTAATAATAAATCTTTAAAGATTAGCTGTGTAAATTGTTTATGCATTTATTTTTCATTTTGTCGATATTTCAAATGTAGATCTTTTAGGTAAAGTATCTAGTGGGTGATATCAATTAAATATCAGGCTTGAATGCTTCCTGAACCAGACCACTGTCGTGAAGTGCGAAGGATGAAAGGAAACAATGTGAAAAGAGGGTGGGTACATTGGGCAAGGAGCCTCTGAGAGTTAGCAAGCTGAGAGAAGCTCAGGAAAAGGGGGATTTCCTCATTCTTGAAGAAGGGCTCATGCCCGAAACATCGACTCTCCGGCTCCTTGGATGCTGCCTGACCTGCTGCACTTTTCCAGCAACACATTTTCAGCTCTGATCTCCAGCATCTGCAGTCCTCACTTTCTCCTAAAAGGGGGCTGATGCCAACTTCAGTGTAATAAAAGTAATGCTGAGATACTTCCTTACAAAATGTGTTGACATCTTGCAAAAATCATGAAAATGTACAGTTGTAGACCAATTTGAGTCATGGGGAGGAAAGCAGGCTTAGTGGGCATCAGGAGGCCCTCAAATTGCAGGAGCTGATAGTGTCCAATTGTCTTGAAGGTTACCAGGGTAACTTCGTGAAGAAGAAGAATTTTAACGTTACTGCTTTTAAAATGTATCTTAGTATTATGTTCCAAGACTGAAGCAAATAACATAAAACTGCCAAGAACAGCTGACCTCACAGCACCTGGTTTAACTGTTCAGGAGTCGGATTATGAACTTAGTATTATGTCGTATTTTTTATATGTACAGCACACAAACCGACAAGCTGCCATTATACATCACAAGTGTGACCGTTTTAATGATGGAAAAGCAGTTCAAATCATTTGATTAGGTCTAAGTTTGGATTTATTTTTAAATTATCTAAACTGGGCAAATTTGGATTGCTTTTGTAATTCATTTCAGATTTGGTTCAAAGCTCAATAGGCATTCTTTATGGATGTCAAAAGGAAATTTCCTCAGGCAACCTGTGGATTCAAAATGCATCTGTGGTATTTTTTCTTAATAAATATTAATTTCTGTCATTAACAATGATAATTTTTTTCAATGACCTTATGCTGAGAAGCATTCCTGAACCTTTCCGTTCCAATATAAAAATGCCCCCTATAGCTAACTACTTAATTTAAGATCAATGAATAACAATGAGGAGGTTATCAAAGTTGCCACAACAATCTCCATATTAAACAATGTTACAAGTTGACAATTTAATGATACATATCTCCAACATACTTGCAGGCCACTTCAGAAACACAGATTTGCAATGCATGGTGCTCTTGCAACTAGCTTTGAGAGGCTGCTGCAAGGACACTGTGTGCAGGAATAAACTGTCAGATCACAGGTTGTATCAGATTGCATCTCTGGCTGACCAGTGGCTCTAATGCACTTACCCGCATGCTCATTCCATCCTTTCCTTGCCATGCTGTGCCCGTTAGCATCATCACACAACCAGGCAGTTTGCCTGATTATCAGCAGTCCTCAGTCTACAGGGCAGACTCCATACTATATGGCATTCTGCCACATCAATCTCATACTTCCACTGTGTTCCAGTAGCTTACACATTGTGCCAAACACACTGTTGGCAGTCATGTCTGAAGGAAGTAGTCCTTACTGAAGTCCATGGAGGCACCCAACAGTCAGAGGGTCCTGACACAGTCTAGAGCAGCCTCCAATATCAGATGTGGGGATTCGCTACAGTCGGCCTAATTGTTGTATTCTCAGTCAGGATATCCTTACCTTGAGAAACCAGGGTGTGGGTCACAGTGTGTCCTGTGGTTCCATTGTGGCCAGTCCAGGAGTAAGAGTAATGTAGCTGCAGATATGTATAGTGATCAGTCAGGGGTCAGGGCACTTCACGTACAGAGCTGTCTGGTTTGGTTACTCCATGGGAGAACACGGTTAATCCATCCCTTTACAGAAATTACAGAGGACAACAAGGGGGAGCCACTGGCACTGAAAAGAGATTTCAGAACCTATTCATTAGGATTGGAGGCTTGGGGGGTGGGGGGAGTGAAAGGGAAGCTATATTTGTAAGAAGGGGATATGGTGAATTGTGGATAGCCTGGAGCTTTGGAGGTTGAGGAATGATCTTTTAGAGGTTTATAAAATCATGACGGTCACAGATAGAGTAAATAAACAAAATCTTTTCCCTGGGGTGGGGGAGTCCAGAACTAGAGGGCATAAGTTTAGGGTGAAAGGAGAAAGATTTAAAAGGGAGCTAAGGGGAAACCTTTTCACACAGATGGTGGTGCGTGTATGGAATGAGCTGCCAGAGGAAGTGGTGAAGGCTGGTGTACAATTGCAACATTTAAAAGAATGGGTATATGAATAGGAAAGGTTTGGAGGGATATGGGCCAAATGCTGGCAAATGGTACCAGATTAATTTAGTATATCTGGTTGAAATAGATGAGCTGGACCAAAGGGTCAGTTTCCATGCTATACATTTCTATTACTCTAAGTAAATGCAAAGAAGGGTTTCATCTACAGTTTGGAGAACCCTGGCTTCACAACATGGGTTGAGGGGGACGGGAAACAGTGTATAAGCACAAATGCCATTATCACTACAAACACCAGGGGCTGGGGGAATGGCGGGAAGGTGATGGCTATATCGATGGGTTGGTTGGAACCTGGGAGGGTGTGAAGCTTTTGGGTTTAATGGGGAGGGCCATCAAGGGGATCTGGATATTCAGGACACGTAAAACTGGGTGCTGGAAGCTACTTTCTGAACAGCAGTTACTGTCACTTTCCATCATGCCAGAGTCTGAAAATTTGCAATGAGAAGAAAAATGGCTGTGATCATGCCTAGAATGCTTGGGGTTAAGTGTCTCAACCTGTGAGTGAGGCAACTACAGGACACACTGATATATAGTATTTAAATGGGAACAACATTACACACAGACATACACACTGTACAGGACACAGTCCTGCAGAGTTCCCAATCCCTGGCGCTCCTGATTCATTGATTCCCTTTCTGCTGTGTACCTCCCTGCCCCGGTCATCACTGACCACGCCTTTCATGTTTTGACACAGAGGTCACGGAAAGATTAGGGATGTTTTAGCATGAGGGTCAATAATACCAGCAGAACCAATTGCCCTTTATATACCTTGTTTCTCTTACTCCAGACACTACAGCAGCCTCCCAACATAGACATCGATCCATGGTACATCCTGTAGGAACATGAAGTTAGGCATCATGTTGACACATGTGCAGTCACGGCTACATAAAGATTCCATAAATGCATACTTTCTATACAATGCACTGTAATCTTTATTGTTTTTCATTCCCTTCTAATAAGTCTTTGCGTTGTCCCAGGCTCTCAGCTACATTGAAGAGAGCCTGCTTGGCCATGGAGCCCATTGATCTTGAAGGTTTGATAAAACGAACCTGGGGTGTTTGTGTCTGATGGCTCAAGCACATTGAGGGTCTTCAGACGCTGTTCAGTTTGAACTTCCAATGACTGAATGAAGAATGGTACTTACTGAATTGGTAGGGCATGGATATCTCAGAATCTTTGAAGGAGGAGTCCTTATCTTCTCTGACGAGTGACAGGATTCTCTCCTCACAGGGGAGAAGGATCTGATGTCTAGCACCCCTCCACCCATCTGGGCTTGCAACATTATTGACTGTTCCTCCCAACCTTGCAGATCACACTGACACAGGTGGCAACTTTAGATCAGCCTCTCACAGTCTGGTGTCATTTACTCTGTCATCTGGGAAGAAGACACCCCTCCTCTGTGACACCACCCAAACAATAATACCCTTCTTGAGCATCATTCTACTGTGTCCATTATCAAGCAGGGCATGTTCGGAATGTCAGTGCTTGTCCATGTGCACAGTGGTCTTTAAAATATCGCAAGGATGTTAACAATTCTGGTTTTGTGGTAGATATCCAGTGAGTGCCAAGTTGTTCTGGGATTGGTACATGGTAAGATGGGAATAGAATTGAGGAGAGGGACACCATAGAAGTAGAGTAGGCAATTAATGAGGCGAGTTTGGTAATACGCAGCAAGACAACTCACTTGGCTTTTCAGTTCATCCCTTCAAAAAGCATGATACAACTCACAGTTGCACTAAAGATGTAAGATTCAACTCAGTATCATTCCTTTTGCTTGCACGTATAACAAGTTAACCAGTTAGGTAAGAATCATAAGCAAAGCAGTAGCTCATGCTTTAGATTAGATTCCCTACAGTATGGAAACAGGCCCTTCGGAGCCCTTTTAGGAGTTAAATCCAGGTGCATTAAAGTGTTACTATTGTGTCTCAGTGTCGTTTTGAAAAAAATTTGTTCCGAGCATTTTAGAAATTCTTTCATCAAATTTACAAGTTGACCAATCCAATTGTTTTAAGATGATCTTTAAGGAATATTATTTTAATGCAGTATGTTGAGATTTAAGGGGGTACAAGTTGTTACTTTAAAATTTGTGAAAGTCAGCACTCCCCTGTCATTTACTTGTGAATTTTCCTTTACAATTTTCACTTACAGAATATTTTCATTTAAGAAATATTTTGTAAATGCTATTGAATTTCATCAGCAACAGAAAGACTTAAGTCTTTTCAACAGAAGGGGACACAACCAGACACAATGAAATCAGGGTTAAAATCATATTAATTGCTTGTTTTATTTTCAGAATCTAATTTCCAATTATGTTTTGTAATGTTAAATATCTATGTCTAATAAACAGCCCAAATCCCATTATTTAGAATAAAATCCCTACAGTATGGAAACAGGCCATTCAGCCCAACAAGTCCACACCACCATCCAAAGAATAACCCACCTGACTCACTCCCCAATTGCTCTACATTATCCCTGACTAATGCACCTAACTCACACATCCCTGAACACAATGGACAATTTAGCATGGCCAATTCACCTAATCTGCATATCGTTGGACTGTGGGAGGAAGCCCACAAAGGCACAGTGAGAATGTGCAAACTCCACACAGACAGTGGCCCAAGGCTGGAATTGAACCTAGGTCCCTGGTGCTGTGAGGCAGCATGCTGGCCACTGAGTCACCATGCCACTCTGAACCTGAATAGTTTCCCAGAATGTGAATGATACAATATAGAGTGGACATTATCTTATTTAATCACATACATGCATGCATTAAGGCAAGGTAGAGAGGAAAGGCTATAATGATTATAAAAGAATTTTAATTTCACCCAGTGCTGAATTTAGATAGATAATTCAAAAAAGGAAGTAATTTGCAGAACAGTGATCCTAGCCCCTTTTCAACTTTTTCTGATTAAGTCCAGTTTATGAATGACCTTTCTACCGGGGCACTAATTCAGAGCTTTAATGGATGGTCAATGTCCACTTCAGGGCCTTATCCTATCATCATTGCTCTTGAACTATTGGCAGGTCGAGCAGTCACTTTGTGGGAAACATAGAGTCCCTATGGTGTGGAAATGGGCTATTCATCCCATCCTTTGAAGAGCAACCCATTCAGTCCCACCTCCCCTTCCTATCCCTTGAACCTTGCATTTCCCATGGCTAACTCACCTAGAACTGCACATCCTGGACACTGCAGGGCAATTTAACATGGCCAATCCACCTAATTTGCATATCTTTGGATTGTGGGAGGAAACTGGAGCGCCCAGAGGTTGTGCAAAATCCACACACAACCTGGGTCCTTCGAGCTGTAAGGCAGCAGTGCTAACCACCAAACCACCATGTAATCTTAAAGGAAAAGTTCTTCAAGTCAGTGCCCCTCGCTTTAAGGGTCCCAGAGGACTTAAGACATTTTAGGCCCTTAAGGACTTGGCAATGTAAAGCTCACTGACATCCTCAACCCCTTGCCATTTTTCCCAATCCTCCTCCCACCAAGCTCAGCCAGTCACTGCAATGACAATGACAATCCCATCCTCCCTCCTTTAGTCTGGGTCCCTTTGCAATGTTAGACTACTGGTAGATGCATTTTCAGCAGTAACTATGGTATTTTCACAGATGACTTCTGCTGCCACAATGTGGCATTTGCCACCTCTACCGGGATGTGCTACACTGTAAAGATTGTTTGACATCTTTCACAATAACTAATCCTTTTGTATTTGCATTACCTTGGCTTGCCTAGTGATTAATGGTAGTGGATATAACAAGAACATTTATTGCATGACAGCATGAGGTATAATTATATTTGGTAACGCTAATGTCAAGAACTTCAGTGACCTGCTAAAGATAGATGTACTCCCTCCAAAAGGTTATGTAGATCTCCTTGTCTATACCTACAGATCAGTGTGACATCAGTAGAATAGGTGGAACCAATCTCTAATGAGCACTAATTAAGACAAACGAAAGTAATGTAGGGTGCTCATATTTTCCAACAATAATGCTAAAGTAAAAAGCATCAAAGTCATGTAGCATTATATTTATGTGAGGATGGAGTGCTTCCAATTCCAGCAAGGGAATGGTCTACACTCGCTGACAGAGTGACCCACCCCAACTCTTCACTGGGAGCAAGTCCCACCCCAAGAGCTGCTGGCCAGTAAAGAGCTGCCAGGCAACTGCCAATGCTAAATAGTTGTGCTGCCAGGACTGTAAGGAAGAGCAGTAAGCTGAGAATATGGTCGCCAGAACAAATAAGTCACAGTCTTTTAGAGCAAGGAGGGATCTGAGAGCCTGTAAAGGAAGAGGTGGGCAGAAAGCTGAGCTTTGGAGAACAGGCATCAGAGAAGGAGGGGAATTATACATTGGGCACATGTGAAGAGGTGTGAATTGCCCCTGATACATACAGGTACCCCCAAATAATGTTTCTCCACTTCACTCCTGCCTTTTAAGCCAACTGCTGAAAAACAAACTGACTGTCCCCTTCCTCCTGCCTACCTAAATCAACAATAGGCATTTCCTAATCAACTTGTTCAGAGTTTTTAGAACACACCTCTGGAGCAGGAGAGACTCGAATCTAGGCCTCTTGGTTCAGAGGTAGGGACATTACCAATACACCAGAAGACCGTCCTCACACTAACTGTATATTGATCTGAAATGCACATTGTCGGGGTAAATTGGCTTGGTAACAAACTCAATTGACCATTCCTTGTTTATTTAAATATCTCATGTGTGGCCCATTTTGATGCTCACCTCCCACCTCTATTATGAGGTAGGCTGGGTTGCACAGGAAGGTTGTGGGCTTGCCATCTCTCATATTCTAAGTGCCTCCCTGCCAAAAAGCACTGGTGGTAATAAAATCAGCTCAATGTGTTCCTGGAGAGAAAATGAGTCAAGACCAGAAAAAAAGGATGCAAACTCCTACAGGCATTGCCAGTAGCTCATCGCTGAATATTGTTATCAGGAGCTTGAGCATAGACTGTGCGCCACCTTTATCTGTTTTATGTTGATAATTTGTACTGTGATGGTCAACTCCATGTTAAGCATTCTCTCAGGATGTGAGACTCTGCTGCATTTTGCAAGAAAGGAAAGCAGTTAACTAAGAAGGTTTATGATTCAGTGGTCTGTTTTCTCTGGGATGTCTTTTGACATCCAATGTCTATGGGACAGCCAATATTCTCCAGCAGTTTGAACAGACTGCTTCTACTCACATGGTTGAATGTCTTGGGGATAATCATGAAGACAATATGTAACTGTTTCCTTTGTGTATTTCTCCCACAGCTGCTAGGCTGAGAAGATCACGTCAATTTTACATCTTCTGATTCCAAAACTAAAGTGGGATTTGGGAGAGACATAATTAGCTAAATCTTGCAGAGTGATAAGGACAGCATAGGCAAGTATTTTCCTGATGACGCTTAGCAGAGAGATACACCAGCAGTTTTTACAACTGCAGCCGTTGCCAAATCTAAGCATTGCACATAGCCTTGGGTACTGTGCCTTCTCTCTCAAAACAACAAAAAAAATTATGCAGATACTGTAGGAATGACAGTTTTCTATATATGAATGCAGATATTATAGCATTAACATCTGCCTGTGAAATGTTATTCGATAATTTATTGAATAAATTATTAACTGAGTTTGATAGACAGCTCTGACATGACCGAAAAACTTTTAAGAGTGACCAGAACTACCTTGATGGAAATGTTCTCAGAGAACAACTCAAGGTCACATTCAAATCATTTTCCAGATGCTTATTGTACTTTGTGATGATCTCCCTTCTCTTTATTTTCGAATGAGCCATTTCTTTGCTGAAGGAGACGTGTTGACTTTTTGTACCTTCATATCTTAGACTTGGTATTCTCCTTGTCATAGGACATCTGGATATTCTGGGAAAGTTGCAAACAGCAGTTGTTGATGCACTGTTTATAGCAGCCTGTTCGATTTTACTTGAAGAGGCTCTTAGTGCATTCAGAGTCTGCTCACCCTGATCGCTTTGCAATTAATAATCGTGCACTGGTTAGCATCTGTTATGTTTATACTTCCATTGGTACCAAAAAGTGTATACCAGGTTGACAAATGGTAAATTTTAAGAGGAAATCTTTACTGTCAATATTCACACCTCCATAACTGGTTTGAAACTGGACCTAAGCTCTGCACCCTCCAGGTCACCTGATAATCTCTCTTAAAGGGGCAGCACCCACAACTACCTACATAGCAGCAACAATAACAGTTTTCATCCAGCCTCAAACCAGTCGAGAGCTTACAATCCCGTGGGAAGCTAGGGGAATGATTGCTAAGCCTCTTGCTGAGAGATTTGTATCATCGATAGTCACAGGTGAGGTGCCAGCAGACTGGAGGTTGGCTAATGTGGTGCTACTATTTAAGAAAGGTGGTAAGGACAAGCCAGGGAACTATCGACCAGTGAGACTGACGTCAGTGGTGGGCAAGTTGTTGCAGGGAATCCTGAGGGACAGGATTTACAATAATTAGGAAAGGCAAGGACTGATTAGGGATAGTCAACATGGTTTTGTGCGTGGAAAATCATGTCTCACAAACTTGATTGAGTTTTTTTGAAGAAGTAACAAAGAGGATTGATGAGGACAGAGCAGTAGAAGTGATCTAATGGACTTCAATAGGGTGTTCAACAAGGTTCCCCATTGGAGACTGGTTAGCAAGGTTAGATCTCATGGAATACAGGGAGAACTACCCATTTGGGTACAGAACTGGCTCAAGGGTAGAAGACAGAGGGTGGTGGTGGAGGGTTGTTTTTCAGACTGGAGGCCTGTGACTAGTGGACTGCTACAAGGATCGGTATTGGGTCCACTACTTTTTGTTAGTCATATAAATGATTTGGATGCGAGCATTAGAGATATAGTTAGTAAGTTAGCAGATGACACCAAAATTGAAGGTGTAGTGGACAGCGAAGAAGATTACCTCAGATTACAACAGGATCTTGATCAGATGGGCCAATCGGCTGAGGAGTGGCAGATAGAGTTTAATTTAGATAAATGTGAGGTGCCGCATTTTGGGAAAGCAAATCTTAGCTGGACTTTTAACCTTCTAATGGTAACGTCCTAGGGAGTGTTGCTGAACAAAGAGACCTTGGAATACACATTTATAGCCTCTTGAAAGTAGAGTTGCAGGTAGATAGAACAGTGAAGAAGGCATTTAGTATGCTTTCCCTTACTGGTCAGAGTATTGAGTACAGGAGTTGGGAGGTCATGTTGCAGCAATACAGGACATTGGTTAGGCCATTTTTGGAATATTGCATGCAATTCTGGTCTCATTCCTACGGAAGTATGTTGTGAAACTTGAAAGTGTTCAGAAAAGATTTGCAGGGATGTTGCCAAGGTTGGAGGATTTGAGCTATAGGGAGAGGTTGAATAGGTTGGGGCTGTTTTCTCTGGAGCGTCAGAGGCTGAGGATGACCTTACAGAGGTTTATAAAATCATGAGGAGCATGGATAGTGTAAATAGACAAGGTATTTTCCCTGGGGTGGGGGAGTCTACAAGTAAAGAGCATAGGTTTAGGATGAGAGGGGAAAGATATAAAAAAAACCCAAGGGACAAGTTTTTAATGCAGAGGGTGGTGTGTGTGTTGAATGGGCTGCCAAAGGAAGTGGTGGAGGCTAGAATAAATGCAATATTTGAAAGGCATCTGAATGGGTATACGATTAGAAACAGTGTGGAGGAATGTGGGCTGGGTGCTGGCAGGTGGGACTAGATTGGGTTGAGATATCTGGTCAGCATGGATGAGTTGGACTGAAGGATCTGTTTCCGTGCTGTACATTTCTGTGACTCTATGACTCTACTCTTGTTTTCCAGATATTGAGAGTGTAATATTTTGGGTGGCAGTGTTTGTTTTCTGCACTGGCAGCCTGCAGATAGGAAAACTGTTGTGAAAGTTGAAAGGGTGCAGGAAAGACTTAGAAGGATGTTGGAGGGTTTGAGTTACAGTGAGAAGCTAGTAGTCTGGGATTATTTTCCCTGGAGCATCACAGGCTGAGGGGTGACCCTGACCAAAGTTTATAAAATCATGAGGGGCATGAATAGGGTGAATAGTCAAGATGTTCTTCCCAGGTTAGGGGAGTCCAAAACTAGACAGCATAGGTTTAAGGTGAGAGGGGAAAAGTATAAAAGAGACCTAAGCAACAACCTTTTCATGCACATATGGAATGAGCTGCCAGAGAAAGTGGTGGAGGCTGTTACAATTGTAATATTTAAAAGGCATCTGGATGGGTATTGAATAGGCAGGATGTAGAGGGATATCGGCTAAATGCTGGCAAATGGGACTCAATTAGTTTAGGATATTTATTCAACAAGGATGAGTTGGACCGAAATGTCTGTTTCTATGCTGTACATCTCCATAATTCTATGAGTGAAGGAACAATTGTGTTTATTTATATTTGGATAGACAGTCTGGCTAACATTAATACAAGGATGGCATTTTCACTTTTAATGAAAAAAAATCATTTTCCTGAATTATAAATAATGTTGAACACTATTGGATAAAGAAAAGAGAAAAAATAAGGAATCTTCCTCCTCAGAAGGTGCAGTAGAACTGAAATTTGTAATGAGGTTTAAAGTAACTCTAAGAAAACAAGATTCTGGTTCTAAACCTTAACCCTGGAAAGACAATAAATAGCATTGTTTGTCGAAGACAAATAGACTAAGCTTCTTTACTCTCCATAAAATGTGTTCCATGAAGCAAATTAAGTTAACATCTAGCAGGAGTAATCTCTTTATGAACATGGTTCATTTGACAAATGGTTGAGCTGTTGCTATGGAAACAAGGGGATTCCTGGAATGGTGGGCTTGGACGAAGGTCTCTAGTGCTACAGGAGGACACTGGAGATGATGATTAATCACTTTCTAATAGCAATTCATCATGCCTTTGTACAACTTAAATACTAAGCGTAACACTACCCTGTCATTGTTGGAGTGGAAACAATGCAAAGACTGGAGTGAATCGTCAAAACTGTCATACAAAATAAAGTTAATGGGTAAATGTGGCACAATGCTGCAATTAAGTTCAAACTCTTATAAAGACTTGCTCTCATAGTGAAGGAAATTACATTAGAATACAAATGAAATGCAAATGGGTGGACAAAGCATATAAATAAAGTTTGTTTGTTATAATAGTTACTGTCAAAGTTTTGTATTTTTGCTGTTTGATAGATCAAATATTAGGAATCACTTTTATTTACTTTTATGATATTTCAGGTACTAAATATAAGGAGTGAAGTAAACTGAACATTTTTATTCTTCATAGAGTTACAATGCATCATGAATAATTTAATAAAATTCATGAACTATATTATTTGTTCTTATTTCTAATATGAAGGAAGCAAAAAATTAGTATGTCCAGCTGTATAACACATACTTAGGAGAGTATCTTTGAAATATTTTATTCAGGATCAAATTCAAGTAATCTTTCAATAATTATGCTGTAAAAGTAATGAGTAAGTGAAAATACTGATACATGTCACAAAAAAGACCATGTAATAGTAACCACAGCACAACCAGCATGGTGGCTCAGTAGTTGGCAGCGATGCTTCATAGCATCAGGAAACCAGGTGACTGTCTGTGTAGAGTTTGCATGTTCTCCCCCTGTCTGAGTGGATTCCTCCCACAGTCCAAAGATGTGTTGACCAACCATGCTAAATTGCCCATAGTATCCAGTGATGTATAGATTAGCCATGGCAAATGCAGGGTCATGGGGTAGGGGAGTGAGTCTGGGCAGAATGCTGCTCAGAGAGTCATGTGAACTTGTTGGACTGCTCCCACACTGTAGAGATTCTATGAAGAACGTACGTTAGTTTGGATTTTTAATCTTGAGTCATTGTAGCTCTCAGTACAATAAATAATCACCAGATTCTGGATCAGTGGTGCTGAAAGAGCACAGCAGTTCAGGCAGCATCCAAGGAGCAGCGAAATCGACGTTTCGGGCTAAAGCACTTCATCAGGAATAAATGACCACTAGAGTTGACTGATCAACTTGAAACAAAATCACTTCAAGCATTAAGCAAAAATAGACCAATTTCCAAATTAATAACTGGGGTCTGAGTTTTCAGAATGGTTGATAAAGTTTAAGGGCTAGATATTTCTCCCTATCGTTGGGCAGGATAGCTCAATCCTGCTTTCTTGACCAAAGCTGGACTTTCAGCTTCCCATGGAGTCCAGAGGGGAACATTCCATTCCTGCTTGCCATAAAGAAATTGGAAGCATGATGGTGGGTTTTATGAAATCTGGGACGTGAGAGTGGTTGTGACCATTCATACATTTGTCTTATGTTTCTCCTTGGCAACCTGCCAACATTCCTCAAACTACCTGGTACTAGATGGTGTTGGTCAATCGAGGTTGAACTTGTCCCCAATTTCTTTAATGCTGTAAATGCCACATCCAGGGTGGCACAAAGAGCAAGCACACATAAAGAAGCCTTCAATGTAATCATGAAGTGACAGACCAGGCTCTGGAAGCCTGACTGAAATTTTAAGTAGAAGGATGGTCCAGGATTTGGGGAAGCAGATGTGAGGCTAGAAGCTGATGAAGAGAAGCTAACCCTCCATGGCAGTGTACCTCACCTATCACTCCTTGCTTTACAAATCCTGCTGCTGCGTCACTGGTCAGCTCTCTCCAGGCAGCAGGGCTGCCTAGGAAGGGGCTCATCTGAGTTCCGAGAGCTGAGGCCATGACTGAGCCCGTTCCTCCTCATCCAGATTCTGAAAACATAGCCGCTGCTGGGCATGGCCACCCGCCTCTGAGAATGGCCCCTCTCTTGGCAATGCTTCAAAGGAAGAGGTGGCTGAGGAGAGGATCCTCCTCTTTCTTCCTCCCATCCTCCTTGGTCCACCTTGCTTTGAGCCTTCTAGCCCCTTCAATTCCAGCCTCCCTGGCACATGCCAGTCCACTGTCCTCATCTGCAGACTGTAGACAGTGGAGTAACATCAGCAGTGAGTGGGCAGTGATGTTGGCTTTGGGAAGGGCACTGCTGCTGACATCATTGAACATGGACCATGGTAATGCCAGCCGAGTGTTCACACACACCTCGGAAGGCAGCTGACTTCACAGCCCATATCGGCGCACGGGTCTGGGTCATTTTGAATTAGAAATAATTATTGATTCCTGAAGAAAAGCTTATGCCCGAAACGTCGATTCTCCTGTTCCTTGGATGCTGCCTGACCTGCTGCGCTTTTCCAGCAACATATTTTTCAGCTCTGATCTCCAGCATCTGCAGTCCTCACTTTCTCCTTAGAAATAATTACCCTGTTTCATTTAATGGAAACAAAGGAGCTGTTCTCCTTCCAAATTAGTGTATAATATTTACTTTTAAAAGGATCCATCTCAGTCTTGAACATCAGGCAGCTACTGTGTCTGTCATGCCCTTGTTGACTCTTCAGGAGGTGTAGTGACTGCTGTGAGTTTGCCTGACCTGGAACCAGGGACAATGGGTTGCAACTGCAGAAGAAGGGACAGCTAGACATCACATCCTACTGTTTCTCCACTATTGGAACAGCCAATCTAAACTCTCACATTGATTAAACCATTTCAACCTTGCCCTAAAATTATCTTGCAAACATAATCTAACTTGTATTTTACATTTTGTTACATCAAATTATGAAAGTTGTTTTGCTGTATTCATGAAATCTGTTTCAATAATCTATGGGTGGTCCTGTGTGCTGTCGATTCCCCATGATGCAGTAACATCTGTGTTTGCAGCAAAAGGGAATCTCAATTAGATCATCATCATCTGTTTAAAAATAGGTTTTTAGTTTGAATGGATAGCATAAAAATACAAAAGCAATGCAAACTAAGTCAGAGATGTAGCTCTCTGCCCTCACCATCCAAACGGTAACAGAACAGACTGGATCACATTGAATACCTTGCCTGATTTTCAAGCTATTGAAATTAATGAAATGAAAATCCGGTAGGCTATATAATGTGCATGTAATTTGGCTGATCAGATTACCATACAGGGCTTTGGATAAATCTTAACTCTTGGACGCTCAGCATAGAACTGAACTTATGGGCTCTTTTCAAATACTTTCACTTGTTCGCGTGATGTGGAACAGTGTGATGATGCTGTCATGTTAAAAAGGTTATTTTATCCCTGTGTTTTTCTCAACAGAAGTTGTGAAAGCAGCGATGCTGAAATGTCTACTTTAACAATGGCAAGGGAATGGCCAGTTCTCCCAGTTCAGGTTTTTTTCTCGTTTGCTTTAGTTGTAGCAGTCACAGCAGCTGCTGCAGCTGATCCTTGGCTGACTTGTCTCTCTGACATCACTCCTGCCTGTAAGAATCTGTGTTTGAATTTAACTTTTACCATGGGGTGTGTTTATGGGATGGTTTTGGGAATTGGTGCAGGTCCTTAGTTAAGTTGCTGTGTCAAATCAGTTAAGTTCTTCAATTGTTAAATTATTCTAAATTTGTTTTCTTTTGTTCGTGTTTCAGCTGCAGTGTTTAAATAAATATTGCTTTGCTTAAAGCCAAGTGGTTTGACCAGCTGCAACACACTTGGAATGTCCACTTCACATCTGCCTTTAAAATAAAAGGATGTTAGGTTGTGGGCTACCTTAATAAAGTATTTTGAGGGAATCTGGCCTGGCCCAGACTGGGGTGGCATGGTGGTTCAGTGGTTAGCACTGCTGCCTCACAGCACCAGGGACCTGGGTTCAATCCCAGCCTCAGGTGACTGTCTGTGTGGAGTTTGCATATTCTCTCTGTGTCTGCGTGGATTTCCTTTGGATGCTCTAGTTTCCTCCCAAAGATGTGCAGGTTTGGTGAATTCGTTGTGCTAAATTGCCCATAGTATTCAGGGATGTATATGTTAGGTGCATGAGTCATGGGTTGAATGTAGGGGAATGGGTCTGGGTGTGATACTCTTCGGAGGGCTGGTGTGGACTTATTCAGCTAAAGGGTCTGTTTCCACACTGTAGGGATTTTAATTCATATCGATAGTTATAGCGATTAACATTTCTGCATCCCTGTTCCAATGATAGAAAATGTCCAGGAAACTTCCTGCAGGAAGGCAGAACAAAGTAGAGAGGATCAGGTTCTTGGAATGAGGATTGGAGTATAAGGAGACAGCTGGGCATTTGCAGATGGTGAAGCTAAATAAAATAATTTTATGGATGATTTTAAAGAGAAACTAGAGAGGGCCTGGTAAGGATAGAGGGAACAAGGCTGTTATTGGTAATAGCCAAGAGCAAAGTGATGAAACGGATAATGGCGGGCAAAGGAACAGAGAAATTGGGAATAGGAACAGTCGGGTGTGAGAGCATAGCAGTGCACTCAGAAACATGAAGCAAAAGGGAGTTGCTTAACTGACAAAAGTAGAAGTGCTCAGAATTAAACATTGAAATACACATTTAAATACTGAGTTAAAGCTGTTTCCAACCTATGCTCTTGTGACTAAGGTAAGTAAATGAAAATGAGAATGTGTGTTCCATACTCATCTGCAGAAATCTTTGTGATTTCCAAGGCGGTTGGTTTCGAGTACCTTATACATGGTGAAGTGCTCCCAGGCGCATCAAACATGTGGTTGATCAAAAGAAAAAGAGCCATTGCAAAATGTGCACCACTAAAATAAATGGCTATCTGTTCAAAGCATTATTCACATGTTCTAAATGTACACTTGTGAATAAACAGTAACAATCATTCAACTGTTTAGATTTTCTAGATACCATCAGCTTCTGGCAACCAAAGAATTCAATACAAGTGCCATCACATATATAATGAAGTTTGTAGCTGTCTCACTCGCTCATAAAGTGTTTTTTCATTAAGATATCAGCTGGTCTGTTTCTTTAATTTAATTGACTGTTTTGTGACATTGAGGTCCAATGAACTGTTTTGTTCTACTGTGTATATTTATATAAGGCACAGATATTTGAAATGCTTCTGGTCTATCAGGATATCATGATTTCATTGTATTTTGACATCAACATCTCTAAAATATAATTAAATGTATAGAAGATTGTAGAATATTGAAACTGCATCGCCTGTCAAGGGTAACTATGAGGAGTTTGAGATAACCAGGGAAATTTTGGAAATTCTCAGGATCTGGTGACATCAGTGAAGAAATAAACAAAAGGAACATTTCACGATGATCACACATTGTTCTTGACGTTTTACAGAACTCATTGGGGTGAATTCTATGGAGCCCTGAATGATATGGGTGATAGTGGGAAATGTGGTTGAATCTCATGTGAAGTCCATCGAAGCCCATCTTGATGCTGGGAGTAACATTGCATCTTTTACCTAAATTCTAGGCATCAAGGTGAGATTTGTACTAGGCAGCAGTGAAATGCCTAATAAGCGACGTTATTCTTGTTAATAAGGTTATTACCTGCACATTTCACCTCATTAATGTGAGGTTTCCTAACATACCGCCTGCCATATGCAGTCTTGATGTCTAACATTTTTGACCCAATGGTCAGTGTGGGCACCTGGTGACTTTACTCACCACTGGTTATGAAGACCCTTCTTGTTAGTAACTACACAGTAGCATCTACATGGGCACCAGCCACATGCAGCCCTTGTCCAAAAATGTTGGCATATGGTATTTACCAATCCCACGGAATCCTCAGGGTATTTCACAGTTTCACTTCCTAATGACGTTCAGGAAATACCAAATCATGGCACACCAGGCACTAGCACTGAAAGGCTTCAGCACTTTGTGTGCAGAGACAGACAGACAGTTCATGGATTGGACCAGGCTGCAACTCAGGGTTGCCTCCTTGCTCTGACAGCACACTACCCACTTAGGGCCTAACTGCGCACTCATAAATTTGAGCTACATTCAGAGCTTAAAGCCTATCATTCTGGTGTTAGTGAATTGCTCTTTTGAAAAGGCACACAGGCAGGTGTCAGTGTGCCAGTTGGAATCTGCCTGGAGTAGAGGACATCTTGGTGTACGGCACACTGAGATATCAATCTAACAACTACAGGATGTGCCAACTGCTTGTACTGTAGACAAATTGTACATGTACTTGACCAAATAACCAAGTCAGAGAGTGAGTGGGAACTAATTCTCAGTCCAGGCAAAATGAGGCTCCTATTGGTCAAGGCTTCCCAGTCCTACACCCAGTTCAGGGGCTTGACAACATGTTGATGCAGGCTCAGCATGTCCTGGAACACTGGAACAGAATGGGGTCTGAGAGGTGAGGCCATCTTTTCCTGGTGACTGTTAAGGTAACAGTCACTTCGAATTTCTATGTGACTGGCTCCTTCCACAGAGTGCCAAGTGACCTGTGTGAGGTCTCCCTGCTGTGCACCCACAAAGCATCAGGGCAGTGACCAATAGAATCTGTGCCAGGTCACAGTGGTTCATTTTGTGGACATGGAGGGTGGGACAGCCCAGGCAGTAGGATTCAGGAACACACCTGACTTCCCCAGGTGCAAGGTGCCATCAATGCATATTAAGATGGGGCTAGAATTAACAGAGATACCCCATGGGGCAGGACATGTAGCTGATGAGGTGAGTCTGGTAAGATACAAAATACAGATATGTTGCTAGGCCTCATGCCAAAGAACTCAATGAAGCAGCCACTTAGCCACAGCAAAACATGAGATTCACCCCTAACTATGACTTTCAATTTAGGTTTGCATATTGTATTTCATTTCCCGCAGCCACAACCCAATTGTACTGCGGAATTTTCTTGTCACTGTATTTTTCTTGACTTTGCACAATTACTGCAATCTTAACAATTCGGTCATGCTTTCAGTCGACCTCTTTAACTTACTTCATGTGTTATATGTAGTGCCCACCATTCCCCTGTGCATTCTATGAACTGGGAAAAATCAATAAAGTTTTTCCTTGTAATCAATCATCTGAAATGCTCCCTTTCACTTGCTAAGTGAGGGAAGCGTAGGTAAAATAATAATATATGCTATGTTAAAAACAGATGAGACTAAAACTTTAAGAAAAGTAGCATGATTTGAGCAGGGTAGGCTGGAAACAAGAACTTTAGAACATAGAACTGTGCAGCACAGGAATGGGCCCTTTGGCCCATTATGTTGTATTGAACATGACACCACATTAAACTGATCCTTTTTGCCTGCCTTTAGTTCATATCCCACCATTCTTTGCATATTCTTATCTAAAAGCCACATAAATGCGTCTAATGTAACTGCCTCCACCACCACCCCTGGCAGCACATTCCATACTCCCACCACTTGGTATAAAAATGCTTTGAAATTACCCCCTTACACCTTCAGTGGATGTTTCCCTAGTATTGGATATTTCAACTCTGGGAAAAATTTTGTTTATTAAACCTATACTTTTGAAGGATAATCAACTTAAAGATGTCTTGAGTGGGGTTTTATATATCTATATTTGTCAAATGCTGAACTTCATATTATTGTTTAAATGTAAATATAACTAATATTCATTTCAACCTTTCAATTTCAGATTTGTCTGGCACATCTATTATTTCAGACAACTTTGTTCACATCATATTAAATTCAGCTACCCAATATGGTAATTGTTAAATCTTCAGATATGCACCTTTGTGAGTTTAGAATATTGAACAGGGTGAAATAAATCAAAGTCAATCTTTCTTAGCAGAGTTATTGATTTTCTTTTCTCAGCGCCAGTGTTAGCGCACTATGAACTGATAATGTGACTCCAAACAACACTGCTCCATATATCTCTGGAGGAATTTTTTTTCAGCTGTTTCAGACACATTATTTATGACACTGGCCATATGCTGGGTACTAGGGCTATAATTGTAGGTGCTGACCATCAGTCAAGAGCTGAAGAAATGCTCATCCAAAGCAACAAACAATTTTTTTGTTATCACTCTTTGGGAGGAACAGGTACCACAGTAAAAATGGTGGCAGGTGGCACCAAATAAATGGAAATAATTTTGGATGAGAAAAGCTGGCAGACGGGGAGAAACCTTTTCTTCACTTGGACCTCCCTTTTGATTGCCAACTCTATTCTTTAATGTAAGCTGCATATTGTGAATGAATTAGTTCTAATCTATCTAATAGGCGGCACAGTGGCTAGCACTGCTGCCTCACAACACCAGGGACCCAGGTTCAATTCCAGCCTCAGGCGACTGTCCGTGTGGAGTTTGCACATTCTGCATGGGTTTCCTATGTGTGCTCCAGTTTCCTCCCACAATCCAAAGATATGTATGTTATGTGAATTGGCCATGCTAAAATGCCCAGAGTGTTCAGCGTATTAGTTAGGGGTAGATGGGTTTGGGTGAGTTACTCGTTGGAAGATCGGTGTGGACTTGTTGGACCAAATGGCCTGTTTCCACACTAGAGGGCATCTAACCTGAAAAAGACAGTTAGGTTATTGCTTGAACTTTTGGAAAGTATGTCACCACCCACAAACTCAGTTTCCTCCAAGTATGGATCTGAAATTTCACAAAATATTACTGTCCCCATACTAAACTATAGTGAAACATTTCTGGTGTACTTGATTCAATACGGATCAAAGTTTTGTTGACCAATGGATTGAATCATAGAGCCCCTACAGTGTGGAATCAAATTACAGAAGAACCTCGATTATCTGGTATTCAATTAACTGAATTTTGAAAAAAGATCCCAAGGTCCCGACGGTTGGCTAACCTGGTTATCTGGCACTCAATTACCTGGCATTCGATTAACCAAACAAAATATTCCCCGGCTGTGTCCTTTGGATAAATGTGGTTCCTCTGTCTTTGGTTCATCAGGTCTACACTGCCCTCCAAAGTGCATCCAACCAAGACCACCCCACTATCCTATCACTGTAACCCTATATTTCTCATGTAGCCTGCACATCCCTGGACACCATGGACAAATTAGCCTAACCAATTCAGCTAATCGGCATACCTTTGGACTGTGAGAGGAAACTGGAGCACCCAGAGGATTGGTTAGAGATGATTTATTCTATATTGGCTTTCATTTTGGACAACATTGGCGAAATGGGCTGTGAATGGCAACATTTTGACTGCCAACACCATAAGAGTTGACAGCTTTTAATGAAGGACTTCACATATATTGCTAAGAGCAGTGATGAGCTACATTGCAACACTCTGCATTAATCCAAGAAATGATTGGCAGAACACCAAATAAAGTTTCATGCATTACTTATCCAAACAGTGTTATTGCCAGGATCTCTGTCACTTGCAACTTTTTATTTGTTCCAAAATTACATCAGTCTTAATAATTGAACTCGCTTCATTCATTTTGTTGTCAAGGTGAAGTTGACAGCTACATTAACAATTTATCAAACAAATGTCATAATTTTTTATTCATTCATGGAATTTATTTATTTACTTATTCCTTACTTATTATGCCAGCATTTGTTGCCCATTTCCAATTGCCCAAAGCACAGTTAAAAGTCATCCGGGTTGCTGTGGATCTGTAGACCAGACATGTAGACCAGACCAGGTAAGAACAGCAGATTCTTTCCCTAAATGGCATCAATGAACCCAATAGGTTTTTATGACAATTGACAAGGGTTTTATGGTGATCATTAGAGTTTTAATCTTAGGTTTTAAGAAAAATTGAATTCAGGTTTCACTCTATGCCATGGTGAGATTTTAATCTGAGTCCCTAGAATATTACATGGGACGACATGATGGCTCAGTGGTTAACACTGCTGCTTCAGAGCACAAGGGACCCGGTTCTATTCCAGTCTCAGGTATGGGGTTTGCACGTTTTCCCCTTGTCTGCGTGGATTTCCTCCTGGTGCTCCAGTGTCCTCCCACAATCCAAAGATGTGCATGTTAGGTAAATTGACCATTCTAAATTGCCCATAGTATTCAGGGATGTGTAGTTTAGGTGCATTAGTCAGGGGTAAAATCTAGTGTAATAGGGTAGGGGAATGGTTTGGGTGGAAAAGACTTCAGAGGGTCAGTGTGGACTTGTTGGGCTGAAGGGCCTGTTTCCACATTAAGATTCTTCTTCTACATAGGCCTGTGGATTTCCAAACCAACCATTGCCTCCCTGTGCAGGATGCATACAAACTACTTTAAGTATGTTCTCAAATCATCACTGTTATTGTACAATCTGTGATTTCGTGCAAACTGGATATGGTGTGACCAAGCACCTCTTGTATTCCCCCAAACACCACTTCACTTATTCTAACCTTTGCTTTCTGCATTTCTGCTTCCAGATATTGAAGAACTGCCATCTGGCTGTGTAGAAATGTTTGGTGATGACAAGCATGAATTAAAGAACAGATCTGAGCAAAGAGCACCAATATTTAATCTCACACTGCCAACCATCAACTCAGATATTGGCACTATGTCTACATCAGATGTGCGATTTCTTAACTGGAGAAAGAGCACCATTAATTTTATTCTGTATTCACTCGTGGGATGTAGGTGTCACTGGCTGGCCAGGATTTA
The DNA here is from genome assembly GCF_020745735.1 of Hemiscyllium ocellatum. Lineage (NCBI taxonomy): Eukaryota > Metazoa > Chordata > Chondrichthyes > Orectolobiformes > Hemiscylliidae > Hemiscyllium > Hemiscyllium ocellatum. The sequence goes on from NC_083405.1 coordinate 52,772,348, forward strand.
TTGTCCATCCCTAGTTGCCCTTGATAAGGTGGCGATGGAATACCTTCTTGAACTGTTGCAGTCCATATGCTGTAGGTAGACCCATTATGCTCTTAGGGAGGGAATTCCAAGATTTTGTCTCAGTGACAGTAAAGGAACAGCAATATATTTCTAGGTCAGGATGGTGAGTAACTTGGAGGGGAACATGAACATGATGGTGTTCCCATGTATCTGCTGTCTTTGTCCTTCTCAATGGAATCATGCCCCACTATTCTATGCCAAACTATATAAAAAATCAAATTAGTTCACCAAGTTGGCCAGTTTATGGGACTGACTGCTATTTAGAACAAAAGCAATTCACATCAATAATATGAAATAACTCCATTTATTTTAACACACTTAACCCTGACAATAGATGAGTCCCAAATGCCATAGTCTGAGGATACAGGATAGGTGTTTGAGGACCAAGATGTAGACAAATTTGTTTACCCAGAGAATAATAAACTTTTGGAGTTTATTACAGTTCTTAGGGTTGAAGAAATCAAAGAGTCAAAGGGTATGGGGATAATGTGGGAACAGGCTACTGTATTGGATGATCAGCCATGAACGTATTGAATGATAGAGAAAGCTAGAGTGACGGAATGGCCTACTTCTGCTCGACATTAGCTATGTGTGGGGGAACAGAGAATATGTCAGGAGACAATGAAGGCAGTACATTAATTCTGAGTGAGTTTAATCTTCATGTATATTGGGATAGTCAGTTTGGCAGAAGAAACCATGAGGAAAAATGTATGCATCTGAGACAGTTTCCCAGAACAATATGTGGTGGATCCAACCAGAGATTAGGTTATTTTGGATCTTGTGATGTGCAATTGGGCAGATTTAACAAATGGAGTCAGAGTAAAACAAAACCATCAATAACAGTGACTATAATATGATATAATTTAGTGTACAGTTTTAGAGGGAGAAACTTGCATTGAAAGGAATCAGGGCAGAATTCACTGGAGTGGACAGGGGAAGACATTTTGCAGTAAAGACATTTAAGGAACAATGGCAGATATTTAAGATAATAGTCATGACATACAGGAAAGATGTGTTTCATTGAGGAAGAATGATTCTAAGAAGCAGTTAAGTGAACAATAGTTAACCTGGAAAGTTAAGGATGGCATCAAATAGAAAGAAAAAATATACAGTGTGACAAGATTGTAGGCCAGAGGATTGGTAAAATTTTAAAAAGCCAATAAAAGGTGACCAGAAAAAAGAATGAAAATAAACTTTGAAGGTAAACTTGCAAGTAATATCAAGAAAGCAAGAGCTTCTTTAAAAATATAAAAACAAAGAGAGAAGCCAGAGGGAACATTGACCCTTTAGAGAACGAGACCAGGAAATAATAATGAGAAATCTGGAAATGGTAGAGGTATTGAATAAATATTTTGCATCAGACTTCACAGTAGAGGACACTAACAGCTTTCCAAAATTACTAAAGAAACATGCAGCAAAAGGGGGAGAGGAAATAAATACAACAATTACCACGAGAGTAAAAGGTTCTGGGGAACCAAAAGGTTAAAGGTGAATTAGTCTCAAGGACCTGACAGAATGCATCCAAGAAACTTAAAGGAAGTAGCAACAGATATAATGATTGTACTGGTCAGAATCTTTCAAGAATCCTTAGATTTGAAAAAACATCAGTGTAACACCTTTAGTTTGAAAAGGAAAGAGGCAGAAAAAGATAAACATAGGCCAGTTAGTTTAACATCTGTTATTGGCAAAAAAGTTGCAATCTATTACAAAAGATACAACACAGTGCATTTAAATATGCAATATGATCAAAGAGCCAGTATGGCTCCATAAAGGGGCAATCACGCCTGACAAATTTACTGGAATTCTTTGAGGAGGTAAAAAAGCAGGGTAGATAAAGGGTGTATCGTGGATGTCATACATTTGGACTTGAGAAAGAATGTAGAGGTAAACAAAATTCTGTTAATCACAAGTCCAGGTTTCAAGGTTGGATGCAATTGTCTCATAAAGTCTTTTTGTCTTTTTTTAGCATTGATGACATGCTGCTATCTGTTGGGTGACATTTAAGAAACTATTCTTTGATTTGATAGCTGATCAGGTAGATCTAGTTGTTTTTTCTTATTAGAATGCTTTCTTTTAATTTTTCCATCTTACATAGAAGGACAGAGATAGATGGATGCATATTACTTGCAGGCTGTTTGATTCTCTCTCTGCCTCGCTCTCTGCTTTTAACATCCCACAGCTCAACCGATCAGAGAATTATCATCAGGCAGGATTTCATTAATTCTAATTATTGTCATTCACCTTCCATTGCAGTATCGTCCCGGGAGAGGGGGGGGGTAGGTGGTTTCAACAGGTTTATTTGACAAGAAACTAAACTAGACTAGCTATGATCTCAGGGCGAAAGCAAGGACTGTAATGCTGAAGATCAGAGTCAAGATTGGTGGTGCTGGAAAAGCACAGCAGGTCAGGCAGCATCGGACGAACAGGAAAATCGACATTTCAGGCAAAAGCCCTTCATCAGGAATCAAGCCATTTTATCATTTGACTGCAAAAGCAGATCACAAGCTAGGAATCTTTTTGCAAGCAACTAAGCTCATGATACCACCCCAAGTCCCAATAAAAAAAGCCTGTCCATCATTTACAAGACAGAAGTGAGGAGTGTGTTGGAAATACTTCTTACTTTCCTGGATGAGTGTAGCTCGAACACTGAAGAAGTTTGACAAAGCACCCCCTTGATTGGCACCACATCCACAAATATCCATTCCCCTCACACTGATGCTCAGTAGCAGCAGAGTATACTATTCACAAAATGTACTGCAGAAATTCACCAGGTTTAAAATCACACAACACCCAGTTATAGTTCAACAGGTTTATTTGGAAGCACTAGCTTTTGAGGTGCTACTTCTTCATCGGATGGTGATGAGGCAGCACCTTGAAAGCTAGTGCTTCCAAATAAACCTGTTGGACTATAACCTGTTGTTGTGTGATTTTAAACTTTGTCCACCCCAGTCCAACACCGGCACCTCCACATCAGAAATTCACCAAGGCATTTTACTAAAATTCATACATGTATTGTCCAGTTGTATGTTAAGCAGAACATCATTTTGGAAAGATAGAAACATTCTGTGATTGGAAAGTACTACGCATGTAAACAAAGTGCTGTACATGACCAGATCATTGTTTGCTTTGTATTGTGCAGACTTGTAAATGGCTTTCAGTTTTGGATTTCAAAAGTGTGGGGTCTACCATTGTTTGTGCTAGATCTGTCTCTCTATAGAGTAATGTTAAAGTTTTGCACTGATAAGGAACTTTTCGATATGTTAATACAGCGAACAACAAGAGCTGGGCTAACATATTTTAAGTGTGTTTTTATTGCCTCCCTGTAGATATTGAACAGGGATCCTACTTCCTTTCAGTGCAAAATATTTAATGACTTGCCATGACTATGTATCTTCCAAAACCCGTTGCAAAATATTTACAATAAACCAAATGTTTACAAGTAAACCAGAAGATCAATTTGAACTTCTTTCACATTGCCAATCCATTGGCTCCTGATGCGGATGATAAAGAGAACGTTCTGGAAACCACTCAGACCTATCGTTTTGGATATCATTGACAGCCAACCCTCACAAATTTATCTCCATGTTGCAGATGGTTAAATGAAACATGCACCAGATTCCAGTGCAGAAAGTAGCAATATGGGATTCAAAGAGATTAACGGCACAAAGGAGACACACAGTGAGGCAGAGAAGAAGAAATGGAGGCTGATCATGGGTCAGCAGTTGCAGATTGGGTACTATGGCTGTCGCAGTTAAGTATCCATGATTTGAAGTGTTCAGTCTCACTTCATTAAAAAGAGCCTAAGGCAGTTTCAGAGTCAAGAGTGTGTTGCTGGGAAAGCACAGCAGGTCAGGCAGCATCTGAGGAGCAGGTCAATTGATGTTTCCGGGTTAAGTCCTTCATCAGGAATATGGATTGTGAGCCAGGGCTGAGAGATAAATGGGAGGATGGGTGGGGTTGAGAATAAGGTAGGTGGGAAAGTGATAGGTGGATGAAGGTGAGGGAGAAGTGATAGGTCAGAGGGGGAACTGATGGACAGGTCTGGAGGGTGGTGCTGAGTTGGAGGTATTATCGGTATGTGTGACTGTCCCAGAGATGTTCTCTAAAATGATCCACAAAAAGGCATCCTGTCTCCCTGATGTAGAGGAGACAACTCCGCATGCAACGGATGCAGTAGATGACATTGGCAGAGGTACAGGCAAATTTCTGACCAATTGGTACCAATTCCACCTCAGAAAGTCCCCGATGGCCTCCTTCCATAATCGCAACTTCCTTTCCTACAGGGGTTGATGATGCCCTCCAGCACATCTGCTCCACTTCATGCACCATCACCCTTGAACCCCACCCCTCCCAACACAACAAGGACAGAACCCTCTGATCCTCACCTTCCACCTCACCAACCTCCGTATATATCGTATCATCCTCTACCACTTCCGCCAACTCCAAACGGACCCCATCACCCAAGATATCTTTCCCTCCCCACCCCAATCAGCATTCCAGAGAGAGCATTCCCTCCGCAACTCCCTCATCTGGTCCTCGCCACTCCCACCAGCCAATGCCCCACTCCTGGCACCTTTTCGTGCCATCACAGGAAGCGCAAAACCTGTGCCCACACCATTCCCCTCATCTCTTGTCCAAGGCCACAAGGGATCCTGCCACATCTGTCAGAAATTGACCTGTATTTCTACCGATGTATCTACTGCATCCGCTGCACACAGTGTTGTCTCCTCTACATCGAGGCGATAAGACACCTTGTGGATTGTTTCAGAGAACATCTCTAGGACACCCCCACCCACCTACCCCACGCCCCCCCCCCCCCAATGGCTGAATACTTCAACTCCCCCTCCCACTCCATCAAGGACCTGCAGGTCCTGGGCCTCCTCCACCACCAAACTGCTACCACCCGATGCCTGGAGAAGAAACGTCTCATATTCGGCCTTGGAACCCTACAGCCACACGGGATAAATGTGGATTTCAGCAGCTTCCTCATTTCCCCTCCCCCCCACCTTATCCCAGTCCCAAGCCTCCAACTCAGCACCACCCTCCAGACCCATCCATCATTCCCCTCCTCAAACCTATCAGTTTCTCCCTCACCTTCATCCACCTATCACTTTCTCAGCTAACTTCCCCCCAACCCCACTCCCTCCCATTTGTCTCTCAGCCCTGGCCCACAAGCCTCATGAAGGGCTTAAGGCCGAAATGTTGATTTTCCTGCTCCTTGGATGCTTTGCCAGCAACTCACTCTCGACTCTGATCTCAAACATCTGCAGACACACTTTCTCCCTGAGACAGAATCAAACAGTAGACCATGGAGGCTGGTGTTCATCAAGAATTAGCATTATTCCTTATCACAGAAGTAGCGATTAAGGTAATTACAGAATGCACAGTTTTGTTTGACGAAGTCTCTGAGAGAACATCATCCAACATCCAGCTATCAATACAGTCAGTTCAGCTATAACACTAAAGTTCTAGTCGCATGCAATCCCGTGTTATATGAATTTTGCGTAATAGCAGCACCAATACGCACTTTAAAACTTTGCACTTTAGAAACAGCATCCACATTTCAATCATGGCTGATAAGTTTCTCAATCCCATTCTCCCGCTTTCTCCCTGTAACACTTAATCTCCTTTATAATCAAGAACCTATCTATCTCCGTCTTAAATATACTCAATGAGCTGGTCTCCACAGCCTTCTGTGGCAGTGAATTCCATAGATTCACCACCCTCTGGCTGAAGAAGTTTCTCCCTATCTCCATTCTAAAAGGCCTACCTTTTACTATAAGGCTGTGCCTTTGGGTCTTAGTCTCTCCTACCAATGGAAACATCTTCCCAACATCTGCTCTGTCCAAACCATTCAGTATTCTTTATGTTTCAAATAAAACCTCGCTTATCATTCTAAATTCCATCAAGTATGGACCCAGATTCCTACGACATTCTTCATATGTTAAGTTTTGCATTCCTGTGGCCTTTCTCGTGAACTTCCTCTGAACATGCTCCGGGGCCAATACATCCTTTCTGAGTTATAGAGCTCAAAACTGCACACAGTAATCCAAATGAGGTCTGGCCAGAGCCTTATAGAATCTCAGAAATACATCCCTGCTTTCATATTCAAGTTCTCTCAAAATAAATATCACCATTGCATTTGCCTTCCTAACTACTGACTCAAGGTGTAAGTTTACCTTGAAGAATCGTAGACTAGAATTCCAAAGTCTCTTTGTGCTTCAGACTTCTGAATTTTCTCCCCATTTAGAAAATAGTCTATGCCCTCTATTCTTCCTAACAAATTGCTTTACCTCACACTTTCCCACATTGTACTCTATCTGCTACTTCTTTGCCACTTCCTTAACTTGTCCAAATCCTTCTGTAGCCTCCCCCCTCCTCAATGCTATCTATTCCTTGACCTATCTGAAAACTTAGCCAAAATGCCCTCAGTTCTTTCATCTGGATTGTTAATGTATAAAATGAAAAGTTGTGGTCCCAACACTGAGTCTTGCAGAACACCACTTGCCACCAGCTGCCATCCTAAGAAGGACCTATTTATCTCCACTCTCTGCTTTTTGGCAGACAGCCAATCTTCTATCCATGCTAGCACATTGCCTCTAACACCATGGGCCCTTATCTTGCTCTGTAGCGTCCTGTTCTGCACCTTGTCAAAGGCCTTTTTGAAGTCCAGGTAGATAACCTGATCTAATCTACTCATTACTCCCTCAAAAAGTTCTAGCAGATTTGTCAGGCAAAACCTTCCTTGATGAAACAATGCTGGCCCTGTCCTATTTTACTATATACTTCCAAATATTAAGAAATCTCATCCTTCACAATGAATTCCAGGATCTTACCCACGATGAAGGTTAAGCTAATCAGTCTGTAATTTTCTTTTACCTTACTCCCATTTTAAACAGAGGTGTCACGTTAGCGATTTTCCAGTCCTCTGGATTGCCCTCCCTGATTCCAGCAATTCCTGAAAGATTACCACTAACATCTCCGCTATCTGTTCAGCTACCTCCCTTAGAACTCTGGGGTGTAGTCCATCTGGTCCCGGTGATTTATCCACATTCAGGCCATTCAGGTTTTCTAGCACCTTCTCCTTGGTGATGGCTGCCATACTCAGCTCTTTAATTTTTGGGATATCACTCGTGTCTTCCACCATGGAGATTGATGCAAATTAATTATTCAGTTCCTCAGTCTTCCCCACTACTATCTCTCCAGCATCATTTTCCAATGACCCAATGTCCACTTTAACCTTTCTTTTGCCCTCTATACATCTGAAGAAACTCTTACAGTCTTCCTTTATATTACTGGATAGCTTCCCCTTATGTTTCTCCCTCCTTATTTCTTTTTTGTTGCCCCCTTTTGGTCCATGTAAGTTTCCCAAGTCTCTGCTTTCCCACTGCCCTTTGCCGCATTATATGTTTTTCCTTTTGCTTTATGCTATCCCTGACTTCCCTAGTCAGTCATGGTTGCTTCAACCTCCCTGTACCATGCTTCTTTTTCCTTGAGATGAATCTCTGCTGCGTCTCCTGAATTACTCCCAGAAACTCTGCCATTGCTGTTCCAATGTGTTTCCTGCTAGGCTCCTCTCCCAGTCAATTCTACCCAGCTCCTCCGTCATGCCTCTGTAGTCGCCTTTATTCTGCTGTGATACCCTTATCTCTGATTCTATCTTCTCCCTCTCAAGTTACAGAGTAAATTCAATCATATTATGATCACTGCCTCATAAGGGTTCCTTCACCTTAAGCTCCCTCATCAAGCCTGCCACATTGCACAACCCTAAATCCAGGATTGCCTGTTCCCTAGTGGGTTCCACCACAAGCTGCTCCAAAAAGCCATCTCATAAACATTCCACAAATTCCTTTTCTTGCGATCCACTACCAACCAGATTTTCACAGTCTATCTGCATTTCAAAATCCCCCATGATCACTGTAACTTTGCCTTTCCTACACATCTTTTCTATCTCCTAGTGTATCTTACGCCCCAGTTCCTGACTATTGTTTGGAGGCCTGTACATAACTCCTACTATTTTGTTTTACCATTGTGGTTCCACAATTCTACCCACACAGATTCTACACTACCTGACCCTACTTCATTTCTTAGTATTGATTTAATTTAATTTTTTACTAATATGGAAACCCCACCCCCTCTGCCCATCTATCTAGCTTTTTAATAGGATATATATCCTTGAATACTCAGCTCCCAGTCCTGATCCCCTTGTAGCCATGTCTCTGTAATGCCCACCACATCATATCTGCCAATTTCAATCTGCGCCACAAGCTCATTTACATTATTTCTTGTACTGCGTGCGTTCATATATAACACCTTCAGGCCTGTATTAACCATCTCTCTTCTCATTGTCATTTGTTTGTCCAGTGTGCTTGAAGTTGGATTGTTAACCCATTCCATACACTCTATCCTACATAAGTCTGTGCTGGAGATTTTAATAACCTCTCCTGAGTTCTGCACTCTTAACTCATCCTTTAATTCAAGTTTCCTAATTTCCCCTATAACTGTACCCTCCCCCCAATTTAGTTTAGAGCCCTGTCTATAACCCTAGTTATGTAATTTGCTAGTACTCTGGTCCCAGCATGGTTCAGATGAAGATCATCCTTTTGGAAAAGATCCCTTCCTCCCCAGTATTGGTGCCAATGTCCCATGAATTCGAACCCTTTTCTCTCACACCAACCTTTGAGCCACGCTTTTATCTGTCTAATCTCATTGACGCTGTGCCAATTAGCTCGTGGCTCAGGTTGTAATCCAAATATTATTACCTTTTTGGTTCTGCTTTTCAATTTAGCTTCTGGCTGTTCATACTCCCTTAGCAGAACTTCTGCCCTAGTTTTACAATGTCATTGATACCTATGTGGACCACAACCAGTGGATCTTGACCCTCCCACTCCAAGTTACTCTGCAGCCCAGATGATATATCTCAAACCCGAGCACCAGGCAGGCAACACAACCTTCAGGATCCCGGTCTCAGAGGACAGTGGCTATGTCTGACAACTGTACTATCCCCAATTACAACATTTCTCTTCTATTCCCCCACTTGAATGGCTCCATGTATCATGGTGCTGACATCAGTCAGCTCAGCCTCCCTGCAGTCCCCATTCCTATCTGCACAGGGAGCAAAACTCTTGAACTTGTTGGACAAGGACAGGGTCTAAGGCTCCTGCAGCTCCACCTCCTGGATTCCTCTACCGGCCTCACTCACAGTCACAGTGTCTTGTCCCTGACCACTGGCTGAATTTGAATGAATTTTTCTAAGGGGTGTGACTGTCTCCTGAGACACAGCAAAATGAACTGTATTAGATCCAGATCATTAGACCTTCACAAACATCTCTGGAAAAGGGATGTGAAAGAAACCAAGCAGCTGCCATTGATAGAGGGATATCAAGAGAGCAGCTGGAAGAAATGCAGAATACTAGCTCATTTAGGAAAGCACATGGATGATAGGTACTAAACCAACCAGACTGTGGATGTGTGAGTTATAGATGGGAAAAACAAAGGAGCAAATTAAATTGAGGAGGTTACACTTTCACTTTAGAATACATTATACAAAGAAAATATTTACAACAATGTATGGAAATGATCTAAAGGCACTCATCACTTTTTAAATTATTTTCATCGATGGGTTGGAAGCGTCATTATCCAGTTCACACCTTATTGTATTGAGGGAATGGTGTGAGTCACCATCTTGAACTGCAACAATCCATAAGTAGTGGGTACACCCACTGTGTTGTGCAATAACTGGCAATGCATTTGGGAGGCGAACAGGAATCAGCTCAGAGGGTCCTTCTCATTAAAAAGCATGGCCTTAAGCAGCCAGTGTTTTTGTAATTTATATGTGGGAAAAAATATTAACAATGTAGGTGGCCAACGTTTTGAAGAGCTCATCTAGAAGTTTGTTACATTTGTATCTCACTCTAATGAGAACATACATTGGCTTGCTATAAAGAAAAGATATAATATTTCACATATTTCATAATGAGTTAATTTCAAAAAGAAAAAATGGATTTTACACATAAGGCCATTATTGATAATAAGCTCCATGGGGAGGAGTATTTTCAAGTCAATTCATTATGTGGCACTTCATCAAATATCTTTTGAAAGTTCATTTTCACAGCTACCATTTATCATCTTATATTTTTTTCTGGACTATGCACTCTCCCTGTTTCCTCCATTACCTTGTTAGGGGGAATGCCTCCCAAGCTATCCCTTTCCCCTTACTGAACATCCAATCCTCTGTCACAACTCCATATCCAAGAAGAACTAAAAGATGTTGGCAGAGTTGCTGCTGTTTACACATTTATGTTTCTATCGAGTAGACGGCTAACGTTTTACATACGTCCTTTTTATCCTCTTCAATTTCTCTACTTTCATCTTTCTTTACTCTGACATTGGCAGCATCTTCCTTTGTGAAACCAGATATTACTTGGTAGTAAAATGGCCAATCTACTTATGCAATTGTTCAAAAATAAATGCGCCTTTAATGAAGTGACTTCAGCCACTCAAGTCCAATCTGTCACATTTTTTCACAAGAGAGAAGATCCAAATCCACTAAAAAATTCAGAAGAATCTTTCCCGTTCAAAAAGTGATGAGTATATGAAACTCATTCTTGTAGTGATTGGTTGAAGAGAATATTATAGCTACATTTTATGAGGAAATAAACAAGCATATGGCAGGAAACAGAACTGGGGATTGTGAGAAATGCGAAATATTGCAATGAAAAACAGAAATCACTGCAGAAACACAACAGGTCTGGCAGCATCTGTAGAGAGAAAACAGAGTTAACATTTCAAATCCAGTCAGCTTGCTTCAGAACTCAGATGCTGGAGATCTTAACTAAAAACAGGAAGTGCTCAGAAAAACTCAGCAGATCTGATAGCATGTGTGGTGAGAAAAACAAAGTCAAGGTCACAAAGATAGCCACTTATTTGGAACATAGAGGGGTATGAAGATTGATTTAAATGAGGAAACAGGAAATAAGGCTCAGGTGGAACATAAATATTAGCCTAATAGCCTTTTTACTGTGCCATACATCCTACATAATGTAACCAATCCTATGTAAGATCATTTTGTCCACTGTGCATGTGCACTTGTGATTTTCAGGCAACAACCAATTTCTAAGTAGTTCAAGCTGGATTTTCTGATGACTAAATCTTTTCTTCAACTTTATACAGCTTTTTATGTTTTATAATTATACATTCAGAAATATAAATGCAACAGACTGAACTGCAATTACTGACAGAAGTACAGAACTACTCAATACAATACAGGAACATGCTGCAAGGCAGCGGGAACAGGCAGCCTGGGATAGCAGCAAGAGCACGAGCAGGCAGCCCAGGGGTGGGGGTGTGTTTGGTTTGGGGGGGGGGGGGAGTGGCGAGGTCGACTCATATATGCCCAGCATCAACAATGAAGCAGCTTCCTGAATACAGATCAAATAGCCCTTGTTCTGTAGGTTGATTTTAACCATTTCAGCATGACTTGCTGTCAGATTAGAAATCTATAGAACAGGTTGGAAGATCTGACATCTTGATTTGGTGAGCAGTGATCTTCAGTTGTCAGGTGACAGTTTAAAGCTGTGAGGTGGAGCAGCAAGAATGGGTGAAATTTGGTGGCTCTCCCAGACCTGGGTTCAAGTCCCACCTGCTTCAGAGGTGTGTCATCACATCTCTGAATGGGTTAATTAAAAATAAAACCTAAGATCCATTTGATATAGATTTCAGAGGGTGTAAGTGAGGAAACAGCAAATCACGTTAGGAACCTGTGATTTTCTTTCAAAAAAGAAGCCAATCATACTTTTGTTCATGATTATTGACCTGAATTTTTGTCCTGCAGCCCCACTTATTTGGTGTGAACCATTTTGAGACATGGCGCTCCTCAAGTGAGTTAATTAGAATATGGAATCAATTGTTGGACACCATTTACAATGTTCAGGTACAAATGGGCAAGCTTACAACACCCACAAGCTATCAGATTTTGGTTTTTAGTGAGTGGTTTTTAAATGAAATGATGGTGGGCAAATGTTGCAGCTCTTTGCAAGTGTATACTTTCTTACAAACCATCCTGTCAGCCCATCTATATCAATGAGCTACAGTTCAAAATTAACTTTGTGTCGGTTTTGGGTGTAAGTTGAATTTTACTTCCTCTATCCCAAACATCATGTTCCTTCTATCAATCATACTTACATAGTTTTGTTACAAAAGTAAAATGTAGAGCCTCCTTGATGGACATTTGGCATGGGATTTTGTTCTTGTTTACTTCTAGTTTCTATTAGGTCACATGACTTTCTTCTTGGTCAGTGAAGCTGATCAGACAAATTTGAGGCCTCCCCGTTTCCTTTCCAATTTAAGGTTCTTGTGATTAAACCTCAAACAAAAACTGAGCAGATTAAGAAGGAAGTTGAGCTGGCTGCAATGTAAAATCATGGTCCACTGATGCAGCAGAGAGAAAGGTAACAGAACTGCCCACAAGAGAAAGAGAGCAAGTCAGGTGTGTTGTACAAAGAATTTTCAAATGAGAAAATAATTAAAATGGGAATTCACAACCGCTGAGGGATTTGTTTGAGAGGAATCAATTACTCAACCCAAATGGAAAATAAGGAGATGGCAGATGAAGTGAACAGGTATTTTGCATCAATCTTCACTATAGAGGTTACCAGCAACATCCAGAAATAGCTATAAATAAGAAAATGGAAGGAAAGAAGGAACTCAAATACAATCATCAGGGAACTGATACTGCAGACTGACAAGTTCATGGATCCTGATAAACTTCATCTGAGGGTCTTAACAAAAGCAGCTCATGAGATAGTTGATGCACTAGTTTTAAGTTTACTAAATTTATCACATTTCAGATTGCTCCCATTAAAGTGAAAAAAAATGAATACAATTTCTTTATTCAAAAAGGGACAGAGAAAGCAGAGGGGAATATGCTAATAAGCCAAACATTTAGCTTTGAGAAGCTCTCCTTCAGTCAGTTATAGCAGGGTACATCAAAAAGTTCCAAGGTAATCAAGTCGAGTGAACATAATTTTGTGAAACCAATTTATTGACCTTTTTTGAGGAAGCAATATGTGTGCTGTGAATAATGAGGGATTGTTGAATGTACTGTGTTTGGATCTCCAGAAGGCATTTGCTAAGATGCCATATCAAATATTATTGTGGAAAATCACATTGATTCAACCTTTTTCACCATAGAACCTATATCATTTCTCACTACCACCCTGAGGTCACCCTTAAATATCAGAGTTACACCATCTGCCTTTCCTTCCTGTCTGTCCTTCCAAATAGTCTGATACTCCTGGATATTCCAGTCATGATCACTCTGCAACCATTTCTCTGTAATGGCCACTAAATCATAACCATTCATGCTGTCAACTCATTTACTGTGAGCATTCAGGCAAAGTGTTGTTGTGTTAGTTTTTATACATTTTAAATCCTAACACCTCCACCAGAAGAACTGTTGTTTTCAAACAATCTTATTTTTTTCTGCCAGTACCTGGTTTCCACTTACTTTGTTGCTACACTGCTCAATTGTTTCTTGCTTTCTTTTACAAAATTGATTATCTTTTCCTTTAATCCCTCACCCACTCTAGCTAACTCAGAGCCCCCCCTTTTGTTCCCTTAGGTTCCCATCGCCCCCATCAAACTAGTTTAAAGACCAGAGTCGAAATGTGTGGGGCTGGAAATACACAGCAGGTCAGGTAGCATCTAAGGAACAGGAGATTCAATGTTTCAGACATAAGCCCTTCATCAGGAATGTTGGGGGGATGGGGGGAGGGGGGAAATGTGAGGAGAGGAAGGGGGCAGAGAGATCAATAGGGTGGGATGTGGTTTCTGAGGGAAGGAGCTTGGAAAGGGATAGGTAGATGCAGGTAGGGGGTGATGGTGACAGGTCGGATGGAGGGTGGAGCAGATAGGTGGGAAGGAAGATGGACAGTTGGGATAGTTCAAGAGGCCTGTGCCAAGTTGGAGGGTTGGATCTGGGATAAGGTGGAGGGCGGAGATGAGGTGAGGAAACTGGTGAAATTGACATTGATGCCATGTAGTTGGAGTGTCCCAAGACAGAAGATGAGGTGTTCTTCTTCCAGACATGGACTTGATAGTGGAGGAAGCCAAGGACTTATATGTCCTTGTGGAATGGGAGGGGGAGTTGATGTGGTTAGCCACAGGGCAATTGGGTTGCTTGGTGCATGTGTCTAAGTTGACATTAAAGTACACCCAATTATGCTAGCAAAACCACCGGTAAGAATATTGGTCCCGTCACCATTTGGGTGAAAACCGTTCCTCTTGAACGCGTCCCACCTTTCCCAGAAACAGTCCCAGTTATTCAGAAATCTAAAGCCCTCCCTCTTATACAATGGATTAAACTGCCTAATCTGCCAATTCCTAGCCTCACCAGCATGGGACATAGATAGTAATCCAGAGTTGCCTTTGAGTTCTTGGCTTTCAGTCTGGCTCCTAACTCCATAAAGTCAGCCTTCGGGACCTCATCACTTTTCTTATCTAATTCATTTTATACCAGAACCATTAGCTGCCTCCCTTCCCCCCTGCAGCTGCTCAGAAACCTGTGGGACTCTTGCACCAGGGAGGCACTACTCCATTCTGTTGTCACTAGTGTGGCTGCAGGAATGTGTCTCTGTTCCCCTAATGATTGAGTCTTCTATTACTACAGTCCAACCGTCTTTTCCTAGCTGGCTCCGAGCAGCAGAGCGGCCCATGGTGCTGTGGGTCTCAGCAGAGAGTACCATTTGGCTATTGAGATGGCACTAACAGCCTCATCTAATGCGTCTGTGTGATGATCACCATTCCCTGTCCTCCCACATCCTTTTACACTGTGGGGTGATCACTGCCTTGTCCACACTATCCACGTAACTCTCATTCTCCGAGATGCTCCTCATTGCCCCCGGGCCTGGCTCAAGCACCGTAACCTGTGAAGTGTTGCCTTGCAATGCTGAGACAGAATGGGGTTATAAAGTGGAAGCTTTAGTTTCGGCCCAGGAAGCTAACACAATGACACTGCCATCACTGCACTGAGTTAGACATGATGAGCAAGAGAAGGTCAGCTCAGATAAAAAAAGTTGGTGATTACAACTTCTTCTTGAAGGGCGAGACCAACCACCCAGTGAAGAGGACACTGCCTGTAATAGTGTGGAGTATCACAATGAAGTAGATAATTGAAATTAGTTTCTTGCTACAAGTTACCCCAAATTAGCATCAACTTATGTCAAATAACATGCTGCTTTGCAATTGGTTTCAAGAGAATACCTCTTTTGTTTCAAGAATTGAAGAGAAATGACTTTTTGGTGCTATTTTTTTAGGATGTTATGTAGATTCATGCCAGTTCACTGAGGCTGAGGCATAAAGGACATTCTGCAATTTCAGGAGATACTGAGATCTGCGGATGCTGAAGAAGTCAGAGTCGATAAAGTGTGGCACTGGAGAAAACACAACAGGTCAGGCAGCATCTGAGAAACAGAGAGTCGATGCTTTGGGCTTAACCCTTCATCACCACTCCACTCAAGCCTGAAACGTTGACTCTCTTGCTCCTGACATGCTGCCTGACCTGTTGTGTTTTTTTCAGCGTCACACTTTATCGTTGTGGCAATTCCATCCATGGAGAATCTCAAGCAAGCCACCAGCCAGCAATCCCCAGAAATTCCTGTCCCTAGGGAAACCAAGTAAGTTTGTGTTTTGCTGCTAGAATCAATGCTATAATAGCAAATCTGCACCCAAACCACCACCCCACCTCCAACCCCTTTATGTTTCGAATTACTTGTGTCTGAAGCGACCAAATAATTGTTGGGCATAAAAGTTGAATATTGTCGAAAAGAAAAACAGGTTATCAAGACTGTTCATCTTGTCATCAACATGATAATGATCTGACTTGATGAGTACAAGATCAAAACCTGTGTGTCTCCTTTTACAGAAATAACTAATAAATGAAAACTGGAGGGTTGTGATTTTTGTTCAGCCGAGGGTTTAATGCAACACTCCACCATGTCTATTGGAGGCAAATGTGCTCAGGGGGAATTATGCTTTGCAAGAAGTCAAAGAACCATAGACATTTTCAGATCAGCAGGAGACAATTTGACTATAATGTCTGTGTGACATTTTGCTGGAGCAATTGGAAAAAGAATTGCTTTCCTCCACAATTTCAATTCTTCTTCACTATCTTTAAATATTTAAATATTTCAAAGAACTTAATGGTGCTTGCCTCAAATGGCAGAATATTGCATGGTCCAACAAAACCTGCATAAAGGAATTCTACCCTCTATCCTCAATCACTTGGTGACGATATTAAATTAATGAGCCTTCCACTACAACAGATGAAACAATGAATATTATAGCTAAAGCATCTTATCACAGCCCTCAGATATGTCTCAAAATTTTCACATACAGTGAATCTTTGTAATGTTGTCTGTAAGCACACATGAAGTCTATTTTGTACACATCAGGATTACATAAATAACAGTAGGATGAATTTGGTGTTTGTCAGTGTAAATTGATCGTAAAGAATAAAGAACTCAGCACAGCACAAAAACAGGCCTCTCGGCTGACCAAGACTGTGCCAACACACGATGCCTTTCTAAACTAAAAACCTTTTGCCTCTATGCAGTCCATATCCTCTGTTCCATGCCTATTCATGTACCTGTCAAGATGCCTTTTAACCATAGCTATTGTATCCACCTCCACCATTAGCATATTCTAGGCACTTACCACCCTCTGTGTAAAATAAACCTTGTCTCTCATATCTCCTTTAAAGGTTTGCACTCTTTAACATAGATTTAAGGACTCTCATATGCTGGGAAAAAGACTCTGACTATCCATTCAATTGATGACTCTCATAATTTTGTCAGTGTCTGTCAGATCACCCCTCATCCTTCGAAGTTCAAATGAAAACAGACCAGGTTTGTCCAATGTCTCCTCATAACTCAGCCTCCAAACCAGGCACCATCCCAGTAATCCATTGCTGTAACCTCTCCAAAACTTCCACATCCTTCTTGTGGTGACCACAACTGTACACAATATTCCAAATGTGACCTAAATAAAGTCCTACACAGCTGCAACATGACTTGCCAACTTTTATATGCTGTGGACTGACTGATGAAGGCAAGCATGTCACATGCTTTCTTGATGGCCTTCTCTGCTTGTGTCACCACTTTGAGGGAACTGTGACTATGCCAAGATCCCTCTGTATGTTGTTGCTGACCACTTCTTCTGGTTTCCTCCTCAGGTATTTATCCTGCTGTTCACCCCAGGTTCACTCTGACTGACCCCGCTTCTCAGGTATTTATCCAGCTATTCACATTGCCTCCTTTGTCCTTGAGAGGATCTACCCTTTCCCTAGCTATCCTCTAGCTCTTTATACAGATAAAATGTCTTGGGGTTTTCCTTAACTCTGTTTACCAGAGGCATTTCATGGCCTGTTATAGTCTTCCTAATTCCTTGCTTGAGTTCCACTATCTTTCTTACTACAAGGGGACTATCCATCTTCAGCTTACGTATGCCTTCTTTTTCTTTTTGACTGATCTCTCTACACTTGTGATCCAAAGTTCCCAAATCTTGTCATCCTTGTCCTTAATTTTTCACAGGAACATGCTGACCATGAACTCTAAATCAATTAGCCTTGAAAAGATTCAGCCATCCAAAGTCTACATTCCACAATTCCCGCCTAATTTTGTGGTCGTTAGCCTTCTCACAGTTTTGTACATTTACCCAAAGACTACTGTTATCCTTATCCATAAGTATTTTCATATTTACAGAATTATGATCACTGGTCCCAAAATGCTCCCCCACTGAAACTTGGATCACCAGGCTGGGGTCATTCCCTAATATCAGGTCTAGTATGGTCCTTTCTTTAGTTGGACTGTTTACATAATGCTTCAAAAATCATCCTGGATGCATCAACAAATTCTCCACCATCAAAGCTCCTGGCACTAAGTGAATCCCAGTCAAAATAGGGAAATTTAAAATCACCCATGACAACAAACTTGTGGTTTTCTCAGTTTTCCAGAAATTGTCTACATTTCTACTCTTGAATCACCCACTGGCTTTTGGGAAGCCTGAGTGAGTAGTGTCTGCAAACCTGATTCCTGAAGAGCCAAGCATAGTTCTTTTTGAGTTGTGATATCACATAGAGTCATAGAGATGTAGTTCCACCTTACATTCAGCTCCACATTGACTCTGACTGACCCCGCCCCTCAGGTATTTATCCTGCTGTTTACCTCCAGGTTCACTCTGACTGACCCCACTCCTCAAGTATTTATTCTGCTGTTTACCTCCAGATTCACTCTGACTGACCCCGCTCCTCAGGTATTTATCCTACTGCCACCCCAGGTTCACTCTGATTGACCCCACCCCTTAGGAATTTATCCTGCTGTTCACTTCTAGGTTCACTCTGACTGACCCCGCTCCTCAGGTATTTATTCTGCTGTTCACGCCCAGGTTCACTCTCACTGACCGCACTCCTCGGGTATTTACTCTGCTGTTCACACCCAGGTTCACTCTGACTGACCCTGCCCCTCAGGTATTTATCCTGCTGTTCACCCTCAGGTTCACTCTGACTGACCCCGCCCCTCAGGTACTTATCCTACTGTTCACCCCCAAGGTTCGCTCTCACTGACCGCACTCCTTAGCTATTTATCGTGCAATTCACCCCCAGGTTCAATCTCCTTCACTCTGTTGCTGCTGTAGTCACTGCTCAGACTGATCTGATCATGTGGTTGTTGATCTTCTCCAAATGACTTCTCCCTTGGGTGTAACTTGCATTTGATGTGATTTTTCTCAAATATGTTTAACTTTCTCAGGGTGCTCTTCTTGTCTGGTGAAATGACCTAATCGTTGATCATCTCCTGTTTTACTTCACAACCAGTTGCAGGTTCTTCCAGTGATGCTCCCAACTTTTGAATTTTGTCCTCCACATTTTTCTTCTTTCTTATTCTAACAGAATGCTTGGTCATCGTTATCCACTTTTCAATCCATTAGAAGGGTTGATGGCAGACTAGTTAACTTAGTTGTTTTCTCCATGAATACTGATTGACCTACCGGCCTGAATTTCCCCTCTCTTGATGTGCTTGTAATTAATATTAATCGACTGTCCCAACCAGAAAGCTGCAGGAAGATGGAATTTACTTTCTGAGGTGAAAACAAGCTATGTGTAACATAACTGAACACATTGAGCTAATTTATTTTACTGGTAAACACAGATGCTCAATTATGTATTAGGTTTTTAAAGCCAGAAAATAAATTAGCAGAATAATTATAGTATCTGAGACAGCTTTTGTTGGTGTTTGGAATTTATTCCTAATTGAAATGCAAAAAGCCAGTACATGACATAACAAGAGGCAAAATCTTATGAATCTCCCAGAAGTGTAAAAGGGAATGGGCAAAGGTAGTTATTGAGTTGAAGTTAAACTTTTGGATTATCCAATGACCTGATATTTATTATTCCAGAATAAATGGGAGTTGTGCACGAGAATCTAGTGGATCCCCATCGTAGCAGCCTCTGAATGAATTGTCGGGGAAATTGAAGATGCCACTGGGCAAATCCTCTAGCCTTGAAACCTTCTGGAAGTCTCTACTTATATCAGGGAATTCAGGCGGTTCCAAGTAAATTAAGTAACAAGTTATTCAGGAAATGTTAATCTAACAAATAGGTAATCAATGCACTGAGTCACTTTTCGAATGCATCAATGCTTACCTCATACACTCCAACTGCACCTCCTCCAGTCATCTTACATCACTGATTCTAACCCGATGGCCTTGGGATCTGAACTCTCTTTACCCACTCGATACCCGTCCCCTTGACCCTGCTGCTGGACCCAACCACCACTCTAATCCTGACCTTCTCTCTGCCACCCACACCAACTACTCTAAACACTATCACTTCCCGACTTCTTTTCCTTTTTGCTCCTGCCTTCTTTCCCACTTTGCATCATATGTCCTGCCCCATTGGCACCATACACCCTGGTATCAGCTATCAAAGAAGCTGAAAGATTCTGGGAACTTTCAGTGACAGATTATCACAGCTGACTGTAGTGAAAAGGGGTAGGTTTGCCTGCCTCTGACAATTCAAGCAAAGAACTGCCAGAATCGAAGCCCTGATTAGGATCTCCTCTCAGAAATGTATAGCTCGACGCTTTTGTAATAAAAAATAAAAAAGGCGAGAGTGTGGTAATCTAAGATTGCTACTCATCACAAAATCCAACCCATTTCTGTCAGCAGGATGGAAGCTGTGATTAAGTTGGTGGCCAATTGAATGTGGATCATGTTTCTCAGTCACAAATAGATGATTAATTTTTCAATAGATTATTATGTCATATGTGCTCCTTCAAATAATTTGAACAGCTTAAATATACATTTGGTACTACGTATGCAGCAAATGAGAAACATTTGTCCTCAGATGCACAAATGTTTAAAATTTGGTATGTGTAGCAGCTGGCATCAATGTCCTTGTTGATATGTTTAAAAATCACACAACACCAACTTATCGTCTCACAGGTTTATTTGAAAGTACATGCTTTGGAATGCTGCTTCGTCATCAGGTAGCTAGTGGGGCAGGAGCATAGGACACAAAATTTACAGTAAAAGACCAAAGTGTCATACAACTGATGCAATGCATTAGACAAACCTAGATGGCTGTTAAGTTTTTAATCACTTAGAATAGGGATGCAGTTTTCAATTGATTAATATGTAAATCCCAGGATTTCTTTCAAGCCACAGCTCTGATATAATTTAAGGTTTTATCAGTGGATAAAAATAGGTGACATCTCAGCTCTGACGATGCGTTATTGATTTGGACTGAAAATGAACTCCTTTCATTGTATGGGGGCATGGATGAACCAGGATAGAGGAGGTGTTGATTCATTGGGATGGAGTGGTGGTTGTGATGGGATAAAGGGCATAGTTGACTGAAGGAAGGAGTGGAAATCATGTAAAAGCCTGTGGGAGTCAGAGAGAGGAAGCTGGACCACACAGCCAAGATCAACATCAACATGGCAACCATGATTGGAGGGAGAGAACTAAGGTTATGCAAGGAAGGTGAATGGTAAGTTCCTGAATAGTAGGGAAGTCATCTCTCATACCAGAGGCTGACCTGTAGTGACAGAGAGAAACTCAAGGATGAACAATGGTTAGTCAACGGTGAATGGAGAAGGTGTGGGTTTGGGGGTCAGAGATGAGGATAAATGTCACAGAATGTTGGGAAAGGAATATGGAGCAATACTCATATCGTATCCAGACTCTAGCCAGAATTTGATCCCTGAACGATCTATTGATCTCATTAAAAATGTGACTGTGCAACTGGTAGTCGACCCAATAATGACAAACTCTTCACAAACAACAAGTCTGAGACTGAAAAAGAGCAGGGAATGAGTCTGTCCTGGTAACATTTAAATATGGCATCTGGATCTTCAATCCCTTGAAGTAATGGCAGGGCTTATGACATCTTGTCCATCTGTCCTGCACAACTAGTCAACACCCTTCCCTTTATATATTTAATTAGCTGCCTGCCATATGACTGCACATGGCCAGCCAGTCTGCTGCTGGATATCTCAATGTAGAAGACTACTCTGACCAAGGGTTGGAACATTGCATTGGTCCCAACTCAACAACTAGCTGTTCAATGTCACAGCAAATCATTTATGTCATATTGTATAAATAATTCATTTCACCATTTTGTTTTAGGTTCTGCCTGTTCCAATCATTTCATTTAATGTTGCACTAAAATATTATTTTAGATAAATACATCAGATTCTATATTTAAAGTTTCATCCCAGGGACCCCTTTCTGTTTTCCAGCTTTTAATGTTCTTCAAATTGATTTTCCTAGTGCTGAATCTCCCTCTTAGTATTTTTATTCAAGTTGGAGTTCACTGCTCTCCTTGTGTTGAATCCCTGACTGGAAGGAATGTGTGTGTTTTTCTGTACAGTTGCTGAATTTCATTTGAGTAATGACAAGAATCACATAAATTTTAAGCCATTTTTAAAATAATATTACTTGGGGATGGTGTCGTGAGCAACATTAGAGCTGCCTCTCGTAAGAAACTGACCACGTGATAAATATTCAATTCAAAGTAGTTGGGGTTTACCTCAAGTTTAACTTACTAATGAATGTTTTGACTGAATATGTAACATTTACTTACAAATATAGATCCTGAAAATACTATTGTTATGAAATGTCGATATTGATTGAAGAAGGCGGCTCACCACTACTTTCTCAAGGCAATGAATGATATTTAATAAGTGCTGGCCCTCATCCCATGAAAAAACATCTTGATTCTTCCCCTGCTACCAAAATAGTCACTTTGTTGTAGATTATAACTACACCCTGCTGAAAAATATACCCTTACGTCAATTTGTTTCTTTCAGTTTAATCTGTATCCTTTGTCTAGTAATACTCTTACAATTCAAAACCATTCATTCCATCAAAACCCTTGATGACTTTCACCAGCTAGATCAACTCTCCTCTTAGCCATCCCTGCTCCAAGAAGAGCAATCCCTGCTTGTACAATCCTGCACAGAACTGAACTTCTACATCTTGTGTGCCATTCTATTAATCTCAATGGCCTTAGTATCCTCCCTAAATTGTGATACTCAGAATTGGTTGCAATTTTCCAGCTGAGGTATAACCTGTATTTTATAAAAACTAAGCATAATTTCCTCATTCTGCTCTCTATGACTTTATTTATAAAGTCTATTTACAAGTAAACTCTTCTGATACCCTCCTCAACTTTCACTAAAGATTTGTATGCATACACCACCAATTCTGCTTGCACACATATCGTTTTTAACATAGTTTGTGTAACATTATTTCGACCAAGCTAAATTTCTCTTATAATTTGCCTATTTTACTGCTTTACGATCTCTGGGAGAAAATTGTCGTAATATAAATTAGTTACTTTTAAATATGAAAGGGACGTAATCAAGTTCAAAGCAAGAATCTTAAGCAAAGCTAATTATATAAGCATCATAATAAGATTGGTTAAGATTAAATGGGTTAAGAGACTAAAATATATGGAGGTAAATAAACAAGCATGGAAAATAAAGAAATTATTCAATTTCCAACAGAAGTAAAAATAATAACATGAAAGGTCTTTCTGTGCCTTACTAGAACAGTTAGAGATAGCATTATATTGGAAGAAGAGGCTTATCATGGTGTGATTGAGAATAGAAACCATTGTTATGTGTTCTACTATTTCCTTCTATAAATAACGTTTCACATTCATTTTTAGAAAAATATTTTTATCAGGAAAGACTGGTATTCTATGTGAGGTTCATGATTCAGTCTGCACCCCACCAACAAACATCAACCCCCCCCACCCCACTCTCGCTGGTGAATGAAACTTGGAGACAGCAGTAGTCAGCATGGATCGGGATTGGGCAGTGATTGGTCAACCCCCTATGCTGCAGAAAACCAACCAAAGCTAAGAGGAAGGTCAACCCTCTAACCTCTCAACAACGACAAAAACAACCAGTAAAATAGCTATAATCTGGAGGGAGAAACGAGGGGTGAGAGCTATAAAGCCAAATCCTTGCAGCACTGTGTCAATGCCTAGAGCCTGCACAGTGAGAGCTGAAAATGGATTGCTCCTGGAGGGTAGGGAAGCATGACGACACTGTCAGGAGCAAAAATAAAAATCACACAACACCAAGTTATAGTCTGACAGGTTTATTTGAAAGCACTAGCTTTTGGAGCATTGCTCCTTCATCTGGTGGTTGTGGAAGAGAATCATAAAACACAGACTTTAGAGCAAAAGATTAAATGTCATGCAACCAAAATGATATATTGAACAATGTATCATTTATTCAATATATCATTTCAGTTACATGGCACTGTAATCTTTTGCTATATATTCTGTGCCTTATGATCCTCTTTCAAAGCTACTAGATGAAGGAGAAGCGTTCCGAAAGCTTGTACTTGCCAATAAATGTATCAGACTATAACCTGGCATTATGTGAGTTTTAACTTTGTGCACTCCAGTCCTACACTGGCACCTTCATATCAGAAGCAAAGATAACTGTGTTTGGAGCAGGAATGGTCAAACTGGATGACTGTTTTCAGTGAGGTGCCATATCGTAAATGTCCATTTGTCTGGGTACAACAATGAAACTGCCTAAAAGAAAGAACTAATCCAACTCAGTAACGCTTCCAAAAGTTTCAGGTCTTTCCTCACTGAACCATCGTTAAGCTGCTCAGAGGGGTTTAGCACATGCGGATGTCAGAACTGCTGACATCTGAATACTTTGAATACAGCAACCAAGCTTATCACCTTTCTGCCTTTCTGTCCATAACCTAATATCTAACATCCACAATTAACCTTGTGTCTTTTCTGTCAGGCTAAAGTCTGTTTGGGGATAAAGGGAGATTTTGGACTCATACTCTACATTGTTCATTAATGCTTTTAAGAATTAATATTGTTGCCATTCCTAGAATCTTGTAAAGTACACTTCATTAGTAATACATAGCTATTCTTGCCTTACGTGAGCCAAATAAGGTCAGAATTCTTTGTAATAAGTATAGCTCAGGGCAATAAATTGAAGACCAATTTGGAGGGGTTATTGCAATATTTTCATAAAACTTTCATTATATGTTAAGGACTCACAGTTCTCCACCTCATGTGTTCTCTGTGTGGGTAATTTAGTGCTGGTGACACCAAAAGAATTGGCAATGCTCAATTCCCAGAAGGTGACTGAAACATTGATTAAAAAGAAAAAAAGAGAGTAAGCTGACCAAAGATATAAAAACAAATTAGAGGAGCTTCTGCAAGTGTATAAAAGGAGGAGAGTAACTAAAGTAAACATTGTTCAGTTAAAGGCAGAGACAGGAGAAATTATGGGAAATTAAAAATGGTGAGACACGGAATAAATATTTTGTGTTTGTTTTCACATTGGGAGACATATTAAATATCATAAAAAGAGGGTAACTAAGAGGCTAATGAGTGTGAGGACAATAGTGCAATTAATATGAACAACAAAAACAAAATCAGAAAAACCTGATTGAGTAATTAGAGGCAAGAAATCCCAGATCAGTATCTTGGGGTTGTAACTGAGGTAGCTGCAGAGATAATTAAAGCATGATAATGAATTCTCAAAATTCCCTGTATTCTGGAATGGTCTCAGCAATTTGAGACTTTGAAAATGTATCATTAGTATTAAAGAAAACAATAAAACAGGAAACGCTGATCGATTGGCCAATTAGTGCATAATATCAATCATTACAAAATCGTTCAAATTTATGAATAAGGAAGTCTTGACAGTCTGAAGTCTGTAAAATTCTAGACTGATCAAGATGGAATAGTATGATTTTAATAAAGGAATATCATGTTTAACAAAATTATTTTACTTTGAGAAGTTGAGGTGATGATAAATCAGAACTCTAAAATATGATTGGATTTATTGAACTTTTAATTACTTGTTTATTTAAAATATTAAACTAAAAGATGACTGAGTGTAAATTCAATGGCTAAATGGAGAGAGGGAGAGAGATCCTCCATCTAGTGTCGAGAAAGTTTCAAAGGAACAGACTTGAGATGGAGAATTGCATTACAAACAAACTATAATCCCCTGAAAATTCACACTGTGAACTTGATCAGAGGAAAGACAGCAGTCTAGGCGAGTAACTGCTTTGTATCTTTCCCTTTGAAAAATACAGAAGACAGGCTTAAACACTCATTCAGCCCTGGCCAACGTGTGCTAATGGGGGAATGTACTCATATGAATTATGACGAGTTCAAGTGTGCTGCAAATGCTGTAGTCAAAGAACCATTTTCTGATCGCGCCCCCGTATTACAGGTAAAGGACTGTCTTACAATCTCTGCTAGAAGCCTGCCATGAAGAAACAAGAACTACCTTGCTCTGCTAGCTGCCAGTTAGCCATTATTAAAAGGAGGCAGGACAAAAGAATTTCAACTAACCAACAAAGCCAAAAATTCCAAATCTACCTGCTTAACTTTTAAGATTCCCTGTATTCTTCACAAACAACCCAGAAACTGACTTGGTTATCTTTTACCATTTATCACTGGACTTGCACTTCATTTTTAAAGTGTGTTGCTTTATTATTTCTACTTGTGTTTAGAAACTGATGATCACTTATTTGTTAATTCAAGAAAACCTGATAAAATTGGCCTTTTAAAACATAAAATCATTTGGATCTTGGAGAAGGATACGCACATGGGATCCTTTGATATTTAAACTTATTTGAACCAGTTATAGAAGTGGGTGACTAAAGAAAGGGAGGCAGTTTGTGCTCTCTCACCCAAGACCATAACAATTTGGAGTATCCCATGTGGAACTGTAATAACTTGGGAACTTTGCCCAGGATCTTGTCTGAACAAGTTAAAATAAAAATAGAATAGCTGCACCTCAGCTGTAATGTTCTTGGCAGATCATTCAACCTCTTCCTTGTGTGAACCCATGTTCTTGGTTTGATACTGTTGGCAACCTCATTCCAGGATGGTGCTGGCATGGAACCCTGATGCCACCCTGGGAAGAGGACCTGTATCTATAATTACACTTACTCTACTGCCAAGTAATGGAACCATGGAGCTTGGGGCCCTTGACTGCCAGCAAATGGTGCAAGCAAATGAAGATCATCAGAAGCTTCACCATCAAGGAGATTAAAACAAGACCATTAATTGAAAAGTGGCAAGATATTAGTGGGCTATACTTTCAGTGTGATGGACTCCTGCCTTATGAGATGCAGTCCAGCTAATGTAGTAAAAACAGTCCCTCCTCCCAACTGAGTAAATTGCCTCTTAGTAATCCCAATACTGGGTAACCCATTGGGGAGGTCATGCGTGTGATTGGATAAACTGAATGATTACTCCATGGCACCCATCAATCTTAAAATGTTGGCAGGGACATGGGAGGCAAGAGAGAGGAGGGTGAATGATAAGAAGAAGACCCCTCCCCAAACATTGGTGTTTCCGTCAAGGATTTTCTATATGTGGCAAAAGAGGATTAGAAGAATCATTCATCACCAGAATTATAATTCTCTGTGGTAATAACTGGGCATAACACGTTTTAAATATACTTCCCTTCAAACACAGATGGTCAACTGTGTTGCATAATGTCAACAGGTATATCTAGGGACTGGCTGCAGAAAATTACATTTGGCAGGAAACCTAAAGCACTAAGAGTGGAAGAATACAAATGAAAAATGTTGCAGCAAAATGTCTTTTATTCACTCATCTAATATGGGCATCACCAGTGCTAATTGCCCGTCATTAATTGCCTTTGAAATGTAATGGTAAGCTGCATTTGTGAAACATTGCAGTTCAAGTGCTTTAGATACATCCACAATGCTGTAAGGGAGGGAATTCCAGGATTTTGACGAGGCCACACTGAAGGAACAATGCTACGTTTCCAAGTCAGGAAGGTGAGTGGCTTGAAAGAGAACTTGCAGGTGGTAGCATTCCCGATGTCCATCTAGATGGGAGTGATCATGGGTTTGGATGTTGTTGTCTAAGGAACCTTGGTGAATCTCTACCGTAACAGTTTGTACTATCCACCAGTGTTAGGATTGGGAGAGTGGATCTTTGTGGATGTGGTATTAATCAAGTGGTCTACGTTGTCTGAGATCAAGCTTCTTGAGTGTTGTTGGAACTGCACCTATCCAGGCAAGTGGGTAGTGTTTCATCACACTCATGACTTGTGCCTTGTGGATGATGGACAGGCTTATGGGAGTCAGGAAATGAGTTATTTGTTGCAGGATTCTTTGCCTCTGACTTGTTTTTGTGGGCATTGTATTTGTGTGGCTAGACCAGTTCAGTTTATAGTCAGCCAATGGTAACCCAGAAGATGTTGATCATGGGGAAATCCATGACGGTGGTAACATTGAATGACAAGTGGCAGTGATTAGATTACCTCATATTGGAGATGCCATTGCCTGGCAGTTGTGCAGCACAAATGGTGACTTGCCACATTTAAACCCAAGCCTGGATATTGTATTGGCCTTTCTGCATTTGGACATAGACTGTCAGATTAGTGAAAGCACTTGATTCCTGTTTCTTTCCAAAGGTTGTACTCGTGAATGTAATTCCAGTGATCTGGAGTGTTAACAAGTGTTTAAGGGCGGCATGGTGGTTCAGTGGTTAGCACTGCTGAGTCATGGTGCCAGGCATCCAGGCTCAATTCCACTCTTGGCCAACTGTCTATGTGGATTTGCACCTTCTCCCCATGTCTGCTTGGGTTTCCTGTGGGTGCTTTAGTTTTCTCCCACAATCAAAAGATATGCAGTTTAGTGGATTAGCCAAGCTAAATTGCTCATAGTGTCCAGCAATTTGCAGGCTAGGTTGGTTAGTCATGGTAAATATAGGGTTATGGGAATAGGGTGGTTCTGGGTGGATGATCTTTGGAATTTCAGGGCAGCCTCAATGGGCTGAATGGCCTCTATCTGTACTGTATGGATTCCATGATATGCAAAAATGTTCTAACCAGGTCATCAAAGCTATCCCACTTGAAGTTCTGAGGACCTGATGGCAAAACTTTAACCTGCCATCAGGAAACCAAAGTTCCATGTCAGGCCTGATTCAGATTCTTTACATGCCCTTCTGAAAGCACCAGGCAGATCAAAAAAAAATTCTGCATTGCATGTGCAATCACAAACTTAACATAATATAGACATCGCAACTCGTAAGTTTTCCCTCAGAAAAAGTTGATCATGGGAAAAATTTTTAAAAATGGCAACTCAACCAGTCCAATTTAAAATGTATGGGGTATAATTTGTGTTCTTTCAAACCCATTGATTAGACGCTACAAAGTGTCCTAATGTGCAAAGTGACAAGCTCACAATTCCTAAGGGATGTGTGTCAATTGCGTTCTGAACAGAGGAATCTGTGCATGCACCTAACAACAGCTGGCAGCAGGCAGAGTGGGAGACTTATGACATTAATCATTGCACAAAGCTGATGTGACACCATTGTTGCTACTTCCAAATTCTATAATCCTGCCAAATAGCTCAGTCAATAGCATATCAGACTTGAGTCTGAGCATCCAGGTTTTATGTCCAAATCCAGGCATGTGTTTTCTGGCTTGAGCACAGCCTATTACCAGCATGGATTGGCTAAGCTGAATGACCTGTTTTCATGCCATAAATATCATATGTCAGTTTCCAACCAATCCTAACCTCACACAACAGCAGAATGAAGCCTCTGCAAGTGTTACTTAATTATCAACATGTTGGATGTACAATTTCTTCTGACTGCTGGTGTCATTTTACAAATTCTTAAGCTTTCTATTCTTGCTAGAAGGTTCATTAGCCTGCACAGAAAGGTCTGACTGATGTTGAAGTATTTTAATTGTTCATTTAAATCTTGCACTGAAGCAAGATACTGTCAAATGTAGATTGCCTAAAATTGAGTAAGACATGAAAATGAAGAAGGGCCAGGAAGAACAAGACAACTCAATAGAAGAGAGAAGACAAGGTGAAGGATTCTAAGCAGAAGGCCGTATCTGTGGGGGACTCACAGGTTTAAATTCATCAATAGACAATGTTCGAAACATTGTGAATCACTAAAGAAGTCGAAACTGAAAGGCACCTCACACAATCTTAAAGTAGTTCACTAACAGCTAAGCAAAGTCATCATTGGTTCTGAACTCATATATTTTTGACTCCTTCCAGGCCATTCCTCAAAGAATAAACAATATCTCATTGTTTGCAGAGTAATGCTGTAATAAAGAAGCTGCTGCAGCTCTGTGAACTCAAATGCTTTTGTCTCATTGCTTCTTGCCAAATACCCACAGATGGATTATGCATGTTGGTTTGTGTTTGTTACAAACAGCTATTGATTGCACACAAATTGCCTTGCATGCACCATATATAAACTCTGTCACGTGCCTGAATGGAAAGTTATTGCAGGTATCACATGACTATAGGTAGCTCAGCTTGACATTGGAATGACCAATATTCTGCCAGTAGTCACAATTCCTTTATTCTGCACAGTCTTCTGTGTCTATGGCAAGTCAAAAGATGAGTGTTGGAAAACTAGAGTTATGTACACTTGACATAGCTCATAACTCAGATGCAGGGCATATGTCCATATTATCAATTCACCTAAAAGGCAAGAAAACCTTACCATGGATGCTGTTGGGATGCACATCAAGATGAGGCCTTTTAGAACATCAAAGACATGTTGACTTCAAATTAGGTCTTGGCTGATTACAATCCATTCCCAACTATTATTGTTCAACCATAGATATTCAAGCAGTTCTCTTCCAGGAACAGCTGAAAATGGCAAACAGTATCTTATACATCCTAAGTAACATATAACTCTAAATTGTGATGTGCAATTATTGAAAAGGAAGACCTCCCAGTCACATGGCCCCCTGAGAGAGAATTTCAGATTATAAACTCTCAGTTCTGAGCAAAACCAATTCTGAGCAAAACCAAAAATTTTGCTGGTAAATGCAAATTTGAAAGAAATGCCCAAATTTACAGATACCTCAGATCCAACTATTTTATTTTTATCTATTGCAATTTATACACAAGACCAAGTATGTCAAGTGAATTACAGATATTAGCAAATGCCCTCTCCAGAGGTCCTGTTGACAAACATTAGCTGATAAAGAAATGGCTGGTAAACTCAATTTATACATTGAAGCAACAATATACTGTGACCAGCAAAACAGACAAAGCTTGACCTTGTAAGGCAGGAACAGAAAAAGGATTCAAAATGATCCCAAATGTATAAAGTCAGAGACTTGGTTGGGGGGTGTGGAGAAGGGCAACGCTAAACTTAGTTTAAGCAATTGCACAAATAACTTTATAACTAGAAGCAAGCTTGGAGGAGTGATATTGTATCAGACAGCAAGTACCTGAAAAGGTGAACTGACAGACAAGTTCACCATCAGAACATATAGGAATGCTCCTGGATGGAGTGAACCAGTTTTTTGGTTGGTCTGTTGTTGTCTCTAAGCTATGTACAAGTAGCTGTAGTTTGAACTTACTCTTAAGAATAACCTGAGGCCTAAACATAAAGTTTCATGTAATTCAGGTACAAAGTAACTAGCTATTAAATAAAATGAAATAAACTTATTATGTTTATCAAGACTGGGACCATATTTTGCTGAAAACTGTGTGAGCATCCTTCCCACTTGGTATCAACAAGCAAGAGTAATATCAATAACTTGATTTACTCATCAAGATATTAGATACCGCAGAGACTATGAGCCCTGACAACATGCTAGCAATAATTCTGAAGACTTTCCCTCCAAACCTTGCAATTCCAGTTCAGCCATAATATTGGTATCTACCTGACAATGTAGAAAATTGCCCAGATATGACATGTACATGTAAAGCAGGAGAAATTAGCACTCCATCAGTCTACTCTCAATCACCAGTAGATTGATGGATGGTATCATCAACATGTTATCATGGAATATTGGCTTGGCAACAACCTACTCACTAACACTCAATTTGGGTTCTGCAAGGGACACTCAGTTCCTAACCTCATTACAGCCCTAGTTCAAACATGGAAAAAGGAGCTGAATTCCAGAGAAAAGGTGGAATTGACACCTTGATATCAAGACTGTATTTGACTGAATGTAGAATCAGGAAGCCCTGGCAAAACTGGAGTCAATGGAAATGAGGGAGAAAACTCTTTGCTAGTTAGAGTCAGACTTGACACACAGGAAGATGGTGGTACTTGTTGCTGGTCAGTCATTTCAGTTCCAGGGCATCTCTGCAGGACTTCGTCAGGGTATTTTCCAAGGCCTAACCATCTTCAACTGCTTCATCAAGCACCTTCTCTCCATCATTGATATGGAACTGGGCATTCACGGATGCACAATGTTATTTACAGAATTTATGACTGTTCAGATACTGAAGCAGTCCACCTCCAAATGCAGCATTACCGAGAAGCTATCCAACTTGGGACTGGCAAGGGGTGAGTAACATTTATGCCACCCAAGCGCCAAGCAATGATCTTCTTTAACAAGAAAGTAGTAATCATCTCCCTTTCACTGAATCCCTCACTGTCAACATCCTGGGGGTTACCATTGATCAAAAGCTGAACTGGACTAGTCAAATAAATGCTATGTTCATAAGAGTATTCAGAGGCTAGGAATACTGCGAGTAACTGTCCACCTGACTGCCTACAGACTATCCACCATCTACAAGGCCACAAGTCAGGAGTATGAAGGAACACTCCCCACTTGTCTGTTGCAACGCCAACAGTAATCAAAACATTTGACATCACCAAAACAGCCTGCTTACCCATACCCCCAAACATCCTGTCCGTCCACCACCAATGATCAACAGTAGCAACCTGCACTATCTACAAGATGCATTGAAGGTTCCTTAGAAGCACCTTCTAAACCCATGATCACTACTGTCTAGAAAGACAAGGACAGCAGATACATGGGGACACCGACAGGTTACTCTTCAAGCCACTCATCATCCTGATTTGGAATATATCATCGTTCTTTCACTGTCATCAGATCAAAATCCTGGAATTCCCTCCCTAATGACATTGCAGATCTGCCTACAGAACATTGACTACATTATTTGAAGAAGACAGCTCACTACCACCTTCTAAAGAGTGACGATAGGCATGCAAGAAATGCTAGCCTAACCAGTGATGCCCATGTCCTGTGCTGGTAGTGAATCGATCAAGGTGTCTGAGGTGGATACAAACACAACCTCTTTATTATCCGTATTATCTTTAAGATGATCCACAAAACAAAAAGCACAAGACAATGCAATTTCATTCCAAACTAATGAATTCTAGCATAATATTCAGGGGGTGGCACAGTGGCTCAGTGGTTAGTACTGCTGCAGGTACCCAGGTTCATTTCCACCCTCAGGCAACCGTTTGGGTGGAGTTTACACATTCCCCTTGTGTCTGCATGGGTTTATTCCTGGTGCTCCGGTTTCCTCCCACAGTTCAAAAATGTTCAGGTTAGGTGGAGTAGCCCTGCTAAATTGTCTCACAGTATCCACGGATATGTAGGATAGGTGGATTAGCTAAATGAAATGCAGGGTTACAGGGATAGGTTAGGAGGTGCATCTGGTGGGATGGTCTACAGAGGTTCAGTGAGGACTTGATGGGTCAAATGGCCTCTTTCCACACTGTATGGATTCTATGATTCTGTGAACAAGAACAAACTAACCACCTTTTTGCATTCCCCTAGTGCCTGTCTTTTCCAGTGCTATTATTCAGATAGCGACAGCTTGAGTAGTGAAAAGCTGTAGATTCAGGAAACTTGGAGGATGACTGTGTGGATCTCTGGGTCTAGGTGACCCAGTGTAGACTGCATCCTATCAGCCTTATGGGCTCAGTGGCCAACAATACAGGCTATTAGAGCGAGGCAGGATGGACAGGAATTCCTTAATTCCGGGACATGCCGACAGGTTTGTGCTCTTTGCTCAGGCTGCTAATGTTCAGTGGTAGTGGCTCACCAATCCCACTCATCCATCAGAGAAAGAGTGCTAAATTGTTTGGTTGTGGAGTCTCTTTTAACAAGTGCAAATTCACAAGGTCAGCAGTTCAAGCTTACAAAATGGCAGTCCAATGCTGGCATAGCAACACTCTTCACATCGCCCTTCCAGCATGCTGAACCTTGATGTATTACAGTGGAAGTTGTACAATCATTTGTCAAAAACTGCATCACGAAGTAGTCCATGGATGGAATGGTAGGTGTAACAACCCGTTCAATGCTGGAAGGGATGGGACTCGAGCTCTGTGCAACTCCCAGGACAATTTTGTGAAGTAATCCTCCATTCTTCTGGATGTTAGGAGGGGCTTTCTAACATTCATTCCTGTGATGACCTAGACATCTCGACAACATCTCCATTTTAAGGTTTAAGCAACAAAGGCCAGCAGCTATCTGGAATCTTGAGATTTCCATGAAAAGGCTTGTTTAAAAAAATTGTATTTTTATTGGCCATGTAAATGAAAAAAAAATCAGGCATCTCCACAGTCCTTCAATCTTAACTCGACAAAGCTAATAAATATGAAGATATTATCTCATTCCAGTGCACCAAACATTTATTCATGAACATTCATCATTCTTCCTCTATAGCGCCTCTGAGTGGAATCCTCATTTGACTCCACTGAAACAGAGCTCGTACACATGTTCATCGTCTGGCAAACTAGGGTTTCTTTCCCACTCACCCTTGCTCTGATGTAATTGTACTTTGTACCTCATCACACACAGATCTCTCCTCTATCCCAGCCTCCAAACGTGCAGTGTCAGTATATGAACTAAAAGCTATGACTGTAAAATAAAGTGGCAATGTCTTTTGTCCTTGATTGGCTTCTATTTCTTCTGGCACAGACTGAGCTTCCACTTTATAGGCATTTAAATTGAAAGAGGGTACAAGTTGTTGTGGTGCATGAGGACAGGTATTTAAGCAGCTCATGTTAATAAACCCTGCAGGTTGCAATTCAACAGTGGTTGAAAAATGAGGGAGCAGTGTGAAATGAGGAGGAAGATTCGGTATGTAGATAGCCTCATCAATCACCTATTGACTCCCCCCTCCAGTGTGACCAACTCCTAGAGGTTAAAAAGGCCTTCTTTGCACACACTTTACAAACAGGGTGTTTGTCCTGATGTGGAAGTGAGTGGGGACTTCAGAAAGATAGGGGGACATTCAGAGCAATATTGTGGGAGCAAGGCACCAGGAGGCAGCTGCTGGTGTGTTCTGCACATAAACTGGAACCTACTACATAAAGTATAGTCTTATCCCATCAGAAAACAACCAGGGTCACATCTTGAGTGCCTCACATGGTTCCAAATCTGGGACAAATGGTCACCCTGAATCCTTCTCATTTTAACCAACACCATCACCTCCAGAGGAATTAAGATTCGCGGGCATGCCTTTCTCCAGTTTCTCACTAATACCTGTTTTTGTGTGCTACCTTTTGGGATGAGTAAAGAAAGCATGTCTTTGAGTGTCCAGCAATATATCTGATTTCTACCTATTTCGTAACTGAATGACTCCAAACATGTGCAAATTGAGAGCACCATAGCATTGAATGTGTGAGGGCGTGGAATGGTAGGGTTACTATGTGAGACGGAGATTACTGTCAGGTGAGCACTGTGACTTGTGTAGTGAATTGAGGGTGTGAATGTATTCAGTAGGATGTGCCATTTAAAGATGAACTCTCCTTCCTTGATATCTCATGTGAGTTTCTTGGACTTCTTCCTGTATTCCATCCAAGTATTCCACATGTCATTGAGCTTGTCATTCATTCCTCTGGCTGCCAAGTAATAATGCATGTGTCAGGAAGGCCTCCTGTCTCCCTGTGGATGTAGTACAGTTCTCCTTGCTAACAATTCTTTCACATCAGGCATCTCCTGCAATGCCAAACACCTTGTTGAATGTTCCTGGGCTTTTTAAATAGAGACAAAGTACAAAAATGGGGAGTAGTCATAGTCACAGAGTCATAGAAACAGCCCTTCGGTCCAACTCATGAGTAGAACTGGCTGATTTATTTTTTGCAAACAGCTAGCATGGTTACAATCGGCCAAATGACCTCCTTTGGTATTCTGATCATTCCCAAGATTCTATGACTCTTGGCTGTCTTATCTGGTCAGGGTTCTTCAGTTTTGATAGGACAGGCTCATTTCAGACAATTCCCCCAGAATCTACCCCAGCACAAATGTACCAGCCCAAAGAGCTGGAAACTGACTTTGAGAATCACTAACCATTTACTTCAATTTGTAGTCCCCTGCTGTTGTGTGCAGCTAGCAATAACAGTTTATTGTGCTATCTGCAAAGCAGTTAAGAGGTGTAGATTAATTGTCTGTTTGAGGGCCCTATTAAACTTCGCATTCTGAGTTTGAACTGCCCCCAAAATGCTCTCTCTTTTTCAGGCATGTGTTGTACAGTTTTGTCGAACTCCTGGTGAAATGATATCTATCCAGGGGGAGGGGGATGATTGGGAAAAAAACTCCGATCCAATGATACAAGGGGCATCACTTATTCACTACTATTGACCAGCACCGAAGCACCGATAACAGAGCTTTGGCCCAGTTCATTTACGAACAAAGTGGAAAGACAAAAATGGTAATAAAATGTCACGTGTTCTTAAAAGAAAAGAATGATAATGGATGACCTGAGATCATGGCTTTGCTGAGTAGTCTTCTAATTAGCTGTACAGCGTTGTCTGAACTGTCATCGGGTTAATGTCTTCTATCTGGCTTTTTACTATGTTTCATGTATCATTGTTCAGGGACTGACAGTAGTCAGGTTATTAGATGTGTAGATATTAAATTAGCGATGGTAGTAAACATTGTACCAGCACTTCACATCTCTGCAGAGCCAATGAAGTGGATGACACTGAATCCATGCTGATACGCTATGATGACAGATGGCAGTCATTTAACACAATACATCAGTGGGCAACCCACGTACCACAGCTGTCCTGTACTAAATGAATTAGATCAGGGTAATTAATCTAAGACAGAACCTATTGCTAAAGTAGATCCAAAGCAGAATTTCAAAAGAATAAAGCAGCTCAGATAAAAAGGCACAGTCCTTCTTGCAAAATGTAACAATATATTTTTAATGATATGAACACTGTTATATTAGATAAAAAAGCAAGCCAATTTTTGAATCTGAACATCAGCAGCTGTTCCTTGATTCAGTTTCAATTTCTATATAGTCTTGAAGTTTGTTTTACATTTTTCAATCAAGTAATTATTTCCGATTTCAGAATGTAGTGCCTTAAAGGATTTGGTAAAATTTAGTCAGTATGATTCACAATTAAAATGGCAATAATGTCAGAATGTGCAATCCATTTCAGTTTTATTGGCTGGGAAGTGCAAACAGACTTTGAAAGTATACACACAAAAATAGAAATTGCTGGAAAAACTGGCAGCATCTATGAAGAGAAAGTTTTCCTTGCATTTTCTGGTTTTGTTTCTGGTTTCCAGCATCCAAAGTTCTCCAGGTTTTTTGGAATGAATATATTCTATCTTGGGGAATGATGAACCTGAAAAGCAGGTGGGCTCAAAATTATCTTAACTACTCTGTTTAACTCCAACCCCAGTTAGAGCAGTGGTTTGAGAAATCAGTTCTGACTAAAAATGTTAACTCTGTTTCTCTGTCTCTCCACAGATGCTGTCAGAGCTGC
Organism: Hemiscyllium ocellatum; assembly: GCF_020745735.1. Taxonomy (NCBI): domain Eukaryota; kingdom Metazoa; phylum Chordata; class Chondrichthyes; order Orectolobiformes; family Hemiscylliidae; genus Hemiscyllium; species Hemiscyllium ocellatum. The sequence goes on from NC_083405.1 coordinate 52,809,483, forward strand.
TGAGTTTCTCCAGGATGTTTTCTTTTTGCTTCACACTTGTCTAATGCATTATTCACATCATTAATACAGATCTTCTATAAATGAGAGAGCGAGAAAGAGAGTGAGAGAGAACTCAATAAAGTCAGGTTATGGCAGGTATAAAGAGAAACTCAAAACGCAGGGAATTGATGTCCCATATGCATCACTCCTCTATCAGCTTCATGTAAATGAAATGGCATCTTGCTGTCTGGCTCAGTTTTTGGACGCTATTGAACATCTTGTAGTTCCTATACTTGCACTGTAGTTACCGTGCTGTCTACAGAAACCTTGTTCACTTCAGTTTAAACATAATGTTTCATTGTGTGATAATCGTTGATTAACATCAACAACTTCTATAATAATTTTATGAAAATTAGTCACATTTCTCCTGACTTTAACTATATTTGAAGAGTTATTGAAAATAAATATCTTTTCAATATTTTTCTTTGATCTCATTCACATTTTCCTTCTTTCTCTTTATATCATTTTCAGGAACTGATTTAAGATTGAAGAAAACCAACACAGTGTCAGAACCAGGTTGTCAGAAAATTAAATTCAATCTGTTTGGTCAAGATGCTCAGTTATTTACCTTGCTGATGTATGTCCCAGATATTTCAGAGTGTGCTACACTAGTTGGATCTCTAATTTACAGCAGCTACTAATACAAAAAGCCTCATGAAGAGAAACCCGAACAAGCACAAGGTCAAGACTAATGAACATCAGACAATGTTCATTTGCTATTCATAATACATTCTGGCCATCATTTTTGACATTGTTTAAACAATTTTACTGCCTGATTAACAAAGCAAGCAATACTGAAACTACACACATGGAAGTACCTCACCAGCTCATACATCTTTTATGTAGCTTTTGAACAAGTGACCCAGGAACAGCAGTGTACAGTGTGAGTAACCTCCCAGCTGGTTCTGTTATTGATTCCACTTGTAGTTATTGTAAACAAACCATTCTGACATGTTATGTCATACCTCTTGGGCTGGTAGGGCTTGAACCCAGACCTTTTGACCCTGACATAGGGATACTATAAGTGTACCATAACAACCCTTGATTCCACATCTACAGTTATGTGAACTACTAGGAAGGCAAATGAAGCAAGCTTTGTCCTGAATAAGAAGATAGGTTGGCTGTCAGAAGGCCCCTTGTGAAGTGTGGCAGCGCATCAGTTGCAATTAATGCAGGTGGTATTTCAGACAAGGAAGCTAATGAGTTTTAATATGCATGCAGGTGAGAGAGTGCTGAATCAGTAGAGCCAGTAATGAACCTATGACAGCCTAATTAGACACGATTTAAAATCTACAGATTCTAATCAGAAGAGCTGCATGCTGAAGAAAATCTGTGTATGAATGAGCCTTTTCAAAGACTTCAATCTGTTGCTTAGTCACTGATTGATAGTGATTACCTCCTTTTCCTTTGTGTGCAAGAAAATGCTCAATTTTAGTCTGAAAAGAAGGCCAAAACATTGAATTTAGAAATTTGAGATGTTTTGCTGCATACATTTTAATCACCAAATGTGTCAAGCATTTGTCAACGTGAAATAATTTCTTAAAGAGAAAAATAAGCACTGTGTCCAATCTTTTTTGTTGTATCTGGACAAGGGACAATTTTTGTATGTTGATTCTTCCTATTTCATTAAATTTGGTGGTATTATCTTTTTACAGTGTCCCCGGGGATTATGCTTTTGAATTAATTATTGCCAAATTTAATTTGACAGGAATGAATGATGTAAATGCAACTTACAAATAGCTGGTATCTGTTACAAAGAGAAAGCAGATCCTCTTTGAATTTTTCCTTTCTCCCACATAATTGAGTACATTAATTGAACTAAATTTGCATGTCTCTTTAAACATTGACTGCACAGCCTGCTATCCTTGATGTAATATACATTTAATGTCATGGAAAATGTGTTATTTACCTGAAATTAGACTACTCATGGAACTTTCCATTACCTTGGGAAAGCAGGCAACATAATCAAAGACGCTTTCCACGCCGATTCTGCTCTCCTCCACCCTTTTCCATCGGGCAGAAGTTACAAAAGTTTGGAAACACATAGCAATTGATTTAAGGACAACTTCTTCCCCAGTATTATCAGGCTTATGAATGGACCTTTCATATATCAGAGTTAATCTTTCTCTGCATCTTCTCTTTAGCTGCAACATTATATTCTGCATTCTGTTCTACTCCCCTGATGTACTTACATAAGGTATAGATTGGCTAGTTAGCACGCGAAACAATACTTTTCACGACATGTGACAATAACAAATCAAATCAACAAATGTGAAATTCATTCGACATTGTCCCCAAAGTATGCTTTCACATTAAACCCAAAACATAACCCCATTGTTAACAGCAAAAATGTAATCTTTCCCAGACTAGTTGTCATTAGCATTGATTGATGAGTGTGGTAACAAACAAATTCAATGTAAAAATAGTGTGAATTTTGGTTGTGGGGATTCAGTAGAGGGAGAGGAAAGAAGTGTCCTTTTCCTTCTTTATTTGCTGTGGTTTCTGTTATAGGTAAATACTAATTCAATCTACTGTAAGTGCAACTAGATCAAACACTTAGTTAAAGGACTCAAAAATAATATAAGTTGATGAAACACATGACCGATTATTTAAATAAAACCGAATTACACAAGGGTGGCACAACAGGTAGTGTACCATGTCTGCTGCATGTGACAGTTTGTGGACAACCGTATCAGAGAGGAATATCTGTACGTCAAACAGCTTCACCTCAAAGTTATTGAACTGAAGGTATAAATATTGTCGAAAGTGGGAGCATTACATAACTACTTTGAGCTATTAGAACAATATCACCATGGTCAGTAAGTAGTGCTTTTTTACTTCGAGATCAGGGAGATGCGAGTATGACTGTGAAACAGACAGGTAAAACAATCTTAGGTACTGTGTTGAAAGAGTCTCAATGTTCACCTTTATTCAACAAATATGGGGTTCTTTCTTACCCACGATGTACAGAGGCCATTTAAATGGAAGACTGACATAGGAATATAGTGGTAATGGTGAACAGTATAGTTAAGGGAGCATACATTATTTTCTGCAATGGTGACCCAGAATTGCACCAATTATGTTGTCTGCCTGGTGTTAGAGTTCAGCTAGTGCCAGCATTCCAACTGGAAAAGTATTTGAAGTGTGTAAGTGGGACAATCAAGTTGTGCCCATAAAGGACACAGGTAACAGAAAGGAATCAGATTCTGCTGAAGGAGACTGAGGAGCTAGGGTTGAAATTAAAACCTGAGCCACATAAATGTTAGCATTGGTTCAAACAGATTAGAGAGTTAGATACATGGTGAAGAAATAGCATAGGATGTCACGAACTTTGATTCTTAGAAAAGGCTGTGACAAAGACCAAGTGATAACAAAAATTAATAATCTGTAGAGAAAGGCCAAAGTCCAAATTGCCCCACCTGCAAATATACAGGGGCAGACTCAGCAACTAGAGTGGAGGCAGCAAGTGCAACTCTGGAAGATGGGTTGAGAAAATAAAACACCACAAGATGAACTCCCATTGCCATTGGCTCAGGGCCCTACACTACTTTGCTGACCAAGGGGAAAAGGGGTCTTGACTGCACGACAGTATAGTATTAACTATCAACGGTGGGGTTTTATTTGAACATTAAGTTGACATTGTTTGTGCCAATGGTCTGGGACAATGACTTTTCACCCTTTCAGAGAACGTCTCACAACCAGTGAGGCTTGATAAATCAGGATGTGGAGGAGCTGGTGATGGACTGGGATGGTCAAAGTTAAAAATCAAAGTTAAAAGTTAAAAAAGGTAGCTGCAGCTACCCGATGAAGGAGCAGCACTCCGAAAGCTAGTGCTTCCAAATAGTTGCAACTTGTCTCTGGAAATTATGATAGAAGTACATACATATTCTAAACAAGTTCCTATTAAAATGGTGACCCACAAGGCTCTGCATGTGTGTCCAACTGAGCAGCACATGAAGTGTCCTGCACCTCTAGTGGGGTCTCTCCACTATTGTCCCTGTGTCCAGATATTCCAACACTCATAACATCTGCTCCTCATTGTATGTCACTCAGAATCTGGACCCAACAAGGTGTGTGTACCTGCACTGCTTGTTGTTGGAGGGGAAGTGGAGGGGTTTGCGTGTGTACGTGCAGGGGCCATGTCACAGTACATACTCAAATTGCTGGTGTCGTCTGAGAATTCCTCAACCTCGCCCAACAAATGCCCCCTTCCACCCGTTGTCAACACTTCTACTGAACCGATGGATAATGAAAGATATGGATTGCTGCAGAGCATAGTGAAATAAGGTTCCATGGCTGCCTCTTTTAAATTGTGATTTAGTATCATGGTATTAATTCAATATATTAAATGCTAATGTTATGGACCAAGCCAAACCCCCTTAAAATATGTCAAGAAAGTAAACCAGACCTTTTCTTATTTTAAAGGCAGGTATGAAGTGGATGTTCCAGGTGTGATGCAGCTGGTCAAACCACTCGGCTTTAAGCAAAACAGAATTTATGGAATCGCTACCGTTGAAACACGAACAAAGGAAAACAGAAATAAAAATAACGTAAGGAAAACCTAAATGACCGATACAACAATTTAATTATGGAGCAGTTCCAATCCAGTAACATCTCATAAACACACCCTTTGGCAAAAAGGTAAATGGAAACATGGATTTTTACAGGCAGGAGGGAATAATTTCCCAAGAGATTTCAGAGAGAAACTCAGTCAGGAAATATTTATTGAAGCTTGCAATCTTTCCTGGTCTCCAGTATCTTGGGACTGCAAGAGCTAAAGCAAACCATCAACAAAAACCTTAATTGGGAGAACAGGCCATTTCCATGTCGTTGCTAAACTAAGCTCTTTCTAGACCCCTCAACACCTCTGCTTTTACGATTGCTCTTTTAAAAAGCCCAAGGATAAAATAACCTTATGAAAGTGACAGTATTGTCACACTAAGGGGCAATCTGGCATTGGGTATGACATACCCTACTGCAACCCTGCCAACCTCCAGAGCTTCCTCCTCCATTTTGGTGTCTATAACTATGGATCCAGTGTCAACCTCTCCTCACCTGCAATGTGAAACCAGAGAGATTACAGAAGATGAGGAACATGACTGTGATGAATGGATGAAAGAGGGCAACAGAGTATGAGTCAGTTTGACAGTTGTCTGATGAGATGAATATTTCAAAGGAAGCTGGAATGAAAGTTATGGCGCAACGTAAAGAAAAAACATCCTTTACAGCAGAAATGCAATGTTAAAATGTCGTTAAATGGCTAAGAATTGCATTTAGATAGAATCATTCATAACAACAAACATTTCAAAGTGCACGACAACAAATGAACTCTGTTTTAATGGTCGTATTTATTTCCAAGTGAGAAATGCAGCATACAACTTGCACAAAGTAAATCACTGTCAAATGTTAGCTATCTTCATCTGGCTATGTCCACAATAGTCCCCTGATATTAACATAACAGGAAAATTCAATGTCATCTTGACCTTGACTGAGACTTGGAGAAGCTTGTTAGATGGTGCGTATAGTTATAGATCAGGCCATGGCAAGTTGCACTCATGCCATATTGCCATCCTGCTAAATCCCAGCTTTTGTGCACATTACTCCTTGCAGGGATAAAACATTTCTGCAAGGACAATGTATTCTTAGCATAGGGTAATGCTTCAAAGATGCTGTCTTTCCCAGGGGCTTTCTAAACTCTCTTGCTTCATAATCATCAACTTCTTCTTATTGCCGATAGGAGGGAGGAATTTCTGCTGGATTCTCTCAAAATGTCTCCCATGATTTGGCTCAATATCAGTCAAAGTCTTATTTGAACAGCATGAATAGACATTTATTGTAATTTGCCAGGTGTTTTACCAGAGAATTCACATTTCTGTAAGGCAATCTCAGAAGTCATCATTCCCGTCCAACTGTGAACTGCATTAGGCCTTGCAGAGGTGTTGAAATAATACATGTGCAACAGAGGTGGGTTTTAACCTATATGATGGAATTTAAAATACAATATTTCTGCAAAAATGCTATTATCCATATCTTTGCCTTTGGAAATATGACCCACAAAAATCTTTCTGATGATGGATTACTGGGCTAATGGTAGGCTACTTGGTAGTGTGGATGAGCAGAGGGATCTTGGTGTCCATGTACACAGATCTCTGAAAGTTGCCACCCAGGTAAATAGTGCTGTGAGGAAGGCATATGGTGTACTGGGCTTTATTAGCAGAGGAATTGAGTTCCGGAGTCCTGAGGTCATGTTGCAGTTGTATAAGACTCTGGTGCGGCCTCATCTGGAGTATTGTGTGCAGTTTTGGTCGCCATACTATAGGAAGGATGTGGAAGCTTTAGAACGAGTGCAGAGGAGGTTTACCAGGATGTTGCCTGGAATGGTAGGAAAATCTTATGAGGAAAGGCTGAGGCACTTGGGGCTGTTCTCATTGGAGAAGAGAAGGTTTAGGGGAGATCTGATAGAAGTGTATAAGATGATTAGGGGTTTAGATAGGGTAGATACTAAGAACCTTTTACCGCTAATGGAGTCAGGTGTTACTAGGGGACACAGCTTTAAATTAAGGGGTGGTAGGTATAGGACAGATGTTAGGGGTAGATTCTTCACACAGCGGGTTGTGAGTTCATGGAATGCCCTGCCCGTATCAGTGGTGAACTCTCCTTCTTTATGGTCATTTAAGCGGGCATTGGATAGGCATTTGGAAGTTATTGGGCTAGTATAGGTTAGGTAGGATTCGGTCGGCGCAACATCGAGGGCCGAAGGGCCTGTACTGCGCTGTATCCTTCTATCCTTCTATGTTCTATGTTTCAACACCTTTATTGCAGCAAATAGCACACAAACTGTGACTGCCTCTAACTTAGGAAATGAGGCTGATGTGAAGATGATATTGCAAGACAGTGGAAAAACAGCAATTTAAATGCCTTGAATCATGCCATCCCGGTGCCAGATAATGACCATCCCCAACAAGAGAGCATCTTCCTTGATATTCAATGGCTTACCATCACGGAATCCCCCACTGTCAACATCCTGGAGGTTATCATTGACTGAACTGAGATGCACCAGCCAGAAACATACTATGACTATAACAACAGGTCAGAGGTTAGGAATTCTGTGGTAAGCAAATCACTTCCTATGTCCCCAGTATCTGTTCATCATCTACAAGGAACAGGTCAGGAGTTTAATGGAATATTATCCACTGGCCTGAATGGGTGCAACTCAACAAAACTCAAGCAGCATGACAATGTAGTCGGTTTGTTTGGCAGCCCATCTACCACCTTCAATATACACGTCCTTCACTATGAACACTATGTATCATCGACAAATTGCATTGCAATAACTCGGCAAGGCTTCTTTAACAGCACCTTCCAACCTACAATATCTCCATCCTGGAAGAACAGAAGTAGAAGATATATGAGAACACCACCATCTGTAAATTCTTCCCCATGCTACACACCATCCTGAATGCGAAACATATTACAGTTCCTTCAGTATCATTGGATCAAAGTCCTGTAGTTCCCTCACTTGTGGCATTGTAGGTATTTCTGCACCCCAAGGACTGCTGTTGTTGAAGAAGGCAGCTCACTACCACCTTCTTCAGGGTACTTAGAGAAGGGCAAGAAATTCTGGCCTGGCCAGTGATGCCCACATGCCATAAATGAGTTTTAAAAATGTTGAGGTCTCAGCCCAGATTTCCACTTTATTTGACTGTACTTAAGTTACGGTACGTAAATCATTACATCTGGGTCATTGTACCAATGAAGCTGTGCTCTGGTCAGATCTTGTAGATGGCCATCCATCATGTGAACTCATTGCAGTACTCAGGAATTGTATCAGATGTATGAGTAAAGTGATCTTTGTAAATTACATCTATGTTGCTTTGTTATGTTTTATGTTCATTTTCAAGATTAAAGAATAATAAAATTTTCTTCTTGGATGAAACACATTATTGAGAAAAGTAAGTCTACACATAACTTTCTCAGATGCAATCTTAGCTCCCGATGATGGGCATTGCAGGTTCCCAAATCAATAAGTTAGATTTGCTGTTAAAATACCGGTGCTGGTAATAACAGTCGCCTTCTTAATTACTTTTGTACAAATGGAAATATCAAGCAAAGGACAAATGCATTGTTAAATGCAAATGCCCAAAAATTGTTGTTGAAAGTGTGCCACTTAAGCATTAACTTTTCGAAAGTCACATTTTTGTTTCACCATTGAAGTACTGAATGTCATGACATTTCTGTATTTGCCCATTGGATAAAAACTCAAACCCACCACAAAAGGTTACAGCTAGTAATTAACAGCAAAGATACAATACAATATTTTTAAAATGTACCCATCAACTTCTTTGAAACTGCAAGTTATCAAATGTAAAAGTGAAGTCTCAGTTGGTTCACCTTTGAATGCTTTAAGGAGATTTTTAAACTGGCAAATTTTAATACTCTGTCTTATTTTTCCTTTGTGACTTTGCTTTCTCTCTCAATTCAGTTTTTCATTGCCTTGTTTTACAGCATTCTGGGTGCCCCATTGCAGAATTCACAGTTATATGTCAGATTTTGGAAATGTTTTACAACATTATAACCAAAAATATTAACCTGCCTCTTCTCTTTTAAGATGTCATATTTTCAATGTGATCTCCACTTTCTGTGCTTTTATTTCAGGATTTTTTTAGTTATATTGTTGTACAATATTTTGAGACTTACTTATACAAATGTAAATCTTATGCATCACTGCAGAATCAAATTGGAAGCCTTGGGACATAATTACATGCTTTGAGTGTTTTTAATAATTTATATTTATTTTTTCACACTTTCTTGATCATTGAAACTGCTGAATTGCTGTAGGCTTTGGTTTAGAGACAATCTTTATCGTACATTAACCCTGAGATTGTTGTCCTTTTATTAATAGGTTATTTAATGGTATGGTGGAAGGTGAACAGGTTGCTGGTTAGTTATGTTTAATTCCCACTTATAATTAGCATGTTTTACCTTGCATTTCTCTTTCTGTTGCCTTTTCCCATGTCATATAGGATCACCACAGTGCTGGATTTGACAGGTTTTTTGCAGCTAGATTTCCTTCCATTCCACGAATCTTTGCAACTTATCCAAACCAGGGACCAGCATTTGTTTGCTTGCACTCCTGATCAAATGAGACTTGACCTTTGTGCACAGAAGCAAACCAGCTATACTCTGACTCACTCCAGCTCCCCTTAACTTTCTCCTTTTCGGGCAAAAGTTAAGTGAATGACTTAACTAATGTTTGAGACTGGATTTTATGATTTAGATTCGTAGCACTTTATAGCACATTCAGTCCATCATATCAGACTACATAAACCATATTTTCCTACTTTGGAAATATAGCCTCCCAGAGGCTATGGAAATGCAACTGAATATCTAAATACTGCTTAAGGGCCTGTTTCCATGCTGTGCAGCTCTATGACTCTTTGACTCTAAATGGTGTGAAATGTTTCTGGCTCAAACACCCTTTCAGGCACTGAGAATTATTCAATCAGATAAAAGTATGAAATACAGAGAAAGTTGGCCTTTTGTTTTTGGGTTTCCTTTAAAGTTCATTCTCAAACTTGACAGGAACATTAGGTAAGGAGGGAAAAGGAAACCAAATGGCAAATTCACTAAAGTGGCGAAGTACATCTCTCAGAAAATAGCCACAAACCATTCATGGTCTGGGAGAATGATTGCTGTACATCCTTTCAGTAACATCATGGGGGGGGAATGGAAAAAAAAAGACGTCTTGACCAAAAAGCAAGAATATCAATTAGTTTCATTTGTAATTTAGTTATTTTACTATTTGTTAAGGCTGAAGCGTCTTGTACAAATATATGAATTAGATTAATGTGAATTGTTGCAATTTACTCAATGTAACAGAATCCCATCATATTTTGAATAACAGAATCGAGCCTTGGTTTAGTGGAACAGGGAATGTAAGCATTGTATAAATCAACTGTCCTGTATTTTTAGAATTTCTGCATCGAGGTCATTATACAGAAAAGACACAACAAGGCTGGCTTACTTGTAGTATATTTTTCAAAATGGTTTAATTTTCTTTTCCTCTATTCTGCAGGGCTCAGGAGGAATGCAAAGGCAGGAGAGATCCTGATTAAGAAAATGGAGGCTTTGTTACTACCTTCATTTCACTCTTTGTTATATTTTTGCCCTGCTTACACCTCATTTTATGGGCACAATAATCATAGAATATGCAAGGAAAGCACTATTTTTGATCTCATTACCAGCATAGACTATTTGCTGTGCTGCCAAACATTCATGATTACAAAATATTGCATTTTCCTTAACAACAGGTATTCGCAGGACTTATTTGTCTTATTAGACTCAGTTTCAACACATGCTTACGTACTGCATTTTGACTGAGTAAACATTTCTCATGAAAAGTACACCACATGCTATCAAAAGCAATGCTACTTTGATAATCCTTAATACATTTTCAGACCCTGAGTTCAAACCCTCAAGCTGGTAATTACATTATTGCCCAACGCAGTTGGTGTTGATGAATTGTTTGCAGCCAGACACCAGTCATAAGAGGAAGGTCCTTTGTTTATGTCTCCTCTAAGTAAAGCAAATTCTCTCTGTGTTCATTTAAAAGCACATTTTGCCACCGTTTTCCCCCAAAAGCTCAACTCTGTCACCATTTACAATTTTTCAGCTCCCCCTTCCTTCTTGCAGAACTTTACACTTTTCACATTCAATATTGACCCCTCAACTCCTTTGTAACCCACTAATCTTATCCTTTCTCCCATCTCTTCTCCCAGTGTCTCAGGTTTGAATCTTCTGCTCCCTAAAATGAGTAATCCTTAAATTTCACAGTCCTTCTCTCATGCCAATGTTCCCATTCAACACCTCTGCTGGAGACTAAATACACAAGTCAGATGTGCAGGTGTAGGAGTACTTCCATTATTAAACAGATAACACCCAGCTTTGCCTAACCATAACTTGACACAGTTTTCTTTTTGTTGCCTCTATGTTGTCAGACTGTTTATCTTATGTAAGCCTCCAATTTCTCCAGCAAAATATTGGCAAAACTGAAGAAAATGGCATAGAAACACATGAGGGCCAGCCTGCAATCTGAACTACGACAGACAGCTCCAAGGCTGACCACTCGTTGTGGCTGTGTTTCATTTACCTTGGTCCAGTAAACTATAGATTCCTGCTGGGTCATCCCTGAGCACTTGGTTGGTGCAGAAGGTTTTAACTTCAGGTACACTCAGGCAAATCCTGGGGAAAAAAAAACTGTAGCAATTTGGAGGAAGAAGTTGTGAGGCATCAGAATGTAGTAAATTGCAGCAGAAGGCCACTCGGCCCCTCAAGTCCACTCCAATTTTCAGTTAAGCAGATCTTTTAACTCAATGTCATTTTCTAGTTGTATCCCTACATCACTTGATGTATTTAACATTAGAAATCTATCACTGTATGGAACAGTGTAATACAGGATGACCATGATGTCGTTCTAAACCAATTCCATCTGTCAGCACATGGTCTGTATCCTACTATTTTCTGCCAGTTCACATGACTGTCTAAATGCCCCATAAACATTACCATTGTAAGCTTCTACCACTTCCCCGGCAGCATGTTCCTGGCACCTACCACTCTCTGTGTAAAAAAACCTGTCTTGCATATCTCCTTTAAATTTTCCCTTCTTACGTTAAACCTATGCCCCCGAGTATCTGGCACTTCCACCCTGGGAAAAAGACTCTGACTATCCACCCTCACTATGCAACTCATCATTTTATATACTTCTATCAGATCGTCCCTCAGCCCCTGACTCCCTAGCAAAACAATTTATGCTTGTCTAACCTCTCCTTAATACATTCCAATCCAGGCAACGTCCTGGTAAATCTCTTTTGCACCCTATTTGAAGTCTCCAGTTCCTTCCTATAGTATGGAGACCAGAACTGCTCCCAATCCTCCAAATGTGGCCTAACTAAAAAGCACTGCAACATTGCCTGAAAAGCTTCTTGACTCAATGCTTCAACCCATGAAGGCAGGCATGTCAAAAACCTTCTTTACCACCCTATCCACTTGTGTTGCCACTTTCAGGTAGTTATGTACTTGCACCCCAAGATCTTTCTGTATATCAATGCTCCTAACAGTCCTGCCATTTACTGTATATTTTTCTGTTGCATTTTCTGTTGCAGCACCTAAAATGTTTTTGACATGCTTGGATTAAACTTCATCTGCCATTTCTCAGTTCAATGTTCCAAGTGATCTATATTCTGATTTTTACCATTGTCCACTCCAGACTTGACTGTTCTAGGAAATCCCACATTTTGCAATCTCTGCAAACTTCTGTTCATCCAAATCTCTGATGTTTGTGGCCGATCTTACAGAAGTTCTATCATCCTATGTTACTGTGCTCATTAACCTGAACATGCAGCAATTTAGGAAATTTCGCATATACACACATACGTACATAGGAATGTGGTTGTGATTGAAGGAATATAAACAAATACATCTATACTTTAATAATCAACAAAAATCAATTGTAAAATGCTGGCTTAACTATAGTTGAACTGAGAATTAAATGCTGCTTGCAATCATATTCTTCTTCTTGTGCTTTGAGAAACAGCACACCTTTGGTATTTCATTAACCATCATTGGTTCAAGGACTTCTATCTAGCATTGTTGTCTAGAGGTTCCTCTGACCCACAAGCACAAACATAGGTAAGTATAGTATTAACAAGCACTTCTCATTGATTTCTATCAAGTTCAGGCTCGCAATATTCACAGATTTATTCTTACATATTGCACCATTAGAAAATTACCATTAGCCCAATATAACAGCCATGGACTTTCGAAGGATCGGATACAAGACGATACTTTGGATATTTTGAAAATGTTGTTTCTTAGCACAGCAAGGCTGTCAGAAGTGAAGCAAAGTTAAAAATCACATAACACCAGGTTATAGTCCAACAGGTTTAATTGGAAGCACACTAGCTTTCGAAGCGACGCTCCTTCATCAGGTGGTAGTGGAGAGCTCAATCCTAACTGAGTCTAATCCTAACTGAGCCCTCCACTATCACCTGATGAAGGAGCGACACTCTGAAAGCTAGTGTGCTTCCAATTAAACCTGTTGGACTATAACCTGGTGTTGTGTGATTTTTAACTTTGTACACCCCAGTCCAACATCGGCATCTCCAAAGCAATGATTGAACCAATAGCTTCCTCTCTTTTCCAACTGAGGGAAAAAAAAGGACAATTTAAAACAGACCATTCTCTGATTCCTGATGAGGGGCTTATGCCCAAAACATCAACTCTCCTGCTCCTCGGATGCTGCCTGACCTGCTGTGCTTTTCCAGCCCCATACATTTTGACTCTGATCTCTCAACATCTGCAGTTCTCACTTTCTCCCATTCTCTGATACCTCCAAACAGCTGTTGATAGAGTAGAATTGTAGAATTGACTCGACCAATGGGCAGATTGCCAGCTTAATCCTCTAGCCTGAACAACACTACTGAATTGCTTTACAGAGGGGTAAATTAATATTAAAATATGGAAAAATATACTTTAAATTTCACATTGTTACTTTTACAGAGCTAGTCAACTATGTTTCATCTTACAAAAGAATCCTCTACTTCATTCTGATTTAGGTATTGCACAAGTGCTCTCTGTGCCCTTTTCTTCATTATACATGAGTAATTCAGTTTGAATGTCATATATAAGAAGTAATATCTACTGCATGTTGTACTTCATTTGTTTCCTGATATATCTTGCTAATTTATCAAAGCATATTGCAACACGTACATGCACTTGAATATATTCAATACTGAGCAACATGCTTACTTCAGCATCTCTGTTCACATTGAGCAGGTGGAGGATAAATTAAAGAAGGTTATGAGCCCACTGTCAGGGAAATAGACAATTATATTCAAGTCACTTTGCTTGAATTTTGGGGTTACTATCTTCTGTCCAGACAGCAGCTGAGTGGCACCACTCTCACCTCTGAGTCAGAAAGGTTGTAGGTTCAAGATCCACTGTAGATTTTATGCAAAATCTAGGCTAGTGCCCCAGTGCAGCTTTGATATAGTGCTACCCTGTTGTGGGGTGTTGAATTTTGGATGAAATGTTAAAAAGACCCAGCCTGTTCTGTCTAGTAAACGTAATCAATCCGCACAGCAATATCTTGAAAAAGCATACAGGAGTTCTCTCTCCTATCTAAAACCTATTCTTGAACCAAATGATTATCAAAATAAAATCTGAAAGAACTGCAGATGCTGGAAATCAGATACATATAACAGAAATTTCTGGAAAAGCTCAGCAGGTTTGGCAGCATCTGTGGAGAAAAATCAAAGTTAACATTTCAGATACAATGACCTTTTCTCAGTTCTGAAACATTCACTCTGATTTCTCTCCATAGATGCTGTCAGACCTGCTGAGCTTTTCCAACAAGCTCTGCTTTTGTTTCTAAATGACTATCTGTCTGATTATCCTTTGATGATTGGTGGAGCTTGCTGTGTTCACGTTCTGCCTTATTCCTGACATTCCAACAGTGAATTCACTTGGAACAGTATAACACTTAGAAAGTTGTAGTTTCCATGATCTGAGCAAGATGGGATCAAAGTCTCTGGGGGGTAGATGTCTTCCCGAGCTTGTTGTATTATCTTTTGTTGAATCTGAAAGAATTCACATGCTGACCTCATACCATCAACTTCTTTCCAAGGGAATACGTCTGTCATGAACATGTCAGCAATGTACATCTGCCTCCTTCACTTGTACTCTATTTCCAAATGAAATCTTTGCAAAGTAATATCCTTTGCAGCTGCTTCAAAGCAGATAGAAGCAATTTGACAAAGATACTTCAAAGTTGGTTGTGGTAAGACTCTAAATTGATCTCTCAAGAAGTACTAATTAAAATGTTCACAAACAATGACAATAACCAAGTACTCTTACAATTTGTGTGTGGCATCATTCAGTTTGTATTAATGCTCTGGATGTTTAACAGGTTCTCCTTGCAGTATAAGGCTGTAAGACTCCTTAAGGTATCCTAAGGTTGTAAAAGTTGGTCTATAAATTCAAGTCAGCCTCTTCTTAGGTCTTGTTGCTAAAAATGTATAAGAGAGATCTGCAACTTGAAGTTATTCTCTGCCTGAAGCTTTTAAGATCACTACATTTTTCTCTCTCTGTGCTGCACCTTCTAACCACCAACTGCTGTCAGCTCACTTATTATCCAGTTTTGGATTGCTCTAGCTCAGGTCTGGCAAGAAGTAGTTGGCTAAAAGGTTTCCTCTGGGCTTGTTATATGTGGGTTTGTTCAATTTTTAAATCTGTTAGTCAGGCAACAGCCGCTTCATTACAAAAAGTGAGCCAAGGCATTAATTTCCCTACAATCTCAGAAAGAGAGAAATTAACTAGAATGACAGGTCAGTCAGGAGTTCTATATTGCTATAAACATCCCTAGAGTCTTTAAACAATTGGTTGTATGTAATTTAATAAAATTAAATCCCTTTTCCAGAATTAGAAATGGTTTCATTCAGTTAATATGTGGTTAGCTGTGCAAATACCAAGTGCAGAATAATGCTCATTGCCAAATCACCTGGATCAAGTAATACCTCATATTTTGAGATAAACAGAGAAATTTGAAAATTAAGAAATCTTTAGAGCCTAACTGATAAATAAAGTGACAGAGACATGTACCCACAGCAATAAACCCAACCCCGTTGACCCTGCAAAATCATTTTACTAACATGTTGAGTATGTGCCAAAATTTTGAGAAATGTCCGAGAAACTGGTCAGGAAGCAGCTTGATGTAATCATACTCACTAAATCTTATCTTACAGGCGATGTCCAAGATGCCACCATCACTGTCTCATGTGATGAGGAAAATGGCTTCTGCCCAAAGCCTTTATTTCACCCAAGATGACCTCAGAGTCACATGATTATGGCAAGTCACAACACTCTAGAGTTAACAGTGTACAGAGATCCTCTGATTAGAAAGAAAAAATAAATGATATTTGCATATCATTTGCTGAGATAAAAGCTGTACAAACAGTGATTGATAAAGAAAGTTAGTATGCATAAATAAAAAAAAGCCCTTTGTTTTTTATGGAAAATCTACAATGTGGAAGCAGGCCATTCAGCCCATCTGGTCCACACTGGACCTGCAAAGAGCTTGCCATCCAGACCCACACCCTTACCCTTTCCCTGCAACCCTACATTTCCCATGGCTAACCCACCTAACCTGCACATCTTTAGACTGTGGGAAAAAACCCAGCAGTCATGGGAAAAATGTGCAAACACAATCACTCAAAGCTGGAATTAAACCCGGGTTCCTAGTGCTGTGAGACAGCAGTGCTAACCAATGAGCCCCTGTGCAACTCCATTTTGAAAACAAGGAAATAAGTGATCTACGGGACATCATCTTTGTATCAGTATTTTCAGTAGAAGAAGAGGGCAACAAGCATCTCAAGAAAACTAAAATTGAAATTGGTGCAGTGGACAGAATTTTACCAGCCAAGCAGAGTTAGCTTTGCTGCAGGTGGAGGTGACTCCAAGATCCAACAAATGGCATTAGTTTGGGAACCCAACATGATGATGCCCCTTTCTAGATTTAACCCAGGCGACTTTGCAGCTGACCAGGATGTTTTAATATGAATCCTTATTGATGTGATGGTATATTGATATTGATACAGCATGATGTCTGAGTTTTCAGGAAGATTTGCTGCTCACATTTTCTTTCCTGGTAGAGGCGTATTTAGTCTAGTGTGGTAGAGAAAAAAAAAACACAGCTAGTCCATCCCTTGTTGCCCTTGAGAAAGTGGTGATGTGTTGATTCAAAGCAGTCCATTGGTGTAGTTTTACCTACACTGCTGTTAGGGAGGGAATTCCAAATTTTGACCCTGCCACAGTGATGCAATGCTAATATATGTCCAAGTCTGGATGGTGAGACACTTGGAGGGAAACTTGCAGATGGTGGTGTTCCCCTGTGCTTGCTGCCCTTGTCCCTCTCAATGGAAGTGTCCATACATTTGAAAGTGCTGTCTAATGATTTTTATGAATTTCTGTGCTGCATAGTGGTTAGCACTGCTGCCTCACAACGCCAGGGACCTGGGTTCAATTCCCGCCTCAGGCGACTGACTGTGAGGAGTTTGCACGTTCTCCCCGTGTATGCGTGGGTTTCCTCCGGGTGCTCCGGTTTCCTCCCACAGTCCAAAGATGTGCGGGTCAGGTGAATTGGCCATGCTAAATTGCCCATAGTGTTAGGTAAGGGGTATATGTAGGGGTATGGGTGGGTTGCGCTTCGGCGGGTCGGTGTGGACTTGTTGGGCCGAAGGGTCTGTTTCCACACTGTAAGTAATCAAATCTAATCTAATCTAATCTTGTAGATAGTTCACGTGGGCTGCTGCTCATTTATGGAGGAAGTGAATGTTTGTGAATGTGGTGCCAGCTGGGTGGATTGCTTTGTCCTGGATGGTGTCAAGCTTCTTGAGTGTTGTTGGTGCTGCACCCATCCAGGCAAGTGGGGAATATGCCATCAAACTCCTACCTTGTATCTTGTGGATGATGTGTAGGTTATGAGGAATCAGGAGGTGAATTACTTGCTGCAGGATTCTTAGCCTGTTCTTGTGACCCTTGTACTTATTTATCTAGTCCAATTCAGTTCTGGTCAATGATAATACCAAAGGTGTGGATAACAGAGGATTTAGTGAATGGTTTGTTAGCCCAAATACAGATATTATCAAGTTCTTGTTCCATTTTGATATGGACTGCTTCGGTATCTGTGGAATTGTGAATGATGCTGAATATTGTGCAATCATCAGACAGCATCCCCACTTCTGACCGCCTGCTGGAGAAAACGTCACGATGAAGAAACTGATGATGCAATAAACAACACCTTGTTTAAGATATAATAGCAGTTCTGTACAAGTTACACTGATGTGACAGACATTATCACAGAGACTATGAGGAATATCCATGGGATAGGCCTTAATCAAGATCCTAAAGTGTCCCCCACCATCCCAAATCCATCTGAAATCATTATAGTGACTGGTGCTTTAGGCAGTATTCAATATTAACTCTTTTAGGGCCTTACACTTTTATACAACACAAGGAACCCCTGCAAACCTGTTAGATAATAGTCAAAACGAAAACTCACAGATGCAGTTGTCTCATTAAACACAGAATTCTGGCTTGAACGCACAGGTTCTCTGAGCTGTGAACAGCCCCCAGGGTTGACAAGAAGAGAGCACCTTCTGTGAAACTGACAAATGGCGAAACAGCCCTGTCTGAGTTAAAGGCTGTTGCTCATAGCACTTCATCTGAGAGAATGTTCTTACTGCCTGACAAGTTATTTTCAACTTATTGGACCTTATTCACCTGACTAGCGATCACTCCCGTCAATCTGTACTTCCCCACCTTCTGTCTTCACTGCCGTTTCAGAGCAGTATTCTCAACTAATAATAATGGAGAGGGGCAGAAACAGAAATGGCACCTAGAACCCAGGAACTATACCAGAAACATCACCATCCTCTTCCTCCTCAGATCCATGCTGCTCCACAGGAAAGAAAATGGGCACAGAAATCCAGCTCAATGCAGATCCTTACAGGCAAAAGAATAATTGTTTTCAGTGCTTCAGTGCCTCAGAGGGATGAGATTTCCATGACGGATTAATATAGACATCTGCAGCTCATGGAAAAAGATCTCCTTCCCACTTCAGCTCAATTGCTGTTGGACCCATGACTCCGTTTGTTCCAGATTCAACTATTCCAATGCACTCTGAATGATCTTCCAAGTTCTACTCTTTATAAAGTTACTCCTGAAGAAAATTCCACTCCTCTATTACCCTTGTGCTCATTGACTGACATTACTTTTTGTCAAATGACATCCTGACTTTACGGTTCTCAACTTTACTTTCAAGTTCCATTGTCTCCTCCAACTCCACAAACCTTGATAAGATGTTTTCAAAATCAACCTGTTCAAAGATATCATGATGCACTTCTGGAGCAATTGGGCCTTGAAACCAAGCCTCCTCCACTGAGCCACCAGAGCCTAACACACCTTATATTTAATAATCAACCTCTTTAGAGATGTTGGTGCACAATCCAAGAACATGTGGGGCTTGAAGCCAGGCTTCTTGCCTTAGAGTTAGTGACATTAACACTGCACAACAAGAGCCTCTGTGGGTTATTTTTTAAACAACAATCGACAGTGATATATGGTTGCTCTGAGTGTAATTTTTTTATTTCAATTTTTTTGTTGAATTCAAATGTCACTATCTAGCATGGGGAGATTTGAATGCATGTACTCAGATCATTAGTCTGGGGTCTGGATTATTAGTCCATTAACATTACAAATTTTGCCATTACCTCCCCTGACAAACCTCACACTACTTTTCCTCATCAACCTGTTCAGAGATGTTATAACACACCTCTGGAGCAATGGGACTTGAACCCATGCACCTTGGTCCGGGGTACTCGAAGATTTTATTGTACTGCGAATCCTCTTGCAAGGATGCCTTCCTTGAAGAAGCTCTCTTCCTCCCTCTACAGGTTTCCGCCACCTCCAAACGGACGCCACCACCAAGGATATATTTCCCTCCCCTCCCCTATCAGCGTTCCACAAGGACCACTCCCTTCGTGACTCCCTCGTCAGATCCACACCCCCCACCAACCCAACCTCCACCCCCGGCACCTTCCCCTGATGCCGCAGGAAATGTAAAACTTGCGCCCACACCTCCACACTCACTTCCCTCCAAGGCCCCAAGGGATCATTCCATATCCGCCACAAGTTCACCTGTACCTCCACACACATCATCTATTGCATCCGCTGCACCCGATGTGGCCTCCTCTATATTGGGGAGACAGGCCGCTTACTTGCGGAACGCTTCAGAGAACACCTCTGGGCCGCCCGGACCAACCAACCCAACCACCCCGTGGCTCAACACTTTAACTCTCCCTCCCACTCCACCGAGGACATGCAGGTCCTTGGACTCCTCCACCGGCAGAACATAACAACACGACGGCTGGAGGAGGAGCGCCTCATCTTCCGCCTGGGAACCCTCCAACCACAAGGTATAAATTCAGATTTCTCCAGTTTCCTCATTTCCCCTCCCCCCACCTTGTCTCAGTTGGTTCCCTCAACTCAGCACCGCCCTCCTAACCTGCAATCTCCTTACTGACCTCTCCGCCCCCACCCCACTCCGGCCTATCACCCTCACCTTGACCTCCTTCCACCTATCCCACCTCCATCGCCCCTCCCCCAAGTCCCTCCTCCCTACCTTTTATCTTAGCCTGCTTGGCTACTCTCTCTCATTCCTGATGAAGGGCTTAAGCTCGAAACGTCGAATTCCCTATTCCTGAGATGCTGCCTGGCCTGCTGTGCTTTAACCAGCAACACATTTTCAGCTGTGATCTCCAGCATCTGCAGACCTCATTTTTTACCCGGGGTAAGGACACTACCACTGTTCCACAAGAGGGCCCCTGAAGAACCTCATAGATATGCTCCTCTACAACAAAACATCTGTGCTTACTCAATTTTAATCTCTTCATAATTGCTGATCATGTATTCAATTATCATAGAGTCCCTATGGTGTTAAAACAGGCCATTTGGCCCAACAAGTCCACACTGACCCTCTGAAGAGTATCCCACCGAGACCCATTTCCCCTACCCTTTATTGTACATTTCCCATGACTAATGCACCTAGCCTATACATTCCTGAACAGTACAGGCAATTTAGCATGGACAAATCATCTGACCTGCATATCTTTGGATTGTGGGAAGAAACCTGTGCAGACGCAAGGAGAATGTGCAAACTCCACACAGACAGAAGCCCAAGACTGAAATCAAACCTAGGTCCCTGATGCTGTGAGGCAGCAGTGCTAACCACTGAGCCACCATGTCAACCTTAAGCTCTGGAAACCTCACTAATGGTCTCCACCATTCTCCTTTGCATTCCTCATTTTATATACTCTTTAAAATTTAGCTTTTGACCAAATATTTGGTCATCTGACATAATATCAGCTTGTATGGTTCAGTGTTATACTTAGTTTTACAACAATTCTGTGAAGTACCTTAGGATGTTTCATTACCTTAAAGGTGTTATGTAAGTATAGGTTGCTACTAGTGTTTTTGATGACCATGTTCACTAAGTGAGGATGCTTGCTCCTGGTCATTAAAGAGTCCTTACCCCCAACCAAACAACCCATACCCCTGGTTTCTCTATCTTTCTCTCTCTCTTGAGATCTGCACTCTCTTTTCCTACAAGGGAGAAAGTGGGGAGTTGAAAGTATAAGAAATAGATTGTGTGGAGAGAAAGTAAGGAAAGTATTGGTGGAGAATGACTGTGAAAGATGGGTGTGGGATATTTCAATAAATGGATAAGAATAAATATTGCATATTGACAATGGGATAGAAAATTTTGCAATAGAGCTGAAAGATCTGGTCTCCTGAGCAATGCTGTGCAGATCACAATGAGTGAAAGTACAAAGTGCTTCTTTTACGCAAAGATTTTTTTGTCAAAAAATACCTCTTAAAATCCTCAAGTCTTTGTCCGCAAGTTCAAGGAACCATACTCATGCTGCTGATTTCCTCAGTCACTTCCATCCACACGTTGTTTGGTCAGAAAGACTGCCCTTTTCCTCTCATCCATCACTTCATTTCATTTCAGTCAAACCGGCAGGAGAACATCAGGATAATAGTGACAGAACTGTGGGGGTAGGGTGAAGGGAGAATGATCCACTTTCCCAATTCTCAATCATTCCTGTGGTTGCTGAAGCCTCGAAGTCAACGTGTAGACTGACATTTGAAGGTCTATCAGAAATAATATCTACAGATATCTCGAAATGCTTCCTTTCATTTATCCAGAATTACTCCCTTTGACAGATTTTATAAAACTTCCTGTCCACCCATTCTAATTGGTTCAGAAAACCAGAAGCAAAAAGCTGATTTTGTAGCTGATTTTAAGGTTTTCTTGGATACTAGAACACTCTTCAGGGGTTAATGATCTAACTGTGTTTCTGTGTTTCACTGGAGTGAATACAGAGATAATGAGGAATGCAGAACAAGGGGATATATTCTTAGAAGGTAGAATTTTCATGCAGCATATAACAGAGTTCTGGAGATTTCTCTTCAGAAAGGTTGGGAATGCTAGATCAATTTAAAATCTCACTCCACTGGGTGGAACATCAGCACATGAGGGCAAAATATAAGCCTGTTGCACATTTATATGCACCTCACAAAAGTAAAATCTAAGAATTGCATTGCAATCCTGATGGTCAACCACCTCAGATTGTTACGTTCATTTCAGTTAAGAGTATCCAGAGGTAAGAGTCAATGGTAGGTAAATGGAGCTAAGACCCAACTCAACCATGCTATGGATAGACTTGAGAGATAGAATGACCAACGTCAATGTTGCACCCATATGTAATATATGCACAACCATAAACTTATAATAGAAGTGTATCCTTATCAAGTGACTACATGGCAACCACTCAGCCTCATCCACGAGATAAATAATGACACACTTATGACTTCTGACATGATTCAGTAACTCGACGGAAGATGAATTTTGGAAGATAGTTCATTATTATTGAAATGAAATCTAAAATCTGCCTTGAGCAAGAGGCTTTATAGCAGCTAAGAGAAATATGGCAAAAATATCAATATTCAGGAGATGTTAGAAAGCTGTGTGGTGCCAATAATGATATATCAATCTGAACCTTAGACATCCCCCAAGGGAAAGAAAAGAGACTGGATGCTTTCACCATTATTGACAAGATGAATGACTCCGAAGCATCTCAAACAGAAAAGTCACGGAGAGAACTAATTGTGCTGCAGCTTCTCTTAACAATGATTCACTGCCACAGTGCTTTAACCATGCACTGGGAGGAACATCAGCAAACGAGGGCAAAACATAATCCTGTTGCCCATTTATATACACCTCACAAAAGTAGAATCTAAGAATTGTATAGCAATGCCCGAGTAATTCCTATTGTCAATCAAAACCAGTTTAAGCTCAGTCTGGCAGATAATTTTGGCACAAAGTGAACTATTAAGAAGGTAGTTATAGAAACTGAAGGGAAGCTCTCCTCAGACATTGTTAGCACCTCAGAATTACTCTTGATTGATTTTATAGCCTGCAGGTTTACTGAAGCCATCTATCACCTTAAACAATTGCTGTGCTGATGAATCAGCACAGACTGTTTGAGGATGTTATCGGACTACATTCTTTCAGAGCTGGAGGGAGCCTATATTTTACTGTCCCAGCACATCAGATATTAACATAAACAAGGAATGTGGACCGTAGATAGAGCTCTCTTATGCCCAACTGAAGACAAAACAATGAAGATCATCTGTTCAATATAAACTAATGCCAATGGTTGGTATGAATCTCCACCTGGTTAGTTTCTTCTATGTTAATAGGTTCAACCCTTCTTGTCTATCTTAGCATTGCTTGTGACCCTTCCACTTACCCATAGTGTCTTCATCTAGTCTCCCTGTCTACCAATGCACCTTCAGAACAATTATTTGTTTTAAAAATCATTGTCTTTTATTTATGGTCATTTGAAAGTTAGCTTGTTTTGGGACTGTGTCAGCTCTTTTTCAAGTTTTGGGTGAGCTTTTGCGAACATTTTAGATTGGTGTGATAGGTTGGTTGAATGAAATCAGTCAAGCATTCTATTCTGAATTGAAACCCCCGAATGCTATTCTGGATGTTGGGTGATGATAAGATCACATTCTCTTGAAATTGAGTAGGGGTTAAGACATGATTGAGGTCCAATGAAATAAGAAAACAGCTAATATTTCTGAACCTTTACCATGCCACAGAGAAGAAAGAGAGGTACTAAGTTGAGCAATAGGAAATGAAGGAAGCTAAACTTTATTTATTAACTCAGGTAGAAATTGTCTCCAGCCAAACTGGAACAATTTTAATAGGTGCCATTAAGCTGGAGCTATTAATCTCACTGATATTGATTAGACACATTTACATTATGCAACGACACAAATTCCCAGAGTGTGGTTTCCACTAAACTGTTGCTGAAAACAGTTTTTCAGCAACAGTTTTTTTGCTTTCTCTGGAAGTAGAGAGAAGCCTCTTATCTCTGTCCTAAAAGGGCAATCACTAATTTTGAAACTGTACTCTCTGGTACTGAACTCAATTACCAGAGGAATCATCATCTCCATTTTGCAAGACCAAAAGGTCAGATGGAGTTTAATTTAGACAAATGCAAGATGTTGCAAGTTGGTAAAATAAACAAGGGCAGGACCTATACAATTAATACAGGTAAAACCTATACAATTAATATAGGTAATGTTGTAGAACAGAGAAGCTGAGAGGTTCAGGTCTTTTCTCTAGTGTGGGGGAATTCGAAACTAGGAGGTATATTTTTAAGGTGAGACAAGATTTAAAAAGGACATGAGGGGCAACTTTTTCATGCAGAGAGTGGTTCATATGCGAAATGGACTGCCAGAGGAAGTACTAGATTCAGTTACAGGTACAACATTTAAAAAGACGTTTGAAAAGTATATGAATAGGAAAGTGTTGGAGGGATATGGGCCAAACCAGGCAAGGAGGACCAGATTAGTTTGGGAACAGGATGGGCGTGCACAGGTTGGACCAAAGGCTCTGTTTCCATACTGTGTGACTCTATGATTCTAAGTTCTTGTGCACTTCAATCAAATCAGTCTTCTAAACTCCAATGGAAACATCCCAGTCTGTCAAACAGGTTTAGATAGGGGTTTAGATAGGGTTGACCATGAGAACCTTTTTCCACGTATGGAGTCAGATATTACGAGGGGGCATAGCTTTAAATTAAGGGGTGGTAGGTATAGGACAGATGTTAGGGGTAGTTTCTTTACTCAGCGAGTCGTGAGTTCATGGAATGCCCTGCCAGTAACAGTGGTGGACTCTCCCTCTTTATGGGCATTTAAACGGGCATTGGATAGGTATATGGAGGAAAGTGGGCTAGTGTAGGTTAGGTGGGCTTGGATTGGCGCAACATCGAGGGCCGAAGGGCCTGTACTGCGCTGTATTGTTCTATGTTCTATGTTCTATTTCCTTGCATTCATTCCAGGTCTCAATCTAGTCAACTTCCTTTCAACTGCCTCCAATAGATTTACATCATTGTTTAAATAAGTAAACCGAAACCACACATAGTATTTGAAATGTGATCTTACCAATGTCCTGTATGACAGAAGCATGACATCCTCAATTTTATGTTCAATTCCTCTTGTACTAAATATTGCCATTCAATTATCTTTCTTAATAACTTTCTCAATCTGCACATCCTTTGTGACTTATTAAATTGAATTAGCTTTGTTGTCACCTACTCAAATGAGTACTGTGAACAGTTTATAAGTCTCCTCTTACTGCACTATCTTAGGTATAATCGTATCTAGGTACAATCTTTAGATACAGAATAGAGGAACGAATGAAAAAAAAAGTAACATTACAGCTATATACAGTGTGACCATACGTCAGAAAAAATAAGAAGTAAAGTTAAAAAGACAAACACCACAGTATCTCTCCAAAGGCTGTTGGCAGCAGCAGACCAGAGCAGGAGGCCTCCATGTGGCCCGACCACTGGCTGCCATCATACTCCACATTGGAGATAGGGGAATAACAAGAAAGAGAATAGGTGAAGCAGACGAGTTCTGGCTGGAGCGTCCTACCCCACAGCCATCTTCCCAGATATGACATGCATTAGAATTCTGAGATCTCTCTGCACCTTGGCATCCCACAGTAAGTTTTCATTCTGATTTTTAATTCTTCCAGCCAAAATGAACAATTTCATTTTTTCCCACATTATACTCCATACTGACAGATTCTTGCCCCCACATTCATGCTTTCTGTATCAGTCTGCAGCCTCCTTACACCCTCTTCATAACATACTTTCTTGCCTATCTTTCTGTCACTTCCAAATTTAGCCATCATGCCTTTGATCCACTTGTCAAAGTCACCAATATAAATTCTAAAACGTTGAGGTCCCAGAAAAGATCCCCCGTAAAATCCCACTCGTTCTTGTCAATCAGAAAAAAAGACCCATTTCTGCACACTTGATTTTTCTGTCAGCCAGCTAATCTCTATCCATGCCAAACTGTTTCCCGCCACCTCTTCGCTCCACCCCTACCCACGCCATGTGCTTCGATGTTGTGCAGTAGCTTTTCTACATTGTACGTCATCATGTGCCTTCTGATAATCCAAGTACAGTATGTCAACTGGTTCCCTCTTATCCACAGTGTGTCAAAAACTTCAATAAATTGATTAAATGTGATTTGTAATTCACAAAATCATGCTGACTCTTCCCAATTACCTTGAGTTTTTCTACATGCCCAGCTATAACCTCCTTATTGACCAATTCTAATACATATTATCATCTCAACTGATGGAATTAGTCACGGCAGATCCCAATGACACCTGACTTGATTTATTTTTTATTAATTAGTTAATGTGGTAGTTGTTCAATGAAACAATTCCTATGAGGCTGCAGGTACTCTTCAACAATAGAACATAAATTTTTTACACAGAAAAAGTAATAAACAAATTATATAAATATATAACAGTTTGAAAGACGATGCAACACAGCAAAAAGTCTCATATTTCCTGATACAATCCATTACAGAGACTCATATCTGAAGAAATTATCCCCCAATATTAAATTGTTACATTCAATGTAATAATTCTCCCCATTTCTGTCCTGTGAACTGTGAAGTCTTCTTACATGAATACTGTCAAAATCGACAACTTGGACTTTCACAGTTTCTAATCACCTGCAGGCTTCTAACCAGACATTCCTTATTTGAATGCTGCACAAGATAAACTTTCACTCAGACATAACTGTCCTATACTCCTTTCTAGGGGAGAAACTGTATATGCTGTGACCCCAGTCATGTCTTCTCTGAATGACCCTAAAACTTTCAATCTCTGGCTTTTCTAAGCTAAAATCACATCTTGATTAGCATGACTCCCAAACAAGCTATGACCTCCAATATTTATTCCACCTTCATAAACCACACTAGCACGTGTCTGATCTCATATACATAATAGATTTGATAAGTGTTCTGGAAGAAATGTCTGATGCAGTTATTTTAAGAAAAATATTTCCAACAATGTAATCATCCAAATATGCCACTATTTTAAATACCAAACTCTAAAAATGATACCAATGTTTAAATCAGACACTTATCATCACACACAATCCCCATGACAGACATCATGCTACCTGGCTATAGTTTCCTGTTTTCTGCCTCCCTCTGTTCTTGAATAGAGAGATTATTTTTGTTACTTACCAGTCTAATAGGAAGTTTCCAGAATTTCGAAAACTAATAGCAATGCACCTATAATCTCATTAGCTTTCTCTTCTGAGATCCTGAGATAATGTCAGGATCAGTGAACTTGCTTCATATCACCCATAATTTCTTATAAGACTCCAACATTCCACGGTCTTTTTCTATTGATGTACATCACAAACTGCTTCACAGTGACACAAAATTGATACTGCAACAGTGAGATAAGGAAAAACCCTTTTCCAACTGCAAATGAATAGGATCAACAAAGCATTTCCTGAGACAGTGGTGGAGGTAGTTTCAATTAAGGCCTTCAGAAGGTAGTTGAATTACTTTATGTTCTGTAGGATACAGAAAGGTGTGAGCCTTTCTTTACCTGTTTTGTATTTAATAATGATAATAAGCTACATGGATCAAACAGAGAACTCATGCTTCTGTGATCAGGTATGAAAGTAGCATATATTGTAACATTATTCTAATTTTTAAGATGCAGATTGTTTTTTCTCGAGTGTCGAATTGCCCTGGCTATGCACCATCTCAAACATTGCCAGCCTGGTTTGATGTAGCCAGTCAGGTCAGTTTGGTATCAATAGTTTTGGGGAATATGTAGCAGTGTCGCAAAAACATTAGCGTCCTGATCTCTACAAAGGTAAGGGCCATTATCTTCTTTCCACTACTTCACACTTAGTCTAGCTCTGCCATTTCACTGATCTTCCATGAAGTCTTATGGTTTACCACACTCCATATTGCTTCTCTCATTAGCTGTCATCCACCCCATTCCCCCAAACTGCTAACTCTTCCTGCATTTTTTCCTCTTCACTTGCTCAGAACACCTCACTAACTTTTCTGACTGAGGTCAGATCAGCCCCTAACTAACAATTCGGTTGGACTAAGATCCCTGAGTGGCACCTTGCTTCGAAGCGTGAGATAGATGCCTGTCCCACGCAGCAGCATTTCAATATAAGGTGTCAGGAGGTTCCAAAGTTTGAAATTCTGAGCAATATCATATTAGTCTGAGATGTGCCATGATGATGTGGCAAGGCTAGTGTTTTGCCAGTGTCAACCTTCTTGGACAGAACATGCAGGTGGTCACTGCCCATGGAGATACTGGGAAATCCTGCCCAAGATAAATGCTTGCAGATGGCATTAGCAAGGACAGTGCTCTGACTTTCAAGTCAGAAAATGGAAGGCCCAGGATTTGCATGTCCTTGGCAGAGGTGCCACTCGTTAGATTCTACCATTCTCCAATAAGTGTGCATTCACTTCAAAGATGTTTGACATTCATCCCTACACTTCAAAAGATCATTTAGCCTCTTGCAGTAATGCAACCATGTCCTTGAGATGACCTGATGCCTGGTGACTTCCTCTGCCATCTCCAGTCAGGTTTGTTTAGTCTGGGTGTCAGCCCTCATCATCCTGAGGCACAGAACATCACACTGCTCGCTTATAACCTTAAGGAGGACTTACAATCATCATCCAATCAGAGGCTACTTAATCTTCAGGGGTCACTGTTGTGCCTGGCAGCAGCTGTACAAAGACTGGGTCACGTCTCTATAGGTGTTTCACGTAGGCAACTCCTCAGCAACAAGGGTGTCACATGACAGAGCTAATACATCAGCCACCTGTATTAAACTGGTGCAGGGGATCTGCTTCAGCAACAAAAAAAACTTTGAAGTCTCAATTCTGTCTTTCCTCAAGCTAGAGTTATATATCATTCTTAAAATTACGTTTAATTTACGTTTTATATTCTGTGTGTTAAAAATGGGAACAAGTTATTGATTTAATTTTTAGTGTTGCTTTTGTAAGCATGCTGCTGAAGAATCTAGAGGCTGAGTACTTTTATAATGAGGTTTTACAACTGTGGAAGTGAAGAGATTGGGGTCATAATTTAGAGCTTTAAAAGCAGGAAGAAAATAATGTGCTGTTTTGTGGTGACAGGTTTCCAGGCACACCCTCAAATGCAGAAATATCCAGAGGGGAGGCAGTTGAAGGGTCTTTGTGTGCATGCCTGCATGCGTGTCAGTTGGTAGAGGCAGGAACATGACAGTCTACAGTAACAAATTCTGCAAGACTGCTTAAAACTGAGTTTCGGGAACTCATTTTGTTAATCTGAAGTTAAAATCATATGAAGTGTAGTTTTCAGTTTGTTTTGGTTGCTCGGGGAGAGATGCCAGCTGGAAAATAAAGAATGCACTGAATGAGCAGTAATTCATTGGAAGGAAATGGCTTGCTGTTGGGCCAGAATGATCAAAAAGCCTCAGTGTGGAGATAGTTTTTTTTTTGCTGGTGTTTGTTGCTTGTAAGAATAATGCCAGGATAGCTATGTGACCAGTGCTGCTCCACAAGGATCAGTGTTGGGATCTCTGTTGTTTGTAATATATATGAATGATTTGAATGAAAATATAGGTTATTTGATTGGTAAGTTTGCAGACAACACAAACTTTGATGAGGTTATGGATAGTGAGATAGGTTATCAAAGGATACAGCAGGATAAAGATCAGTTGGTAAGTTGGATAGATGAGTTCAATCCAGACAAGTGTGAGGTGATGCACATTGGGAAGTCAAATGGAAGAAATAAGTATACGATTAATGACAGGACCCTTACGAGCATTGATATACAATGCTCCTTGAAAGTGTGAACACAAGTGGATAAAGAAGGGGTACAGCATGCTTGCCTTCATCGATTGGGAAGTTATGTTGCAACTGTATAAGAGTTTAAGTTCAGCCAAATTTGGAGAATTGTGTGCAGTTCTGGTCTCTACACTCTAGAAAGGATATGGAGGCTTTGGATAGGGTGCAAAAGATGTTTGAGGAGAAAGTGAGGTCTGCAGATGCTGGAGATCAGAGCTGAAAATGTGTTGCTGGAAAAGCGCAGCAGGTCAGGCAGCATCCAAGGAACAGGAAATTCGACGTTTCGGGCATAAGCCCTTCATCATGATTCCTGATGAAGGGCTTATGCCCGAAACGTCGAATTCCCTGTTCCTTGGATGCTGCCTCACCTGCTGCGCTTTTCCAGCAACACATTTTCAACTGCAAAAGATGTTTACCAGAATGTAGCCTGGATTGGAGTGTATGAACTATAACAAGAGGATGGACAAACTTGAATTGTTTTCATTCGAACATCGGAGGTAGAGGGGCGACCTGATAGATGTAAATAAAATTATGAATGGCATGGACAGAGTGGAAAGTCATTGTCTTATCACAAGGGCGGGTATGTTAAATAATTAGGGCATAAGTTTAAAGAAGATTTGAGAGGTAGGTTTCTAATGCAGAGAGTGGTAAGTGACTCTATGACTGGAATACGCTGATAAAGAGATGATAGAAGCAGATACTATAGAAATAGTTAAGAAACATTTAGAGAGCAACTTGAGCAGGCAGGGAATAGAGGGTACAGACCATGTACAGATATGATTTGTTTAGAAATATAGCTTTTGTCAGTGCTGTCTTGGTGGGCTGAAGGACCTGTTCCTATACTGTACTATTGTGTGTTCTATGATAGAAGGAATAATGTGAGTTCAAGCCTTTTTAGGTGTTCATAATGAAATCTATCCAACATTTATTGATTAGTTTAATACAGATTGATTTTCTTGTTTAACAGAAGTTTTATTTTTCATATAAAAGATACACTTGTGGATTTCAGTAAATGTGATCACTCACTGACCTTCATGGTTTAAAAGCTATAACCAGGTTAATGTCAATCAAGCCAAGTGTCACTCTGACATGTCCAATATGAACACCACCTGGGATCATCACATTAAGCATATTTAAACAATCTGATCTCCCTTCAGGTCTCCCACCATCCAGTGCCTCTGACCCTTTGACTGCCAGAGCTAATTTCCAGCTCACAACCCGACCGATATCCAACATGAAATCTCACGGTCTGATTCTCCAAGGAACCCACCAGCAGCATATTAATTTATTGGTAGTACCAGTAGTCAGCTGGCAATTGCCAATTGCCATTGATGACACCTTGAGATTGGCAAGGGCAGATTTGAGCAGGCTGTGCACTTCCCTCTATGCCATCCTTACCCTTGTAATAAAAAGACTACAAGTAGAATTCAGGATTCCTTCAGCAAGGTATAAAATAGAAACTTAGATGATTTCAAGCAATATTCTGTATATTCTTATACCCTGATAAACACATACAATATGTTGAACAGCATTCTTCTGTGTGAAATATCCTTCATAATATTATCAGGAGAAAGTACAGCAAGTGAATTCATGTTGTTTTCCATTGGCAATATTTATCATTCCTACTAATGCTGTCACCAGACCCACAACATTAACTCTGATTTCTCTTCACTGATGCTGCCAGACCTGCTGAGTTTTTCCACCAAATTCTGTTTTTGCTTCTGCTCAGTTTAACCTATTAGTTTCTGTAGGATCAAGTTCAAGTAATAATTCAATAATATATAACCTTGGTTAGCACTGCTGCTTCACAGCGGGACCAGGTTCGATTCCAGCCTCAGGTAACTCTCAGTTGGAGTTTGCATGGGTTTCTACCAGGTGCTCTGGTTTCCTCCCACAGTCGAAAGATATGCAGATGTGGTGGATTGGCTGTGCTGAAATTGCTCCACAGTTTCTAGGAATGTGCAAGTTAGGAGGGTTAGCCATGGTAAATGTGGGGTTACAGGGATAGAGTTGGTGGAGTGGGTCCGGATAGGATGCTCTTAGGTGGGGAGGTGCAGACTCGATGGGTCAAATGGCCTCTTTTTACATTATGATTATGCATGATATTATCTGTTTATCACCCTTAACTGGGTTTGCCTTAGCCATTTCTTCGAACACGATCTGCTAAAATCTTTGGAAGTTGATTTACTTCACTCTAATCAAAAGACCCAGTCATATCCATCTTTTTGGTTTGGTAAATATAGATGTAATTATGATGTAAATATAGATGTAATTAGATGGTCTGTGCCTGACATCTTCATTAATTATACATCCCTGAATTTTATGTTCAATATGCATCCCAACAATTGACCCAAAAGTGTTTGTTTTAGTAGCGCTGTAATGCTTTTACCACACTGTTAATATTCCAAACAGAAAATTAGTTTGGGTCTGGAATATCTTCAAAAATTGTAAATTCATCTCGTCTTCATCTTCAACTTCAATGACATCTGAAATGCCCTCAGGCTTTTCCAAATCACATAATTATTCCTGTCGCTATATTTACATTGTTTGTTGTTTTTTCCGAGGTAATTAAAGTTTAGAACTGCCTGTAGCTCTTTTTTTTTCTCCATGTTGAAATGTACTCATGACCAGATGTTTTTGCCCCAATTTTAACGTTTTTCTTTTTAATTCCCCTGCATCCAGAGGTTATCTGAAACCAACCTCTGGGAAAAAATGAGAGTATGATATATATTGCTGCACCTATCTTGGGGAATGGGTAACACAGTCCACCAGGTTATCACCCAAATGGTAAAGGTGAAAATTATTCCACATCAAATTTTCATTAGTATGTTCAACAAAAAAATGCCTCAGGAAAACATGTTTCCTTTATCGCACTGAATCCCAAAGAATGAAGACAGGATGTTGCACTCCACTCCCACCCAACACCTTGAGGTACTTGGGAAACAACTATCATCACTGACTGGTGGCAGAAAATAACTTGTTTAATATTTAATGGCCAATGTTTTTATTTCTGGCATTTAGATGTTTGAATGACATTAAATATTTTTACTGGGCATTACCCAGGCAAGATACTAGCATTTCAGATATTCTAGATCAAATGGCTCCTATCAATGTGCAAAAATACAAATTGAAAAAAAAGCTTCAATTTTACATTTTTAACCATACTATAACTGGACTGAGACTCATCCATGCCAAACAGCATTGCTTGAAATGAATCCCTTATTCACTGAGCGGTTCATTGAGAGGTTCAGTACACATCTTAGTACTGCAGCCAGAAAGATTTGAGAGACTAATTGTATTCATGATGTTGATATTGTGCCAGCATTCGTATAAATAGTCTTACATAGGTATGTGCACTTCTTCTTCAAATCATAGAGGTAGCAGGCAGTCCAGCTGCCGAAGGATCCTCAAATAACTATTTTCACTTGTGGAAAACAATACTGCAGCTGTCAATATTTAACTTGACAGTGAAAATCTTCTGACTTCAAGCACCCAACATGAATCCTGTCCTGTCATGAGCACGTATTGAAAGTCAGATTCAAGAAACAGAGGGTGCTGCATAAATGGAATGAGCTGCAAGAGGAAGTGGTGGAGGTCCTTCCTTAAATTACAGCATTTAAAAGGCATCTGAATAAAAGGCATATGAATAGGAAGGGTTTGGAGGGATATTGACTAGCAAATGGGACTAGATTGATTTCAGATATCTTGTCAGTATGATGGATTTAGACCGAAGGGTCTGTTTCCAAACATCTCTATGGCTCAGTGACTCTAATTCAGAAATCTTGATGTTTAGGAGGAGATTACCCTATTAGAATTTTTAGAATTTCATTTGAACAACCAGAAGCCAACAAAATTGACAGTCTAATCATGGCTGGGAAGGAATACCAGGTCACAACCTTTCTGAGCATAATAACAGAAGACATGCTAAATCAAAGTTCCTTCCAATTGCATAGATTTCTCAACTGGCAGAATAAACTAAAACGGAGTACTGGTGTTTTTTCAGCGTAACAAGTTCTTGTATTTTCATGTATTTTGAGCAGTAACTCTTCATTTACTTCCCCTTTTGACACTTTGCAATCTCCTTTTCCTAACTGACAGATGCTCTGCCACACCATGCATCCTTCACTTGTAATGCAACCATGGGCCACTGTCAGAATCTCACTGCTGCTGCCACAATGGCTTGAACCCACCTTCAACATCCAAAACCAAAGCCTTGCTGTCTACTCCCTGTCCCTTCACCTTGGACAGTTACAAAGAAATATCCCAATGCTGGTGTCGTCATCCCTATAGCGGCAGAGTGCAACTTCAATCCTATTCCACCTCTGCGCAATTTTGAAAGCCCAGTCAGGAGTCTTAACTTCCTTTGGAAGCAGGGGATTCTGGTGCAAACAACACCAGAACATCAAGAGCCAGAACACAGTGATCAAGAGGGAGATAAAAGAGCAGCAGCTGTGCAGACAGTTATAACTGAATAAGACCTGCAGAGAACATAAAAGATTTGACAGCAGTAAGACTCAGGACAGGGTGACATCAATAGGCATGTGCATGGATCCAGAGTCCATTGACCTTATTCAAAGAAAAATCTTCGGACAATGTCAAAAGTAAGTGGTTGGTGATTGAGGGTTTTTCCTTATCCCTTTCTTGTCTCTAAGTTGACAAACTAAAAAGAAGTCAATGGGTGACTGTAATTGAAAGTGCATGGGTAAGAGTACAAGAACGGAGAAGGTAGAGGTGATAATTTATTTGCCAGTAGCTAAATCTAGTATGAGGGAAATATAAAGATTGCAATAGTTTATCAGTTAAACTGTTTTATATAACGACAAATAATGATTGATTAATGATATCTAAATTTGCATAAAGAGATAACCTTATGTCAGAAGAATAAAACATGGAGTCAGTTTTGGTGAAGAAAAGGAAGGAAGTCATTGGTAGAAGTAATCTATAGCTTCTCGAACACTATCTGCAGTGTGGGACTGGATATTAATTAAGAAATAATGTGGGCTTTTAGGAAAAGTTTTGCAGTATTTAAAGAAAATATTGGTCTTCATGTATATATGATGAAGCAACTTGGTAAAGTGACTCTGCCAGGTGAGTTCATAAAGGGAAATCAGAAATGTTTCTTAAAACAGTAGGTTATAGAACCGACTAGGGAGTAGGCAATATTACATCTAGTAATGTGTGATGTGTCAGAATTAATTAAAGAGCTCATTGTAAAGGATCCTACAGGTAGGATAGAATGCCACATTCAGTTTGAGAGTGAGAAATCTAAGTTTAAGACTGGTATCTTAAACTTAAATAAAGTCAATTAGCAGGGAAAGAAACCCCCAGGTCCTGATAAACTGCATGCCAAAGTACTTAAGGAGATGACCCTAGAAATTGTGACTGAATTGTTAGTAACCTTTCCAGATTCTATAGAATCTGCAATAGTTTCGATGGATTGGAAGGTAGTTAATGACCTTCTTGTTTTCTATGGATTGGAGGATACTTAATGACCTCACTGTTTAAATAAGGAGAGAGAGAGATAGCAGGGAATTATAAACTGGTTAGCCTGATATTGGTAGTGGGGATAATTCTAAAATCATAGATCATAGAATCCCTACAGTGTCGAAACACACTCTTCAGCCCAACAAGTCCACATGGGCCCTTTGAAGAGTAACCCACCCAGTCCCATTCCCTTACCCTATTACTCTACATTTACCCTTGACTAATGCACCTAACCTACACACCCCTGAACACTATGTGCAATTTAGCATGGCTAATTCACCTAACCTGGACATTTTTGGACTGTGGGAGGAAACCGGAGCACCTGGAGGAAACCCACACAGACAGGGGAAAACGTGCAAACTCCACACAGTCACCCAAGGCTGGAATCAAACACAGGTCCCTAGCACTGTGAGGCAGCAGTGCTAACCACTGAGCCACTGTGCTACCCAATGGCTGGGGAAAACTTTAGAAATTAGTAAAGAATAGTTTTGAAATGGAGGATAAAATGTGAAAATGAGCGAAAACAAACAGAACATGTAAAAACAGAGAGTAAATGGTTCTACAAGTATATAAAAAGGAAAAGAATAGATAAAATAAGTGTGTGTCACTTTCAAGGTTAAGATTACCAAATTACTGGGAAAAGGGAAATGACAGAGACATTGAACAAAAATTTTGTATTTGTCTTCACAATAGAAGATACAAGAAGTCCCTTGTATGATAGAAATTTAAGACATAAAAGGAAGGAAAAGTTTTAAAACTGTCAAAGTCACTGGAGAAAAAATATTTGGCAAACAAATTGAACAAAAGTCTAATTAAATCACTGAATATGCATCTAGCAAAGTACATGATGTGGCTGCAGAAATAATTAATATATTGGTTGTAACATTTCAAAGTTAACTGGACTCTGAAAGGTTCCAATGGATTCAAAAACTCTAAATGTAATCGCTATTTAAGAAAAGGAGAGAGCAGGAAACAATATATGTTAACCTAACATTGGTCATTCAGAAAATGCTGGAAACCACGATTAAAGTAATGGTAGCAAGACATTTAGAAAATCATAACACAGTCTGAGTTAACAGGATTTTGCAAAAGGAAAATGATGGTTGAAAAGTGTTTTAGAAGGTAGAATCCCTACAGTGTGGAAACAGATCTTTCAACCCAGCAAGTCCACACCGACCCTCTGAAGAGTAACCCACCCAGACTTATTCCCTTATTTATCTACATTTCCCCTAACTAATTCGCCTAACCTTACAAGCAACTTAGCATGGCCAATCCACCTAACCTGCACAGCTTTGGATTGTGAGAGGAAACGGAAGCACCCAGAGGAAACCCATGCAGACACGGGGAGAATGTGCAAACTCCACAAAGATAGTTTCCTGAGGCTAGAATTGAACCCGGGTCCCTGGCGCTCAGTGCTAACCCCTGAGATCATTCTCAGCTTGGTAAACTGTAATTTGTTGAGTCATATAGGAATCAGTGCTGAGGCCTAAACTATTTGATATCTACTTTAATGTTTATGGATGAAGAGACTGACTGCTTTGCAGCTAACCTTTTAAATGAGATATAAATAAGAAGGAAAGCAGATTGTGAGGAGGATACAAAGAGTCTGCAAAGGGTGAGTGCATCAATGGTTGATCGATTATAACGTGATTGAAAGGAGTCTCCTTTTCAAGTCCTCATCTTGTCTGAGGTGTGGTGACCCTCAAGTTAAACCACCACCAGCAATCACTCTCTGATGAGAGAGCAGTCCTATGGTGCGATGGCAACTTTACCTTCTGCTTGCTCATTGAATTAATTGCTAAGATGATCGATTTGTATTCAAGGAAAGGATGAGCAGGTTGTCACTATACTCATTGCAGTTTAGAAGAATGGGAAATTATCTTTTTTCAAGCATGTATGACTCAGCAGGTTTTGACAGGGTGGGTGCTGAGAGATCAGTCATTTTTTTTTCTTAGGAGATCATTACTTTTGGAAATCTCCTCCTCAAAGCAGCAGAGATTGGAGCATTAAATATATCTGAGACTGAATTTGGTCATTTTTTGATTGACATTAAGGGTTATGGCAGGTAGGGAGGCAGTAAAGTGAAGTTAAAGCCATGACCCAAGAAGCCATGCTCATACTGAATGGAGGAGGAAGCTTCAGGGACCAAATGATTTATACCTGTTTCTATTATTTATGATGTCATGTTCTTATTGTTGAGAAGAAAACATGAAAATAGCTCTCCTGAATGACCTATCAGTGTCTCCTTGCCTCCAGACATGTATTGCAAATTTTCAAAGTGTAATTCAGAGCTAGGAAAAAACTCAACTCCAATTAACATCTGTTAAACTCTCTGAAGAGTTTGAACAAGCTGGGTAGTGTCAGAAGGTGATTTCCAAATTATAGTTCAGCAAACCCAAAATAGTTTGATCTACTTATGTCTACAGCTGTCAGACAATAGATAGACATTCCTGATGAAAGGCGTATGCCTGAAATGTTGATTCCCCTGCTGCTTGGATGCTGTCTGACCTGCTGTGCTTTTCCAGCACCACACTCTCAACTCTGATCTCCAGCATCTGCAGTCCTCACTTTCTCCTAGATAATAAGTAGCCATCAGGTTATGGTAATGGTGAAGACATATTTTTGACATAAAGACTTATTGTCAGGTATAATACTTTATCGTTGGCCCATTTAGCAACAGTTTGACACTTGAAGCAATTGAACCTCCAATAACCTACATCCTTTACTTTACAAAGTGTGACAAGCCCAATCATGGCTGCTGTCTGCCTTTAAGGATTGAAAGCAGCAGTCAGTTCCCATCTTCTGGATGTACTCAGCCTCACTATTTGGTTGCTGAGCTCATTCTAAATGATTTGCATGAGAAGGTAGCATCACATTTGTAACACAGACATTGTATAGGGTTGGAACCAGGAAATCATCTTGTCTTTGAGCTCTTGACATCAATTTGAAAATCAAACTCCTTTCTCATCCCACGTTTGCCCTGTTTCCAGGCCTCACCTTATCCTCCAGCCATGCTACTAACACAAACTTGCTATTATTGCCTTATACAAGTAGTCCCTCACATTTCACTTTAGCTTGTGGTTCCCTTATACACAACCCTAACTCAGTCCACCATCCAACAACTTCACATGCATTTGCTTTTGTTCATCTGATTAGTTTGGCAAACTTTACAATGAATAATTTCATCAAAAGAGTGTAAAATCCAATTTTCCATTGGGGAGACAAATTATCTTTGCTACTCATTAGATCTCCAGTCAAAACTTTCAACATAAGTGCAATGATATGGAAGTTGCTAAAAAAGTACATTATGGATGGTATATCATTGTTTATTTGATATACATCAATCTATAAATACCATATCCATATAGAACTGGTTATGTATTGAGATTATATAAGAATGATAATGTGAGAGTCATCACATAGAGTGATGATAAACAGATTCTAAAAGTGAGGGATTTTGCTGAGAATGGGAATTCAGTGCAGATGGTGATGTGGGTGTCATTGGCTAGGCCAGCAGTTACTTCCAATCCTGAATTCCCTGTGGAAGGTGGTGGTGAGTTTCCTTCTTGAACAGCTCTTGTCTCATGTGTAGGTATATCCAGCGTTGTTGGGAAGAGAGTTCCAGCATTTCGACCTAGTAACTGTGATGGAATGGTGATATATTCCCAAGTTAGAATGGTGTGTGCCATGTAGCAGGTGGTGTTTCATAGTCACCCTTGTCTTTTCAGTTGATAGCGGTGACAGCTTTGGAAGGTGCTGTTGAAAGATTCTTGGCAATTGCTGCAGTGCATCATGTAAATAATACACGCATCTGCCACTTTGTGTCACTCGTGAGGGGAGTAAATGTTGAAGGGGTGTCAATAAGTGAAATGTTTTATCTTGGGATAGTGTCAAGTATAATGAGTGTTGCTGGAGTTGTTTCCACCCATGCAAGTCCTCATTTACAATCCCTACAGTGTGGAACCAGTTATTCAGCCCATCAAGTCAGCATTACCCACCCAGACCCTCCCCCTTGGCCTATCCCTATAACCCTACATTTCCCATGACTCATCCACCTAGTCTACACATCTCTGGACACCAACAACAATTTAGCATGACCAATTCACCTATCCTGCACACCTTTGAACTGTGGGAGGAAACCAGAGCACCCAGAAAAAACCCACGCAGTAACAGGGAAAAGTGCAAGCTCACCACAGACAGTTGCCTAAGGCTGGAGTGGAACCCAGGACCCTGGCACTGTGAGGCACCAGTACTAACCATTCAGCCTTGGAGACAGTGGCGAAGCACTGGAGTGCACATCACAGAATTTCTAGCCTCTGAACTGTCCCTTTTAATCACAATACTTTCATTCCCAAATTAGTTTAGTTTCTGGTCAATAGTGAAACCAGGAAGTTGAAAGTGATGGATTTGGTTATAGTAATGTCAATGGGCAATGGTTAAATTCTCTTTTGATGGAGATAGCTATTGCCAAGCAGTTGTGTGGCATGCAATTTGTTTACCACTTCTCAATCCAAGCCTGGAAGTTGTCTAGGTCTTGCTACAATTGGGCAATGACTACGTCATTATCTGAGGAGTTGTGAACATTATGCAAACTCCAACGAACATAGCTATGAAGCAGCTGAAAGTGGTTGGGCCTAGGACGCGCCTGCAGAAAAATGCTTGGCAGAGATGATTGACTTCCAATAAATATAATTATTTTCCATTTGGTATGAGTTCACCCACTGGCTTGTGTTCCCCTCTTTCCTGTTGACTCCAGTTTTTCTAGGGCTACTTGATGCCACACTTGATTAAATACAATCTTTATGTCATGGGCAATCACTCTCAACTCACCTCTGTGCTCAACTTTTTTTTCCATGTTTGAAGTACAACTGTAATGAGGTTAGGAGCTAAATGGCCCTGACAGAACAGAAACTGAATGTCTATGAGTAGGTTCTTCCTTTGATAGCATTGCTGATGGGTCCTTTCATCACTTTGCTATTAATGGAGAGTAGAAAATGTGTTGCTGAAAAAGCGCAGCAGGTCAGGCAGCATCCAGGGAACAGGAAATTCGACGTTGCGGGCATAACTGGAGAGTAGACTGATAGAGCAGTAATAGACTTTACCCTCCTACCCATTCATTCAACCACACAACCATTAACTCATATTCATTTACTAACATAGAAATACTTCACTTTAAACTTACAATATAGCAGTTAATGCTGTATAAGTGAACTTATCCCATCTTCCCCAACGCAGGTTTACTCTGACAGAACTGCCCAAGGGATGCTACATTTTGCGTTTCTGTGCAACTTGGGTTTGGAAGACACTGGCAGAAATATAGTCCACGGTATTATCAGTCAAAGCAACACTCCAACAAACATTGCCACTGTGATTGAAATCCAGCCTTAACTTGACTCTTTTCATGTTTGAGCAAAACAGTAACTGTTCAAAAGCAGAAGGCTATATTTTACACAAGGTTAAATAAGATGGAAGTGCATGCAGTGTACTGAATCTGGGTGTTTGTGTGCACTAGAATCCTAAACTAGATTAGATTAGATTCCCTACAGTATGGAAACAGGCCTTTCAGCCCAACAAATCCACATTGACTGTCCGAAGAATAACCCACCCAGACCCATTCCCCTACATTTACCCCTGACTAATGCACCTGACACTATGGACAATTTAGCATGGCCAATTCACCTAACCTCAGTGCTACAGCGGGCGCACAGAGAGGGGAGCCGGAAGGTAAGCGGAGACCAGTTTAAATAAACGTTTTTCTTTTCACAGTCTGCTTTTTTTTTCAAATAGGAGCGGGAACCCGGAAGTCGTCAACAGAGGCTTCTGGGAAGGTAAGAGGTTTGATTGGAGAAGGAACCCAAGACACTACACGCGTAGTGTCTCCCACCCTCCCTCCTCCTCTAACCTTCAAAAAAGGACTCAGTCAGCTGAACAGGTAAGCTACTTAGTGTTCTTGTTTTGGAGACTAAGTGTAGAGTTATGGCAGCGCAGGCAGTGGAATGTTCCTCCTGCAGGATGTTTGAGGTAGGGGTGACCACTGATGCTCCTGCCGACTTCATCTGCAGGAAGTACAGCCAGCTCCAGCTCCTCACAGACTGCGTTAGGGAACTGGAGCTGGAGTTGGATGAACTGAGGATTATTCAAGAGGCTACGAGGGTGATAGATAGAAGCTAC
Organism: Hemiscyllium ocellatum; assembly: GCF_020745735.1. Lineage (NCBI taxonomy): Eukaryota > Metazoa > Chordata > Chondrichthyes > Orectolobiformes > Hemiscylliidae > Hemiscyllium > Hemiscyllium ocellatum. Next base: position 52,851,051 of record NC_083405.1, read on the forward strand.
AGGGACATAGTTATGCCAGAGAACAGAGATAGCTGGGTAACAGTTAGAGGTGGGAAGGGGAGGAAGCAGGCAGTGCGGGGATCCCCTGTGGTTATTCCTCTCAACAATAAGTATACCGCTTTGGATACTGTTGGGGGGGAACAGACTAGCAGGGGTAAGCTGCAGTGACTGGGTCTCTGGCACGAGGTCTGGCACTGAGGCCCTGATGGGAAAGGGGGAGAGGAGGAGAGCGATGGTTATAGGAGGCTTTATAGTTAGAAGGACAGATAGGCGGTTCTGTGGGCATGGGTGAGATTCTCGGATGGTTTGTTGCCTCCCGCGTGCCAGGATCCGAGACGTCTCGGACCGTGTCTTCAGAATCCTTCAGGGAGAGGGTGTGCAGCCAGAAGTCATGGTGCACATTGGCACCAACGACATAGGTAGGAAGAGGGGTGGAGAGGTCATTCAGGAGCTCAGGGAGTTAGGCTGGAAGCTAAAAGCTAGGACGGACAGAGTTGTCATCTCTGGGTTGTTGCCGGTGCCATGTGACAGTGAGGCAAGGAACAGGGAGAGAGTGCAGTTGAACACATGGCTGCAAGATGGTGTAGGAGGGAGGGCTTCAGGTATTTGGACAATTGGACTGCATTCTGGGGAAGGTGGGACCTGTACAAACAGGACGGGTTGCACCTGAACCAGGAGGGCGCCAATATCCTGGAGGGTAGGTTTGCTAGCACTCTTCGGGGGGGTTTAAACTAATTTGGCAGGGGGATGGGATCCGGACTTGTAGTCCAGCAAGTAGGTTAGCTGGATTTCAGGATGTCCAAGAATGTAGGGAGGCTGTGGAGAAGGTAGCACTGATGGGGAATACTTGCGGACACAGAGATGGGTTCAAGTGTGTATACTTAAACTCAAGGAGTATCAGAAATAAGGTGGGTGAACTTAAGGCGTGGATCGGTACTTGGGACAATGATGTTGTGGCCATCCGGATAGAAGAGGGACAGGAATGGTTGTTGTAGGTTCCTGGTTACAGATGTTTCAATAAGTTTGGAAGGGGGGGTAAAAAAGGAAGAGGATGGCGTTGCTAATTAGAAATAGTATAACGGCTGCAGAAAGGCAGTTCGAGGGGGATCTGCCTTTGGATGTAGTATGGGCTGAAGTCAGAAATAGGAAAGGAGCAGTCACCTTGTTGGGTGTTTACTATAGGCCCCCCAGTAGCAGCAGAGATGTGGAGAAACAGATTGGGAAACAGATTTTGGAAAGGTGCAGAAGCCACAGGGTAGTAGTCATGGGTGATTTCAACTTCCCAAGTATTGACTGGAAGCTCTTTCGATCAAGTAGATAGGACGTGGCGGTGTTAGTGCAGTGTGTCCAGGAAGTGTTTCTAATTCAGTATATAGATTGTCCGACCAGAGGGGAGGCCATATTGGATTTAGTACTTAGTAACGAACCAGGACAAATGATGGGCTTGTTAGTGGGTGAGCATTTTGGTGATGGTGATCACAATTCTGTGACTTTCACCTTGGTTATGGAGAGAGATAGGTGCGTGCAACAGGGTAGGTGTTACAATTGTGGGAAGGTAAATACGATGCTGCAAGACAGGATCTGAGGAGCATAAATTGGAAGTACAGGCTGTCAAGGAAGGATGTCGTTGAAATGTGTAACGTTTTCAAGGAACAGATACAACGTGTCCTTGATATGTATGTACCTGTCAGGCAGGAAAGAGATGGTCGTGCGAGGGAACCTTAGTTGACGAGGGAAGTTGAATGTCTTGTAAGGAGGAAGAAGGAGGCTTACATAAGGTTGAGGAAACAAGGTTCAGACAGAACCTTGGAGGGATACAGGATAGCCAGGAGGGAGCTGAAGAAAGGGATTAGGAGAGCTAAGAGAGGGCATGAAAAATCTTTGGCGGGTAGGACCAAGGATAACCCCAAGGCATTTTATGCGTATGTGAGAAACATGAGAATGACGAGAACGAGGGTAGGTCCGATCAAGGACAGTAGTGGGAGACTGTGTATTGAATCGGAAGAGATAGGAGAGGTCTTGAATGAGTACTTTTCTTCAGTATTTACAAATGAGAGGGACCGTATTGTTGAAGAGGAGAGTATGAAACGGACTGGTAAGCTAGAGGAGATACTTGTTAGGAAGGAAGATGTGTTGGGCATTTTGAAAAACTTGAGGATAGACAAGTCCCCCGGGCCTGACGGGATGTATCCTAGGAATATGTGGGAAGCAAGAGAGGAAATTGCAGAGCTGTTGGCAATGATCTTTTCGTCTTCACTGTCAATGGGGGTGGTGCCAGGAGACTGGAGAGTGGAGAATGTTGTGCCCCTGTTCAAAAAAGGGAATAGGGATAACCCCGGGAATTACAGGCCAGTTAGTCTTACTTCGGTGGTAGACAAAGTAATGGAAAGGGTACTGAGGGATAGGATTTATGAGTATCTGGAAAGACACTGCTTGATTAGGGACACCAGCATGGATTTGTGAGGGGTAGGTCTTGCCTTACAAGTCTTATTGAATTCTTTGAGGAGGTGACCAAGCATGCGGATGAGGGTAGAGCAGTGGATGTAGTGTACATGGATTTTAGTAAGGCATTTGATAAGGTTCCCCATGGTAGGCTTATGCGGAAAGTCAGGAGGCATGGGATAGTGGGAAGTTTGGCCAGATGGATAGAGAAATGGCTAACCAGTCGAAGTCAGAGAGTGGTGATAGATGGTAAATATTCAGCCTGGAGCCCAGTTACAAGTGGAGTTCCACAGGGATCAGTTCTGGGTCCTCTGCTGTTTGTAATTTTTATTAATGACTTGGAAGAGGGAGTCAAAGGGTGGGTCAGTAAATTTGCAGGCGATATGAAGATTGGTGGAGTTATGGATAGTGAGGAGGGCTGTTGTCGGCCGCAAAGGGACTTAGATATGATGCAGAGCTGGGCTGAGGAGTGGCAGGTGGAGTTCAACCCTGTCAAGTGTGAGGTTGTCCATTTTGGAAGAACAAATAAGAATGCGGAATACAGGGTTAACGGTAGGGTTCTTCGTAAGGTGGAAGAGCAGAGGGATCTTGGGGTCTATGTTCATAGCTCTTTGAAAGTTGCCACTCAGGTGGATAGAGCTTGTGTATAGGCCTATGGTGTATTAGCGTTCATTAGCAGAGGGATTGAATTCAAGAGTCGTGAGGTGATGTTGCAGATGTAAAGGACCTTGGTAAGGCCACATTTGGAGTACTGTGTGCAGTCTGGTCGCCTCATTTGGAAGCTTTGGAGAGGGTGCAGAGGAGATTTACGAGGATGTTGCCTGGAATGGAGAATTGGTCGTACGAGGATAGGTTGAGAGTGCTAGGCCTTTTCTCATTGGGACGGTGAAGAATGAGGGGTGACTTGATAGAGGTTTATAAGGTGATCAGGGGAATAGATAGAGTAGACAGTCAGAAACTTTTTCCCCGGGTACAACAGGGTGTTATAAGGGGACATAAATTTAAGGTGAAGGGTGAAAGGTATAGGGGGGATGTCAGGGGTAGGTTCTTTACCCAGACAGTGGTGGGGGAATGGAATGCGCTGCCTGTGGGAATGGCAGAGTCAGAATCATTGGTGACCTTTAAGCGGCAATTGGATAGGTACATGGATAGGTGCTTAAGCTAGGACAAATGTTCGGCACAACATCGTGGGCTGAAGGGCCTGTTCTGTGCTGTATTGTCCTATGTTCTATGTTCTACCCTGCACACCTTTGGATTGTGGAAGGAAACTGAAGCACCCGGAGGAAACCTGCAGACACGGAGAGAACATGCAAACTCCACACAGACAGCGGGAATTGAACCCAGGTCCCTGGCAACGTGAGGTAGCAGTGCTAACCACTGAACCACCGTGCCACCCCAACAAACACATATAATCAAAACATTTTAGGTTTAAAGTGGTGCAGTTTAATGGTCATGGACAGGGGAGCATGTCTATATTGGGAAGTTAAAGTGACCCAGGGCACTAAAGAAGGAGTCTCAATGCTTGCCCTTATCCAGCAAACACAAGACCTTGCTGCCTGTGTGAATGAGGGAAAAGTCTGCAGTGCACAGTGAAGTATGCTACTGTTTCTAAGTGCAAAGGATGTGCAGCCTCCCCAGTGTTAGGTTTCAGGACATTTCAGTGAGAAAATAATTCAGGGTGTGAGGGTCAGAATCCAATATTTCTTCTGTTGGGAAAAGCTTGACATAAACTAATCTAGTTCCACTGTCCTGGCAAATTGAATAATCTGAACAGGAAGAAAAGGCTGGAATTTAAAAAGGTTTTGAGGAGGATTCAAGTGAGGGAAAATGCGTAAACCAATTGAGAAAATCCAAAGTCATAGAGCAATGTAGCAATTTAATTAAAGATGAACACCATTTGGCAGGAAGAAACAAAGAGTTAACATCAACAATATCTCAGTGGTTAAAGTCAAATGTGGAAAAATGCTAATAATTTAAAATCATAAAGGTGATTTATCTAAATATATCAAGCATCAGTAACAGCCGTAGATAAATTAAAAGCACAAATGGAGATAAATGGTTGTGATCTAATAGCCATCATTGAAATGAGGTGATACAGTGATCAAGGTTAGAAACTGAATATTGAAGGATGCTTGTAATTTTTAAAAAGACAGAGAAACAGAAAAGAGTTTGGGAGTTGGGTTTTGGGAGTCAGTCAAATGATTGCAAATGATGATGTAATGACATCAATGAGGAAGGATTTCTTGGAAGAGTATGAAATAAAACCATTATATGTGGAAATCAACAATAAAAAGGGGACAGAAATGTTTATAGACTCTCTAATGGCAGCTATACTGTTGGACAAAGTATTAATTAAGTAAAACAGAAAATTCTTTCAATGTTAATGCAATATTTGTTAGGAATTTAATTTTTCCAGAGACAGGACAAACGAAATTGACAAAAACAGATTTGAGGATGTATTCGTGGAATATTATTCTAATTAATTTCCTCAAGCAGTACATTTTAGAACCAGCCATGAAAGAAATTGTTTTAGCTCTTAACTTCTGCAATGAAGCAGAATTAATTAGAAATCTTATTGCAAGGTAGCTTCTGGGAAAGAGTGACCATAACATCATAGGATTTCAAGTGTAATTTCGCTGATATATATGTGAGCCTGAAACTGTAGTATCAATCTTAAGCAAGTGAACTTCATGAGAAGGATGAACCAGTTGGCTAAGGCAGATTGGAAAATTAGTTTAGATGGCATAATGTTGGATGGGCAATGGTGAAGATTGCAAAAATATTTCAAATGAAAAAGAGAAGATTCAATGAAGGTATTCAAAATCAAGAAGGATACAGCCAGAACAAATAGTGAAAAGCTGTTCTCATTGGTGGAAATGTCAAGAGCCAGAGAACAGCCTATTATAGTGATTTGTAAAAGAAAAATGCAATGACAACTTCCAATAAACACTTTTCATACAATGAATCATTAGGATCTACAATGAAAGGTCTAAGAATGTGATCAAGGCAGAGTTCATAATTCTCAAAAGGAAAGTGGATATGTATCTGAAGACAAAATATGTATAGAGTTACTAGCTGAAGGCAGAGGAGTGGGACTGGAGAATTTATCTTGCAGAGAGCTAGCACAGACACAATGGGTCAAATGGCCTGCTTCTGTGCTGCAACCATTCCATGAATCTGTGATCTTATCATTGTTTGTTCCTTTCAGAAAGCTAACTCCACAACAAGAGTGATTTATTCATGGTTAACAAAGGAAAGTCAAATCTAATATAAGATTCAAACAGAAAGCTTATGATGTTGCCAAGAAGAGTTATAAAGCTGTGGAATGGGAATGATTCATTTACCAGCAAAAAATGATTTGAAAATGATAAAGGAAACAATAATAGATCATCAGAGTAACCCGGCAAAATATCTAACAAAAAAAGATTGTAAGGAAGTTATGTTAAAACAAATGAAAAATGAACATGGTTCCCATGGAAGTTGAAGAAAAATAAATTATAATAGGGAACACAAAAGTGGCAAAAGCTAAGCAAATATATTGGGCAGAATCTAGCGGGGTGGAGATTGGTGGTTTAGGGAGAGAGTTGTTTACGAGCCCGTCAAGATTGCTAACTGGGAAAGATTGTGTGCAAATGCTGCACAAATTCCTTGAAATTGTCGAATTTATGAATGTTTATGAACACATGTCATCTAGTGTCAATCTGTCAAGGAATATTAACAATGTCAAGACTGAGTAGAAGTCTCAAAATGTGGGTGTTATCATTGATCAGAGGTTGAGCTGGGCCAGCAAGTAAACATTGGTTACATATTTAAGTCAAAGGCTTGGAATTCTATGGCAACAAATTCACCTCCTAACCCTTCAAAGCCAATGGATCATTAAAAGGCACAAGTCAAGAGTATGATAAAATATTCTCCATTTCCCTAGAATAATGCTGCTCCAAGCGCACTAAAGAGTTTAGACACCATCCAAGAGAAGTAGCTTGCTTGATTGACACCCCAGCTAACACTTTCAATATTTGCTACCTTCACCACTGACACACAGTGCAGCAATGTTGGTTATCTACGAGAATGTGTGCAACAACTCACCAAGACTCCTCAGTAACACCTTCCAAATCTGTGACCTCTCCCACCTAGAAAAACAATGGCAACCAATGCACAGAAACACCACCTGCGGGTTCCCTCCAAGCCACACTCCGTGTCCTGACTTAGAAATGTATTGTTGTTCCTTCCTTGCCACTGAATCAAAAGCCTAGAACTCCATCCTTAACAGCACCACAGTTGTTCCAAAACCGCATGGACTGCAGCAATTCACAAAGGCATCTCATCAACGGTTTGACAAGACAATTCATGATGGTCACAAATGCTGACCTAGCCAATGAATTTCATATCCTGTGAATGAAAAAGAATTATGAATTCTACCCAATATGAAAGGTCTATTTCAGTAAGAGACAGTTTGTGAATGTCATTGATTAATACGGACTATGGGTTACCACTTTTTAAAACTGGGGTTTCTCCTGACCCTTCGCCTTGAGCCAGCAATGAATTGTAGACTTTGTGCCTGTGTTTATAACAGAGGACATGAAAACCATACAGGAAGTAATGGAGAGCAGGAATTATTTGAGAGTGAAGAACTTAAAAGTGATTTTTATGTTAAATGATTGGATATGGGTAAGGTTAGAATTTACTGTTTATTCCTTACCTGTGAGAAGATGTTGATGTGCCTCATAAATAAAGCACTTGGGCAACATCCTAGTGCCTATTTTGCAACTGCTGCTATAAGCAAGGGTTGAGGCAGATGCGCGCAGGCTTCTGACTGAGCTAGAGGAGACTGCCGATGGCCATGAAGGACATTCAAGACCTTGGTGAGTCTGACTTCATTCTGAAACATCTCAGCAGGGTGCCATGCTCCTTGATGCCACTCCATTCCCGAGCAGAGGCACCTCAGCAATCCCAGAGATCTTTCATTCTCCTTTGAGAATTGAGATCTATGGCCTTGCATGGCAGCAAGATTGGACATGAGCTGTTCCCTCTGCGTTGCAATATGGAACCCAAGACAAAGGCCAGTAGATACTCCATCACTGATTTGGCTGAAGGTGCTCTCTTGGAGGTGGCCAATATTTTAAAATATTTCTTCAAAACATTATGGGCCAAAGCAGGCCCAGTCAGTAAACCGGCAGTTATGTAACCTCAGCTGCCCCATTGGGAGAGTTGGATGGTGCCAAGGTAGACCAGGGACTATGAGGGCACCGTAACATGGAGGTATTTTCTGAAGCAAAAATTCAAAAGGCAATATCAGAGAGCTCAAGGCATGAGGCCCCTTGGAGAGATATTACTCTGATAGAGACATTGGGTCATGACACTTCTAAGTGCATTCTTTCCTGCTGTGGTCCTGTCATTCAGGCTCAGTAAGCCCCATTATATCACGAGATGCCACTACCGTGAAACAGACAAGGGGCAAACAATGCTGCAAGATGGCTCACCATTGGAGTAACTAAGTTATCTGTCTCTGTCCGAATGTAGCTTGTCACTGTTTTCCAAGCCTCCCGTCCCCATGCTTTCCATTACACGTGAAGAAAATTCAACTCTTGATAAATGACAAGTGTGAAATTGCTATGATTGCTATTCCCAGTTTGTGAGTTCGAAATTGATAGCATGAACTTGGTTCATCGAAATGTTTGAAAGTTGCGAAGTTGAATTACAAACATTACTCGTGGCAACTGCTTAAGCACAGAGGATGAGTTAACTTTTAAAAAGGATTCCCCTGTTAAAAACTAACATAGGAGAAAGTGAGGACTGCAGATACTGGGGATCAGAGTTAGAAGGTGTTATAGAGTATCTTTTTTGACAGATTTATATTGTTTAATCTCACACAGTTTGCATATTTATAAGATATGTAAACTCTTTCTAATCAAAGTATAAATTTCCTTTACATTTTTGCAACTGAAGGCCCAAGTAAATAAACAACAAACATAATTGTTTAAACATTTAAATTCTATTCCCAAAGGGTTCAGCTCAAACATCAGTTTGAGTTCACATAAGAACATTAGAGCCTTCCAACAGCAATAGCGTTAGGACTGCATCTTTGCCACATATCTGGCTGGGCTTTGGGATCAAAGGTTGGGTATGTTCCTGAGCCACTTGATCCAATGGTAAAGACTGACTTGTGAAGCCAATATCTCATCCAACAATGCGGCAGCTCACAAAACAAGCTGCTCACTTCTTTTAATCATCTATTGAGAATTAAGATTCACAAATGGCAACTTATATAAGTGGCCGGTTTTAAGATATCTCCAGTTTTTGGCCAGTTGACTTTGAGTTGTTGTTCCTGGATAATTCTTCTGCGTACGCTTACAGGGCATCATTACATAATCCTGGGAGGGTGGTGATTCATATATCGTCAAAATGCACCGGATGCAGGCAGCAGTGCAACTTCATGCTGCTTGCAGGATGATTGGGGCTTGAGGTGAACATTAACCATGAGGGCAAGTGAATCCGTTTCCCAGCTGGGTGTGTGCAAGACTAGCCAGTGCTAGTTGAAGGCAGCCATCCCATCCTCTTTTAAAAGGGAGGTGGACTCTCGTTGCTGCAAGTGCTGGAACTCATTGTGGAAGTGAGTGTGAACAGGAAGAACACTGAATGATGTTATAAAACAACAGCCTATGGGTGTTGGAGACCTGAAACAAAAATAGACATTGCTGGGGAAACTCAGCAGGCCTGACACCACCTGTGGGAAGAATGCAGAGTTAATGTTTTGAGTGCCAGTGAACAATGTGGCGGGGGGGGGGGGTTGCTTGCCCATTCTCTGATGCTGTACTGGATGCCTTCGTGAAGGATAGGGCCTCTGGACAGACTCGATGAGGGCAGTGGGACCAGATAGTCATGGCAGTCAATGTAAGATGCCAAAGCCTAAAAGCTCTGCATGAACTGGCATAAACTATTGAACGAGCTCACTCAAGTGGTCAAGGTCAGAGAACATATCTTCAAACTGCCAACTGCAACACAAGTCTCAGCAACTGCAACTGTCCACAGGGGTTTTTATTAATTCATTTTTAAATGCTTGATTTTATTCCCTATCAATAGCATCCACAGTACTTTGTTTTTATCTGTTTTGTATGGTTGCTCTTTGTAATTTAACCCTTGGAATCTTTCTGTCATTTTGCTTGACTTCCTCTAAGGCGAGTATACATCCTTCCTAAACTGTGACACCCTGAACTTCTCACTGTATTCCAATTGCTGTCTAACAAGGATCTTGTATAGCTTCAGCATAACCTTAACCTTCCAGTCTTCTAATCCACCAGAGATAATGACCAGCAATCTACTTACATTCTTAATTATGTTCTGTCCCTTCCAATGACATTTTAAAAATCAGTGTCATGGACCATGAAAACTCATTGGTCCTTCAGTTTCCGTGATATTTCAAGTGAACAAATCAAAGAAACTTCATATAACCAAAACAAAAATCAAAATATGAATGGAAGCTTGTCAATTGTAAATGAAAATATTCTTTCACAGACTGACAATGCGCTCCCACCCCTATGGTGCCCACAATGCCTGTAGCACACCACTGGATATTACGTGCTCTCCAGCCAGAGACATTCAGGCTGAGACACAACCACAGACGAGAGGCAGATTGCTGAGTGCATTAGCTCCCTGAGCAGCCTGCTGCCTGGTACTGTTAATGGCACCTTGACAAAGCCCAGCAGCAAACCTACAAGAATTTCTCTGATCTGTTGCCTTTCTCTGCACTAAGTGCCCAAAGACCGGGAGCTTGAATGCAAAAAAAATTAAGTAAAGTCTCTTTAAGAAACAAAAGAGGATTCTAATCTAAAACAGATACATAGACAGGATTCACAGACACCTGAAGACTGCAAAAAGTACAGGTGGCCTTAAGTTTGTAAACTTACATAACTCATGATTGCATGGTACTGCTGCCTGCAACACTATCCATAGTTTCTGGCTTCATGCAATTTCGATGGCACTTTTCACGCCATCTTCGGTCCAAAGTGGATGATCTCCTATTTGCCTCGATTGAAATCTGTTTGTGGCAGTTTTCACTGTCAACTTAATCTATTCATGTAATTTCCTGCTTCCATCTACAGTCCTTCCACTTACCTATCTTAGTGCATCAGTAATCTTGCATATGTCACTCTCTATGCATGTAAGTCACTCACAAAGTCTGTGAACAATTGAAGCCCTAACACATAGGCGATACATTACTAGCCACATCTTGCCAGTTGGAATCACATCCCATTATTCCTACTCCCTATCTCTTCCTTGGCAGCCATCCTACTGGGAACGTTACATTGGAAATGTTTCACTTGTAATATTGTTGATTATTAGATCATGGGTTTCTCAAACTTAATCCTGTCCGCATCATACTCTTCACTCAGGATCACAGGTGGCAATCAAGAGCAGCAAATTACATTGATTTTTTTCACCTACCTCTTGATGACTTTGGGAATGTGTCACAATACTATTTTTCAAGATGTATTATGAACAATTTTAATGCAGTCATAGGGGCAAATCTAACAATATAGTTTCTGTTTTGTTCCCACATCTGCAGTCTTCCCTATTTTGAAGCCTTGGTAGGCCATCTTTAAAAAATAATTCAAAGCTTTGGGAGGGGAGGTTTAAACTTGGACTAGTAAGATAATAAAATAAAATGTGATGCTTGTCACAGGCATCAGTCAATTAAATCATTGACCTTACAGCGAGGTCAAGTAGAAAGCAATGTGAGACTTGCAGCAACCTGAAGAAGGTATGGACAGACTTTGGCTCCAGTCATACTGTATAAAACAACAAATGTGAGTTAAAAATGGCCTCATCATAAAATCCTGAAATTTATGTAATGCTAGTGAATTTTGGATAAAGAAAGCTCAAAAAGTTGCCAAGAAAGAAAAGAGCCCCATGAAGGTCAACACTGAAGACACATAATCCATAGTGAATAATACCAGTGCTATAATTTAATTAGGATCCCATCTGTCACTTTTTGTTTGATGAGCACTAAATGTCCAATTATCATTTAATATCTACTCTAATCAGTTCTGGCAAATTTCTCAGGCACAGGAAAGCTGACATTAATTGATGTAAACAAGAATGCAGGTGTCGCTGATTGGAGGAGCTGTTTCCACTCTTCGGAGCTCAAATGATCAAAATCCAACTTGAAAAAGGAAATAACTCACAAAGCACAACTCCTTAAAGTAACTCATTCATCTAATCAAGCACAATGACAAAGTGTCACATGCAAATTTTGTTTGAAATCTCTTTAACCCAAAAAACATGCAAAGTGCTCAGTGACAAATCCAGCTTAAACAACTTTCCTATGTATGGGTTTATTTATGTTTACCAGACATATTGATATTCAGCGTGGAAACTTTGTGCTGCAATTCCATGTTAATTTTGCAAAGATGGTACTGAAATAACTCCACAGATACCGGTATACCGTCACCAAGTCCTCCCTTTACTTACAGTTGCACGGTACTCGACACTGGTCCACTTTCCTCAGAACCAGGTCTCAAAGTGAACAGATCTGGTCTCCCTGTTATAGGAAGGATATTATTAAGCTGGTTGAAAATGTGTTGCTGGTTAAAGCACAGCAGGTCAGGCAGCATCCAAGGAATAGGAAATTCGACGTTTCGGGCATAAACCCTTCATCAGGAATGATGAAGGGCTTATGCCCGAAACGTCGAATTTCCTATTCCTTGGATGCTGCCTGACCTGCTGTGCTTTAACCAGCAACACATTTTCAACTGTGATCTCCAGCATCTGCAGACCTCATTTTTTACCCTATTATTAAGCTGGAAAGAGTTTAGAAGAGATTTACCAGGATGTTTCTGGGAATGGAGGGTTTGACAGCTGGACATGCTGGGACTTCAGGCTGGACATGCTGGGACATTTTTTCACTGGAGTGTACAAGGTTGACAGGAGACCTTATACAGGTTTATAAAGTCATGAAAGGTATAAATAAGATGAATGGCAGGTATCATTTCCCTAGGGTGGAGCATTTCAAAACTAGGGGGCATATTTTTATGATGAGAGGAGAAGGATTTATAGAGGTCTTGAGCGGCAATTGTTTTACACAGAGAGTGGTTCATGTGTGGAATGAACTTCCAGAGGAGGTGATGGATGGGGGTACAGTTACAATGTTTAAAAGATTTTTAGATAAATACATGAATAATAAATGTTTGGAGGGATATGAGCCAAGTGCAGGCAGGTGGGACTAGTTTAGTTTGGGATAATGATCAGCATGAACTGGTTGGACCGAAGGGTCTGTTTCCATGCCGTGGAACTCCATAATTCTCACACTCCTGTTTTTATCTGTCAGCCAAGTGGACCTCTGATTGGACCAGATTATCAGGCCCAATCTCTAAGAGGTCCACTTGGCTGACCTCATTAAATTTAGGTTACATTTAGTTTTTATTGTCACATGTACTCAAGTGCAGAAGTACAGGAATACAGTAAAAAGTGTATCATGTCACCACACATGGCACCATCTTAGGTACCAAGGTACTTAAGTACAAAAGAAATGTATGTACAAAGTAGTAAGAGAAACAGGAATTAAAAATTTAACCATTACTTCATAGACTAAGTAGAAAAATAAAGAGTTGGGTGCACAGTGGCTAAGTGATTAGCGCCAGGGACCTGGGTTCGATTCTAGCCTCAGGCGACTATCTGTGTGGAGTTTGCACATTCTCCTCATGTCTGTGTGGGTTTTCTCCGGGTGCTCCAGTTTCCTCCCACAGTCCAAAGGTGTGCAGGTCAGGTGAATTGGCCATGCTAAATTGCCCATTGTGTTAGGTGCATTAGTCAGAGGGAAATGTGTCTGGGTGGGTTACTCCTCAGAGGGTCAGTGTGGACTTGTTGGGCCAAAAGGCCTGTTTCCACATCATAGGGAATCTAAACTAAAAATACAGTAATAGCTAACGTTAAAGTTTTCTGCAGTTTAAACGCAGAAAACAAAGCAATAAGTGACAATCACTACAGGTTTTTTTTATGTTGGGTCCTTTAAAGTTGAGGGCTGCAATGATCAAAAAAATGTTTTAAAATCGGTATTTTAAAAGGATTGCTGCATTTTTTGAAAATGTATGATATTTATGGCAAACATTGTCTTTGTATAGCTGTTTGAATAAGCAGGGAATTGACGTGTTGCAGAGGCAAGGAATTCAGTGTACAAATACAGTCAGGTGACAACAAGAAATCACTTGGTCTATGGACTAGTGACCATTTACTGATGACAAGTGCCTTTTGCTCGCCACAACTGCGTGGTTGGCTGATAGGTAACTAAACAGCTTGAAGCTGAGAAAAACCTACAGAGAAGAGTTTTGACTACCCCCAGCTCAAGCACTTTGTAGTCAAAACTCATTTTAAACCTGAAGTAATCCAATTAATCTTACCTTCAGAAGTTGTTGTAAGCTGTGACTTTTAATTGATAAATCAGAGACACTTTACTAGTGAAGGAAGCAGCCACTCTATGCATCTTGCAAACCAGTTGAAACATTTGCAAAGAGATGCCTGGAAGAAACCTTTAGATCTGCCAAGATCCAACTCAAAAGAACCTGAGAGCAAAGAACACTGAACTCTTTTCCCATTATTCACCTCCACACATTTCTTTTCATGTTGTCTACCTGTCTGACTATGCATAGTGATTTATAACTGTTTACCTGTAGCTGAAATCTGTGCTTTCTTTCAAGTAGAGTCTGAAAACCAGATAAATTGGGGGATTGTGTCCATGTTTTAAAATGGTTAATTTTTGTCAAGCCTTCACAGTTTGATTTCCATCATACTAGCGCAGTGAGCCATAACAATTGATGACATACATGTTTCAGTGTTCATATTGGGGAAACACATTCAAAGAGCTGGTGCAGACAAGATGGATGAATGGTCTTCTTCTGCACTGATATAGTTATTTGATTCTGAGTTGTGAGCATAGAAAGGCAGGCCAGAAATTAGTCTATATTCTAGGCCCAGTTCAATGATTTTTCAAAGTTTATAATGAATGTTTTCTCCAAGCCTATGACCTCCAAAAGTCAGAAGGACAAGACAGCAGATACACAGGAATACCCACCAGTGGGAAGTTTCCTTCTAGGCCACACAGAGAATAATGGAAATACTACAGTGTGGATTTAGTCCATTCAGTCCACATAACCCTCCATATAGCTTCCCACCCCAGCACACCCCCTCTATCACATACCTGTAACTCCACATTCCCATGGCCAATCTACCTAACCTGCTTCTCTTTGGACTGTGGGAGGAAACCGGACCACCCGCAGGAAACCCACACAGATATGGGGAAATTGTCCAAACTCCAGACAGCTGCCCGAGGCTGGAATCAAACCTGCGTCTCTGCTGGTGTGGGGTAGCAGTGTTAACCACTGAGCCATAATGCTGCCCCATCCTGATTAGGAAGTAAATCCTGATTCCTTCAATGTCACTGGGTCCTTCCACAGTAACATTGTGGAATTATCCACACATCAAGGAGACAGTAAGTTAGTGGAAATGGTTTTAGGCTAGCAACCAAGAAGCATAGGCTCATCCTCTGTGGATATGAGGTAAAAACGAGGACTGCAGATGCTGGAAACCAGAGTCTAGGTTAGAGTGGTGCTGGAAAAGCACAGCAGATCAGGCAACATCCGGGGAGCAGGAAAATCGACATTTCGGGCAAAAGCCCTTCATCAGGAATACAGGCAGAATGCATGCAGAGTGGAGAGATAAATGAGAGGGGGTGGGGATATGGAGAAAGTAGCATAGAGTACAATAGGTGAATAGGGGTGGGGATGGCAGTGATAGGTCAAAGAGGAGGGTGGAGTGGATAGGTGGAAAGGAAGATAGGCAGGGAGGACAGGTCATGAGGGCACTGCTGAGCTGGAAGATTGGAGTTGGGGTGAGGTGGGGGAAGGGGAAATGAGGAAAATGGTGAAATCCACATTGATGCCATGGGGTTGAAGTGTTCCAAGGCAGAAGATGAGGTGTTCTTCCTCCAGGCGTCGGGTGGTGAGGGAGCAGTGGTGGAGGAGGCCCAGAATCTGCATGTCCTTGGCAGAGTGAGAAGAGGATTTGAAATGTTGGGCCACACGGCAGTGGGGTTGATTGGTTTGGGTGTCCCGGAGATGTTCCCTGAAGCGCTTTGCTAGGAGGTGTCCAGTCTTCCCAATGTAGAGGAGACCACATCGGAAGCAATGGATACAAGAAATGACATTGGTGGATGTGCAGGTAAAACTTTGATGGATGTGGAAGGCTCCTATGGAGCCTTGGATAGAGGTGAGGGAGGAGGTGTGGGCGCAGGTTTTGCAATTCCTGCAGTGGCAGGGGAGGGTGCTGGGAGGGGAGGGTGATTTGTTGGTGGGGGGGGCGGGGGGGCATGGACCTGACCAGGTAGTCACAGAGGGAACGGTCTTTGCGGAAAATGGAAATGGGTGGGGAGGGAAATATATCCCTGGTGGTGGGGTCCATTTGGAGGTGGCAGAAATGTCGTCAGGTGATGTGGTTTATGGGAAGGTTGGTAGGGTGGAAGGTGAGCACGGGGGGGTGGGTGGTTCTGTCCTTGTTACGTTTGGAGGGGTGGAGTTTGAGGGCGGAGGGGTGGGATGTGGACGAGATGCACGGAAAGGCATTTTTAACCACATGGGAAGGGAAATTGCGGTCTCTAAAGAAGGAGGCCAACTGATGTATTCTGTGATGGAACTGGTCCTCCTGGGAGCAGATATGGTGGAGGCGGAGGAATTGGGAATACGAGATGGCATTTTTGCAGGAGTCAGGGTGGGAAGAGGTGTAATCCAGGTAGCTGTGGGAGACGGTGGGTTTGTAAAAAATGTCAGTGGCAAGTCGGTCATTATTAATGGAGATGGGGAGGTCCAGGAAGGAAGGGAGGTGTCAGAGATGGTCCAGGTAAATTTAAAGGCGGGGTGGAATGTGTTGGTGAAGTTGAAGAATTGCTCAATGTCCTCACGGGAGCATGAAGTGGTGCCAATGCAGTCATCAATATAGTGGAGGAAGAAGTGGGGAGTGGTGCTGGTGTAACTACGGAAGATGGATATTCTACGTAGCCAACAAAGAGACAGGCATAGCTGGGGCCCATGCGAGTTCCTATGGCTACCCCTTTTGTCTGAGGAAGTGGGAGGATTTGAAGGATAAATTGTTAAACATGAGGACCAGTTCAGCCAAATGAATGAGAGTGTCGGTGGAAGGGTACTGTTGGGGACGTTGGGAGAGGAAGAAATGGAGGGCTTGGAGGCCCTGGTCATGGCAGATTGAGGTGTAGAGGGATTGGATATCCATGGTAAAGATGAGGCATTGGGGGCCAGGAAAACGGAAGTCTTGGAGGAGGTGGACGGCCAAGGTGGCCAGACTTGTGGATCAACACAACAGACAGTGGGATCTGTGGGCGGGGGGCGTGTCAGCAGAATGCAGGTGAGTGGCATTGGTGGGGGCAGAAGTGGTGTCAACCACAGCAGTGAGTGGTGGGGGGGGGGGGGGGCAGAAGTCACTAAACGTGTGACATCAGTGATGATGCAAGGGGTGGAAGTGATGTCATGTGTGGTGCATGAGGAATTGTGAGGGGCGGAAGTGGCCATAGAAACGGCCGTGATGGGGGGCGGAAGTGACAACATCCATCACCGTGGGGATGGTAGCTGCAGCAGCCTCATGGCTTTTCCAGCACCACTCTAATCTAGACTCTGTGGATATGATTCTAATCCTACCAAAGCAGCTGTTGAAGTTTGAAGTCAGTTAATAAATCTGGAATTAAAAGTTTTCCTTTCCGTGATGATGACCATGAAACTATCACAGATTGTTATTTATAAAATTGGATTCTTAACACTCCTTAACAGGAGAAAATCTGTCATCCCTCTGAAATAGCCTCCCAAGGCAATTGGTTGAAGGAAATCAGGGATCAACAAGGACAACTGTCTTAGTCAATGATAAAAAGCACACAGCACCAGGATATAGTCCAACAGGTTTATTTGGAAGCACAAGCTATCAAGGTGTTGCCCCTTCATCAGGTAACTAGCTACCTGACAAAAGAGCAGTGCTCCAAAAGCTTCTACTTCCAAATAAACCTGTTGGATTATAACCTGGTGTTGTGTGATTCTTAACTTTGTCCATCATAGTCCACCACCAGCATCTCCACATCCTTTGTCAATGATGTCCAAGTTCCATGCAAAGATAAAGAAAGAAAAGGGCTTCTGTGGCTAAGAAGACACCTCACCACCGCCACCGCCACCGTAAGGGCAATTAGCAAGAAGTGCTGGCCTGACCAGCAACACCTACATCCTGTGAATAAATATAAGACCATCTTGTGACACAGAAGTGTGAAATTTCCAAACAGGTCTTCTCAGCAGCAGAGTCATACATATGCTCACACCATTGACTTCTAACTTCCTTAATTAATCAGACCATGCATAACATTTAAAACCAGTAACAAATTATATGAAAGAGAAAAGTTACAATATTATTCTTTCATCCCTATTTAAGGGATGAATCATCCTAAATAAGATGGTGATAGTGAGACACTTTCTTTAACTATTGCATTCCATTTGATGTAGGTGCTGTTCAGAGGAGATTTGGAAGAGTGAAGGTTGAAGGTGAAGTATATATGATCCTGAATGGACTTGACAAAAGGATGTTTCCTCTTATGGATGAGTCCAGAAATAAGGAGCACTGTTTAAAATTAGAGGTAACCCTTTTAGGACAAAGATGCAGAGATTTCTTTCACTCAGAGGATTGTGTGTTCTTGGAATTTTTTGCTACAGAAGGCGATAGAAGTAAGATCATTTAACAATTGTAAGCAGAGGCAGATCAGTGACCCTGCTGGACAAGATTCAAAGATTATTGGGGCTAGGTAAGAAGGTAGATTTTGAAATACAAAAATATCAACAATGATCTTATCGAATAGCAGAGTAGGCTTAAGCGGCTTCATGATCTATTTCTGCACCTGGTTCATAAATTCAGGGAGTTCCAGGATTTAGACCCAACAAATGTGAAGAAACAGCAATATCATTTCAATTCAGATTGAATTGTCACTTGAAGGAGAACTTGCAGGTGGTGTCATTTCTTGTGTTTTCTACCCTGGTTTTCCAGACGGCTGAACTCATGGTTTTGGTAGGTGCTGATGAAGGAGGCTTGATGAGTACTGAAAAGAATCTTGTAGATGGTACATGGGGTGGGTGGGGGTTGGTGGTGTGCATAGTGGGGGAGGTGGGGACAATGATTGTTGTGAGTGGTAACAAGAAGGAAATATGAGGATGAATTGCTTTGCTTTATTTTTTGGCTTTATATTCTGGGACTTGCTTTATTTTCTGTGTTTCAAGATGGCGCTGGACAGTGGCGATACTAAACAACACCTTTCACTGTATTTGTAATGCATGTGACAACAACTCAATCTAATTTACAATGCTGTCACCGTGCATCAGTCATGGAAGGAATTAATGCCTAAGGTAGTGATGGGGTGTCTGTCAAGTGAGCTGCTTTGTCCTGAACAATGCTGAAGCTTTTTGAGAATTATTGGAGCTGCACCCAGTCAGACAAGTAGTGGATGGTCCATCGTCTTCCTGGCATGTGGCTTCTGGATGGTGCACAGGTTTTGGGGAGTCAGGCAGTGAGTTACCTGCTGTAGAATTCTAAGCTTCTAACCTGCTCTGACAATGCTGACAATATTGAGGTTGAGAGCAAGTACCTTCCTGATGATTCTTTTCAGCTTCCCATAACCTTCACTGTACTAACTAGCATAGTGAGAAACTGCTGCAATTTACTCATGGATCTCTTACCTCCCAGCATCCCTTCCACCAAACCAAGCCTTCCCATCTGATTTGTTGCTTACAGACCTTGTCCTGAGAAACCAAAAGGAAAAGGATGAGCAATAGACAACAATCAAGGTCCTGTCCCCTTGATTGATGCTCATAATCACTAGCTCAGATATTAACACTGCATGTACATTGGAATTAAGAATAAAATTATACGCAAATGTATCATCAGGGCATGAACAGGCTGTAGCCAGATCAGAGGGAAAGGAGTGTTCATTCACCAGTTCATTGAAGGGGAAGGCTGCTGCATAAGACTCAAGTCAGGACCTTGACCAAGTAGTATCAACAAATATGCTAATGTGTTGGTGGACCAGCCCTTCAAGATGCTGAATTCATTAGGTGGCCTGCCTGACAGCTTCCTGTTACTGTCAAAAAAGGTCCAGCACCAAGTTGGCAGAAGCGGTGACTCAAAGATTACCTTCTCTCCAGTCTCACCTCAATTATCATGTCATGCTATAGGCCTAAAGGGACTGTTAATGCTGCCTTAGGCCTATTGGTGTTCACCTCTCCTGTCTGTACTCCCTGTGAGGATTCAACTATACTATTTGCTATTTTCAGTACTTCACCTCAACACATTCAAAATCACTCTGGACTACTTCCAGAAATCTTGCAGTCACTGGAGCTTTGAAAAAGTATCTTACCTGCAGTTTTGGAAATAGCCCTTTAAAGAATGCTTGTGCACCTTTCAGCTCAATTTGCTGAATGTGCGAATTTGTGATCTAGAGTTGTCTGATCTAAATTAGGCACCCTAGTGTCAGGATAGCAGGATGCCACTCGTTCACAGTCTTCCAGAGATGAAAATCAA